>NC_044383.1:85025116-85697616 GCF_006542625.1 Nomascus leucogenys | reverse complement strand
TAGAATAAGTTTCTTTATGTAGGGATTTAATTTTTAAAATATCAACTATATTTAAAAATTATTTCAAAATATCCACATATATATAGATCTTACAGTGTGTTGATATATAGTGTATTCTCTCATGCTTGACCTACTGTATTTCTCCCAGCCCCACCACATGGATTCTGAGGTCCAGCTTTGCTGAATTACTCACTATTCCCTTCGTACTTGCCTCTGTGTCTTTGTTTGGGTTATTCCTTCACTTGAAATTCCCCTGCCCCCACTAGACCACATCCTATTCTTTCGTTAAGACTCTTCTCAAGTGCTGACTCTCCGTGAAGATTTTTAAGCATATGCTGGCAGTGCCCCACCCATAGTCCCTTAGCCCACTTGCAGGACTCAAAGGTAGTGCCTGTAAACAGCGAAACTTCCTGTCCCCTTTGGAGGGTGTTCTCAGCCACAGGTGGTGTTTTGGACTGCTGGGCAAGGAGGCTTATTGCTCCAGGAGCAATCCTCGATCTTAAGGAATGGGAGTTGTAGGATAAACACTCCATCTTCCTCTTCTCTTATTGCAGTGACCCTGAGGGATGTTGACTCTCTGAGTTTCCCCAATGTGGCAGAGCTCCAGTTGCTCACAGTGGTAACCTGCTCATTAAAGAATCCTTTATTGGTTTTTCTTCCTTTGCTCTTGACTTCTACTCCTTTTGCATGTCTTGAGATTCTCTCTCTCCCAAATAAACGACTTGCACTCAAATCCTCATATCAGGATGTGCCAAACTCCAGACAACTTCCCTTATTCTCTAAATGCAAGTAATGTCTTTCTACTCCCGAGATTCCACCTGTACCTTTTCCATTGCATCTATTATGTTTTACCTTGTCTTAGAGAAAGTTCTATCTCTGACATATCTCTTCTATTAATATATGACCTTTTTGAAGGCAGGATATCTGGTGAATTCTCCTTTTATTTTCCACATTGCTTAACACAGTACTTTCCACAGAGCATGTATTCATTATCTGTTTATTGAATAAGTGAATAAATGAATAAATGAATGATGAACTAATGAATGAATGACAAAGTTCCCTCCCACTTTATGCTTTATCAGTGCAGGTTTAGGCAGAACACGTCTCAGTCTTCTGAGGAGGAGCTCAAAACATTTTAGTGGCATGAAAGAAAAGCATTTTTGGCTGAAACAAAGCAATCCACAGGAGGGGACAGCCAAGCCTTAAACCAGACCTATGTTCAGTTCATGGTCAGTTGATCCAATGGTATTCGAGAAGTCTGCATGTTCTGCTGACTTTAGAGGCTGTTTGCAGCCAAACCCAGTTTGCTGGGTCCTCACAGAAAGAGCCAAAATAGTCTGTCAGTCTGGACTCTGTCCCTGTCACTATGAATGAGCCTCAGGACTGGCCAGTGGCAAGAGGGAGACCTGCTTCCCTGACAGCTGTCAGCTGCCCATGGATGTAGGAAACCAACTCAAGTTGCAGTCTATAAAATTCAGACTACTCTGAACCACGGAAGGGAAGCCCTAAAATCCCTCAGATAATGCTCAAGGTCTGATCTCAGCCTAAAAACACCCCTGGGGGCACTGGGGCTTGACTGGACTCCCCTGGGGATGGGTGGGATGGAGGAGCCCAGGGAATTCTTTGGGTTGTGGGAGTGTTGAGGAAATTGTGAGGCCCCAGTTCAGACTTTCAGCTGCTTGAAGTGTTTTCTTGCTGCTTGACTGTGTTGACGTCTCAGGGTCCAGGGTGATAGAGGTGACACCTATTTCTTTGTGTCAAGGGAACTGATTAGTGTGCTAGGAATAGACCTCACCAAAAATGAGGGCAAGGCACTAATGTGCATTAAATGGCTGCCCAAAATAATGGCTTCAGGGAGTGGAGCTGGGAGTTGCAGTCACCTTGGACCATGTGCAAGTGGCGTAAACATGCTCAGCCTTGATTGCCTTCCTTGTTACTGGGAATAACCATGACACCCTAAGACAATTAGGAGGCTTATGGGAGATGATACATGCAAAGTACCTGGGCCACAGTAGATGTAGAAATATGTATGTTCCACAGTTACCTTTCAAGAACACCCACAGGTAGAGAGTCCTTTACTCCTGGGCTTGTCTAGGTCCTGGGATTTGGAGACCTGAAAGGAACTGGTGAGAAATACTCTCCTCCCACCCCTGTGCCTTGACTGCAGCCGGTTCTGACCCCAGACCTTGGAGCCTGAGAAGTTTTTGAGGAAGTGAATGCTCCCAGGTATACTAAGTTCCTGAGGCAGCCACCTTAGTCAGACGTGGGAGCTTAAGAAAGTGAAAAATCTGGCCAGGCAAGGTGGCTCACACCTGTAATCCCAACACTTTGGGAGGCTGAAGCAAGCGGATCACTTGAGGTCAGGAGTTTAAGACCAGCCTGGCCAAAATGTTGAAACCCCATGTTTTTACTAAAAATACTACTAAACTAAAATACATGACTCTACTAAAAATACAAAAGTTATTCGGGTGTGCTGGAGCGTGCCTGTAATCCCAGCTACTCGGGAGGCTGAGGCAGGAGACTTGATTGAACCCAGGAGGCAGAGGTTGCAGTGAGCTGAGATCGCACCACTGCACTCCAGCCTGGGCAACGGAGTGAGACTCTGAAATAAAGAAAGTGAAAATCTCAGAAGCAGTTGGTTGATGGACACGGAATTGCACATTCCTGCCTCCCGGAAGGAAGCAGAGATAAATACTTAGTTAAAAAAAAGAGACAGAGTCCCCTGGGAGCAATCCAAACAACTCAGAAAAGTAACATGAAAGACTTCATAATTTTCAGTATTAAAAAAGTTTTTAATTTAAGTATATAATGGATAACACAGAAACAGGAATGTTGCATAGGTAATGAGCTTTCATACTTTTATTTTTGTTGGGTGGTTGGGAACAATGAAGGGAAAATAAAAATTTGTAAGCCAAATCAGCTTTGGTAAGGAGAGAAAACACATTTTTAAAATCTTTTATTATAGGTAAGCAAGAACTCTCTTCTGTCATACCTTTGTTTATAATGTTGGCAACTATGTTTTCTTTTACTTTATTAATTGTCTACATAGCTTTTAAAATATAATTTAAACTTCTATTTTAGACTCGGGGGTACATGTGCAGGTTTGTTACATGGGTATATTATGTGATGCTAAGGTCTGGGGTACGAATGATCTCATCCACCAGGTACAGAGCATAGTACCCAATAGGTAGTTTTTCATCCCTTGCCCCCTTCCTCTCTCTTCCCTCTAGTAGTCCCCAGTTTCTATTGTCCCCTTCTTTGTGTCGATGAGTACACACTGTTTAGCTTTCGCTCATAAATGAGAATGGCGGTATCTGGTTTTCTGTTCCTTTGTTGATTCACTTACGATAATGGCCTTTAGCTGCATCCATGTTGCTGCAAAGGACATGATTTCATTCTTTTTTATGGCTATGTAGTATTCCACAGTGTACATGTACTACATTTTCTTTATCCAGTTCACCATTGATGGGCACCTAGATTGATTCCATGTTTTTGCTATTATGAATAGTGCTGCAAGGAACATGTGAGTACATGTGGTTTTTTTTTTTTTGGCAAAACATTTCTTTTGGATGTATACTCAGTAATGAAACTGCTAGGTTGAATGGTAGTTCTGTTTGAAGTTCTTTGAGAAATTTCCAGACTGCTTTTTACAGTGGCTGAACTAATTTACATTCCCACCATCAGTGTATAAGTGTTCCCTTTTCCCTGCAGCCTTGCCAGTGTCTGTTATTTTTTGACTTTTTAATAATAGACATTCTGACTAGTGTGAGAGGGTATCTCATTGTGGTTTTGAATTGCATTTGAGTTGAATTGATGATCAGTGATGTGGGGCATTCTTTTCATAGGTTTGTTGGCCGCTTGTATGTCTTCTTTTGAGAATTGTCTGTCCATATCTTTTGCCTGTTTTTGACTAGTTTTTTTTTTTTTTTTTTTTTGCTTGTTCAATTGTTTAAGTTCCTTAAAGATTCTGGATATTTGACCTTTGTTGGTTGTGCAGTTTCTGAATATTTTCTCCCATTCTGCTGGTTGTCTGTTTACTCTGTTGATAGTTTCTTTTGCTGTGTAAGAAGCTCTTTAGTATAATTAGGTCGCACTTGTCAATTTTTGTCTTTGTTACAATTGCGTTTGAGGACTTAGTAATAAATTATTTCCCATTCTGATGACCAGAATGGTGTTTCCTAGGTTTTCTTCTAGAATTCTTGGAGTTTGAGGTCTTGCATTTAAATATTTAATCTATCTTGAGTTATTTTTGTATATGGTAAAAGGTAGGGGTCCAGTTTCATTCTTCTGCACATAGCTAACCAGGTATCCCAGTACCATTTATTGAATAGGGACTCCTTTCTCCTTGCTTATTTTTGTTGACTTTTATCGAAGATCAGATGGCTGTAGGTGTGTGGCCTTATTTCTGAGTTCTGTATTCTGTTCAATTGGCCTATGTGTTGTTTCGTAACAGTATCATGCTGTTGTAGTTACTGTAGCTTTATAGTATAGTTTGAAGTCAGGTAATATGATACCTTCAGCTTTGTTCTTTTTGTTTAGGATTGCTTTGGCTATTCAGGCTCTTTTTTGGTTCCATATGAATTTTAGAATAGTTTTTTTCTAGTTCTGTGAAAAGAGACATTGGTAGCTTGATAGGAATAGCATTGAATCTAGAGGTTGCTTTGGGCAGTATGACTATTTTAATGATATTGATTCTTCCAATCTGTGAGCATGGAATTTTTTTTTTCTTATTTTGAGACAGGGTTTCACTCTGTCACCCAGGCTGGAATGCAGTGGTGTGATCTTAGCTCACTGCAGCCTCGACCTTGCCGGCTCAAGTGATCCTCTCACCTCAGCCTGCTGAGTAGCTGGGACTACAGGTGCATGCCACCATGCCCTGGCTAATTTTTTGCATTTTTAGTAAAGATGGGGTTTCACCATGTTGCCCAGGCTGGTCTCAAACTCCTGGGCTCAAGTGATCTACCTACCTCAGCCTCCCAAAGTGCTGGGATTACAGGTGTGAGCCACCGTGCCCAGCTAGGAATGTGTTTCCATTTGTTTGTGTCATCTATGATTTCTTTTAGTGGTGTTTTATAGTTCCCCTTCTGGAGATAGTCCACCTCCTTGCTTAGATGTATTTTTAGGTATTTTATTTTATTTTTTTCCGCTACTGTAAATGGGATTACATTCTTAATTTGGTTCTCTTCTTGACTGTTATTGGTGTGTAGAAATGCTACTAATTTTTGTACATTGATTTTGTATCCTGAAGCTTTACTGAAGTCATTTATCAGTTCCAGGAGCCTTTTGGCAGAGTCCTTAGGGTTTTCTAGGTATAGAATCATATCACCCATGGGGAGAGATAGGCTAGGGGTTTCTATAGGCTTGGAGAGTGAGAATGTTTTAATTTGGAAGTATAGTAGTAGGAGATTTAGGTTGGATGATGAAAAAAAAAAGTCTTTATGTGAATAAGGCCCTGAAGTAGAGTTATGATGAGGATACCCATCCTATAATCACATTTTTGGAGCACGTTTCCCTTGGTAGTTAGGGCAGGTGGAAAAATGGCCCCCCAAAATGTCCATATTCTAATCCCAAGAACCTGTGACTATATTTACCTTACATGGAAAAATAGGCCTTACAGATGTGGTAAAGTTAAGGACCTTGAGATGTGACATTAGCTTGGATTATCCACATGAGTCCAGTTCAATCATGTGGGTTCTCAGGAACAGAGAATCTTTCCAGGCTTGGGTCAGAGGGAGATGTGACTACAGAAAAGTGGCTGGAGAGGTGCAACATTGCTGGTTTTGAGGGTGGAAGAAGGGGCAAGAAGCCAAGGAATGTGGTGGCCCCTTGAAGCTGGAAAAGGCAAGGAAATGGATTCTCTCCTATAGCCTCCAGAAGGGAATGCAGCCCTGCCAACACCCTGGTTTTAGCCCAGTGAGACCTGTGTTGGGCTGCTAACCTGCAGGGCTGTAAAATAATAAATTTGTGTTGTTTTAAGCCACCAAGTTTGTGGTAGTTTGTTACCACAAACAGGAATAGGAAACTAATATGGTAGTGGAGAACTGGGCTAATGACTGCAGACTGCAGATCTCTTAGAGTGCCTCGAGTTCTGGGATTCCTTAGTCCAAACTGGCTTATTAAACACTTCCTCCTATATGAATAATCTCCCCATTAGCTTCACATACTTCCAAAGAGTGTGACAGCATAAACTACTTAAGTCAAGACAAATAGACTTAATGAGTTGGCTCATCTTGGTTTTTATAAACATTTTCTCATTGATCAAAGACAGTCTTTTTTTCCCCCCTCTGTTCTCTCAGAATAGTCCAGTTCAAACACACTTTTGAAATGAGTTCAAAAGTGTATCCCCTGTACATTGTCAGTGTTTTGTGCTCTAGGACCTTAGGAAATTAACTTTCACATGTTACCATTTAGCTGCCAAGATGGGTCATTGACACCTTAACAGATGAGATTTAATTACAGTGCAAACAAAAATGTACCAATGTGCTACCCAGAGCAAATCAATGCTGGCTGAAGAGGGCTCAGAATGACACTGATTCTGAGAGTCAATTAGTAAGAGGGAAGAACTGAGGGAATTCAGGGCAGGGAGTCATGCTGACCCAGGTCTCCCTTAGCTGTAAACCCCACAGGGTTGCTCTAAGAAGGGATTTCCCTTTAAAAGCAACCATTATGCACAAAACATCCTAAAATGATTGTTTTTAAGGATTAAAATGAATATACTCAGAAGATAAAAAGATTTTGAAAAAGTCATTGAGTCTATTCTACTCTTTCCTAGAATGTTTTGCTTAACCTGTATTGCCACTCAGAAAGGATGGAGAAGGTGCAGAGATAGATCTACTTTCCAAAGACAAATTAAATTTCTACTTCTCAACAGCTGGGAGAGCCATAGTCACAGAACCATAAATTTTTGCAAACCATGTTCCCTAGACCTCTTTTTACCTTGAAACTTTCTAGAAGCCCTAGATAAGAAGATGAATACAAGGCATAGCATTCCATTCTATTCTATTTCATTCCACTGAATTAAATCCAATTTGTATCTACTGAGTACCTATTATGAGTCAGGTATTGTATCAATAGTTGAGAAGATAAATCAAGAAGATACATTTTTTTTTTTTACCTTCAAGGGACTCACTGTTGAGCAGGAAAAACGTGAGCAAAGTTCACTTGAGGGATTAGTGCTACAATAATAGGGGTAAATAGAAAATGTGAACGGAGCAGAGAAGAAATGGGTTAATCAACATGGCAAGGAGGATATGCAGGAAGTTTCCTGGAGGAGGTGATGTCTTTATTGGGGTTTCAATTATGATTGGTATTTTGACAAGGAACAAGTAAGAAAGAGTTTTGTATGCAGTGGAAGTATCTCTCTAGGTGAATTCTTTCCCACAGTTGAATGGCTGACTGGAGTACTTCATCGCAGATGTGTTGCTGAGGGGTAGTAAGTACATTAAGCATGAACTTTGTTTCCAGAAGGACCTACATATGAGTCTTACCAGCAACTTCCTGTATAACCTTTAGAAAGTTACTTAACTTTTGTCGGACACCCTATATAGTAGCGATCCTACTGGCAAGTTGATGTCCCTCAAGGTCAGAGATCCCAGAAGAAGGAGCAGACACTCATTTTTGCTGTTACCCAGCCTCCTTGAGTTGCATCTCCAGGCATCAGGGCAAACCAGATGAATAGGGCCTGAAATGAACCCTCAGCAAACAGCAGCAGCCCTACAGAAGAAGGACCTGACCATTGAAAGAAAAACAAATAAACAGCAACAACAACAAGAGGAAATAAACAAAACAACAACAACAAAAAAGTCCCTACAAAAACCCCATCCAAGTGTCAGCAGCCTCAGAGATGAAACCAGACAAACTCATGAAGATGAGAATCAATGAAAAAAACACTGAAAACCCAGAAAGCCAAAATGCCTCTTCTCTTCCAAATGATTGCAATGCCTCTCCAGCAAGGGCGCAGAACTGCACGGAGGATGAGATGTACAAATTGACAGAAGTAGGCTTCAGAAGATGGGTAATTAAAAACTCTGCTGAGCTAAAGGAGCTCTCACCCAATGCAAAGAAGCTAAGAACCTTGATAAAAGGTTAGAGACGCTGCTAACTAGAATAACAAATTTAGAGAGAAACATAAATGACCTGGTGAAGCTGAAAAACACAGCACATGAACTTCGTGAAACATATACAAGTATTAGCCAAATTGACCAAGCAGAAGAAAAGGTATCAGAGTTTGAAGACCACCTTGCTGAAATAAGGCATGCAGACAAGATTAGAGAAAAAAGGATGACAAGCAATGAACAAAGCCTCTGAGAAATATGAGACTACCTAAAAAGGCCAAACTTACAATTGACCGTAGTACCTGAAGGTGACGGGGAGAATGGAAACAAACTGGAAAACACACTTAAGGATATTATTCGGGAGGACTTCCCCAACCTAGCAAGACATGCCAACATGCAAATTCAAGAAATACAGACAATAGCACTAAGATATTCCATAAGAAGATCAACCCCAAGGCACATAACCATCCAATTCTCCAAGGTTGAAATGAAGGAGAAAATGTAGGTGACCTGGCCAGAGAGAAAGGCCAGGTCACCTACAAAGGGAAGCCCATCAGACTAACAGTGGACCTCTCAGCAGAAACCCTACAAGCCAGAAGAGATTGGAAGCCAATATTAAACATTCTTAAAAGAATTTTCAACCCAGAATTTCATATTCAGCCAAACTAAGCTTCATGAGTGAAGGAGAAATAAAACCCTTTCCAGACAAGCAAATACTGAGGGATTTCATCACCACCAGGCCTACCTTGCCAGAGCTCCTGAAGAAAGCACTAAATATGGAAAGGAAAAACTGGTACAAGCCACTGCAAAAACACACCAAAATATAAAGACCAATGACACTACGAAGAAACTGCATCAACTAATGTGCAAAATAACCAGGCAGCATCATGATGACAGGATCAAATTCACACATACAATACTAACCTTAAATATAAATGGGCTAAATGCCCCAGTTAAAAGACACAGACTGGCAAATTGGATAAAGAGTCAAGACCTATCTGCATGCTATATTGAGGAGACCCATCTCACATGCAAAGACACACATAGACTCAAAATAAAGGGATGGAGGAATATTTACCAAGCAAATGGAAAGAAAAAAAAAGCAGTATTGCAATCCTAGTCTCTGCCAACACAGAACACAGACTTTAAACCAGCAAAGATAAACAACAACAACAACAACAAAAAGAAGGGCATTACATAATGGTAAAGGGATCAATGCAACAAGAAGAGCTAACTATCCTAAATATATATGGACCCAATATAGGAGCATCCAGATTCATAAAACAAGTTCTTAGAGACCAACAAAGAGATTTAGACTCCCACACAATAATCGTGGGAGACTTTAACACCCCACTGTAAATATTAGACAGATCAATAAGACAGAAAATTAACAATGTTATTCAGGACTTGAACTCAGCTCTGAATCAATTGGACCTAATAGACATCTACAGAACTCTCCACCCTAAATCAACAGAATATACATTCTTCTCAGTGCCACATGACATTTATTCTTAAATCAGCCACATAATTGGAAGTAAAACACTCCTCAGCAAATGCAAAAGAACTGAAATCATAACAAAGTCTCTCACATGACAGTGCAATCAAATTATAACTCAGGATTAAGAAACTCACTCAAAACCACACAATTACATGGAAATTGAACAACCTACTCCTGAATGACTCCTGGGTAAATAATAAAATTAAGGCAGAAATCAAGAAGTTCTTTGAAACCAATGAGAACAAAGGGTAATGTACCAGAATCTCTGGGACACAGCTAAAGCAATGTTAAGAGGAAAATTTATAACATTAAGTGCCCACATCAGAAAGCTAGAAAGGTCTCAAATCAACACCCTAACATCACAATTAAAAGAGCTAGAGAAGCAAGAGCAAACTAATCCAAAAGCTAGCAAAAGACAAGAAATAATTAAGATCAGAGCAGAACTGAAGGAGATAGAGACACAAAAAAACCTCCAAAAAATCAATGAATTCAGGAGCTGCTTTTTTGAAAAAATTAACTAAATAGGTAGACTGCTAGCTAGACTAATAAAGAAGAAAAGAGAGAAGTATCAAATAGACACAATAAAAAATGGTAAAGGGGATATCACCACTGACCCCACAGAAATACAAACTACCATCAGAGAAATAAGCTAGAAAATCTAGAAGAAATGGATAAATTCCTTGACACATACACCTTCCCAAGACTAAACCAGGAAGAAGTCGAATGCCTGAACAGACCAACAACAAGTTCTGAAATTGAGGCAGTAATAGCCTACCAACCAAAAAAAGCCCAGGACCAGACAGATTCACAGCTGATTTCTACCAGAGGTACAAAGAAGAGCTGGTACCATTCCTTCTGAAACTATTCCAAACAATTGAAAATGAGGGATTCCTCCCTAACTCATTTTCTGAAGCCAGCGTCATCCTGATACCAAAACCTGGCAAAAAGAAAAAAGAAAATTTCAGGCCAATATCCCTGATGAACATCGATGCAAAAATCCTCAATAAAATACTGGGAAACCAAATCCAGCATCACATTAAAAAGCTTATCCACCATGATCAAGTGGGCTTCATCCCTGGGATGCAAGCCTGGTTCAACATATGCAAATCAATAAAGGTAATCCATCACATAAACAGAACCAATGACAAAAACCACATGATTATCTCAATAGATGCAGAAAAGGCCTTTGATAAAATTCAACACCGCTTCATGCTAAAAACACTCAATAAACTAGGTATTGATGGAACGTATCTCAAAATAATAAGAGCTATTTATGACAAACCCACAGCCAACATCATACTGAATAGGCAAAAGATGGAAGCATTCCCTTTGAAAACTGGCACAAGACAAGGATGCCCTCTCTCACCACTCCTATTCAACATAGTATTGGAAGTTCTGGCCAGGGCAATCAGGCAAGAGAGAGAAATAAAAGGTATCCAAACATGAAGAGAGGAAGTCCAATTGTCTCTGTTTGCAGATGACATGATTGTGTATTTGGAAAACCCCATTGTCTCAGCCCCAAAACTCCTTAAGCTGATAAGCAACTTCAGCAAAGTCTCAGGCTACAAAATCAATATGCAAAAATCACAAGCATTCCTATACAAAAATAATAGACAAACAGCCAAATCATGAGTGAACTCCCATTCACAGTTGCTACAAGGAGAATAAAATACCTAGGAATACAACGAGGGATGTGAAGAACCTCTTCAAGGAGAATTACAAACCACTGCTCAAGGAAATAAGAGAGGACACAAACAAATGGAAAAACATACGATCCTCATGGATAGGAAGAATCAATTTTGTGAAAATGGCCATACTGCCCAAAGTAATTTATAGATTCAGTGCTATTCCCATCAAACTACCATTGACATACTTCACAGCATTAAGAAAAACTACTTTAAATTTCATGTGGAATCAAAGAAGACCCTGTATATCCAAGACAATCCTAAGCAAAAAGAACAAAGCTAGAGACATCATGCTACCTGACTTCCAACTATACTACAAGGCTACAGTAACAATAACAGCATGGTACTGGTACCAAAACAGACATATAGACCAATGGAACAGGACAGAGACCTCAGAAATAACACTACACATCTACAACCATCTGATCTTTGACAAGCCAGACAAAAACAAGCAATGGGGAAAGGATCTTCTATTCAATAAATGGTGCTGGGAAAACTGGCTAGGCACATGCAGAAAACTGAAACTGTACCCCTTCCTTACACCTTATATGAAAATTAACTCAAGATGGATTAAAGACTTAAATGTGAAACCCCAAACCATAAAAACTCTAGAAGAAAATCTAGGTAATACCATTCAGGACATAAGCATGGGCAAAGACTTAATGATGAAAACACCGGAGGGTGGAGCCAAGATGGCCGAATAGGAACAGCTCCGGTCTCCAGCTCCCAGCCCCAGCGACACAGAAGACGGGTGATTTCTGCATTTCTGCTTGAGGTACCGGTTTCATCTCACTAGGGAGTGCCTAACAGTGGGTGCAGGACAGTCGGTGAAGCGCACTGTGCGCGAGCCGAAGCAGGGCGAGGCATTGCCTCACTTGGGAAGCGCAAGGGGTCAGGGAGTTCCCTTTCCTAGTCAAAGAAAGGGGAAGCAGACGGCACCTGGAATATCGGGTCAGTCCCATCCTAATACTGCGCTTTTCCAACGGGCCTGGAAAACGGCACACTAGGAGATTGTGTCCCGCACCTGGCTCGGAGGGTCCTATGCCCACGGAGTCTCGCTAATTGCTAGCACAGCAGTCTGAGATCAAGCTGCGAGGCGGCAGCGAGGCTGGGGGAGGGGCGCCCGCCATTGCCCAGGCTTGCTTAGGTAAACAAAGCAGCCAGGAAGCTCGAACTGGGTGGAGGCCACCACAGCTCAAGGAGGCCTGCCTGCCTCTGTAGGCTCCACCTCTGGGGGCAGGGCACAGACAAACAAAAACTCTGCAAGAACTTCCACAGACTTAAATGTCCCTGTCTGACTGACAGCTTTGAAGAGAGTAGTGGTTCTCCCAGCACGCAGCTGGAGATCTGAGAACGGTCAGACTGCCTCCTAAAGTGGGTCCCTCACCCCTGAGCAGCCTAACTGGGAGGCACCCCCCCAGTAGGGACAGACTGACACCTCATTCAACCCGGTACTTCTCTGAGACAAAACTTTCAGAGGAACTATCAGACAGCTGAATTTGTGGTCTCACGAAAATCCGCTGTTCTGCAGCCACCGCTGCTGACACCCAGCCAAACAGGGTCTGGAGTGCACCTCTAGTAAACTCCGACAGACCTGCAGCTGAGGGTCCTGTCTGGCAGAAGGAAAACTAACAAACAGAAAGGACATCCACACCAAAAACCCATCTGTACATCACCATCATCAAAGACAAAAAGTAGATAAAACCACAAAGATGGGGAAAAAACAGACCAAAAAAACTGGAAACTCTAAAAAACAGAGCACCTCTCCTCCTCCAAAGGAACGCAGTTCCTCACCAGCAACGGAACAAAGCTGGATGGAGGATGACTTTGATGAGTTGAGAGAAGAAGGCTTCAGACGATCAAACTACTCTGAGCTACGAGAGGAAATTCAAAACAACAGCAAAGAAGTTAAAAACTTTGAAAAAAAATTAGAAGAATGGATAACTAGAATAACCAATGGAGAGAAGGGCTTCAAGGAGCTGATGGAGCTGAAAGCCAAGTTTCGAGAACTACGCAAAGATTGCAGAAGCCTCAGTAGCAGATGCGATCAACTGGAAGAAAGGGTATCGCTGATGGAAGATGAAATGAATGAAATGAAGAGAGAAGGGAAGTTTAGAGAAAAAAGGATAAAAAGAAATGAACAAAGCCTCCAAGAAATTTGGGACTATGTGAAAAGACCAAACCTACGTCTGATTGGTGTACCTGAAAATGATGGGGAGAATGGAACCAAGTTGGAAAACACTCTGCAAGATATTATCCAGGAGAACTTCCCCAATCTAGCAAGGCAGGCCAGCATTCAGATTCAGGAAATACAGAGAACGCCACAAAGATACTCCTCGAGAAGGGCAACTCCAAGACACATTATTGTCAGATTCACCAAAGTTGAAATGAAAGAAAAAATGTTAAGGGCAGCCAGAGAGAAAGGTCGGGTTACCCACAAAGGGAAGCCCATCAGACTAACAGCTGATCTCTCAGCAGAAACTCTACAAGCCAGAAGAGAGTGGGGGCCATATTCAACATTCTTAAAGAAAAGAATTTTCAACCCAGAATCTCCTATCCCGCCAAACTAAGCTTCATAAGTGAAGGAGAAATAAAACACTTTACAGACAAGCAAACGCTGAGTGATTTTGTCACCACCAGGCCTGCCCTAAAAGAGCTCCTGAAGGAAGCACTAAACATGGAAAGGAACAACCGGTACCAGCCACTGCAAAAACATGCCAAATTGTAAAGACCATCGAGACTAGGAAGAAACTATAGCAACTAACGAGCAAAATAACCAACTAACATCATAATGACAGGATCAGATTCACACATAACAATATTAACGTTAAATGTAAATGGGCTAAATGCTCCAATCAAAAGACACAGACTGGCAAACTGGATAAGGAGTCAGGACCCATCAGTGTGCTGTATTCAGGAAACCCATCTCACGTGCAGAGACACACATAGACTCAAAATAAAGGGATGGAGGAAGATCTATCAAGCAACTGGAAAACAAAAAAAGGCAGGGGTTGCAATCCTAGTCTCTGATAAAATAGACTTTAAACCAACAAAGATCAAAAGAGACAAAGAAGGCCATTACATAATGGTAAAGGGATCAATTCAACAAGAAGAGCTAACTATCCTAAATATATATGCACCCAACACAGGAGCACCCAATTCATAAAGCAAGTCCTGAGTGACCTACAAAGGGACTTAAACTCCCACACAATAATAATGGGAGATTTTAACACCCCACTGTCAGCGTTAGACAGATCAACGAGACAGAAAGTTAACAAGGATATCCAGGAATTGAACTCAGCTCTACATAAAGTGGACCTAATAGACATCTACAGAACTCTCCACCCCAAGTCAACAGAATATACATTTTTTTCAGCACCACACCACACCTATTCCAAAATTGACCACATAGTTGGAAGTAAAGCTCTCCTCAGCAAATGTAAAAGAACAGAAATTATAACAAACTGTCTCTCAGACCACAGTGCAATCAAACTAGAACTCAGGATTAAGAAACTCACTCAAAACCGCTCTACTACATGGAAACTGAACAACCTGCTCCTGAATGACTATTGGGTACATAATGAAATGAAGGCAGAAATAAAGATGTTCTTTGAAACCAACGAGAACAAAGACACAACATACCAGAATCTCTGGGACACATTCAAAGCAGTGTGTAGAGGGAAATTTATAGCACTAAATGCCCACAAGAGAAAGCAGGAAAGATCCAAAATTGACTCCCTAACATCACAATTAAAAGAACTAGAAAAGCAAGAGCAAACACATTCAAAAGCTAGCAGAAGGCTAGAAATAACTAAAATCAGAGCAGAACTGAAGGAAATAGAGACACAAAAAACCCTTCAAAAAATTAATGAATCCAGGAGCTGGTTTTTTGAAAAGATCAACAAAATTGATGGACCGCTAGCAAGACTAATAAAGAAGAAAAGAGAGAAGAATCAAATAGATGCAATAAAAAACGAAAAAGGGGATATCACCACCGATCCCACAGAAATACAATCTACCATCAGAGAATACTACAACACCTCTATGCAAATAAACTAGAAAATCTAGAAGAAATGGATAAATTCCTCGACAAATACACCCTCCCAAGACTAAACCAGGAAGAAGTTGAATCTCTGAATAGACCAATAACAGGTTCTGAAATTGTGGCAATAATCAATAGCTTACCAACCAAAAAGAGTCCAGGACCTGATGGATTCACAGCTGAATTCTACCAGAGGTACAAGGAGGAACTGGTACCATTCCTTCTGAAACTATTCCAATCGATAGAAAAAGAGGGAATCCTCCCTAACACATTTTATGAAGCCAGCATCGTCCTGATACCAAAACCTGGCAGAGACATAACCAAAAAAGAGAATTTCAGACCAATATCCTTGATGAACATTGATGCAAAAATCCTCAATAAAATACTGGCAAACGAACCCAGCAGCACATCAAAAAGCTTATCCACCATGATCAAGTGGGCTTCATCCCTGGGATGCAAGGCTGGTTCAACATACGCAAATCAATAAATGTAATCCAGCATATAAACAGAACCAAAGACAAAAACCACATGATTATCTCAATAGATGCAGAAAAGGCCTTTGACAAAATTCAACAACCCTTCATGCTAAAAACTCTCAATAAATTAGGTATTGATGGGACGTATCTCAAAATAATAAGAGCTATCTATGACAAACCCACAGCCAATATCATACTGAATGGGCAAAAACTGGAAGCATTCCCTCTGAAAACTGGCACAAGACAGGGATGCCCTCTCTCACCGCTCCTATTCAACATAGTGCTGGAAGTTCTGGCCAGAGCAATCAGGCAGGAGAAGGAAATAAAAGGTATTCAATTAGGAAAAGAGGAAGTCAAATTGTCCCTGTTTGCAGATGACATGATTGTATATCTAGAAAACCCCATTGTCTCAGCCCAAAATCTCCTTAAGCTGATTAGCAACTTCAGCGAAGTCTCAGGATACAAAATTAATGTACAAAAATCACAAGCATTCTTGTACACCAATAACAGACAAACAGAGAGCCAAATCATGAGTGAACTCCCATTCACAATTGCTTCAAAGAGAATAAATACCTAGGAATCCAACTTACAAGGGATGTGAAGGACCTCTTCAAGGAGAACTACAAACCACTGCTCAATGAAATAAAAGAGGATACAAACAAATGGAAGAACATTCCATGCTCATGGGTTGGAAGAATCAATATCGTGAAAATGGCCATACTGCCCAAGGTAATTTATAGATTCAATGCCATCCCCATCAAGCTACCAATGACTTTCTTCACAGAATTGGAAAAAACTACTTTAAAGTTCATATGGAACCAAAAAAGAGCCCGCATCGCCAAGTCAATCCTAAGCCAAAAGAACAAAGCTGGAGGCATCACGCTACCTGACTTTAAACTATACTACAAGGCTACAGTAACCAAAACAGCATGGTACTGGTACCACAACAGAGACATAGATCAATGGAACAGAACAGAGCCCTCAGAAATGATGCCGCATAGCTACAACTATCTGATCTTTGACAAACCTGACAAAAACAAGAAATGGGGAAAGGATTCCCTATTTAATAAATGGTGCTGGGAAAACTGGCTAGCCATAAGTAGAAAGCTGAAACTGGATCCCTTCCTTACACCTTATACAAAAATTAATTCAAATGGATTAAAGACTTATATGTTAGACCTAAAACCATTAAAATCCTACAAGAAAACCTAGGCAATACCATTCAGGACATAGGCGTGGGCAAGGACTTCATGTCTAAAACACCAAAAGCAATGGCAACAAAAGCCAAAATCGACAAATGGGATCTCATTAAACTAAAGAGCTTCTGCACAGCAAAAGAAACTATCATCAGAATGAACAGGCAACCTACAGAATGGGAGAAAATTTTTGCAACCTACTCATCTGACAAAGGGCTAATATCCAGAATCTACAATGAACTCAAACAAATTTACAAGAAAAAAACAAACAACCCCATCAAAAAGTGGGCAGAGGACATGAACAGACACTTCTCAAAAGAAGACATTTATGCAGCCAGAAAACACATGAAGAAATGCTCATCATCACTGGCCATCAGAGAAATGCAAATCAAAACCACAGTGAGATACCATCTCACACCAGTTAGAATGGCCATCATTAAAAAATCAGGAAACAACAGGTGCTGGAGAGGATGTGGAGAAATAGGAACACTTTTACACTGTTGGTGGGACTGTAAACTAGTTCAACCATTGTGGAAGTCAGTGTGGCGATTCCTCAGGGATCTCGAACTAGAAATACCATTTGACCCAGCCATCCCATTACTGGGTATATACCCAAAGGACTATAAATCATGCTGCTATAAAGACACATGCACACGTATGTTTATTGCGGCACTATTCACAATAGCAAAGAGTTGGAACCAACCCAAATGTCCAACAACGATAGACTGGATTAAGAAAATGTGGCACATATACACCATGGAATACTATGCAGCCATAAAAAATGATGAGTTCGTGTCCTTTGTAGGGACATGGATGAAACTGGAAAACATCATTCTCAGTAAACTATCGCAAGGACAAAAAACCAAACACCGCATGTTGTCTCTCATAGGTGGGAATTGAACAATGAGAACTCATGGACACAGGAAGGGGAACATCACACTCCGGGGACTGTTGTGGGATGGGGGGAGGGGGGAGGGACAGCATTAGGAGATACACCTAATGCTAAATGACGAGTTAATGGGTGCAGGAAATCAACATGGCACATGGATACATATGTAACAAACCTGCACATTGTGCACATGTACCCTAAAACCCTAAAGTATAATAAAAAAAAAAATATGAAAAAAAAAATGATGAAAACACCAAAAGCAATCGCAACAAAAGCCAAGATTGACAAATGGGATCTAATTAAACTAAAGAGCTTCTGCACAGCAAAAGAAACTAACATCAGAGTGAACAGGCAACCTACAGAACGGGAGAAAATTTTTGCAATCTACCCACCTGACAAAGGTCTAATACCCAGAATTTACAAGGAACTTAAACAAATTTACAAGAAAAAACAAACGACACCATCAAAAAGTGGGCAAAAGATATGAACAGACACTTCTCAAAGTAAGACATTTATGCAGGCAACAAACATGAAAAAAAGCTCAACATCACTGATCATTAGAGAAATGCAAATCAAAATCACAATGAGATACCACCTTATGCCAGTCAGAATGGCGATTATTAAAAAGTCAAGAAACAAAAATGCTGGCAAGGCTGTGGAGAAATGGGAACGCTTTTACACTGTTTGTGGGAGTGTAAATTAGTTCAACTATTGTGGAAGACAGTATGGTGATTCCTCAGGGATCTAGAACCAGAAGTATCATTTGATCCAGCAATCCCATTACTGAGTATATACCCAAAGGAATATAAATCATTCTACTATAAAGACACATGCACATATATGGTTACTGTAGCACTATCTACAATAGCAAAGACATGGAACCAACCTAAATGCCCGTCAGTGAGAGACTAGATAAAGAAAATGTGGTACATATACACCATGGAATACTATGCACCCATAAAAATGAATGAGATTATGTCCTTTGCAGGGACATGGGTGAAGCTGAAGGTTATCATCCTCAGCAAACTAACGTAGAAATAGAAAACCAAACACCTCATGTTCTCACTCGTAGGTGGGAGTTGAACAATGAGAACACATGGACACAGGGAGGGGAACAACACACACCAGGGCCTGTTGGGGGGTGCAGGGCAAGGGGAGGGAACTTAGAGGATGGGACAATAGGTGCAGCAAACCACCATGGCACACGTATACCTATGTAACAAACCTGCACGTTCTGCATATGTATCCTAGAAGTTAGAGTAAAATAATAAAAAAAAAGAAAGTTACTTAACTTTTTAAAGTCTCAGTTTCTTTTTCTGTAAAATGGAGACCCTAATAGGGCATATCTTATAGGGCCATTCCAAGGATGAAATCAGCCAATGCTTTGCATATTGCTTGCCATCTAGTAGCAAATAGTATCTATTGTTTTGTTGCTGCCCAAATATGATTCTCCAAGAACATGAGAGCAACACAGTTCTATTGCTACAATTTTGTCTAGGTCACAAAAATATCATAAATATTAACTTCATTTTCTCTTTTTAGCCAAAAACTTTGGAGGCAGAATTGATCATGCATAAGCAGTGGTGCAACTGGATGGCACTGTGTGGGTGAAGCAAAGAAAATGGCAAGCAGGGATGGTTTTATGGGCATTTGACCTGTGTAGTTGCACAGGGCTCCATATTCAGAAGGGCTCTGCAGTTTGGTTTCTGCTGTCACTTCTTGAAATTTGCTATTGTTTGAATGTTTGTCTTTTCCAAAAAGCCATGTTGAAATTTAATTGCCATTTTAACAGTAATGTCCAACAGAGGTTGGACATTTAAGAGGTGGTTAGGCCATGAGGGTGGAGCTCTCATGAGTAGGATTGATGCCTTTATAGAAGGGAGGGGTTGGCCCTCTTTCTCTCTTGCAAACTCTCTGTTTATTTTCTCATTCTCTCTCTCTTTGTCTCTCTTGCTTGCTCTCTTTCCTCCCTTCTGCCATGTGATGATGCAGCAAGAAGGCCCTCAAAAGATGCCAACACCTTGGCGTTGGACTTCCTAGCTTCTGGAACTGTGAGCCAATGAATTTTTGCTTATTAAAAATTATACACTCTTGGGTATTCTGTTGCAGCAGCATGAAATGGACTAAGACACAAAATTCTTAATAATTTTTGAACAAAGGATGCTGAATTTTTATTTTGCACTAGGCTCTGCAAATTTTGTGTCTGGTCTTGGTGACAGGATTGTCTCAGGACAGGTCATCTCTTCTATTTCATGTTCCCCTCTGGCTAAGGGTCTGTGGGATCGTATCCCTTCTTGATGTTCTTCCTGGGGAAAGGGCTGTAGCATCTCTTTCTGTGTATAGATCTTCCAGAAGCTCCTAGTATCGTGCTAAGGCTGGGAAAAACCCACTTATGCATCAGCTCATCTGGCCATTCTGGGGCATTCACAAACATGAATTTGGTATAGCCTCTGCCTCAGGGGAGCTCATACTCTAGAAGGTGGAGACAAATGTATACATAAATGACTACAGATTGATATGGCAAGTACTAGAAGCAGGAATGTGGATGGTGTTGTTGAAACCCAGGGAAAGACGTGCAGGAATCACAGAGTGTGTTAAACATTTATTATCTTTGTGTGTTGGTCTCTCCTAGGTTTTCTTGGAAGGATGGGTCATTTTTCCTATGATTTTATTTTCATGAATGAGGGTCCATGGGAGGGAAAGTTTGATACTGCAATTCTTGCAACTCAAAAAGGCACAAAACATGGATGTGTTTGAGTAGAGGCCTTCTCCTAAGATCCTACAGTGGGTTCTGGAAGTTTCTCCCTTTCAGATGGTGTGAATGGCTGAAAATGACTTTATAGTCTGGCAAATAGGCACCTGAAGCTGATGGGGGCTTTGTCATAAGGTCCTTTAACATTCTTCTAATAGCTATTCTCATGGTAATTTTGTTATTTCCATAATATCTCTCTCCTCACTTGGAAATACCTTGAGTCCTATCTTTACCAGAAGTGAAAGTTTCCTACCGGGATCTTGATCAATGCTCTCAACTATAAAATGTTTTCATTGGCTGACCAAAAATATAATCTGGGGAAGATTTAGGTTTTTTTCTCCCCCTCTAACAAAATAATTATAAACAATGTTAGACTGCAAGGTGGCCCTTAGTAATAAAACCATACCTCTTCTTACTGAGCTCCATAAAGTCAGCTCTTACATCCTATTTGCCTCTACTGTGTCTAGCACAGTGCCTGCCACCTGGTAAGGACTCAAACAACAGCAGGTGAAATGGAACAGAATATTGGAGTGGGAGTGAATGCCCTTTGGAACAGGAGTGCCAAAAAGCATTTTTTTCTTATTTATTTATTTTTGCACATAAATAGGTTCTTTAGTAGTGATTTCTGAGATTTTGGTGCACCCATCACCTGAGCTGTGTACACTGTACCCAATGTGTAGTCTATCAAAAAGCAATTTTGAAAGGTAAAATGGAGTTTCTAAAGCTTCACCTGCTGAAAAGTAGCCAACCATGGCAGGCTTCCAGTCAATTCAGTGTCCTGGAATGCATCTACCTTTGAACACTAAGGTTATGCTTCAGTGATGCCAAGTAATTGGATTAACTGATTTGGACTTTTCCTGAATTGGCCTGTTGTGTGCTGTCCATGCGGAGAGAACTGTAGAGTGCTCCTAGTTTCTCTTCAGTTACATAAACTGAGGCTTGAGCCCCTTTCCAGAATATTTCTCAGTTGAGTTGATTCAATGTGTTGCATTATTCTATTTACCCAAATACCCTTTCCAAGCAAAAATGACAGACCTGGATTCACTTACAGCCAGGGCACAAATATTTGCATCTTTAACAGAATGTCATATTATTTCAGAGCCAAAACCCACCTTCTGATGTTGACATTGTTCCTTTATAAGTCGTGTGTTGCAGGAAGTCAGAAACAACAAAGGGAGGGACCGGCTGAAGCCATGGCAGAAGAACATAAATTGTGAAGATTTCATGGACATTTATTAGTTCCCCAAATTAATACTTTTATAATTTCTTACACCTGTCTTTACTGCAGTCTCTGAACATGAATTGTGAAGATTTCATGGACACTTATCACTTCCCCAATCAATACCCTTGTGATTTCCTATGCCTGTCTTTAATCTCTTAATCCCGTCATTTTCATAAGCTGAGGAGGATGTATGTCGCCTCAGGACCCTGTGATGATTGGGTTAACTGCACAAATTGTTTGTAGAGCGTGTGTGTTTGAGCAATATGAAATCTGGGCACCTTGAAAAAAGAACAGGATAACAGCAATGTTCAGGGAACAAGAGAGATAACCTTAAACTCTGACCACCGGTGAGCTGGGTGGAACAGAGCCATATTTCTCTTCTTTCAAAAGCAAATGGGAGAAATATCGCTGAATTCTTTTTCTCAGCAAGGAACATTCCTGAGAAAGAGAACGCATCCCTGAGGGTAGGCCTCTAAAATGGCCCCCTTGGGTGCAGCCGTCTTCTATGGTCGAAACTGTAGGGATGAAATAAGCCCCAATCTCCCATAGTGCTCCCAGGCTTATTAGGATGAGGAAATTCCCACCTAATAAATTTTGGTCAGACTGATTGTTTGCTCTCAAACCCTGTCTCCTGATAAGATGCTATTAATGACAATGTGTGCCAAAACTCATTAGCAATTTTAATTTCACCCTGGTCCTGTGGTCCTGTGATCTCGTCCTGCCTCCATTTGCCTTGTGATATTCTATTACCTTGTGAAGCACGTGATCTCTGTGACCCACACCCTATTCGTACACTCCCTCCCCTTTTGAAAATCACTAATAAAAACTTGCTGGTTTTACAGCTTGGGGGACATCACGGAACCTACCGACATGTGATGTTTCCCCCAGACACCCAGCTTTAAAATTTCTCTCTTTTGTACTCTGTCCCTTTATTTCTCAAACCGGCCGACGCTTAGAGAAAATAGAAAATAACCTATGTGAAATTGGGGGCAGGTTCCCCGATAGTCATGGAAGCTGAGAGCCCATCACCACAGATCTCAATCTGGCCTTTGATTCCAGTCATGCTCTCCAACAGCTGGGGAAAGCATTTAAGGTGAACAGGCACTCTCAAGAGATGAACTTCTGGTCATTTTTCCTTATGAGAAGATCTAGGGCTTCTCATAAAATAACACCTAGCATTTTTTTTTTTTTTACTTGAGAAAGGAGAAAGAAAGCAAAACCAAGTAAAACAGAATACATTTGAAGTCGATAGAACATCTTTGTAGTTGGAGATCTGAGATCAGACTCCTGCCCTAGATGTCTTTCTCTTCATTTCTCTACCAAATAGCAACTTACTGTGGATTGGATGACCACCAATGCTATTATTATTATTGTTATTATTATTATTATATATCAGTCATGCAGCACTAGATATGGGCAAAGTGATTTACAATCATGCTATATGATTAAAGAACAAATGATCCTTTTAAGTGAATTGAATTTTTATCTGGGGAGTATTTGTCTGCTGCTCTCTGGTTCACTTAACTCAGGCAGCAAAAAAAAAAATGGCTCATTTTCGCTTCTGAATTTGAGTACATTTGTACACGACTCCCAAGTTTTAGAATTTAACACTTTGATAAAAAGTAAAAGCCAGAAACAGTTTTTGTGAAATTTTTTTAGCCTTTCATAAAAACATCCCTTCTGTAGTACTTGTAATATTGGTAACTGTAGTGAATTTAAATTAGAGAATGAGAAGATAGGCTAGAAAAAAGAAGAGAATGACTTGAGTTTGAAGCAAGTGTTGTCACCTCCACTACCACTGTCCTCATCATTCTAATGGGCAATTAGAATAGCGTAATAAAATAGAATAAAATTGGTAGAGGTGATCATATCACACCCACCCCCTTGCTTGAACCTGTTGATGGTTTTCCATCATTACCCAATGTCTGACATGTAATAGACCTAAAGCAAATTTTAATTGAATTTGTTTGTTGAAATTCTCATTTATAATACTCATAGGTCAAAGGGAAGAAGTTAGGAAGAAAAAAAGACTTTTGATTGATTACTAATGAGGCAGAATATTTTTTTCTATGTTTATTGAACTTTTGTGTATGTGTGTGAATTTCCTGTTGTTTCTTATCTATTTTTTTTTCTGATATGGTGGGTGTGCTTTTTCTTTCTTGGTCTAAACATATATTTATTAAACCAGCAGTCCCCAGCCTTTTTGGTACCAGGGACCAGTTTCATGGAAGAAAATTTTTCCACAGACGGGGGTAAGGCGATGGTTTTGGGATGATTCAAGCACATTACATTTATTGTGTACTTTATTTCTATTGTTATTATTACATTGTAATATATAATGAAAAAATTATACAACTCACCATAATGTAGAATCAGTGGGCACCGTGAGCTTGTCTTCCTGAAACTAGACGGTCCCATCTGGGGTGATGGGAGACAGTGACAGATCATCAAGCCTTAGATTGTCATAAGGAGCACACAACCTAGATTCCTTGCATGTGCAGTTCACAATAGGGTTTGCGCCCCTATGGGAATCTAAGGTGGGTGCTGATCTGACAGGAGGCAGAGCTCAGGCAGTAATATGAGCAATGAGGAACAGCTGTAAATACAGATGAAGCTTCACTCACTTGCCGCTCACCTCCTGTTGTGCGGGCTAGTTCCTAATGGTATTGGTCCATGGCCCGGGGCTTGAGGATGCCTCTATTAAACATTTCTTAAAAACTGTGATGGGTCGGCTGTTACCTCTCTTGGCTATAAGTATGTGTGTAGGTGCACACACACACACACACACACACACGTGTTCTGTAATCTCTGCTTTGCACCATCATTTGATAAATTGTGCTTAAACTCCTTCAGTCAAGAAGTCCAGAGCTCATATTCTTTTCTTTAAAACTTTGCCCTTCTCTCCATCCCAGATGTGAAGTGCACATTAGAGGTACTAGTACTGTCAGAACATTTAGATCTCTTTCACCAATGTAGTCTTAAATATGGGGTTTAGCTGAATTCCTTCACTGAGGTGGTGCAAGCTTTATGCTCTGGAGTGAGCACTGTCCCCTCTGTTGGGAATCCATTCCTGGGTCTACATTCTGCCCATTGTCCCTATCTGCAGTCTGCCCCACTTTCCCATCTGCCCTACATGAGGCTGGTAATAAAATACCTAAGAAGGAGTTGACATTTAACGAATGCATTAAAGAGCATTTACTGTGCCCTCATCACTGGGCAACTTAAGGATAAGACCAGTTCCTGACCATTGGGAGCTTGACTTAGTTGGACAGTGGAGCTACAGGGGCTTCAGTTATGAAAAAAATGCGAGACCATATATACTTATGAGATTGAGGGAATGGTTCAGATAGCAAATGCCATAGGAATCTAAGAAAGGAGAGAGTAGTGGGGACTGAAAGGATGAACTACTGTGGAGACAATGGGACTGACTTGGGATTTGGGGAGTGGCTAGTTTGAATTGGGAAGATGTTCCAAGCAAGAGGAAATAGGGTTTTCGTTGCGGACAATGGGTAGTTAAGGTGAACACATTGGGAAGCTCTGGTTATCACGTGACCTCAGGGCCAGGTGAGGACCTGCTGGGGGCTTCTGAGCAGGGCCATGAGATAATTGTTTCAGGAGGATGACTCTGTCTGCAACATGGGAAGAGGAGCAATGAGGTTCCACGAGCCCAGATGGAAGGAGAGCCTTAACCTGTGCCCAGCAGTCCAGTTGTGTTGGAGGAGGGCTGCATCTGAGCGGGGCAGTGAGAGCCGACAGACTTGGCCAGATAAGGGATTTGATAGCTGATTGGACAAGGGTCAAAAGTTAAAAACTTGACACTGGTGGAGTCAGTGACAATGATGCAAAGCAGGAGGGAACTCTTTTTCTGGTCTTTGGTGAAAGAATGAAGAAGGCTGTTGCAATGTTAAAGCTTTGAGGGAGGGTGAGCCCTGGTCCCTCAAGTGTCACTACTACTGAGATACCATGCAGGTTGCTGCTGAATCTTCCCTTGTTCCTGACTGCCTCATTCCTGACCACAGGTGTTGTCAGGGCTTGTGTCTTTCAGCCACTTCCTTCTCATGATCACGTCGGCACTGTTTGTTCTTATCATGAGGGCATCGCTGTTCGGATGTGATGCCATCTTGGGCTGAAGGAGATTTTGTTAGGGCGTCAAAGGGCCTGTTCACTCTGTGTCACACCTGGACACACTAATTTGTCTTGCTGCTGCCCTGCTTTGCTTTTAGGTGTGTGTGTGTGTGTGTGTCTCTCTCTCTGTGTGTGTGGGTGTGTGTGTGTGTGTTGAAGGACTTATCAGCCTACACATAGCACATGGCCATTTCTTTCCTGGGCATTAGGAACTCTACATTACTTTGCTGTTTTCTCAGGTTTCTGTCCAAGAAGTGCGTAGCGTCTCTTTGTTCTGTTTTTGAAATGTATCATCATATTTCACACCCTCCCTAATACAGATACACACACACACGCACACACACAAAATGCATATATGCTTTTTGCTTCTCTATGTCCCCTTCAGTTCTTACTTTATCCCATGCAAGAGGATCTTTACCTCATCTTGGGGTAGAATGTGTGGGGAAGGCGTTGCTTTTCTTGTCAGTGCATCTTTCCAATTATTTTATCTATGTCAGGGATGAGGCATTTGGAGTCAAACACTGACTTCTGTGTTTTCTACTTTATGCTGTGTCATTTGGTCACTGAGGTAATTAATACCACATGAGTAAGAGTAGGAGTAATAAGAAATATTAGAAAAAATACTAATAATTCAATATATGAAACAAATCTGAAGATGGGAGTGCATCCTGCTCTTTTACTTAACATTGTGTTTTCACCATTTTCCTATTTTGTTACGTACTTTTCAAAAACATATTTTTAAATGACAGCATCATTTATTTAACTACCCTTCTATTGTTGGAATTAAGTTTTTCCAAGATTTCTTTTTTTGAATTTCAAACAACTTAGTGATGAAAAACAGTGTGCATAAGTCTTTGAGTACACTTCTCTTTATTTCCTTAATAAGAATTCCTAAGGGGGAATTACTGAGTCAAAGCAAATGAACATTTAAAGGACTCTTGATAATTGTGTCCAAATTGCCCTGCAGATAAGTTGTTGCAAACACTTCAAACTGCAGCACCTATTTATCCATGTTGTTAGCAGCCTTATTATTTTGAACATCATCAGTTATAGGATATTTTCCATTTGAGATTTCATCTTTCCATATAGTTTTAACTTGAAAGTCTTTATTTGTAGTGAGGTTATCTTAGTCCGTTTTCTTTTTAAAATTTTATTTAATTTTTTTTTTTTTAATAGAGATGGGGTTTTGCCATGTTGCCCAGGGTGATTTCCAACTCCTGGGCTCAAGCAATCCTCCCTCCTTGGCCTCCCAAAGTGCTAGGATTACAGGTGTAAGTCACTATGCCTGGCTCTAGTCTGTTTTCTGTCATTGTAACACTTGAAGACTAGGAAGTTTATAATGGAAAGAGGCTTATTTAGCTCACAGTTCTGGAAACTGGGAGGTCCGAGATCAGGTGGCCGAATCTGGTCCGCTTCTGGTGAGGGTCTTCTGCTGCCTTATAACATGGCAGGGAAGTGGAAGGGGAAGCGGGCAAGAACGGAAGGGATATTAGGTCTTAATGACCTAATCACCTCTTAGAGGCCCCACCTCTCAACACTGCCACACCAGGGACCCAATTTCCAACACATGAATTCTGGGGACACACGCAAACCATAGCAGAGGTTGAATATTCAAATAAATAGTTTGGAAACTTCCTAGAGAAATGAAACTGGTGTGGATCTGTAAGAGAAGGGCCTTGACAACCTTGGGAAGGGGTTATCATCCATGCTCAGGAAGACAGGTGGGAATATGGGATGAGGAATGGGAAAATGAGAACTTGGACAAGATGGTAAGGTATGGGATCTTCCTAGGAGGAGGGGACTGAGCCAGGACATCTAGTGCCCCCTAAACCTTCAACTACTCAGGAACCTCAGTATGATCACATTTACTTTTATTTGTAGCCATCGTATTAAAAAAAAAACTTCTCTTTTTTTCCCTAAGTAAACTAGAAGACAGAAAAACTGTAAGGCTGACATATAGCATATTCCAAGTGGGACCCATTTGCTGGCTAAGCAGTAGATCAGCACAAATTATGAGCATTTAGACATGTGTTAACCTACTAATTGAGGGTTGGGGGACACTAGATGATGAGGCCTCTAGTAGATGCCCTTGATCTGCCCCCTCCCGATTCCTGAAACACCAGTTAACACTCTCAGTCAATACTAGAAAACATATGGTGAAGATAAACACTACCCCATAAAGAATATCACCCTGGCTTGTCACAGGACATTAACTGACCCATACTGGCACCCATACGGGGATGGCAGCAGCGAATTGTAATGGAAAAGTTACTGTTTTCCTATTTAACTTTCTGTGTGTGAAAAAGGCCCTCTTGATGTCTAAGAACAGTATAAGAACGTTGTGCATGTGTGGGGGTGTGTGTGTGTGTGACTGTGTGTGTGTGGGTATGTGTTGGGTCTTTTGTGGTCTGCCTCATTCTCATTCTCGCTCACATGTGATGATCTTATGATCTGACTGTTGCCGTTTCGGTATAAGGTCAGCCTAATTGCAAAGGTGGTTTGAGGAATGAATACATAATGTATTTTAAGAAGTCATCCAAGTAACTTTCCAAATAAAATCTGCAATTTTACCATTGGTAAGTCATCTCTTTGTGTATGTCAAGTGTTGACCCTTTCTCCAGGAGCTCCTATGTCATGGGAAGGACATGAGAAGTCCCTTAGTATAGACGAATTCATCACTTCATACTCTTTCCTGAAAGGAGAGATGGAGCCACCTTAGAGGCAGGGGATTCTTATAGACTCCACTGCATGGACAGCCGTGCTAATACCCTAACTGAGAGCTTCTGTAGGGAATGTTCTCCACCCTGTGGCCCTTCCTCTCCATCCTGGGCCAGTGCCTCCCAGGACTCTGGGACTTTTCTTCCCCTGCTCTGCATGCCTGTGGTAGGCAGAATAATGGCCCACAAGGATGTCCATGTCCTAATCTCTGGAATCTGTGAATATGTTAGGTTATATGACAAAATAAATTATAGTTGTAGATGGATTAAGGTTGATAATTAACTGACCTTGAAATGGGAAGATTATATAGGTTGAGTATCATTTATCTGAAATGCTTGGAACCAGAAGTGTTTCAGATCTCAGAATATTTGAATTGATACTTACTGGTTGAACATCCTAAATCTGAAAACTTGAAATTCAAAATGCTCCAATGAGCATTTCATTTGAGTGTCACGTTGGGACTCAAAAAGTTTCAGGTTTTGGAGCATTTTGGATTTCATATTTTTAGATTTGGGATGCTTAACCTGTACTGAATTATGTAGGTGGGTTCAGTGTAATCATGAGTCCTTATAAGTAGAAGGAGGCAGAATAGAAAGAGCACCAGACTGTGAGAAGGAGTTGGCCTGATACTGTTGGGTTTGAAGATGATGAAATTGTATCATAAGCCCAGAGATGTTGGTGGCCTCTAGGAGCTGGAAAAGGCAAAGAAATGGATTTTCCCCTAGAGCCTCCAGAAGGAATGCACTTCCGCTGACACCTTGAGTTTAGCTTAGTGAGACCCATTTTAAACCTCTGAAATTCAGAACTTTAAGATAATAAATTCACATTGTCTTAAACAACTGTTTGTGGTTGATTTGTTACAGCAGCAACAGGAAACTAATATAAAGCCCAAGTTGTCTGGCCCTGAGCTTGGGAGCCCAGTAAGGACATTGTCTGAACCCCCATCAAGCTCAAGGTTGTGGTTAGTCTCTAGGATGATGTATACTGGTTATTTAGTAGAAGCTTATAACTGCTAGGACTGAGACGTCTCAGAAGGTGCTGCAGAATGCTTCTAAACTGGCCCGACTAGGTTGGTGAGGGGATGAGAAAGATGCATGTTTGATACTCTGAGGCCTGAAGCATTTTCTGTCCCCCTTTAAATAATTAAAACCTGCTGTCCACTAAAATTCTCCTTGTGTTCCTGTTCATCTTAGGCAGTTTCTCCAGGAGAGTTGTGCTTCTCAGAACCTGAAGAATTATGAACAAGGTTTTTGTCTTCCAAGTATTGGCTGACCATAAACATACAGTCATTCACTTATTTATACAATGCATATTAACTTAAAATTTTCGTTGTGTAAGTTGGCATGAGGATACATTTCCTCTGCTTAGGAAATGTAAACCTATGAGAAGGTTGAAAGCAAGGACATTGGTCCATTCATTTGTTCTTTTATTTATTAACTTGGGGTGGGCACCTATATGTGCTAGACAGTAGGCTAGGCTCAGGGATACAGTGTTGACAGACTTTATGAAAATGACTTTATAATTTTTGTGGTGCTGAGTTCCATGACGATGGAATTTTTGCTCCTCCTTCCTTTCCTGCCTCCTTCACATTGTGTTCCTTTCATATTCCCAGGCTTCTTGTTACGTGGCATAGCACCTGGTAAGGTGCTATGAGAACGTGTAATGGAGTCTATTCAGTGGTGGTTCAGCGTTTGGTTGGAGGGTGTGTTACAGGAAATAATGGGTGGCCGTGCTGGGGTGGTGGGCTGATTGAGAGCCATTGGAGGTTTTCAAAGCAGCTCAGGAAATGGGAACCTTGGGGAAAGTGGAGAGCTGAATAAAGTCTGGCTGGTCTTATTTCCAAGGAAGAGAGATAATCCTGCTGGGGGAGAGATCAAGCCAGGTTTTGACACCCAATACTTGTTCTTCTGACACCATTTCCTGGAGAACTCTGGGTAAAAGAAAAAATGGACAATTTGGGACATTGGAATCAGTCTTTAAAATGAGATAGATCATTTATCGCAAAGGGTTGTCTTCTCTTGAAAGGGATTTAGTATTCTGGGCAAGTTTGGTTTGAGACAGAACTTTGAGTGCAGCCACAAGAGCAAACCAACATTTACTCTTAGGGCCAGAAAAGCCAAATTATTTTTAGAAATGAGTTTACTTTTTTTCAGGTGACACAATAATGATGCAAGTGTAAGATAGCAGCATATCGAACAAAGGGATGGGGCCATAAAAGCAAAGGGTCAGATTGTAACAATGTCCTAAGGATGTGGACCACAGGAGGGCAACTCCAGAGTGCTTAAAATGGAGTTGCTTGGGTAATGAGCCAAGGAAGTATCTATGAGTCATCCTACTTATGTTTCCAAAACAGACTCACTGACCTGATTTAAGAGGCATTAAAAGGGATGAAGTTGACATTTGCAAATACATTTAACGTATTTGTCTTGTAGGCAGGGAACATGTTGGGACAACTTTCAACTGCATAATGTGTGGTCCAGGTGCTTTGATCTCTTTATGCTTTCTTTATGTGGAGAAAAAGATTTGAAGTATCCTGCAATTATGAATACCTAGACACCTGTTGTAATGGGTTGCTGTGAAATTGATTTGACTCTACCAAGGATCAACTCCCATCTCCTGATGAAACCCTCATGTGCTTTAAAATCATTTTTCCTCCTAGTAACTTAAGAGAAGAATGTTAGTCATACTTCCTATTTTCAGCCCAGGGAGGGTTATTTACCATTTTAATTTTTCCTTTAAGTCATTGATTAGATAGGGTATCTTTTCAAGAATGGCTGTCACATTGGCCAACACAAGTGGAGGTGACGTGATTCTCATGCATTTACTTCTGGGTAACTGTTTTTCAGTTGAAATGAACTTTTGAGTGATGCTTGTGATTTTGATGATGCCTTTTCTTGTGACTGTTCTGTTGAGTAGGGAAACTAAAGCAAAAACTAAAGGTAGTCTCGGCTTTATATTATCCGTAGATCATTGATAGGTTAAGTTTGATTTAACTTGATGCTTTAGAGCACATGAAAAATAAAATCTTGTGTTTGATCAGCTGAGTGTCTCTTTCTGAGCTCATTGCCTAGGTTTTCCTAATTGGACAAAGAATTGCGCAACTCTACAGCTCTGGCAATTCCACCTTTGCCATGTATTGGGACTCAGAGCCAAGAGTCCCTGAAGAGGGATGGCATGCACCTGTTGGTCATTATACCTCCTAGCTATTCCTCAGGAGACAGGACAGAGTTGTAGAACATATTTGTGCTTCCACCAAACAAACATAGCTTTCCTTTTGCTCCTCCTTCCTTTCCTGCCTCCTTCACATTGTGTTCCTTTCATATTCCCAGGCTTCTTGTTATGTGGCATTAATATCTAAGTGGTAGAGATGGGTAACTAAGAACGGAGTACTCATGTTACCATGCTTGTGCACCCCTTCTGCACTGGGAGGGCTCTGCATGGGATATGGGACTTTGCCTAGGTTTTGCCAAACCCTTGTCAAACCTTTTGCAAAACCCTTACCAATGGGATGGGTCATGAGGACTCAGTGGATTTTACATCTTCTGGGTGAGTCTAATTCTCTATAGCTTGGTGCTGGGTTTAGAGGTGGGGGAACAAAAGCATGGCCTAGGTATCAAGTACGTCTCCTGTGGTGAGGAGAGGTGGTGTCTTTATGATTTGGGGAGTGTTGCTTTAGACTTAAACAATGAGTACCGGAACTCCAACTGTGAGACACTGGTCTTTAATAAGTGCAAAATAATCTCTCACTGGAATAACTTTCACTTCAGGAAGATCAGTTTTCGGTCCAAAACACATTCATAGTGCTCCTTTAATGAGAAAAGTAGTGACCTGGGATGAGGAAAGTCTGTTTAGAGAACAAATAACTATTATTACAATTTTAGATAACCCAGTCTAACAGAAGGCCATGTGATTGAAAGGACAGACGATAAAATCTAAATATGAGTAAAGCCGGAGAATACACCCTTTCTTCTAATGCTGACTGTCTAGTTGTGTTTGTTATCTAACCCTGTAATTAGGATGGCATTCAGAAAATATGAGAAAAGTTGGTATTCTTTTCATAACCCCCAAATCTTTGCATTGCTGCATGAAACTTTTGGCTTCAGCTTTTCCCTGTTCATTAACCATGCCAAAATTTTTAATCTAACACCACTGTTAAAGAGTGGCAGGCTTCCAGGGAAATATATCAGCCAGGCTTATTAATTTCATGCCAAGTGCTGGAGGCGTGAATGTAGAGAACGCTGTTTGACTTTGGATAATAGGAATCAGGCAGCTTAAAGGCAAGGGATAAAGATCAGGAGCCCTGCGTCTCAGGAGGAGGAGCAGGTGCAGGCTTCAAGCAAGGCCTTCAGGCCCAAAGGGGCAGCCCATGCTTAAAACAATCTGCAGTGCTGTTTTTTTTTTTTTAATTTGGCGTGTGCCTCTCACAGCTTAACAGACCGCTGCTCCACAAAGAGGGGTAAACAGAGAAAGGGAAATTAAAAAGGGAAGTCCCCAGGTAGACAAAACAAATTAGGGCAAACAAATTACACAGAGTCAACAAATAAACAAGGGAACATCTGTGAATATATTTCTTGGATTTTCTGATTCTGAATGCAACCTGAGAGATAGTAGAGGGAGGTGAGGAGTATAATCTAGAGCAACGTCCTCTTTGGAGGGAATGAGCAAGCTGAACACAAAAAGAGCAAGAGGTACCTGAAGTGGAACTCTTGCCAGTGTGTCGCGGGAGGAGGTCAGAAGCTCTCCAGGTGATGATATGACCTACATGAACTGGTCTTCCTGCTTTCCCTGCTGCACCCTCTGTCTGTCACCCAACCATGCCTTGAAGGGTGGTTGGTGCCATGGGTTCTGCCGACTATCACATAGGAAAGGGCTGTAGAAATATAAAGAAGTAGCAGTCCATTTATATAAGCAAAGAAAATAAAGCTAGCAACATTCCAATAGAGGATGTATGTTCACCTTATCCATTTTTCACATCTGTTCCTAGTGGGCACACTTAGCTCTTCCAACAACTAGACATTTGCCAGGTGTTGCCTGGATGTTGGGAAACATTTAAGCTGTACCTTCTGGCCGTTTGGTTGCTGCTGACACAATTTCCCTTTTACCCTGAGGCTGTTGAGATGATTTCAAGGTTTTGAAGGAAGTTCAGCATATTGCATACTGTTGACCAAAGGCATAAATGCATTTAGAAACAGATGAAAAGGGTAGGAATTGGTTTACAACATCTTCCATGGATCTTCTCTCACTGTGGAATGTGGGCAAATATAATAAGGAAGTGAAGAAATTGTAAGTATTTGATTTATTCACTACATAACTCAAATGATACTCAGATAATTTCTAAATCTTTTTCCTTGGGATTCTTTAAGCTTCATGAAGTGGTCAGTTGTTTAGGGTCTAAACTGTTCTTTTCTAATCTGATTGTTGTGCTAAGTGCTCTATCATTCCTGCTGCCTTGAGCCTTCATCATGCAGATGATAACCTACTAGAAACACCCAACAAAGTGGGAACTTTTTTGTGTATGTGTAAAGGCAAGAGTGAAATAAGCCCGCAATTCTCCCCCTATTCCTCGCTTCCATATTTTTGGTTAATTGCTTATTCCTGAATGGGATACAACAAGTAGGCTGTGTAATAGAAGACTTTTACTAGATGTGGTCAATGTGCAAATCTAAGAATAGTACAATGATGTTAGACAACTATATTTGAAGTAGTTCAGCAGTTAGTATTTGTTCTATGAAGCTAACAGTGTAGGGAATAACAGTAAGCAGAAAGGTAATACTAATCAGTAACTCATTGAATCAGTGGTGGAGACACCCAGGCACATTTCCTGGCCAAGGTGGGCATGTTTTGTGAACTTTGTTGAATTATTTGACTTCTGTTTGCTGATTTGTAAAATGAGTGTAACCATGTTTTTTTAGTCCTTCAAGAAATGGTAGGAAGTACAGCCAGTGTCTATGAGATACTTTCAGTTCTGGACAGAAATTATCAATAAAAATGCTAGCCTCCATTTATTATTAATTCTCAAGTACAGTGTTGCAAGGGGCCTTGTGAGGTCAACCTGTTCTCACCCCATTTGCAGTGCTTTTTATTTGGAATCCTAGAGAAACACAATGATGGATTATTCCAAATTTCTTTGTGTCAAGGTATTAATATGAATCATAGTGTACTTAGGGGGAGTCTATTTCTTGGGATTTCAAATCATTCTGATGATTTTGGCAATCAGCATATTTAGTACCTCTTTTTATCTAATTTTTCTGGATACCTCATGCCTATGAACTTGAGTTATTTTCTTCCATTACATCAATGTAAAATTTATAAATTAGAGCCAGAGGAAACTAGTAATGGTCTTTTGTTAATGTGCTAAGATGCTTTGAAATCATTGGAAGAGCAGTGCTGTGGAAATTCAAGGTAGTTATTAGTTTAATTAACCAAATAATTTAATAAATCCAATTAGTTCTTAACTTTGTATTGCTTGTAGCCTATTAAAAAGTAATTACCACTCATGCTTTTGATTAAGATTGAGTAGTTAGTATCAGACTAACTCTCCTGCTAAGAACATCTAGAAAACAGACATTTTTAAAGGCAGCAAAGGGAAATCAAGGCAGTCAAGACTTGACAGGTCAAGATCCTAAGAGAAGGAGAATGCATTAAAGTGAGGCCTACATTCCCTATCAATTTTTCCTTTTGGGGCATTTGCAAGTTGTGGGGCAGGGTGCAGAATCTGAACAGAAGGGTCGTAGCAGGATACTTATTGGGCTAGGAGTCAAATATTAGGGCTCAAGTTTCCTGAGGCAGTCAGGACTTGAAGAGCAGGATACTAGAGGAAAGTTTACTATAAAATATTGAGCCCCGTATTCTACCTGCAATTTCCCCTGTAGTCATTTGTCACATTCTAAGAAATACATGTATGGGATGAGATGCTGATTAACTAAGCAGAAAGTAGCTGCAGGAGGGTAAAAAGCTAAGCAGAAAGAGTAGAGTCACTGTGCTGTGAAGGCTCAATTGGAATTCAGGAGGAGGGACTCTGGTAAATACCCTAGGCTTTCAGTTGAGATTCCCAAAGGGTCAAGCACTAGGAACAAGGGAAAACCAGAAGTAGACTTACCTTGCCTGGATCAAGATGATCTACTAGTTCTCCATCTGTCTTCAAGAAAAAAAAAAATTAAATCTTCTCTGTGGACTTATACACAGAGAAGGTTGCTTATACAGTAACATAAAAAAAATTAGCTGGCATGATAGGAAACAGGACCAAAAGACTAAGACCAAAACAAACTGCCACACCCCTAAAACTCCAAACAAAAACCCCCAAAACAACAAACAAAACACAAACCCAAGGGGAAAAAAAAGACCTACAAGTGATTCAGATTTGGGGTTGTCCGACACAGGCATGTGTTCAAATACGTATGATTAATGTGCTCAACAAAATAGAGAAGAAAATAAAAAATTTCACAGAGAGCAAGAACCAATAAAAATGAATCAAATAGAAATTCTCTAATTCAAATTCCTGCTACTAAGTTTAATAATTCAATAGATGGTTTAGTAACAGATTAGAACTCAGTAAAAGGATTGTTTAACTGGAAGATAGGCCAGCAAAATCTATCCAGATTAGTGCACAAAGAGAAAAAAAGAATGAAAAGTATGAAATATATGATACAGATGGAAAATTGTGAATGGCCTAAATATATGTAATTGGAGTTCCAGAAAGAGAAAAGAGAGAAAATGTGTCCATGTGACAGTTTAATGTGTCAAATAAGTAATATCTGAAGATAAATTGGCTGAGAAGTTTCACAAACCCATGAGATATCAAGCCATAGAGGCAGGAGTTTTATGTATCGTAAGCAGTATAAATGCAAACTACTTATGCATTTGCAATATGATTTAAAACTGACTTTTAAGAGAATTCATGAAAGCTAGGTAACAATGGAATGTCATCTGTAAAGTGTGGAAAGAAACAGTCTACCTAGCATTTTATACTGAGGAAAATATTTTCAAAATGAAGATAAAACAAAAATGACATTTTGAAATAAACAAAAGCTTAGAGAATTCATCTGTTGCAGAAAAAAACAAAAAATCCCAAACTGTAAAGGGATTTCTTCAGGTGGAAGGAAAATATTCCCAAATGGAAATGTGAAACTTCAGGAAGGAATGAGGAAAATGGGTAAGTATGTAAAAAATATAAATCAATATACTGCCTGTTTAAAACAACAATTATAATGTAAAGTTTAAAATGTTTCTAGAATATAAATATAAGACAACAATATCATACAAGGGAGAGGGACTGTGTAAATTAAAGTGTCAAAGACCCTTGTGTTTTCTGAGAAGTGGTAAAAGTATTAATACATAGTAAACAATAATAAGTTAAAAATGCATGTTGTAATTTCTAAGGCAACCACTAAAAAAATAGCAAATAATCCCTATGTAACAAGCCAGTGAGGGAGGGAATGAAACAATTTTTAGAACTATTTCAATTATCACAAGAAAGACAAGATAAGAGAAAAAATGGGGAAAATATATGTTTACAAAAAGAAAATAAATAGTAGGGTAGCAGATTTGAACCCAAATATATCCATCTTTACATTAAATATAAATGGACTAAATTCTTCAAGTTAAATATTATCAGAATGTACAAAAATCAAAATCCACCTATATTATACTTAAAAGAGTATAAGAACACACAAAAAATTGACAGTCAAAGGATAAAAGATACATCAGGTTCTACTAACCTGACATTACTATCAATGTAGATTTTAGGGCAAAAAGTATTGTCACATAAAAGGGTTTTTCAACTCAGCACTGTTGGTATTTTGAACTGGATAATTCTTTGTTGTGAGAGACCATCCTGTGCATTGCAGGATGCTTATAAGCATCCCTGGCCTTAACTCACTAGATGTCAGCAACATTCCCCACCCCAAATTGTGACAACCAAGAATTGTCTTTAGACCTTGCTAATGTCCTCAGTTGAGAAGCACTGTTATATATAAGAAAAGGCATTTCACTATATTAAAAGGGTCAGTTCAAAAGGAAAATAAAAATAAAACAATCCTAAATTGAAACGTTATTCCTCTTCCAGCATAAGCATTAAGGTTATAAATTTTTCTCTAAGCACTGCTTTACTTAAGTTTCATGATTTTTTTTATTGCATAGGTTAATCAGTAGTGAATTGCTTAATTCCCAATTTTCCAGTTCTATATGGAACACCATACTGAACAACTGTAGACATATACTTTCTTTTAAAGTACATGAGAAATATTTGCCACAATACACTGTAAGCTGGGTCATAAAATGTGTCTCAACAAATTTCAAAAAGTCAAAATCATATGGAGTATGTTCTCTGAACATAGTGGAATTCTGTATAAATTTTAACAGGATGGAGGAGAAAATAAATTTGATCATCTCAAAAAATTAAGAAATGGCATTTGATAAAATTTAACACCAATTCATGAAAAAATCCTTAGCAAAGTAGAAATAGAAAGTAACTTTCTTAATAATAAAGAGTATTTTTAAAAGCTAACCACAAATGTCACTTTTAATGATTAAATACTAAAAACCTTGCCCCTTGTGTCAGAAATGAAGCAAGGATGTCTGCTATTGCCATTTTTATGAATTATTGTATTGGAATTCCTAGTCAGTGCAATAAGACAAGAAAATGAAACAAAAGACATATGTAATATGTAGGAAGAAATAAAACTATTTCGGTTTGTGGATGATAGGACTGTATATTTGGAAATTCCAAAAGAATCTCCAAAAATTAACTATTAGAATTAATAATAGTTAATTTAGCATGGCCACTGTATACAACAAAGTCAATATATAAAAATCAATTGTATCTGCATATATCAGCCACATCAAGTTAGAAAATGATTTTAAAAATTTTACTAGCATCAAAAAATATTACATAGGGAAAATAAAAGATATGCAAAGCTTCTACACAGAAAACTATAAAATATTACTGAAAGAAATTAAAGTAGAAAGAAATTAAGTAGAAAGCTATAACATGTTAATGGATTAGAAGGCTCAATATGTCAATGAAAAGAAGTAAACTCTGTAAAATATTTGAAGAGCTTTATTTTGAACCAAATATGAGTGACCAATGGCCCATGACACAGCCTCCAGGAGATCCTGATAACATGCCTAAGGTGGTTGGGATATAACTTGGTTTATACATTTTAGGGAGACATAACATATAAATTGATGCATGTAAGATATACATTGGTTTGGTCTGGAAAGTTGGGACAACTGAAAATGGGGGAGGTGCTTACAGGTCATAGGTAGATTAAAATATTTTCTGATTGGCAGTTGGTTAAAAGAGTTAAGTTATTGTCTAAAGATTTAGAATAAACAGAAAGGAATGTCTGGGATAAGATAAGGGGTTGTGGAGACCAAGGTTTTATCATGCTGACGAGGCCTCCAGGTAGCAGGCTTCAGAGAGAATAGATTATAAATGTCTCTTCTTGTTTGTTTGTTTTTGTTTTGTTTTTTTGAGACGGAGTCTCGCTCTGTTGCCCAGGTTGGAGTGCAGTGGCGTAATCTTGGCTCACTGCAAGCTCCACCTCCTGGGTTCACGCCATTCTCCTGCCTCAGCCTCCTGAGTAGCTGAGACTACAGGTGCCTGCCACCACACCAGGCTAATTTTTTTTTTTTTTTGTATTTTTAGTAGAGATGGGGTTTCACAGTGTTAGCCAGGATGGTCTTGATCTCCTGACTTCGTGATCCCCTCTCCTCGGCCTCTCAAAGTGTTGGGATTACAAGCATCAGCCACCACGCCCGGCCATAAATATTTCTTATCAGACTTAAAGAGTCTATTAAGACTCTTATCAGTTTTAAAGTTTCTGTGTTCATGTTAATGCTGGTCAGCTGTGAGTCATATGTGACTCCCCACCTCCCCTCATGGCCCAAACTAGTTTTTCAGGTTAACTTTGGAATGCCCTTGGCCAAGAGGAGGAGTCTGTTCAGATATTTGGGCAGCTTAGAATTTTATTTTTGGTTAACAATAGAAAAGATGGTTATTCTCACCAAATTGAACTATAGATTCAATGCCATCTTAATAAAAACTCTAGCAGTTTTTTTTTTTTTGGTGGAAATTGACAAACTGATCCTGAAATTTATACATAAATGCAAACCATCAATAGTAAAGACAATCCTGAAGAATAGCGAAGACAAACTTAAAGGATATAGACTTCCAGATGCCAAAACTTCTTATAAAGCCACAGTAATTAACACTACTCCCTTGGTCCAAGGATCAACACATTGGCTAAAGGAACAGAAGAAAAAGTCCTGAAACAGACCCAGGTATATCCCTGGCCACCTTATTTATGACAAAGGTGCCACAGTAGTACAGTGCCAAAGGCTATTTTTCTTCCTTCAGTAAATGGTGATGAATCAACTGGTTGAAATTTGGGAAAAAACAAAACAAAACAAACTTTGCTACCTATCCTGGACCATAAACAAAAATAAATTCTTAGATCATAGATCTTAATGTGAAATAAATTTTCCAGAAGATAACAACAATGTATTTAATGTATTGGAGAATGTACTTAAAACCTTGGAACATGCAAAGATTTCTTTAAAAAGATGCAAGAAGAACAAACCATAAACTGAAAGGCTAGTGCACTGACTTTATTCAAATCGAGAATATTTTCTTTTCCTTTTTTTTTTTTTTGAAACGGAGTTTCACTCTTGTGGGCCAGGATAGAGTGCAATGGCATGGTCTCAGCTCACTGCAACCTCCTCCTCCTGGGTTCAAGTGATTCTCTCCTGCCTCAGCCTCCCAAGTACAAATTACAGGCGCCTGCCACCACACCTGGCTAATTTTTGTATTTTTAGTAGAGACGGGGTTTCACCACGTTGGCTAGGATGGTTGTGAACTCCTGACCTCAGGTGATCCACCTGCCTCGGCCTTCCAAAGTGCTGGGATTACAGGCATGAGCTACTGTACCTGGCCAAGAATCTTTTCTTACTATTAAGGAGAATAAAATGGCAAGCAACAGAGGAAGGTACTTACATTAGACAGAAGAAAATATTTACATTTCAAATATCAGACAAAGGACTAGCATACAGAATTTATTTAAAAATTTCCTACAAATAAGAAAAAATCAGTTAAAAGTGGACAAAAGACTCAAACTGGCACATTTTAAAAGGGAGTACCTCCATAGCCAACAGGCATATAATATAAAAAGTTGCTCAACATCAACAGCCATTAGGGAAATGCAGATTAATACCACAAGAAGCTCCTCCTAACCTTACCTATAAGAATGCTTAAAATTTTACAAATTGATGGCCGGGTGCGGTGGCTCACGCTTGTAATCCCAGCACTGTGAGAGGCCGAGGCAGGCGGATCACGAGGTCAGGAGATCGAGACCACAGTGAAACCCCATCTCTACTAAAAATACAAAAAAAATTAGCCGGGCGTGGTGGCGGGCGCCTGTAGTCCCAGCTACTCGGAGAGGCTGAGGCAGGAGAATGGCGTGAACCCCGGGGGACGGAGCCTGCAGTGAGCCAAGATCGCGCCACTGCACTCCAGCCTGGGTGAAAGAGCGAGACTCCTTCTCAAAAAAAAAAAAAAAAAAAATTTTACAAATTGACAATACTAAATGTTGTAGAGGATGTGCAGAATTGAAATTTTCATTGAGTGTAAATTGATAAAATTACTTTGGAAAACTTTGACAGTATCTTTTAAAGCTGAATATATGCATACCTGATGACACGGCAATTCCCCTCTTAGGTATAAACCCAACAGACATTCACAAGTGTGTGTACCAAAAGGCATATACTAGAATCTTTGTAGCAGCATTATTCACCATTGCCAAAACTGGAAACAATTCGGATGTCCATCAAAGGTAGAATGAATGAATAAATTGTGGTACATTCATATAATGGAACAAATAATGGCAACAAAAAAGAATGCATTAATGCTACCCACCACAATGTAGATTCATCTCATAGACATAATATGTGAGCAAAAGAAGTCAGATATAAAAGAGTGCATTTGGTATAATTCCATTTATAAAAAGTTCAAAACCAGGCAAAGCTCATCTATTGAAGTAGAAGTCAGACTTGTAGTTGCATTTGGTTGAGTTAATGACTGGGAGGAGCCATGAGGGAGGCTTCTGGGGTACTGGTAGCACCCTAAGTCTTTACCTGGTGCTAGTTATTCAAGAGTGTTCAGTTTGTAAAAATTCATGAGATGTACACATCCCTTTGTGCACAATGGTATATTTTTACTTTAATCAAAAGTTGACAAAAAGCAATTACTACCCATTAATCTAGAGATAAACCATGGAGTTGCTTTTCCAGGGTAGTGGAGAAGTACTTTCAGTGGAGTTGAATTATATGAGGTTTCTAAGTTCAGCCTTCTAAAAGGGAAGATTGTCTTCAGGTTTCTCTAATTCTTTTTCAGTGGAATTTACCTGATGATTAGATTGTTATGCTAAATATGAGCCGTGATATATATTTTTTTCCTTTTACCAGTTAGGCAGTCAATTGAGTCTGGTTAAATAACAAAGGGTTATTTAAAGAATCTTGACAAAAGCCACACTTGGAATTAACAGACTTTTTTTTTTTTTAATTACCTTCTTTCTAGAACGAAGGGGCCGAGGATGAATCGGTAAAGCTTTTTTATGCCTGGATTTTAAATCAAAGAAAAATTATCTCCAGTCTGGCATCTTTTGGGGCAAAAACAAATAGAGACATGTGGGCGATTCTGAGGGTGGGGAGCATGGGACTTTGGGTTGGGGATTGAGAAGAGCCAAGAGAGCAGTAGGAGGGAGGGAGAGTGTCAGAGGCCGAGAGTTAAGAGACAGCCAAGGAACCTGAAGTGAATCGGTATTTGTTCATTTGGATATGTAAAGCACCTAAGGGAGAGGAAAACAGGTGCAGTATGAATGCATTAATGGAATGAAATATGAGGCTTGACCTATGAATAAATATTCAGAATAAAAGCATTTTAAAATGTATCTTGGTTTTAGGGCACTTACTCTGTCTGGCAGATAATTCAAAGTTTTCATGGCCATACACACTCAAATGGTTTGTCAGCTTTGGATCCGCCTGAGACACACTCACCAAAGATCCCATGGTCTGTGTGCCTCCTCCTCCCTTTTTATGGCTCAATCTTGTCTTCTAAAGTACAGAGTCTGCCTAAGTTATTTGAAACAGGACTCCTTATCATGTGGATTCAGATATTCCAATTATGTCACCAGAAATCATGACCTAGGACGAAAACTCCCGACAGTAATCCTAGAGGACGGTTAGTCCATGCCGTTAAGAAAAGAATTTGATGGCATCTCCACTATGGCCTGAGAATTGCTCCAGCCCAGTGATCCAAATTTTACCGGAAATCTGTTACTAAAAGGGATATTATTAGCTTTTCCCCCCTTAGGCTTGTGACAGGTTGGAGACTCCCAGTAGTTCAGATCTGTGGGGAGCATCTCTGAAACAGAGGAATCGACTTTCAAAACGATTACTTTAGCCTGGAGACCAGGAAACTGAATGCCACCCTAAGTTGTCTCTCTGGCCTGAGACATGAGAGTTGAAAGGAGACTTTCAACAGTTTAAAGAAGTAGCCCACTGCCCTTCTGCCCAATTACTGAAGTTTTCTTCTGACTCAAAGGAGGGCATTGATGGGACAAGCTAAGATCCCTGCAGCACATCCAGGCATATGTTTACCTGCCTAGAAGTAGCACTCAGGCTTCTCTATCCACAGTAATGCCCAAAGCTTGCTCCCTTCTGCTTTATCCTAGGGTTGGCCTGCCCTCTCTGTGCTGGCCACGGAGGGTGCTGGCCTGCCTTACCGCTTTAGAAATCCAAAGAATTGTTCCACTGGGTCCTAGTCCATGAAGAGTTCAGTGTATCAGGTTAATCTCAAGAGATAAATAAACAAATTCAAAGATAATTTTGTACTTGAAGTTGATTAAAAATCTTTTGATTCTTCTTGCTGTTCAACACTGAATCAAGGCCTTCTCATTCAAAAATATATAAAACAGTAACCTATTTGCTGTAGTCCTGCTTGTTTTAGGTGTCTGAGTTTTAGGTTTATGGTAAATGCTACCTCACAAGATTAAGACAGAAATCTATTTGAACAATTCATAAAAAACTAAACAGACATTAAATAAGCAAACAGAAAATGTAAAAGATCACTTGTAATCAAATAATTGAAAGTTGAAATAAGTCAACAGTAATAATATCTTTTAAAAAAGAGAAATTGAAGGAATTTTTATTTAGCTTTGGGGTCTCTGTGAGATTCCAAGATGGAAAGTAGGTTTTTACCCCAGAACCACATTTAGATCTCACTCATTTCTTCAGGCTGCAGAGGGCTCAGGAGCCTGTGTGGCACAGACAATGTGGAAGCAATTCAGGGGTTGAGTCTGGGATAAGGTGGACCTGTCATGATGCTTTCATGATGACTTTCTGTCCCTACTAGAGCCTCCTGTGAAAAATAACTTTCACTTTTCTTAATCTCCCTCTTCTATAAGATCAGTTTGTGGGAAAATTTCAAGTAGTGGCCCACAGGGATTGATGGAGTGTTCTTGTCATGCATTTGTGCCTTCTCTGGAAATGGGATCTTTTCTAATACAGAAGAACCTATACTTTTTCTTCAAGATTTCAAAATTCCAAAATTATAGAGATGGCCAAGGGCTTATTATATTTTTCCCATGATTTGGAATAGGATTGACTCCAGGGTTGGGAACGGTGGAATATACAGATGGGGATCAAGGGGCATAAGAGTTGGGGTGGCAAGGGTTGGGTGCAGGGCAGGCAGAGTGGTGGGGAATGGGGCAGCATCTGGGGGTGGCTGTCCTTGGCCCAGTATTTAGAAGTGCTAACATGAAGGGACTGCAACGATGTGTGAATGTTTGTCCCTCCTCTTATACCCCACGGGACAGGATCCTTTAATGGCAATGCCTTGAAGGTTTGGTTAATAATTTTGATTTTCTTCCCTGTTGTTATCTGGAAATGTCTTTGTATAATACAACTAATGGTAGTATTTTAATGCATTTAGTGTTTACAATAGTTCTGTGAAACAGGAATGGTTATTAGCCCTTCCTCACAGAAGAGGAAGCTGAATTACAGAGAGGTTAAGTGACATGTATGGTGGCATCACCAGCCGGGCAGTGGTGGAGCTGGAATTGGATCTCTTTCTCTTAATGACTATACTGCTTCCCAGGAAGAGTCCCTGTTACACTACAAGTGATACATCCTGATACACTACAGGCCTTGGAGTGAGGTATGGCATGGATAACCTAACCACAGAATTTGGAAAGCTTAACCATGTCTCACTCCTATATTGTTTGATTGGTTGATTAATTCATCATTAGATTAAACCATGAAAATCTACCATGTGCCAGACATGTGTTGGATATGGGGAATTCAGAGATAAGTAAGATAGAGTCTTTGCCTGAAGGAAGCTCATCACCTAGGTAGAAAACATGGCTACAATTGTTTACTAAGTAATAGTGCACATGTAATTGTAGAAATAAGTATGGCATGCATTTGAGTCACCCAGGAAAAGGCAAATCCAGGGAGTCAGGGGAAGATTGAAGAGCTGACATTTGAGCAAGGCCAGTAAGAAAACTAAACACAACAACGACCACTCAAGTGATACATTCGCTGTATAAAAATGCAAATTGTTCAGAGTAGATAGAATAAGGAGGGCAAAACTACTTCCCTCCCGGTGGTATCTATTAAAAGTTTACTATGTATTCTTCCAGACATTTTTTCCTATATATTTACATAAAAATACACATATGCTAATACAGAGGTTAGGACTATAACAAAATGGGTGCATATTATACATACTATTCTGCACATTGTCCTCCCAACTTACTGATTCTCTAAGTCCTCCCAACTTAGAAATTTTTCCATGTCACATATTATAGGTCCATTCACTCTTTTAATTGCTGGGTAATAATTGATTAAATGAGTATAGCATGATTTATTTCCCATCTTGCTGTTGATGGGTATTTACGTTATTTCCTTTTTTTGCTATCATAAATAATATTGTCATAAAAGTTAGCATATATATCATTGTCACTATGTGTTTGGCATACAAATTATTGTCTGTATTTGTCATTTCTGTAGTATATATGCTCACATCAAAATTTGATATACATAAATAAATTAGGCTCTGTAGTGGCTGTTTCAGCTGACATTCCTACTCTTAAGGTTGAGTGCCCATTCCCTTATGTACTTGTCCATATCGGATGTTAACAATCTCTGAAAATTTGGCCAGGTATGTAAGGGAATGGGCCCTCAACCTTAAGAGTAGGAATATCGACTCAAACAGCCACTACAAAGCCTAATTTATTTATGTATATCTCATTATTTAAAATTTATTTCTCTGATCACTAATATGTTTGTGCTTACTTATGTTGTTTTATACTTTCAGCTTTTAAGTTATTATTAATATTTTGTTTTCAGTATTTTGCTATCTGGGACATATTTTGTTGTTTGCTTCAGTGATTTGTAGGGCTCACATCCTGCTTGAAATTTCATATTGCTGAACTCTTCATTTTTTACAAACTTTCCTCAGTCTATATTTCATTGAAGATCAGATAATTTACTTATCATTCTACCTGCAACTCTCCTGTATAAGATTTTTTTTAGCATTATTTTACTTTATTTTCCATTCTCTGCTACACTTCACTACCCCTCCTCCCACCTTTGTTCTTCCTACTGAGTTTGGGGATCCAGATTATTGCTAAATTATTATTCTTTTACTTTTCACATCTTTCCTTTAAAGAAAATTTCTAGATTTATGTATTTGATTTTGTATCCATGTATGCCATTATTTTTGCCTTTGACGGCCTGCGGTATTTACTGCTAGTCTTTTTATACCACAACTTGCAGCTTTTTATTCTGATTTATTGCTCATCTGACTGTAGTTGGTATTCAGCTATTGTTTTAAAGAAGGGGAAGAGTTTGGTATGTTTTCTAGGTGGACCCCTGTATGCCTGAGAGTGTTTTTCTATTTCCTTAATACGTGACTGTCAACTTGCCTGGGTGTACAGTTTTAGAGTTTTTGTTTTTCTTTTGTCAAAACTATCTTTTTGGATTTAGTAGGTGGAGGAGACATCTGAGCTCAGATTGATTTTATTTTCCCTTTGTAAGAATTACTCCTACCCAGTATGGTTGTTTGTAAAACTTCTCCTTCTTCTATTTAGATAAGTTCTAAAGGCACTAAAAAATACAAGGAATAAAATAGACATTAATACTCCCAATACCTGGAATGAACATATTTATATTCTGTCACACTTGCTTCGAGTCTCTTTCTTCCTTCCTCCCTCCCCTCCCCTCCCTTCTTTCCTTCCTCCCTCCCCTCCCCTCCCCTCCCCTTCCCTTCCCTTCCCTTCCTATCAACATTACAGATAAGCTAAAGTGCCCTTTAACCTTTAACCAGCACTCCTTATTCTACTCACCAGTCTCCTCTATGACCACTGAAGAACAACCACTATTAGAATTTAAAATGTAACTTTTTAGGCCATTTCTTTATAATTTTGCATACATATTTATAAATCATATATATATATAGTTTCAAAACACTTATTTTGAAGGTATATGTGTTTTCTTTATTTGTATAAATGGTACCATACTAGAGATATTATTCTGTATCTTTTTTAGTGAATTCATTTTTCTTAATCTCTGTACTTAAAAGATTGCTAGGATGTGTTGAGATGATGTCTTTATTTTTGGTAATATACTTAGATCCCTTTTAATTTAAAATTCAGGGTTTGTTTTTTTTTTAGTGTAGGAAGTTGTTTTTTTTTCTTTCAATTATGTTTTTGTTTATTGTTTCTGCTTGAATTATTCTAGTCTTCCCTTGGGAATACCTGTAATGTATAGAGTGGATCTAATCTATGTTTCCCTTATTTATGCTTTGATGTGGAGAGGTTAATAAAAACTCAGTGCTTGTTAGCAGATGTGTATTTCTGTTAAGTCTGCACTATTAACATTCCTTTTAGGGTCATAGTTATGGGGAAGGCTGATATGCTCCACTCCTAGCCCAATTTCCAGTTTCTCCAAGTTTTTGCCATGGACACCTCTAAGGTACTGAATGACTAATTTTACTCTCTAGTTCTGCATTCCCGGATGCACTGAAGAGAGAAAGTTAACAAAAAGCCTAAAATCCTGAATATCACTTCATTCCAGGAATCTTTCAATCTTTGGTCCAACCTACCTCATTTACATATATGCAATAAACCTTCCAGGATGCTTTTCAGGGCCAGCAGAATCTCCACTCCCTGTTCTAGTGTTGTTTTTCTGAAATTTGCTATCCCAGAATGACTAAAGAAAAAATTAGGAGGAACAGGGTTGGGGTATAGTACTCTAGACTTCTCTACATACCACACAGATCCTGGCAATAAGCTATCTGTAAGTTAATTTGTTAGCTTTGGTGGTATTATGAGTTTTCTCTCTGTCTCCCTTCCACCATCCCTCTCCCTCTCTCCCTGTCTTTGTATCATTCTTTCCAGCTAATTTAGTGGTAGCTTAAGAATAGACAGTTAACTAGACCCAGTTTTAACTGGGAATACATTTGAGTCTTGAGTCTCTAAGTTTCTGTTACCTCCCAGTTTGGAGCACCATGGAATTAGGTTCTTAGAGTAGCAGCTCCTTAGGTAGATAAGAGTAAAGTGACAGTTGTGCTGGGGTCAGTACTAATGAGGCATTCTAGGAGAGGAAAACACATGTGCAATGGGAAGACGATAGGAAGAACATAGTATACATAAGGGGTTTTGAATTGTTGATGAAACCGTCTTAGTTTTAAGAATTTGGGTTTTGTTATTGGACCAGCTCCATTAATTACTCTCTGTGTGAATTTTTACAAGTCACTCAAACACTCTTCACTTTCCTCATCTGTAAAATGGGGACAGTAAGAGAAGCCAGTTCATATGATTGTTGCAAAGATTAAGTAATATAATGCATATGTGTTAAGTGCTTAGCATAGAGTAAGGGTCAATAACTGTTAGGTTTTGTTACTAGTATTGTTATCGTTCATGTTTAATTTTGACCTAAAATACAGCTGGAGTCAACTGTGGCCAGAAAATGAAGGGTCTTGCATATGTAGGTAAAGGATTTTGGACTGTGAGAAACCACTAACAAGAGCAAGGACAGTGACATGATCAGATTTGTGTTGAAATGTCTGCTGTGCTTTGGAGAACACCTTGAATGCAGAGACTAGGGCCAGGTCAGTGGTGTGCAGAAGTGAGTGCACTTTAGCTTGTGACTGTCAATTGTTAGGTTTTCTGCATAGGTTGATAAATATATCCATTATTAAGTATTAAATTATATAAAGGTATAATTAAATTATATTGAAATCAAAGATAAATAAGATAAAGCTTATTACTTCCTAATTATCTCACTGTATTTTACTATTTTCACGTTTCTGAGGTTACTTGTATCCACTGTATCTGTATGGTAGAAATACAATATAATGGTGAGCTACTGAGCATCTCTTCCCAATCAGTGAAGTCACTGGTAGCTTTAAATGGGCGAGGCGAGGGGCAATTACACAGTGGAAGTCAGCAAAGTTTACAAATTGGGGTTTTCCCCACCACCCGGAGAGGGAGATCAGTTGTTAAACCTTTATGAATGCACCACTGGGCCAGAGAGGCACATTAGAAAGCTACTGAAACAGTCTGCAGAGAAATGAGAGTTTGACTCTAAGCACTTGGAGTGGAGAGGAGGGAGACAGATTTGAGAGATACTTTAGTGTTAGAATCAGTAGGATTCTACTCATTGTAAGTAGGGGAAAAGAAGATGAAGATTGAAGTCTGAAAAGGAGTTATCTGGCTTGAGCAACTCTCCCTTGCTGTTTTTGATGAAGCAAGCTGCCATATTGTGAGCTGCCCTATGGAAATGCCCACATGACCAGGAACGGAAGGTGGCCTCTGGCCGAAAGCCAGCAGAGGGCTGAGGCCCTTAGTCCAGATTCTGAATCCTGGCAATAACCATGTGAGCTTTCAGCCTTCGTATAAGACTCTAGCTCTGGCTGACACTTTGAATGCAGCTTCTTGAGAGACCCTAAAGTAGAAGATTCAGTTAAGGTGTGCCCAAATTCCTGACCCTCCAAAACCATGAGATAATAAATGTGTGTTATTGTAAGCTGCTAAATTTGTATAGTTTCTTATACAGCAGCAGTAGGTAACAAATGCAAGTCTTTTGTATAACTTAGCATTGGGGTACACCTTCCTGCCTTAGGGATTGAGGTTGCTGGAGTCTAGCCTTCAAGTCCACTGAGAAGAGTTCTGCAGTAGAACCTGGTCAGGTCTCATCCTTCTGGGTGACAGGGGAGTTGACTCAGGGCTTGCCAGGCTGCACTCTGCTTTTCCTGCGTGCAGAGTGGAGCCTTCAGGATTCTGAAAAGTGGTTAGCAGTGCCCTGTTGGGCAAATCTGTGTAAGTGTGATAGCTGAGGTGAGTCCTGCTGTAGCTCTCGGAGCCAGTCACTGATTAATTCTTTTCTGTTGAACAAACCATGGTCTTTCCTCTGTGGATGACCTCTGGGTTGGGCCAGAATCAATGTCTGAAGATATGCTCACTTTCCAGAAATGGGAAGGACCTTGAAGAGAAACATGGGTGATTTTTAACATTAATTGTTTAACATGAGAAAGACCACATGCTACCACATTCTCTTTTTTTTTTTCCATCAGAGAGGATTAAAAAAATTAATGAAGATTTCTGTTTATTTAATCATCTAGGACAGAGGTAAATGGAAGATACACAATTTGAGATGATGCCAGCCATTAGAGGAACTCTGAATGGGATTTGGAAACTAACTGGCAAAAAAAGTGGGTCAGCATCTTGCTCCTGATCCCTTAGGCTGAAGAGAGCTCCTTGTTTCTTGACACTGTGCCCCAGAAATGGTGTTTAAGTAAGACCATGGCCAAGACAGGAGTCTACTAAAGTGACTTATTTTTCCAGACTCCTATTTTAAAAACAGAAGTCTAATTGCCTTTGGGGGAATTGAAATAACGGAATAATGTTAATTTATTTTTAAAACCAATTACCAGCATTTAAAAGGCTGCCTCTTTAGGATGTCAAGATGAACTCCTCATCTACACTGACCTCTTAATAACATGCTCATTGAAATATTTTTTTGCCTGAAATAGCTGATCTTAAATAAGCATCTTTTGGCGGGGTTGGGGGGGGCGGGTGGGAAGATCCATTTATTTATTCAACGAATATTTCCTGCATGGCTATTTGGTATCAGGAACTGTTCTAGGCATGCTGTTCATTCTAGTGAGGGAGAAAAACAATAACCAGATGATTTACATATTATGTAATATGATAATATAGTGATATATTATCAAGAAAATATAAGTATATACAATATGACTTGAATTTGAGAAAAATATATATGATATATAGTAAAATTAATATTGTTAATTTTAATGCATTTATTAAAATGTAATATTATTGTAATTATGTAACATAATGCCAGGTTAATGATAGATGTAACTCAATTTGTAAGCTCACAAAATCTAAAAGTTTCTTTCTTTGTGATATCATGTTGAAATGGAAAAAAGGACGATTTAGTCTTCAGAAAAATAAAGACTATTGAATAAGGGCTCTTTCTCAAAACGGGAAAGGGATGAAGACACTTCTTTTTTTTTTTTTTGAGACAGAGTCTCACTCTGTCGCCCAGGCTGGAGTGCAGTGGCGCGATCTTGGCTCACTGCAAGCTCCACCTCCCAAGTTCACGCCATTCTCCTGTGTCAGCATCCTGAGTAGCTGGGACTACAGGCGTCCGCCTCCGTGCCCGGCTAATTTTTTGTATTTTTAGTAGAGATGGGGTTTCACCGTGTTAGCCAGGATGGTCTCGATCTCCTGACCTCATGATCCGCCTGCCTTGGCCTCCCAGACTGCTGGGATTACAGGCATGAGTCACAGTGCCTGGCTGGGATGAAGACACTTCTAAAGGCTGCTCTGGAGAGACATTTGGTGGCCCTGGCCTATTAGGTAGGAATGCACATAACTTCTTTCCTCACGTGACAAAGGGTCAGAGAGGCAGGCAGCAGCTAGAGCGGGCCAGCAGCTGGATGCGCCAAAACGAGCTTTCCCTTGGCCTTGTTGCCTCAGAGTTACAAAATGGCTGTTTCAGCTTCAGGAATTGTTCCCACCTTCAAAGCAGAACGATGGGGGATGGGGCAAGGCCAGCTTTATTTCTCTCCTTTATAAGGAAAGCAAAAACTTTCCCAAGACTATCTCCACCTCAGCAGACTTCTGCTCCATCATAGTGGACAGATGGGTGTCACATTGTCATCCCTACCTGTAAGGGAGACTGGGAAAGTGTATACTTAGCCATTCCATGTTTTATCGTGGAAGGGATCAAAGGAGTAAGGAAGTGGGTATGGGTGTGGCATCAGCCAATCAGCAGGGCTTGCCCCAGGGATCTTTGAGTTAGGGGTATAAAATGCATTGATTTGTTCTTCAAGCTTTCCCCAAATTCCATTCTTATCAGCTACCATGGTTTCCTCTGTTGCAGAGGAAGGCAGGAGTGGCTTGGCAGCAAGAGCCTCAGGATGAACTATATTTGTTTGGGCTAAGGAGCTTTGGGAGCATGGATGAACCATAATGATGGAATCACAGGAGAGCTTTTGGTAGAAAATGATATACTAAGCAGGGAATTGACAATCATGGCTTAGTTCCATGCTAGAGGTGGGGAAGACGGAAGATTAATAGGATTGTAGGAAACAAGACAAATGACTGCTCCTTGGCAGTAAGAGTGCTGGTGGTGGAATAATATACTCTTAAGGCCAATTAGTCCAAGTATGATATAGCAAAGGTTGTTCAAATAAAACAACAAGTTGTGGATGATGCAGAAAGATCTGATATGGACTGAGAACCCAGGATTGTGAGAAAACCAGGTTGAAACAATTCTAATATTGGGTTGAAGTTGAGACTGTATGGATATTGGGGGCTGGGGGAAATAAAGCAGGAGAGGGGCAGGTTCTGTCACTTTATTGGAGGTCATGGGTGGAAGAATGCCTGCTTGGGTGCCAGGCCAGGAAGCCATTATGGAAGTACAGAAAGCAAAGGGCATCAGAGGGCATGTGGTTCACTTCCTATATGCCTGTAGGAACAAGGTAAGTGAAACAAATTCCATAATCACTCTTGGTAGAGTTGGGTTTATACTGGTTCACTACATGTTTATGGAACTAGTTTGAAAAATCCCTGGGTCAATGGCCAGGTCTGACCTATGAGGATGATTCACTAGTATTTGCATATAGGATGACCTTTATTATACAGTGATATTCTTTAGTGATTGGTTGAGAAAGCATTTGGCATATTGAAAGAACCCTATCAAAACTCTTGAGAGGACTTACAGGCTGACATGTAAGATTGGAGAATCCAATGACTGATGTGCACAGATATTTTGACTGGAAAGCAGGTGCATCCTTCAGCGGGATTATAGGTATTGGGGCTCAGTTTATAAGGGTTAAATATGATCACCATTAGGAAATCTCATCTCCCAGATTCAGAATTAGAATTTTAGGGTACTTTTGTAGAGTTATTTGAAACAATTAGTGTATTGAAGTGTAATAACCTTGGCTAGACTGTTGAATATGATAGGAACCCAAGTGACTTGCCTCGTATTTAAAGAAATAGTCCGGCAGGCATAGGAAAAAGTAATTTCAATCTTTACTTGTATCCCTTGAGGGATTAAACAAATATTCAGTTTATAACTTATAATACTACTTATTAAGATTCCCTTGCCTCTCCTTTCCAGAAGCTTCTTAGGGTTTGTCATTTTCTAAATCATCACAACTTTCTCCAACACCTGGGATACTTTTTTTCTGTCTTCCTCACTTCCTGCTTTCTTCAGCACATTACTAATCAGATAAACTTGGGCTTTTTGTTTTATTTTGCTTTCTTTCCCCAGGGACTATTTTCCTGAATTTTCCACAATATAGGAGAGGCCAGGAACTGATCCAGTAAGATTATGACCCCCACCCCCATAGAAATTTAGGATATTTGAACATGTTTCAGTGTATAAGCCATGAGGAAAGCAACACACTCAGAAATCTTGTCTAGAGGCCATGCTTTTTGGTGATTTTATATGTCAGAAAGTTGTACAAGAGCCTCAAAAGCAGATATTCTGGGCTGTTGTAATCATCTAATGGAAGCAGTACCATCTTATGCTGGTGGAGCAGGGAAGGGTGGAGGCACTCACAGGGTAGCAAGGGAGGAAGTAGAATCTGGTAACTTACCAAGGTCAAGGCAAAAGAAAAAGCGCTTCGTTTTGTTTTATTTTTCTTAATTTGAACAGGGAAAGTTTAATATAAAGAATTATTATAGGAGATCAAAATGGTGAGAAATTAGCTAATAAGATGAAAAGAGAATTTAAGAATACAGGAATAGCAGTTATAGGAAACAGTTACTACCCGTCTCGTAGGGCTGAGATAGAGGGCCCATGGAAGACACCTCCCACTCTCCTCAGCCCCAGCACTGAGATCCATACTTTGTCAGAAAGAACAAGGCTGTGGCTCAGTGGATGCAGAGGAATTGCTGAGATGCTGTGTCATCAGAACTTGTTGGAAATCCACCTTTCAGGATGAGCCTCCATGTTCATACTCATGGTAAAACCACTTGAGAGGGACCTGGGGGAACCTGCAGGAGCCTAGCACGGGAGTAGCCATGGGGACTGCCCCTCATTTTGTTTTTATGCCACAAAAGTACTCTAGGTATGAACTCGGTGGTTTGTCAATCTTAATTTCTTCCTTGTTAGATAATCAAGCAGTTACTTTTTGCCAGGTAGCTTTTGAGTCTCTGGGCAAATGGCAAAAAAGATTGCAAAGTGTTTTCATATGATCCCATTTATAGGAGTCTTCCTTCAGCTGGAGGTTTTGTACTCTATTAAAATGCAAATGCCCTATAGAAGAAATGACATTTTAAGGCTGTTATTCCTCATTTCTACCTTAGTGTACGTGAAAGTACTGTCTCCTTTCCAGATAGCAGGGTTTGATATAATAGTTGGGGGTGGGAGGGAGATGAGACAACCCTGGACAGCTGAGCATTTTGGAAGGGGACACTCCCAACCAGAACAGACGGTGGAGAACGGGAGCCTGGCGTACCAGCCATGATAGAGTCTACTTCACAGCTTTTGGGAGCCCTGTCCTGACTGAGTTCCGTCAAAACATCAAATGCAAACTCCACTTTTTTTGCAGAACATTTCCCTTCTGTTTCTTCTCCTTTCTTACTTGCTTCAGGGAGGTTTATGGTTTGAAAAATTAAAGTGTGGATCTATTTTCATTACCAAAGGATTTGCAAAACTGAGCTGGGCCTGTCTGAGCTCGCATTTGCATTTGCCATCCCTTAAGCTGATTTTCAGTGCTGAGCAGCTATTTTAAATGTTTTCAAGAGCCTCCTTTTTAACTCTTTTCCTTACTTGAGTTATCTATTTCTGCAGTTAAAAAAATTCCATTGCTGATTCTTGGTGGAAAATCCCAATACCAGATGCCAACTGCAATAATGGGTAAGACTGCTCAGGGAATGATTGGGCAGTTGGAGCCAATATCCAAGGAGTGGCTCACCCTGAAAGGCTGGTTGGGGGCTGTAGATCTGGAGCCTCAGAGGATTTAGACAACTTCGAGGTTTCTTTATGGCTGGAGCAGTGATTAGCCCAGGGTTGGTATTTATTGAATACATGAATGGGCTAAAGGGAAAAATAATTGCTGGGAAAATGAGGAATTATTCTTTGTTCAATCATGCTAGGTGAATTACTTATTGGCTACCCATATCTTGAGAGATAGACTCTGAAGTCTTTTTTACAGTATGACCCTCATAATCTGGTACTTGTTTGTCTGTTCTGCCAGGCTTCCTTCCCTAGCATGGTTCACCTTTGTGTTTTCGGCAAGAATGCTGCTGAGGCTTCTTCTGTGAGGGTTTCCCTGACCCTTCTAGGAAATGGCTCTTCTGGGCTCCCATTGTACTTTGTATATACCCCATTAAAATGATGTTCATCCTTTTTTAAATACTGTAATTTAATTGTTTGCTTGTCTGTCTCCCTACTACTACTAAAAATTTGTTACTTCCAGGCATCACCTGTTCATTTTTGAGGCCTTGTTTGTTGAATGAATAAGTGAACTAGTGGCTATAAGCTATAAGCTATAAGCAGATTAGCAGAGCTACATCTAAGTAGCCAGACGTATTTATGGCTTTTGGGTTGGCTCTTGGGGCAGTTAGTGGTGTGCCCTCATGTTTGGTGGTGAAGAACCAGTCATAAGAACTTTATACCAGAAGGCCAGCCCAATGCCGATTCCAGAATCAATTGTTAGTTCCAGTCCAGGTGTTTCTGAAAAAATTATGATTATGGTTGACTTTTCATATTTTATTTGTGTATATTCTGTTTCTGAAAGTTCATTTCCTTTTCTTAGCAAACGTTTTTTTCCTTTTTGATAGTAACAGGCAGCTTTATTTATATGAAATTATACTTGAGAACCCAACCTATAAGAGAGAGAAAAAGTAGAGGTCTCTGGGTCAAAGCAGGGGCAGAGGGTGTGGAGCTTCCAAAATTGGTCCCTCTTCACCTTCTGTGGAGGTTAGACCCTCACACTCCAAGGAGCACAGTTTGAAAACCACTGATTTGGATTAAGGAATAAAATGAATGCAATGGGAATACATCTTTTCCTAATATATTAAGTAGAAACCCTTTGGCAACCAGGTTGTATATTTACTAGGCCTTTCATACCACTCAAACCTCTGTACCTCAAAATCAGCTTTTACAGCTTAAAAATTGGTATTGAAATAGTTACTCAGGTTTAATTTTAGAAAACTCGGGTCAATCAATATGTATGACTTTTAAGTTTAATCCTTCCTTTGGGGATCACGGAAGCTCCTTCCAGCTCCAGCGCTCTTTGATTTTCTGATTGTGAAGGGCAAGGTGGGAAAGAAATAAACAAGGTGACTAGGTTTCAAGGGCTAGCTTTCTTGGCATGAATGAGTAATTGGAAAGCCAGCATAATCAAAGTAATTTCATCCATCATGTACAGAAAGGGAAATAGAATTCAGGTTATTAAGGTTGCATGAAACTGCTTTTTGAATGTATGTACATATTTCTTCCTAGGGGCTAGATAACGTTTCCCATTTTTATTTCTAAAAGGAGTTATGGAAAAAGACAACTGAAAATAAAACAGGAGCTATGGTCTCAAAGTAAAACTAGAATAATTCATTAAAGAAAAGAAAAGAGTCTTAGGTTTTCCTTTTAAAAGAACAAGCTCACAAACCAGAACACAGGATTTTAGCCCCTGAAGTGCACTCAGGCTAGGAGTTCTCCATGGTTCCTGTTTAGGGTGGGGGCTGGCCCAAAGAGGTAATTGAGAACCTTAGTTCTTAGCCCATCAGACCTTTTGGATTTCACAATTGCCTAGGTCTGTGACCTTTTGGAGTTTGGGGAAAACACACAAAATGGGGGAATGGAGGAAAAGAGAACCTCTCTCTAGTCAAGGTAAGAGAGATGAAGAAAGAGCCAAGGAAGACCAGCTCTATAATGCAGAAGAGAACTAGATTGCTAACTGGAAAGATGAGGAAGGACGTTCTTGAAAGGAAACCAGCAGAGAAAGGCTACTATGCAGACTCAATATTAGAATGGTAAATTTTCCCTGTGAGACAGGGTTGTTTTCTTTTTTTTTCTTCTTAAAGCGATCCAGGTTGACTTTCACTAACTCATAGGGAATTTGAGCCAAGGCATCTCCCAAAGCCTTGTTTACCTCATTCTTTTAAAAACTTATAAGATGGAGAATTTCCTTTGCATTGGAATAAAAAACCCAAAATTGTAGGAACTTTGTCGGTTGTTCACAGTTGTGTCCCTAGCACCTAAGCAGTATAGTAGGTGCTCACAAAAAATTCTCGAACAAACAAATTAATGAATAAACATACTAACCTTTATGGCTCTTCTTTTCCCCTCTTTATTTTTCTTTATTAAAAAAAAGGAAAGGAGATTGGAATCAGTAGAGAAAGTACATTCTAGGAAGCTATGATGCATCTGGGGGCTGTTGAAGGTGGGTGGGAAGAGAAGGGTTGTATTTTCCCAACATTAAATGGGCCCAGACTGCTGAGCCTCTGCTGTACTGTTTCATCTATCATTAGTAGTTACTGCTCTCTGTTACTAGCCTGTTTAATTACAGCAGCCTTCCCACTTTTCTCCCACTTAGTATTTCCAATTTGCTGCTTCCTGAAACCTAGGAAGAATTGAAAATTGTCTAGAGAATAAGCATGCCAAATTTGTTAAATCAGCGACCTAATTTTATATATATTTCTAAGTCATGGCCATGGGCATAGAAGCTTCTTTTTTAATTAATAAGGAAAAATAAAAATATGTGAAAAGAAAGCCATAAAGGTCATTTTACACACGTGTAACTCCATGTACAAATGCCAATCCTTCCCCTTGTGTGTGCACTTGAGACTAGTTCTAGTACTATCCTTCAAAACCCAAGTGCATGAATTCCATGAAGTCTTTCCCCATTATTCTCATTTTAATTTTCCTTCTCTGAACAACTATGACATTAATTTATTACTTAATCATGAATTATGGCATACAATTCCCTAATTGATGTTTGTGGGTTTATTTTTCTCCCAGCTAGATTTTAATTTCCTTGAAGACAGAAGCCATGCTCTTATTGTGTTAGAATATCTATCTCCTGCAGCTCCTGACACAGTGCTCTGTGTATACAGGGTGCTTGTTGGCTCACCAATTTGTTTACACCAAATGCCCAGGGAAATCTTACATAGAGTTTATACCAGGCAGGAAAAGGATATGCTAGATTCTCCAGCTGCCAAAGACTGAAATGTCACCGTTATCCAGTCACCACAATCTCTAGGTCCCTCATTTTGTTCTTGCTGAGAAAGGAGCATAGGGGAGATTTCTTCCTTGAGAAGGCAGAAAGCAAGTGTAGTATCATTTTGCCATCTAGCTTGGAAATTAACACTTGATCCTACATTAGGTAATCTTCCCTTCACATCTCAGAGTTTTCCAGGCAACAGACACTCAGTACAAACAACAACAACAACAACAACAACAAAAATAACAAAACAAAAAATAAAACTCTGAAACCCAAGAAGTTGGTTATTTAACTATTGTTATTAATAGCTAGATATTTTGCATCTGTCCCCTGGGGGCTGAAATAAACACTAGACATCTTAATTACATATAATGGCACTCTCTCTAACCCATTACATTCCATAGGATCCCTAAATCCTATTTAATGAGACGATTTCTGGCTGCTGAATCTTTCTTCTTTCATCCTCACATCATATCTGGGTTTGCAAAAGCAGGAAACTTTAATAGCTCGTAAATGAGAGAGAGAGAGAAGAGGGAGAGGCTTGGCATTATTTCTAAAGTCTGACAAGCTTTATTTGATAATGTATTTTCACAAAAAAACTTTCAGGTTCCCTGTGACTTTATTATTAATACTTTGAGGGTTCATTCATGATGACATAAAGATGATACAGCTGAAATATAATTGTGTTTGAAATATTTTTAGCTTAGTCCCTCACTTTTCTAATCTGTAGACCTCAAAATTATGGAAAACACTATAAATTCCATTTTTCTTGTTAATATTAGCGCTTCATCTTTAGTTACAAGATTAAATTTTAATATGGAAAATTTGAAGTTTTCTTTTTTGTTTTTTGGAGACGGAGTTTCGCTCTTGTTGCCCAGGCTGGAGTGCAATGGTGCAATCTTGGCTCACTGCAACCTCTGCCTCCCGGGTTCAACTGATTCTCCTGCCTCTGCATCCCGAGTAGCTGGGATTACAGGCACCCACCCCCAGGCCCAGCTAATTTTTTAATATTTTTAGTAGAGTCGAGGCTTCACCATGTTGGCCAGGCTGGTCTCCAACTCCTGACCTCAAGTGATCCGCCCACCTTAGCCTCCCAAAGTGCTAGGATTACAGGTGTGAGCCACCATGCCCGGCCTTTGGGTTTTGTTTTCATTGTATTTGGATTATAGTATTTATGGGGAAATGGTCTTTTACTGATTTGACACTAGATACACTGAAGACAGTGGAATTTTAGAGCTGTAAGGGATTTTGGCTGCTTTTCAGCATCAGCTGGAGAGATGGATGCCAGAGACCCATCCCAAGAGATTCTAGCCCCGTACATGTGTGGCAGGGCTCAGGCTCTGGGATTCTGATGTAGTTGGTCTCACCTGCAGTTTGGAACCATTGGCTTAGAATTTATTTTGTAGGATTCCAAAAAGATGGTATGTTGATCAGAAAGAGCCAGGTTTTCCCCCTAGATCTAAGCTACCTCTTGGTTTTAACTTTTAACACTTTTGGGGTTTACATTAATGACTTAAAACAAATATCATGCACTCTAAATACATAAAAGTACTCTTGTCTGGCTAAAAAAAAAAAAAAATCATTGCTGTTCCTGAAGGTGTTTTTTATGTCCAACCAAAGAGTAGATAGCCATTATGCTGGGAGAATCATATCAAATTATCTTCTTGTTGTTTTTCAACAGAAGTGATCAATCCACTCTAGATAGAATTGATCTGATTTTGACAATGAGGGAAGTGTGGATCATTTAGATTTTCCAAGAACCTTGATATTTTAATGAACGTGCTCTCTAAGGGCTGTCCAAAGGGAACCTTGCAGGGAGTCAATCTCTCTGAATAACTGAGGGTTACTCCAGACAGAGGCCATCTTCTTGCTCCTTTATGTCTTCCTGCCTGGCACATTGCCTGGCACATAGCTGCTCCTTAAGAAATATTTTTTAAGGAATAAATGGATCAGCCATAAGTCTCCTCTGTGAATGTCTCTGTCTTTTTAGACTATATCAAATGTAGTTTAACTTTTTCGAAATGATGACTTAGGCCATCATGCTGAGCTCTAGTGCCCTCAGGGGTCTGTTGCACTATGTAGAATATTTTTATTCTGTGCTAAATGATCCTAAGCTCCTGTGATTTTTATTTCTTTTGTTCGCCTTCTATAGTTATTTTTTCCCCCATTTCTACCCTTGCTGTTAACCCATCAGCTGTCACTCATTACTGTTACTGATGTGCCTCTTCTAGTCCTCTTCTTTTAATTTGCTGCTTTTATTGGTCTATTCATTTGGAAACCACATCACTAAGCCTGTTAGAATTTCCAAAGAGGAAAGCTAGGCTCAGAGTAAAGAGCCTAGGAAATCCTTTTTCGTAAGGTTCATTAATGAGGGTGGGCTCTGTGGTGTAGATGTTGGCTGCTCACAGGTCTCTTTTGTTTCTTGGTTCTCAGCTGTTTTCCAGTAAAGCTAGTGCTGAATAAAGTGCCAATGTTCCTTTAAAGGTAAGTGAGATTCCCTCCTTCTGCATTCTCGTTTCTTGTACTTCATGGGAATTAAGAGATGGTTGGTCAGCAATTTGGTCTGCATGCTTCTCTGGAAAGGAATTAGCTTGAAGTCCTGGGGAACCTGATGAAGCAGCTCAGGGCAGTTCTGGTGACCTAACTGAGGTCGAGATCCACTCTCCCTAGACCCACGAAGGTACATTTGAGCCTTTACAAAGGAGAAGAAGGGAGGGGAGAATTTCTACAACTGTGAGGAAAATAAGGCAGGTGTTTTGCCCTCATTTCTTACTTTGATTTTACAGCTGAGGAAAGTAAAGCATTTGCTATAATGTGGCCACTGGGACTCAACTTTAAACTTTGCTAACATTAAATTCCTCCCCCTTTGCAATCTTATGGGCATTCCCAGCCCTCCTCTCATATGATGGCATTCAAGGCTGGTGAGCATGTCCCCTGGAAACTTCTCCTTCCTGGGTTTTACAGTGACACTTGCCTCTCCTTGTCCTCCTCCTACCTCTTGGGCTGCTGCTTCTCAGTCTCAAGGCAAATTCCTCTTTCCTTTCCTGTCATCTGAACATGGAGGTGCCCTCAAGCTTCATCCTTCACCTTCTTCTTTCCCTTCTCCTTATGTTTTCTCTGGTGATCACATTCTAGCCTCCCTAATTTTATTTGCTTCTTATGAACAACAACAACAAGAACAACAACACAGAATCAAACCCTCTGGAGCAGTCACACAGGCACCTGGATTCCCGAGAGACCTTCAGGCGCTTCCCCAGGCCCTCCTCCACCCACCTGCCTGCTTCCATTCTCCACACTCATTGGCTATTGTGGCTACTCTGCCTGCTTTGGCTCTAGACCTTAGCTCTCACTTCTGTTTGACCTCTTAGATTTGGACACTGGAGTTTGGCCTGCTTATCCTGGCTTGAACCTTGGCTTCCCTTTGGCATTAGACCCTTACATCCAATTGTATTCTAGACATACATGGCCACCTGAATGTCCTACAGATATAGCAAGCTCAACAAGTCCAAATGAAACTGTTTACAAGTCATCCATTTTCCCCACATCGACTCAAATTCTACTTCCTGTCAGTTTTCTCCCCTGAATATACTCAGTTGTGTCTTGCTATCTATATTGTGTTTGTTTTCTATTGCTGCATAGCAAATGACCACAAATTTAGAGTCTTAAGACAACACACATTTATAATGTCACAGTTTATTTGGGTCAGGAGTCCAGGCTTGGCTTGCTGGCTCCTTGCTTTTAGAGACCCTCCAAGGGTCCTCACCACGTGGCCCCTCACAGGGCCTCTCATAACATAGTACCTTGTTTCTTCAAGGCCAGCAGGAGAATCTCCCTGCTGCTTCTAGTCTCTGACCTCTAGATACTCTGTTATGGCCTTACCCAATTGGGTTAGGTTCATCCTGGATAATTTCCCTTTTGGTTACCTCAAAATCAGCTGACTAGGGACTTCAATTACATCTGCAAAAATCCCTTCACCTTTGCCATACCACAAACATGAAATCCATCCTATTCACAGGTTCCACTCACACTCTATAAGAGGGGGTTAAACAGGACATGGGCACCCGGGGGCAGAAATCTTGGGGCCATCTCAGAGTTCTGTCTGCCATAATATCTCATATCTCCTGCCTGAATACTGCAGCCCCTTTCCTACGGACCTTCCTGTCTCTTCCTATCCTAGTCTGTCTGGCCTCAAATCCATCATCTGTGCTATTAGCACAGTGATCTTTCTGATGAATAAATGTGATCAAGTAATTGTTCAGCTCAGTTCTGCAAAGATTTGCCGTAAAAAAACAGAATACACCGAATTATTTTATGTGCCATAAAGACTTTGTACTATTAAATCCTTACTGCTTTCTGGTCTCATCTCTTGCTTCTCTCCTAACATCAAATATTGTGCCTCAGCTGGTGGACATCTATTTCCCTGAACACACAGTACTTTTTTCTTCCAAGCCTTTGAACTGACGGTTCCTCTCTTTTCTTGCCATCTCACCCTGCACCTCACATACTGATTGACTTATAAGGTGCAACTTATCTTTTAAGTCTTATCTCCGTGGTGATGATTTACAGACTTGGCTGCGTTTTCTGGGTCCCAGCTGCACTCCCTACACATTTCCACTGGTGCTGCCCTCCAGCGGCCAAAGAGGAAGTCACATTCGTCAAGGTGTATCTGTGATCTCCAGGGAGGGAGACCCCACAGAAATGTATTAGCGTGAGGCTAAGAAGCCTCCTGGGAAAAGAAGGCAAGCTGTGTCCTCTCTCAGGATTCAGGCAGACTTGGTGAGGTCCACACAGCCAGCAGAGGGTGGCTCAAGGACCTTCCAAGGAGGTCCAAGGAGCCTTTGGAGAGGCTTGGATTTATTTTCTAGCCAAACTCACACTGGCCTCACCTTCAGACCTATGGGCCTGAAGCCTATGGATGTATAAAATAAGACTACAAGTGGCTCTTCACTAAATTCTATAAAACTTCTTTAGGACCTGAAACATAGTAACACACAGACAGGAGAGGGTTGCATCCTCCTACTCTGCCACAGACCGTAGGCTGGCCTTGGCATCAAGAAGATTTTGAATGAGGAGGGAGGGTAACAGAGGTGTGGAGGAGCAGTGTGGCCTGCTGTGTTATGGAAGCGGCTCTGGCAGAGCCACGGGAGAGACTGGACTCCAGAAGAGCAGTGGTGGTGGAAGCTGTGTCTGATGAGATGGAAGTTATCTGGGACCCCCATGAAATAACAGAGGTCTTCGTGTGGAGAGCCTCTGTGGCAAAGTACACAGACTGGTTATACTAAAAGTTTTGTTACATACCAATTCTCAATTTGAACTGTAATCATTATCACGCTTCTCTCTTAACCAGACAGTACACTTTTTGAAGATGAATTCTCACTCCTTGGCATACCTGAAATTTAATGAATACCAGAATGAATGACTTTTTTTCACCACATGGACCTGAGCTCAGGAGCAGCATACATGTGAAACTTTGAGAACAGATTGGGCCTACATATTTAGTGTTAGGTAAAAGCCTTTGGGAGGTTTACAAGATCATCTGTTACAAAATTTAAAAATGGTCATACAAAAGTGTATATTCATGAGTTCTTGGTATAAAGTAAATTACATTTGATTCAGAGATACCCAACTTTGTCTCTCTGGCAGCTTATCCAAGGGAGACTTCCTTTTCTCCTACTCCTTGCAGAGTGCATGTTAGACCACTGGAGGTGAGAAGGGTGGGCAGTGTGGGGAGTAGTTTCAAAGTGGTTCTTGATTAGACAACTACTTGATTTCAAAACTACTGGCACAGATGATCTCGAGGGCCCCCTTCCTGCTTCATGTCCTTGGCAGCTGTGCCATATTGATCCTATTTGACCATGAAACATGGAGTCTTTGGACTCACCAGCCTCTTCCATTCCTACCCAGGGGTTGAAAAAAAAGACAAAACAAAAACAAAACAAAAAAAAAGAAAGAAAGAAAGAAAAAGCTTTCTCTTATTGGACTGAAAATTTGGCAAGGTTACAGATATGAGCAGGATCTCAGTACTGGATGTACAGAGACATTAGTCAGCAAATTTGTATACGATTAAATGACTGGTTCCAATGTAATTCCATTAGCCTCTTTTTTTTGTAGAAACAATTAGAAAATTCAAATACTGTATTCATAAATTGCATTTGGGACTTAATGGTGGTATTTTCTTCCCAACTGAAATGCCTGTGTGAGTTGCTCCCTAATTCCCGTTTATTTTTCCTTTATGCTTGAGCCTAATTCACATGTGAGTCAGAATAAAACCACTTTGTACAATCTTTTAACTGTTAAGATTGCCATCCATAGTGGTCCTGGGGTCCCAACAGAGTGTCACTCTTTTGACTGCTGCTGTTAAAAAAAAAAAAAAGAGCTCTCAAGAAATGTGACAAAATGGCTGACGTTTGAATGTAGTTGTTCTTTTAAAAATGCACATTTCAATGATACTCATATTGCTATTGATATAGGCTATTGATTTTTTATTTTGAATGGAATCTTCCAGTGGTTGTCTTGAAGCACATCATATTTATTTTGTATATTTATATTAAAACAACATTATTTTCTAAGTCATGTGAATTACATACAAAGGCAAAGGAGAATTTATTTACAAAACACAAGATGCAGTTGGGTATTTGAATATAAAATCATTTGTTCCTTATCTCCTTGTATGGTTAAAAATGTATTTTTGTCAGGTTATTAGAACTCTCTGTGCTTAAGTTATTTTTATTTTATTTATAGCCATGTGCCACATAATGACATTTCAGTCAACAAGGGACTGCATATACGATAGTGGTCCCATAAGATTATAATACTGTATTTATTTATTTATTGAGACAGGGTCTTGTTTTGACACCCAGGCTGGTGCAGTGTTGCAGTCATGGCTCACTGCATGCTTAACCTCCTGGACTCATCCAATTCTTCCACCTCACCCTCCCAAGTAGCTGGGACTACAGGCACATGCCACTATGCTTGGCTAATTTTTATATTTTTTGTAGAGATGGGGTTTCACCATGTTGCCCAGGCTGGTCTTGAACTTCTGGGCTCAAGCCATCCACTTCCTCAGCCACCAATGTACTAGGATTACAGACATGAGCCACTATGCCCAACCTAATACTTTATTTTTACTGTGCCTTTTCTATGTTTAGAAAACATACACAGATACACAGACACTTCCCATTGTGTTATAATTGTCTACAGTATTCAGTACGGTAACATGCTGTTCAGGTTTGTAGCCTAGGAGCAATAGGCTACACCATATAGCTTAGGTGTGTGGCTAAACCGTCTAGGTTTGTGCAACTACATTCTATGATATTTGCACAATGATGAAATTGCCTAAGGATGCATTTCTTAGAATTTATCTTCATCACTTAGTGACATATAACTGTATTTTTTTTTTAACCATGTTTCTTTGTCCCAAGAAATGATTTTGGGTACAGTTGGTGGTTACTCAGCTGGTATTTATTCGATAATTATTGAATTTATTTCAGGAGTAGGTACTGATAGTATCTCTCATCTGGAATTGGTCCATGTGGACTTAAGTTGGTTGAGTCCTTTTTGCCCAACCAGGGAGACTGCAGGATTTAGGCCCACTAGGGTAAACATCATGTGAAATGACCAAGAGGAAGTAGCAGATAAAGCCTACGTGATTAAGACTAACAATTACTTGTCAATTATATACCTATGAAGGAATACTCCGGTTAATAAGTATTTGTTAAGAATTCACATGTCAGGCACTGAGGATATACATAGTGTCCTCCCTCAAGAGTCAAAATATGCTGAAATTTGCATTTCTTTTCCTAAGGCAATGTGCCATACATGAATTTCCCCCTGCCCCTCCGCTAGCCCCATACATACATACATCAGTGAAAAGAATATGGCCCTTGAAATTAATCAAACATTATTTCACATCCTGACTCAGCTATTTATTGTGTATGACCTTTGTTAAGTCATTTAAACAACACGAGACTCCTTTGCCCTCATTAGAAATTATATAATGAGGGCAATAAATACCATCCTGGTTATTGTAAAGATAGAGATAATGTATATAAAATACCTTATATGGGGCCTGGCCTATATGGGAACTTAATAACCTATATGGGAACCTGATTATAATATACAAATACACTTAAAGTGTGTCTATTTCAGGTCTATTGAGAACACAGTTCTCCGGTGTTTATGATAGCTGATATAGTCAGAGCTGTTGTTTCAATCATACACCTTAATGAAAATTTTCAGCAACAGCATTCTTAGAAAAGCCACTATACTCCAGCAAGCTGGGTAAGTCCTCCTTAGGTGAATCCTCCATGCCTTGAAAGATAAGTAGTTTTGGCTCCTCGAGGCGCTAAACATTAATTTATATGTTTTCTCTGAGAATTTGTGCTCTCTATAAGCAGAAATCTCTGCACACCAGCCCTTGCTGTGAGGAAGCAGTATGGCTATTTTCTAGGAGAGTAGGCTGGTTGGATCTCACCAAAGGCACGTCTTCCTTGGGAAGGAGCAGAGGACATTTCCCCAATCCTTTTTGTCAACACAGTGGGAGATATCTGAATTTCATTTGGGTATTAACTGCTGTGTGAGTTGGGTTTCTCTCTGTTAGAGGAGCTGCTGTTATTGGATTAAAACCACAGTTGTTGGGAAGCACTTAAGACTCCATGGGGGATTTCTCTATCAAATAACAGGGTCAGAGTTTTGTTTTTTCTTTTTTTCTAGCAAACCCGCTCACCAGAGTTCTGTTTTCCAGGTAGCTGTATCACTTAGCTGGAGACCAAGGAGAAGCAGAATTTCTTTCTTATTATCAAGGTGCTAGACCATTCAGCTTGGAAATTGTCCAAAGCTTTATTTGGCTTGCAGCTGTAGGACTGGAACCACAAGCCTATTTGGGGACACAGAATTCAGATGTTGGGGAGAATTTTAGGAGCAACAAACTCCAGGTAAAGCCACACATTCTTGTGTTCTGTAAAAAGGCTAACTTATAAGTATTAACTCACCCCTAGATCCTCCTGTGGTTTAGATTCACTGTAGATTTTATATTTTTATGTAGCCTCTGGTGGCCTGGGAATTGCCAGCGTGGTGAGAGCCGCAGGCTGCTGCCGGTCCCCAGAGACTCTCTGGGTCTGGAACCACTGGGATATGCAAGTTGGCGTCCACAAGCTTCCCAGGCCGAGACACCAAAAGCTAAGATTCTGACCCTAAACCTCTTCTGCCTGTGCTCAGCCAATACATCTATCTGGTAAAGAGAAATGTATTCAGATGCCTTGAAAGTTTAGCATCTGCTTCTCGTTGGCTCTTGCTGCTTTAGAAAACATTCAGAAGTTTCTATTGGATTTGGATGAGACAGGGATGGCATATTTTCTGCATCTCTCCAGAAGCCTACACCCCACTTTGGGAGCTTCATTTACATGCACATCGGATGCTGTCTGACTGCCTCGGACTGTACCTTTGAACAGATCCGATGGGATTCCCACATGCATGTAAATGAAGCTCCCTTAGCCAGAGCCTCACTCCAAAGAGGCAAAGAGCAGGCTTTTCCTGAAACTTGTTACTGCGACAATCTCAAACCAGACACCACAATAAGGAATTTTTTTCCTTGCTAGTGTGTATGCCAGGAGGACGCCACATAACTTGGTTTTCCAGACTGAGGTAATTTATTTAAACATGGATTATTTGAAAAATGGGAAGGGATACAGGGCTTGATTTTAATCCCTGCTAACATAGAGGAAAGAATGCTCGTGTCACAACTCAGTGAGTGTAAAAATTAAAAAAGGCTGAGACTATTGTTTGAAAACAGGCAAAATAATTAAAATTATTATGGAATAATCACATATCACACAACAACCTCCCACTCTTACGAGCAACAATCCAAAACAGCTCCTCCAAAGCGGGCCCAAGGGCAGAGGTTCTGTATATCATTCAAAGACCATCTGTCGTGCAATTCCTGTAGCGCCTTTGCACTATTCTGAGGGCAGGCTGAAATTTAGTCCTGGCAGTTCTCTTTCCATTTGCTAACAAACAGCAGTGATGGCAGATAAATATGGCAAACAATAGGTGTTTGTAATGAACTGGAAAGGGATGGGGAGTTTTGGAACCAACACCAAAATAAGAAGTTTTGGGTCCTGTGCTGGGCCCCTGAGACCCCCAGGGCCAGTTCCTGCCATGTGGCAGCTCAGACAGACATCTGCAGGCCGAGCGAGGCTTCCATGAGCTCAGCCAACCTGCTAAAGGCCTGATTTAAATAAAGTTCTTTTTTTCTTTAAAAAAATTAATAGTCACAAAGACTCAAAGCTAGGTTTTTCTTATCCTAGGAAACTCATGCATTGCAAATAGTTTGGAAAGCTTACTTTTTAGTTTGCAATCTTTCCTTTTATTGGGAGGTTGTGTCTTCTCTACCCGAAATTCCCCTCACTCATGTGTTCTTGTATACTGCCTCATTTTGTGGTTTCACGGATGATGTTAGAGCATAATCTTGATAATTATGCTGGGTATAGTGTTTATTTTCATTGTTTTGGAAGTATAAATTTGAGATTTGATTGTCTGATGTTGAATCAGGGAGACCAAAATATTATCAAATCAACCTTCAATAATTATAGTTTTAATTCACAAATCAGTAATACCTAAGGAACTCTAGATTTGAGTGGATGTTTTGAATGTTTAGAGCAATGTAAAATTCTTTTAAAATCATTTATTGGTCACTTTTCTGTTAACTATATCTATACACACACAGGCTCATAGGCACATATAGCCAACTCTCCATACCCCATCTGTACCCTCTCCCTTCACCCACAGTGTCTCTGTCTCTGTCTCACACAGAGATGATTAGTCAGAAGTAGTCTCTGGAAAACTTTATACCACGTTCAGGCATGGATCACGTAATGAGTAGAGAGCAGTGTTATTTGCAATAAGCCCAGAACTGCATCTTTAATAGTTTCAGTTTCTAGTTGGAGCAAGAAAGGGTTTGTCACAGCTCATCTTGTAAAATTAACACTTCACACCAGGGAATACACTTGTCTGTACTGATCAGGAACCCATGTGGACCTTAAATAGCAGGCCATCCTCGACACGTTCTATTGACTCAGGGGAGGGATGGCACTTGTATATACTGCCATTCAGGCCATTAACAGGAGCTATGGTGGGGTGGGTGTAGAGAAGTTGGGAAGCAGTTCTAGTCCTCTGTTACTGAAATAATTAAAAGCAACGAGCTGGTATGTAGTACTCTTTCTGTACCCTCCCCACCCCGCAGCCCTGACTTTGGTTCTCACTGAAAATTCTGCCCCAGTAGCGCGTGCTCAGCCCCAGTGTGAAAGCGCTAATGACGTGTGTTGTAATTCAAGCAGGTTTCTATTTCCATCAGTACCTAGGAAAGAGTATAGTTTCAAACTCAAGGCTGGGTGTGGTTGCTCACGCCTGTAATCCCAGCACTTTGGGAGGCCAAGGCGGGCAGATCATGAGGTTAAGAGATCGAGACCAGACTATAGCACTTTAAAGTAACAAGCATGGTATGATTCCCTGAGCTATGTTACCGAGATGAAAAAAAAAAAAAAAAAAGAGTATTCTGTTACAAAAAGAGCCCTGACCCTGACCTAGGATTGGAAAGACCAAAATAGAGTCTGGATTCCTCTACTGGATGACTGGGAAAATCATGTCTCTTTTCTTTTTTTTTTTTTTTCTTGAGACGGAGTCTCGCTCTGTCGCCCGGGCTGGAGTGCAGTGGCGCGATCTCGGCTCACTGCAAGCTCCGCCTCCCGGGTTCACGCCATTCTCCTGCCTCAGCCTCTCCGAGTAGCTGGGACTACAGGTGCCCGCCACCACGCCCGGCTAATTTTTTTTGTATTTTTTTAGTAGAGACGAGGTTTCACCGCGGTCTTGATCTCCTGACCTCGTGATCCGCCCGCCTCGGCCTCCCGAAGTGCTGGGATTACACTCTTTTCTAGGCTTCAGTTTGCCTTATTTATAAAGTAAACAAACCCCCTACATTCCCTTGTAGCTCTGAAATGCTACATTTTTAAGTGGAATTTTTAAAAAATCACTTCAGTTATTGGTCATAGGATCATGGACTTCAAAGTCTGAAGCTCTATCTTTACACCAATACATGCCAATACTACAGCAACTAACTGAGATGTCTCTTAAGTCTTTGTGAAATAACCTTCGAGTCTTATTATAACTCCAGTTACTGAGTTGGTATCGGCTTAGTTGGTTTACCATGTTACTGACCTATTTACCTATCTGGTTGTTGGCAAATAGTTAATAATTTGTGTTACGTGACTTCTAAAACAGTCATTCCCCATCTCCCCACCATGCCAACATTTGTTTTTTTTCCCGAAGGGTGGGCAAAATCCTGTCAGTTAGTATGGAATAATATTGCCACATGTGATTTCTTCCCTATCCAGTGTTGTGCTCGTGCCAGCCCGTAGCAGCTCATGAGAGCCAATTTTTGTCAGGAATTTTGCAAGTCAGTTGTTAAATTGTTGGCAGCTTTAAATTGACCGTGGTGGAGTATTTACACCACAGAAATTGACAAACATTACAAATGAGGGCACTCCCTCCCCAGAGGCAGGGTCCTTCAACATTTCACAGCATCTCAGTGCTCCCATGCTTATTTTCCTACCTTTCCTAGGACCAATAGTGAATTAAAATAAAGGTTAGGGTTCAATACTTCTGCTGGGGAATGCCCAGTGAGGCAAAGATAAACAACTCTATAGCAAATCTATGCAAACCAAGCAATAGTCTGACGACATTATTGCTAACATTACTGTTACTGGGAGTGGTGACTGATTGGAGTTGTGTAGACATACTTTTTTCTGGATTTTTCTAGAGTGGTGTCACTACTAATAGACAATATTTTACTTCACCTGAAACATTTCTTTCAGAATACTGAATAAATTCACCACATATTCCATGTAATATCTGTGGATTATTGCCATTTCCTTCTTTCAGATAAGGAAGCCCTGGGTTATGTTAGCTCTTACAAAAAGTAATACCTAAACGGAGTATGTCATTACAATTCAGCCAATTCAGAATACACTTATCAAGGGCCTATTATGTCGAAGGCACTGGACTATAATAGACCAACTAAATTAACAATACTAGAACTAGCCCCACGTCTTCTAATTTTTTTCAAATTCAAAACAAATTCGTGTACATTTATTTCCACCACAACGAGGTCTGAGCATATTGGCTATCCATTCAAAATGAGCTCTCAGTTTTGAAGAGGACTTCAGAATCTTCACAACAAACTAAGGAGGGAAGACTCTATGCTCTCAGGCCAGAATAGAGAGGATTAAACAGCAGTGGGTGGCAGCTGGTCAGTTTACCAGACAGTTCTAATGTGGAGACATTTCTGAAAAGAGAGTGAAGATTTTCCATTCTGTCCTGGGAACTGGCCCATGCTTCCAGGGCAAGTGCAGGCTCAGCTTCTGCCAGGCACCAGTAAAACTGGAAAGCACGCTGAAAGCAGATGCTGTTAAAAATCAAACAGGAAATTGTGCTACTCCAGAACCTCCTGGATAGTGAAGTCAAGACACCCAGTAGAGAGTTTAAAAATCAATGCCAGGTCAACGATGAAGTCACCAAACCTGGTTAGTAAATTTGCCGTTCCTCGAAAACCTATGGGTGCGTCATTGAATTGTATCTTGTCTCATGATGCTTCCTCTTCTGTCTTGTTTCAGTGCAAGTAACTAGAGTGGGTTATCTGAGAGCTATTTTTCCTTAAAGAGATCATATATGAGATCTCTTTTCCTGTCAAAAATAGTGAAAATCCTTTCCCTCGGATAGGAAGTCTCTGTGTTCTAACTGTTGGCAATGCTTTGTACTAGAAAGCATCCAGTTAGAATAGAAAAGAACTGAACTTTAATTTTAGTTCTATTATTGATGGACCAGCCCATGACACTGGGAAAATGACCCAATGATTGGAGCCTCAGTTAACTCACCTCTAAATGAGATAAAACTTGATGAGCTGTATATATGACAACCTGGGAATTTTTTAATGCAACCATTCAGTGTCCCCTCTTTACTCATCACCCACCCACATTTTCTCCATGTAATGAATTTATTTTTACTTCTCCTAAACCACTTTTAATATTCTAAATGAAGCTCCCTTTCTTTATAGCCATCATTCTTAGAGTGGGCTCAGATGATCATTCAGAACCTTATTAGAAATGCAATTCTCAGGCGTGACCCTGGATCTACTGAATCAGAAACTCCTTTGGTGGAGCCCAGCAATGTGTTTTGACAAGACTTCAAGGGAGTTCTGACACACTGTTTTAGAGAGTAAGACTGAAACATGAGTGTAGGGGAGAAATTAGGTCACATGGGGAATAGCTGTCTCGAAATTCCTCGGGCTGTCAAGGCCGAAGTTCTCTCTAAACCCAAGCACTTTCATCCTTAGGTCAGTTTGTAAAAACTATACCACGTACCAGTTTGCAATAGTGAAGAGTCCAATACTATTATTGTTAGTAGTAAAGACAGTAATAACATGTATATAGTACTTTTTACATTTAAGTATTTTAACCTCTTTTCTCCTTTGAGGCTTGGAGCTGGCAGCTATAATGGTGGTGACAAGAGGCTGTGGTACTCTGAGTTGCAACTTAGCAACTTAACAGACTGATTTGCTTTCAAGGAGAAATGCAGCCCCTGCTCCAAGGCCACCTTTCCTGGAGTGTGGTGATGGACAAAACTCTACTAGTGCCACACACAGATTCTGCTACTTTCTCAGTTTGGATCAGTGATCTTTTCTGGGGAATTATGGATCCAGCAGACCAATAATCTCATAGCTCAACCGATGACAGATACCACAAGGGAAATAATTTTCACACTGAGGTCACCCAACACCATGACCAAACAAGTTACAGGTGTGGATGGAAAAGCTCCTGTTTCTGCAAAGCTTGGGTGAGAGAAGCCTGCTGACTGGGAAGTAACTTATACTGCAAGTCAGAAGAGGCTGTAGAATTGGGTGACATATGGCCCTCGGGCCTCTCACTCCTGTGATTGGCAGGTCACACTCTCTGGTTTTTTGACTAAGGCCTGTCATAGTTGAAAAGACAGCTAGTGAAATGGTTTTCACTTCACTGAGGGCTATGCCACAGGTCACCCAGTGCTGCCACCCTCACAGTGAAATGCTGGAATGCGTCTTGGATAAGGACAATGCTTAGGGTAGTTTCACTTGACTGTGTGTCGCTGCTGGATGAAATGGTTGCCAAATGGACTAATGGAAAGAAGAGGAAATATTGTATACTATAGAGATTTGCTAAAGCTGACAAAAGGATGTATTATTTATTAACATGCTTATACAGAAGCTGGAATCACACCTTAGTAAATATAAGAAATAAGTGTGTGCAAAATCAATTCTAGTTTTGGATAAGAATTAAGAAACAAACAAGGGAAATACCTCATTAACATCCTAATTAGTAGGAATTTTGTAAAGAAAATCTAGAAAATCATGAGTGTCTTTCAGGGGATAGGTTTGATCTGATTTGATAGAATCAAACCATTTGGCTACAAACCTCCGCAGAGTTTCTCTGGCTTGTATACATTACACAACAGCATATATTCATTAATGCAAATACATATTTAATTGTCCTTAGAATGAAATTATATAGCATTTAGAAATGAATAAATGCATAGCCCGTGGGATTGTTCATGGCTATATCTCTCAGTTGTTTTTGTGTATGTGTAGTGTGTGTGTATGTTAAAGCTAGTTAGTTATTTCTGCTTTTATTATGTCATGAAAATGATAAATATGGGTGTGAGGGGGGAGAGACAGAGAGAGAGAGAGAGAGAGTGCTTATTCTCATCAGTGATGGTCTTTGATGATTCAAGAGACAGGTGTGGATTATCCTGGCAGATATTTCAATGTTACTACTTGATAGAAGTTGGAATGGTAGAATGGTAGGGAACCTGTTTTCTGTGTGCATTTTTCTTAAGTAATACTTCCCTTTCTTTTTTCTTTTTTTTCTTCTCTTTATTTTTTTTAAAATAAAAATCTTGAATTGGTACTCAAATTCATTATGGGACATCAGAAAAACAGAAAATAATGTCCAATCTGATAACACTGTTGAAACATTCCTTTAAAGGGATTTAAAAAATCTAAAACCACATGAATGTAAGTATCTGGCTTTAAAATCTTCATTTCATGCTATTTCAGAGGGCACATTGATTTTTGAGTGTCGTCCTTGATGCATCTGTCGAGATCAGGAGATACGGCACAGTATGCTCATCACAGAAAGGGAGGGTCACATGATGGTTAAAGAGCAAATTGCACTGAGAAAAGTGTATATTCTGTCAAAGTAAAATAATTCTATGAAAATGGTGATCTCTCCCCTTGTCTGTCTGCCTGGTTCTTTTTTAAAAAAATATTTCAAATCTTTCTTTTATTTTTCTTTCACACAACTACTGACAGAAAAAATTAAGCTTTGACATTGATATTTTTAACTTTCTGGATGAGTTGATTATCCACATCACAATTAAAGACCAAACACTAGCTAATGTTCACCTAGTAAAAAAAGAACTGGCAAATTAACTAAATGGAGTGCTTTTATTCTATATAGTGAAAGCTATTTAGTTATTTCTGCTTTTATTATGTCATGAAAATGATAATTAATTTGAATTTCCATAAGTAGGTTTAAATTTAATACGTATTGCAGTTCACAAAAGGGATCCAGGCTCAATCAGTGTTTCTTATGATGAGACCTTTTCTCTTAACTTGAAGTAACAAATGATCAATGTTCATATTAAACGTTTAAACACAATCCACAATTTGTGAATGATTGTTTCTTGACATGGCTGTTATTTGATATCTAGTAGTTTTTCATATGCATGTTTTTCTGACTCTATCTGTCATTTATAGGATTTATCACCATCTGAAATCCACCCCACTCCTTAGTCAATTGGGCAATTGGGTGGCCTTTGTCCAGAATATCCTCTGCTTGCCATCTGCCCACCTGGTCTATTAGTGGTTGTTTCCCTGGTGTTCATTCTAAGCTACACTTTCTCAGGCATTTTGCTCTTGGCTGTGTACATGTGAGGTTAAATGGCAAAAAGGTTAAAAATTCTGCCATCAAGTAAACAAATGCCTCAGCTGGCTTACTGAGTAAATTTGTTTTCTCTTAAAAGCTGAATTCTATCAAAGTAGTTGTGCACACGGACACAGCCTGACTGTAGAGCATTAGGGGAAAGATGTATCTGTACCTCTGGGAGATCTATCTCACCTTGATCTTGAGTTCAGTGATCATCGAAGTTGTGGCTGGCAGCTTTCTTCTTCCATGAAACTACCTGTGTTCCAAAAATGGACAAAGTAGCATGTATAGAGAATTCTGTCATCTTCCTCTTTGGGTTTTATTCAGTTAGCAACAAGGCTGCAGTTTCTACTGCGGAGTTCACAGGGAAGATTAGATATTCACTTTGGAGGGTCTTAGTGAATTGTGTACATGACACTCTAGTTTTTTTTTTTTTTTCGCATTCCTGGGACATCTGTAGTTCTGAATTTCTAAGCAAATTGGGTAAGTTGAACAGCTTTGCCTAGTGGGTAGTGTTAAATTGAAATGAAAAATATTGGCAATTCCTGGCTTGTATTGATTTCAGATATTAAAAACTCTGTAGGCCTTTACTTCCTGGATATATTTAACCCCTCAATCTTTTTGGGTGAATAGCCTAATTCTGACCTAGTTCTTGAGACAGCTATAGTATTTTTTTTCCTTGAAAGTACTTTTTGAAGAATAATATCTAGCTATGCATCTTAAAATATTTTTCTTGCTACTGAATTAAAGTATATTGTAGAAAATGTAAATTATCAAAGAGAAGAAACTAAAAATCACTTCTAATTTCACCTTTACAGATAAGCACTCTCAGTATTTTGAGTGATTTACTTCTAGTCATTTTCCCCTACACATATAAAAAGCTAATGTTATTTCCTTATAGGGGCTTAAGGGGTTAAAAGAGAAAGAGAGGATTATTTCACTTCTCGCTTACATTTTCAGTTCCCTCAAGGTCCCCTCTTTAACAGACTGTCTCTGGAGTGATTCAGGATGCTGAAGCAGTTGATCACTGAATAAATCTTCCCTGACTCTGAAAATGTTACAGTATTATGCAGCGCACACAGCGTGGGTTGCAGCTGAGCTGCTCTGTGGCCAGAGATGATCTCTGGGTAAAGAAATTGCCTAGAATTACCCAAGGGAGTTTGCATTTCAGTAGCGAAATAGTGAGTGCACGAATGGAATTGAGTGACTTGCTCAAGATTTTGCCCATATAAACACTAAGCAAAGGCTGGTGGAGTATAAGATAAAACATATCTCTGTATCTTTTGATTCAAGAAAGAGAAAGACACCCTATAAGTGTCATTCATTAGAGAGCCCCAGAAATGGGCCATTTTAAATATATCACCGAACTGCTGGCAGGATGGAATGTCCTGGAAGCCCCATTTCTCTTGGAGCCATCGTGAGCAAGAAAGCCATGCAGCATGAGGTAACGTCTGCTTCAAAGAGTTTCAGAGCTTCCGATGTTGGCCTGTCCTCTCTATTGGTACTTGAATGTGGGAGACCGGGGAATAGCATCTCAAAATATATTCTCCTAGAGATCTATTTCCCCAGCACTTGGACAGTGAAAAATCAGGTTTATCTTTGGATTTAAAGGAATATTTTGATGCCATTCTGGCCATCAGAATAATTTCGAAACATATTCCTCTAAACCATGAGCTATTTGTCTTATTTGATTTTGTCTTTTCAGTGCTGAGGCAAGTGCCTGTCACCTATTAGGTGCCCAATAAAAACTCACTGAATCAGGAAATGACTGAAGGTGTATAATTAATAATGACTTGGGACTAGCTATAATGTGTAAAGGACATGGCCATATCCAGCAAGAAATACTTTTGTGTGCCGTTTCTGCTTCATGTGTCAACAAAAGGAAACCCTTAAGATTTTTGCACTATGATGTCATCCACCAGGAATTCAACCTGTCAATCTCAATTCAGCACACAGATGTGTTTTCCAGGGGTGCAAGTTGGGCGAAGGGGTGGCAAAAGTAGCACATTGAAAAATATTCTCAATGTAGTTGCCTTTGGATGGAATATTTATTTTCTTATACACACACTTAAATTGCTATATACACAATTTTTGTGCTCATTTGTGAAGGCATTTGAACTTGAGAACCTTGGTGTGGTGCAAAACTTCCTCATATACCAGATCTACTGAATCTTACTCTTGTTGGGGAGGGGGCAGGAATTTATAATTTCAAAAAGCCCTCCAGATGATATGAATACAGGTGGTCCGAAGATAGGCATTTGGGGACCAGTGGTATAGAGAAAGGGATAATGTGACTTTTCCATTTTTCTATAATTTATGTGAACCATTTAGTCTTAATGTCTAGTTACTATGCAGTGCCATAACAGTTACCACCTGTACGTTGTTAAATGTGTGCCCGATTAACTTTATTACAGGTTGTATTTGAAATAGCAGTAACAGTTTCTACATGGGGTCTCTGTCTTCAGAGATTTTATGAGCAGATTATTAGCAACATTAAAGGGAACACAGTTTAGGGCCAAAATTTAGTATTATGGCTTTTGTTAGTTTTTTCGTGTATGTCTGTATGGAAAGTCAAGTTGTAAATAGTTTGCCATCATTTTAAATAATTATATTTTAATCAGATAGAATATTGCTGTTACTCCTTATATGATAGTTGGATTTTCATTTGTTTGTGACGAATTTTGGAGAAAAGAAAATCTAAAAGTTTGCAGAATAAGCAAAATTCTGTTGTGATGACAGTCTCCCCTAACCTAGGACATTGCTGATCTAATATCAGGACATATTCTGGTGCCCATTGGCCTGCCTGGTGATTATTTGGCATGGCCAAGAAATATTGAACCAGAATCCATATCAAATTCAAAGATCCATGCCAAAGAAAGAAAGAACATTTTGTTTAGACCAGGCTTTACAAATGACCAGAGGTGTCCCACATTCCATCATAGGCCTTTACTGTACCAGGAATTACTGGGCACTTGTTTACCACATACACGTTGCCAAATAGCAGCCTTTCTGACAGTGGTCTTTAAGTCATAAGTTACCACCAACTTGTACTATTCTAGAAAAAATAAAAATAGGAAAGTCAAAAGGATGGATAAAATAAATAGAACATGAAGCAAATTTTGGGAGAAAGCTCATCATCCTAAAATAACTACTGAGGATGATTGATGGGCAAGGAAGGCTCTGTCCTGAGTGTGTGGGGATAGAATGACCACTTGGTCTTCACCTTCAGAGCTCACAGTTTGCCAGGCTTCATTTGGGTCCAGCTATCACCCTGTAATCAGCGGAAATCTCTCATCCTGAATTAGTTGCTCATTGACACCAACCCCCATTAGGTTTAGTGAAGAGCTGGAGTGCCAACAGCAAACAAATATGTCCTGTTCTTGCTTCATTGTTACCCTGAGTGATTCCCCAGGGAGGCAGAGATGTTTGTATAAATGACCAGCTTTTGTGCCCAGCCCACCTGACCTCACATTCCAGCCAACACTAACTTCTGTTGCAACTCTAGACATGTTGAAGCTAGAAAAGTCTTTGTTCCTATAGGTGATAAACAAGGATGCTGATATCCACCTTGTAGTGCTGCTTTGAGGATTAGGTGAGCTTATGTATATACAGTGACCTGTCATGTGGTCAAATATCATTAAGTGGTGGCTAATTTCCTTTGCTAGGGGCTGAGGAGCTGGCTCAAAGTTGTCCTGACAGCAAAGTGGAGGTGACAGGTCCTGGACTTGTGCAGAGGGATCAATGAAGCATTCCAGAGGAGGTGATCCTCTGCAAATCAGCCCTCCCTCCACCAAGGACTTGGAGCATTTGTCTATTACCAGGGATATTAATTTGGATCTGGGGACTAAATTTTACCACAAACACACTGCTGGAGTTTACTGTAGTTCTGTACCCCAACTGAAGTGTAATAATACAGGGGCATGGTGTAAAAAGATGCAGCTTTCTTGGACACGCATAGGAAGGAAGAGAGCGATGAGTGCCAGGAACTGCCAGGGTTCAAGTTTAGGGGGTAATTTTTAGTTCTTTCGATAACCTGCCATTGTTTATGCAATGAATTTAAGGAAAAAGTGGATTAGCAAAAGATATTTTACTGCAGCGGGGTGTCTTTTGAAGGCCTGATTTCTCTTCCCCTCCCTCCCCTTCCCCCCCTTCCCCTCTCTTTCCATCTCTTCCCTTCTCTTTTCCTCCCCTTTACCCTTTAACTGAACCTAGTTCAGGCATCGGCTTCTCTAAAGGGCATCTTATGATGCCTCCTATTCATATTCAGCCTTGCTCTTTGCCCTACCAATAATCTGATGTGATTCTTTGCACAGTCCGTTAACTATTTTACACATTTACATCTTGTCTTCTCTGAGAGAGTGAATGCTTCTGGAGGTGTGGGGAGAAATTTTCCATTTCTTTCATTATTCTTTCAGCTCCTAATCTGGGCCATGCACATGCTGGTAAATGTAGCAATAAACACCAACCAAATAAACAAGTGCTTATGTTTCCAAAAGGCCAGTGGGTGCAGTCAATACATTCTTATAAGAAGGACTTAAAGGACTAGAATTCATTGGGCGGGGGGCATGCGCGGAATGTTTGCTTTATTAGCTCTCCTGGTCACATTAATTCAATGCAGAATATTCAGCCTGGTTGAATCTTCACTTGCTAATTAAGGAATCGTTACCTGGGATGCTGGGAACACACCAGACCAGAAGTTATCTCTGGTTTTGCTTCTAAGAAGAGGTGTAACTTTTCAGACAATTCACTTCATCTCTCTGTGTCCAGGCTTTCTCTTCCATTAAATGCAGGTGCTAGAATAGGTAATCTGTAAGTTTCTGGTGTTGCCTAAGATTTTATTCTTTCTATGCTTTCAGATCTCTGTTATGATCATGAATGTTCTTTATGTAGTCCCGTAGCTATCTGTGGAAGGTGTAAAAATTGAATTAGTCATCCTTTTAAAAATTACATTTCCAATAAAAAATTTTGTTGTTGTTGTTGCTTATTTTGGATACAATTACAAAAAATTCTGGTAAATTGAGGGTTTGAATCAATGAAGCTTTCACCCAAGTTGAGGATTCAAAAACAGATCATTTTAAACAATCAAGAATGCCTTTTAAATAACTTTTATGAAAAATATTCTATAGCATTTTTATAATTATGTTTTAAAATTTTGTCTTTAATTTTAAAATCTCAATGCTATCGAGCTATAAAAGGTAGAGAGACTAAAAAACCTAATATCTAGAATAAAAATATTTTTTCCTGTTCAAATTACAGTATTATGAATGTTCTGCTTGATTAACTTCTGATTATAACATTCTAATTGGAAAAGTCCTTCAGGTAAAATAGGACAAGTTATGGTATAATAGGCTAAGAAGCGCGACTTCGTGTATACAGTCAGTCAACAAGTATTTAACAGAGCTCCTGGGGTGTAGAGTTCTGGGCTGGAGACTTATGGGGAGACAATAAAAGTGAGTAGATTGTGTCCTCAGAGCATTTACATTCTGATCTACAACTTGTATTTTCTTTGCACCATAATATCTATATCTATATTTATGTCTCTTTCTATTGGCTGAGTAAATAAATCCACCCAACTCAACTCTTATTTTAAAAAGCAAAACATAAAACAGTAGTCTCACAGTTTCTCTTTCAAAATAATTTTCCAAGTTCTACTTACCCTGAAATTTTTACATTGGCTGCCTGCACGTCTGCACTCTGAACTCAGTGATTGACATTCTAATAACTCCTGGCCCTCCCAGATGTTTTTTTCTTAACTGAAAACAACACAGCATTTGCCTGAAGACAACATCTTTGAGTTATCTTATGAATACAGATTCTCTTAAAAACCAATCAGAAGAAGAAGAAAACAGTAAAGACATACATAAAATATCATAATTTCTCTTAGGCCCTGGGCCTGAGTTTATTTTCAGGTCATTTCAAAATTTTTGTATTTGTTTATGCATAGCCTGCTTTGTTTCAGAAAGGATTTAAGGTTACCCTATAGTCTCTGTTTTCAGTTCTCAAGTGGAACTAATTTGAACAAATCAACCAGATAGCACAAAATGGGTCCTATGTTAAAAACGTGGCAGGCAACCAACTGTCACTGAGAAATGAAGAGGGGTGCTGAAAAGGCTTTGGAAGCTGGAATATTTTCCCCTATTGACCTTTCTATTATCAGACTTCATTAGAATCACTTCTTAGGAATCTTCTGTAGACAGGCATTTTAACTGGGTTAAGATGTTACCTGGGAGAGGTGCCAAATAAACTAATCTGTGTTAATGTGTTATATATCTGATTAATTCATGGTTGCAAACACAGTGCCTCGGGGGCCAGACCAGTGGCTTGCATAGGGCCGCTGACTGGGAAGGGCTGGACGGGAGTGGGGAGCCCCAGCCTCCTCTGGGGGCCAGCTGTGTCTCAGCCCCCATGAGTGCAAGGGACCGCAGTCCTGGCAGCCAGTTTCTCTCATTTTAAAAAAGATGAATATATGAAAGATCCTGATCTAAAAATGTTAATAATTCATTCAGAGTTTTTGAAAACACTGCATGGTCTTAAAAAAAATCTATCTGGCCACCCTGATTTGGCTGGACTTGTCAGCCTTCAATTGGCCACCTTAGAATCAAGCTCATTAGTCATGTTGTATCCTGGTGGCAGGTCCCAGAGCAGGAGCTGTTCTGACGGAGGGCTGGGATGGAGAAGTGGTCTGTGGCTAAGACCCGATACCCAGGGTGTGGGATATGGGGCCGGGGGCAGGACCAGGTCCTGTAGTCCTGACTGGAGTCAAATTTGAAATAGGATGAGGGCAGAGGAAGGGTGGATGGGAGCCACATCTCATTTATTCTAAGACCCTGAATGACCGGGAGGCCTCTGTCGGCTTTAGTAAATGACACTCACTTCCCTTTGATGTGGAAGTTGCCGTTGTTTGAAGAACTCTGTGTGTTCTTTGGTTTTCAACGTACTCCTCAGCAGAGCAGATACCAGGGTCCTGCCCTATCAGTCAGCAAACAAGCCCCTAGTGAGACTTGCTGGCTGGTTCTCAGCCAGAGGATTAGCAACGATGTAAAGAAACACAGGAACACACTTCGAAGAGCGTCTTCTTGGCTCTGGAGTCAGCCAACAGCTGGCCTTCCGGAGAAATGCAATCCTTTAATTCAGGACCAAAAATATAATTTCTCAAACAGGTCCCGAGAGTCCACCGTGACCGTCTGGCACTTATGATGAGGAGATGCTATCTGAGCCAGGTTCAGTATGAAAGACTCTCTGTGCTACAGGTGTGGGCCTTAGTGGGAGACGTGGGAGTTCCAACAGGTGACCTTGACGTGGGATTCTAACACGAAGGCTGCTGGGGATGGTAGGGGAAATTGTGGGTGGCAGGCAAGAGGGTGCAAGGAGGGTGTTATTATCTTGAGCACAGTTAGCATTTGACAAGTGGCTTATTTTCTCTCTGTGGAAATATAGGCCAATGTAAAACTTCTGTCTCTCGTTCTCTTCCCCTCATGGGCCAGCATTAGGGGGAGCTCTGTGCTTGACTAAGATACGGAGACGGCTTAGTTCAGCCGCATTGGAAATTTTCAGAGAATGCACAGACCTCATTTTATATTCTTTTTAATGCTATGCCTTTTTCCTGCAGCAACAAGTGATTGCTTTAGGATATTATTTCAGGAATGGGTATGAGAAGGCACTGGGGCTGAACAAAAGAGAAGACATTGGTGTTGATTTTAGTATTTTGGAACAAGAGGAATTTCTCTTAGAAAGCAGCATGTGTGAATATGAGAGAGAGGAAAAGAGAAGAGGGAGGGAAAAGGAAGAGGGAGAATGAGAGAGGAGGAGAAATTCTTAGTTATTATGAGAAGGGCTCTATATACATGTGACTAAAGTGAGATTTAATCAAGGGCTGATTTTTTTTTTCATTGTCATGACCACTAAATTTCCTCGTCATAGACACTGATTATAGATCAGGTTAATTGTTATATAGCAGCTGACCACTTGACCAATAGGTCGGCTGGAGTTAACTTAGAACAACCAACAATTTCAGTGCATTGTTCAATAGCTGACAAGTGAGTGGCTGGAGTGATCGCATCTGCAGCCAAGATTTAAATGGTTCCCTTCCAGTTTGTGTGTCTGGCTTTGATGTAGTGATTTAACCCCCCATGAAGACGAGGATCTGGAAATATAAGTAGGATCTGAAACTGGTCTGCAGCTGCACGCACAGAAACACCCTGCAATGCTGCCTTTGTAATAAGGAGGAATCCATACTCTTGACAGTCACTCCCTGACTCTCCTCTTCCTCTTCCTCATCTTTCTGTGCATGTAGTGGATTTACTATGGTTTATTTTCATTCTCATCAGTTAGAAGGAAACGGAAGAAAGAGTAAGTAACTGAGGTTGAATATGTTAACTTACTGGGCTGTTTTCATTAAGCAAATAAACAGCAATAAAAAAAAACTTAGGCTAAAATGAACCATAGGTTCCACTTGTGAAACTTGATGATACAGATAACCCTAGGCTTTCACTACTATCTCTATGTATATTTCCTAAACAGCAATATCAGCAAAACTTCACAGGCATTGGGGTGGGTAATAATATTTCCTTAAAATACTCAGGAGAAGTGAAAGCCATTTCAAAGGACTTTAATTGCCATGGAGTCATTCCACTTCCCACTTAACTTTTTCTGCCTCAAGGTCCCCTCTACGCAGACTGTCTAAGGCGTGATTTAGGTTTTTGGAAGCAGCTGGTGGCAGCATAAATCTGGCCAGACAAGAAGAGGGCTGTGGAACTGGCAGTACACCCTGAGTGCCCAAATGTCACATGAAACACTCTGCAATGAAGCAAGCAGGGTCTGTTAGGTGCCCTGATCAATGTGACTGTATGTAAGGAAAGGAGAAAATGTTGGTTCATATATTTAATTTACAGACATACAATTCAAGTGTGGTTTCAGGCCCAGCATAGGTGATGTTAGAAAGGCCTTGGGCAGTGCTCCTCCAAGTGGGGTCTGAGGCCTCTGGCCTTTGGTCTCACCGCTGACCTACTGCATCAAAACAAGGGAATGCTGTTTTTCAGTGTCCCTGGTGATTCTTGGTATACTCAAGTTTCCGAACTACTGACTTAGGGCCCCTAGGGTCCCTATCCTGAGAGGTTAGACAAGAAAGGAAGGGCATGGTGGTTCCCTGGCTCTTTCACCTGCATTCTTAAAGTATCCTCAAGTGACAGGAATATCAGTGAAGAAATGGTAGCTTAAAGAGGTTAAGCAAATCATTCAAAGTCACACAGCTTGTAAGAGGCGGAGCCAGCCCTTGAGTCCTCCTTAACTTGGTTGAAAATTAGTATTCTTTTCACTAACCCATGAAACGTAGAAGATTTGTAATTTTTCTTGCCAAAAAGTCCCCAGATATTATTTCTTATAATCAGGCATGAAAAGAAATTGTGTAATTCCTTTTTCTTAACATTGTTCAAGCTCCTCTTAACCTCCTGTGGGGGGAGGCCCTGACGTCTGCCAGCTGCAGAGCCAACATAAGCTGCCTGTTCATGCTTCACAGCAGCCACCTCTTCCTCGGGGCCACTCCGGGAAATGGGGAGAGAAGAGGGTTTCATGCCCCATATACAGGAAAATTCAGGTTCCACATTTCTTAAATTTTGCATTCTTTTAGCCACTATGATGTATCATGTCTTATGCCAATCTTTGGTTTTCTGTTGTTTGTAGAAATAGAAATAAAGTTTCTTTTTAGGAAAATTTGAGGTTAAAGTACTCTGAATTTGGCAAGATTCATAATTTTTTTTTTTTTTTTTTAGATGGAGTCTCGCTCTGTCACCAGGTTGGAGTGCAGTGGAGCAATCTTGGCTCACTGCAACCTCCGCCTCCCCGGTTCAAGCGATTCTCCTGCCTCAGCCTCCCAAGTAGCTGGGACTACAGGCATGCACCACCACGCCCAGCTAATTTTTGTATTTTTAGGAGAGGCGAGGTTTCACCATGTTGGCCAGGATGGTCTTGCTCTCTTGACCTTGTGATCTGCCGGCCTCGGCCTCTCAAAGTGCTAGGATTACAGACATGAGCCGCAGTACCTGGCCAATAATTTTTTAAAGAAGATTTTAGTTTGCAAAAGAAAACCGCTTAAAGAGGGCTTTACCATGAGAATTTATCCCTAGTCAGGGACTCAGCCTTTTGGTTTTTGTATTTGTGTTTTTTGTTTGTTTGTTTGTTTTTTTAAGATACTGATTTTAGAGCGTCTCAGAAATGCTTCTTGGTGAAATCTAACCTACAGCATTTGTCTTTCAGACTGAGAGTGGACAGCGTTTGTCTTTCAGATTGAGAGTGGAATCACACAATTTCGTGAAAGGATTATGGGCTCTGGGGACAAACAAAAGCAAGCTACTGAACTGTTTGGACTTCTGTTTCCTTAATCATTAAATAGGGATAATAAAGCCAACCTCACAGGGAGGCTGTGATGATTAAATGAGATGGAGGCTGCGATGATTAAATGAGATGAAGGCTGTGAAGGGCCAATCCCTGCATCTGGCATAAGGAAGGACTCAAATGTCAGTGCCTTTCTTGTTTTTGGAAGGTTGAATAGAGAGGCCATGACCATGGGGCTGGAGCCTGCAGCAACTGGAAGCTGTGGCCAAACACCATACACAGGGAAGGGGACTGGTTGACACAGACCAAAATATATAGTACTCCACCTTCACAAGAAGCAAGTTGTGCTCCTCTCTGCTTCTTTGACTCCCAGGTATGTAGAGGCCATCTTTAAAGAGTGCTTTGTAGTGTGCAAATGCCATCAAACCCATCATTGACTGTTTGGGTTGGTATCCTATTTGTGCCACTTAATAGCTGTGTAATTTTGGGCAAATTACTTTCTCAGTTGCTTCCCTTGTCAAATGGAAATAATGGTGCCTACTTCAAGGGTTCTGATAAGGATTAAATGTGTAGTGTTTCCACAGTGTCTAGCATGTAGTAAGTGCTCAATAAATGCTGTCATAGCCTCCTGTACTATGAATTGTCTATTTATATTATTCATATAGTGCAGCTGGGAAAACCACTTTAACTCACTGAAGTTGTTTTTCTCTCCCTGAGTGTGCAAAGTTAAATAGGGGCAAAAAGCATCACCCAGTTTTTAGACAAAGGAAAGTGTGAGGAAGGAAGCTCCATGGTCACTTGCTGAATAATGGGCAACATTCATGCAAGTCTTCATAAGTTTGTTTGCTTCCATGTCTATTAATATAAAAGCCACATCCTTCCCTTCTTCGGTTCTTTTTCTTATTAGCAAGATTCAAGTTTCTCTCTGGCCAAGTTTTACGTTCTACTTTGTCTACTTAATAATTATATTGGCAGTCCAGCTGTGGCAGAATATTTTATTTTGGCCCAACTCTCCTGGTAAGAATAACTAGAACAGCTGGATAAATATTAAAAACTATTTGTCTGAAAGCACTGAAGAACAACTGTGGCAGCAAGAACTGGAGATGACCAAGATCCTGAAAAGAGGGGAAGTGCAGAGTGGTGAACCTGACATTGAAAATCAGACATTTGCTCACTGAAAAATGGCAGCTGGGAGGCTGAGAGGCTGAGCAGAAAGTGGTGGCTGAGAAGCAAGAAAATGCAAACATCTCTCACGGGTCTGGGTAGACAACTGGTGGTCAGGATCCACCAAGGCAAGGAGTGCTAGTAAACACTTCAGGACTGCAGAGTTCCCTGAAGCAAATATTTTTTCTATTTGATGCTCTTCCTTTCGCCATTCAAGTTGCTAATAAATTCGGATGTTTGTAATAGGTTAACCCAATTTCACCATTCTAAACAACAATAAAGAGCTGAAAAACAGCTACTATGTTGGTGAGAGGAGGGTGCTTCGCGGGGACAATTCGTGGCTCCTCTTAGCCTAATTGGCCTTGACTTTTGGAAAGTCAGTCTCTTCATCAAGTTACAGGATTAGAAAGAGGTCAAATAGAAATGCAAGATTTTAATTCAGATCTCATAACTGAGAGTCTGGGTTGAGTTGCCCACTGCTTGGATGTTTGCAGGCTATCCATGAAGAAATATTAAAACATTTTCAGTTAAACAATAGGGCAGTGGTAACGTAACTTACAATACATGCTTTTTCAAACCATGTTGTATGTCTTAGGCTAAATATGTTCAGAATGCCATTGATTTAGATACTTTATTTCTGTGTTTGAATACCAGAGTAAGACACCTATTACCATAATTGGAAATTTCCAAATGTAAAATTTCTTCAGAATCCCAATGTTGAAGAGTACATGGCTTTAAAAGATAGCATGCAATTTTGTTTTATTGGTTTTCTTTTATGCATGAAAAATTGTCAGTCTTGTGCATGACTGCCATCAATACCCCGTTATTGGTTAGAGATTAGAGAGGATTTTGAGTACAGGATGTCTTGGTTCTGGTAGAACAGATACACTCAGAGTAAGGAAGTGACTGGGTAAAATGTGTCAATGCATCTCTGTGTAATTTCCTCTGAGTTGAGCATTTATTTAAATGAAATAAGTGAGGAAGATGCAATACTGACTTGAAAGCTTAATTTTTTTAGATAAACTTTGTGTTTGGAAATAATTTCAAACTGGCAGAAAACTTGTAAGAATTAGAATAGAACAAGGTACATCATAAAGTCTTTAGCCACATTTACCTATTAACATTTTACCCAATTTGTTTTATGATTTGTGGTCTCTCTTCATATCTACATATATCTATATCTCTATAATACAATATATGTAAATGTATATATACTCATACTATTTTTCTGAGCCATTTAAAAGTAATTTACATATATATTATGGTCCTTTATCACTAAATATTCCAGGGCATATTCTTAGTACAGGGATAGTTTTTTTTTTTTTTAAACTTTTTTTTTTTTTGATATGGAGTCTTGCTCTGTTGCCCAGGCTGGAGTGCAGTGGCATGCTCTTGGCTCACTGCAACCTCCGCCTCCCGGGTTCAAGCAATTCTCTGCCTCCACCTCCCGAGTAGCTGGGATTATAGGCACCTGCCACCACACCCAGCTAATTTTTTTTTAATTTTTTTATTTTTAGTAGAGACGGGGTTCCACCATCTTGGTCAGGCTGGTCTTGAACTCCTGACCTCGTGATCCACCCGCCTCAGCCTGCCAAAGTGCTGGGATTAGAGGCGTGAGCCACCGCCCGGCCTAGTACAGGGATATTTTCTTATGTAATCACAGTACAACTATCAGCTTCAGGAAATTTAATATTGATACAATACTTTTTATCTGGGCTAGTGTCCATATTTTAATTTCGTTAATTGGCTCACTATTGGCCCTTGTAGCATTTTGACCCCTCAATACAGGATCCAGTCTAGGGTCAGGTATTGCAATTAGTTGTCATGTTTCTTTAGCCTCCTTTAATCTGGAGCATTTCCACGGGCTTTGTCTTTTTTGACACTGGCGTTTTTGAAGAATACAGGCCCCCATTTTTTTTTTTTTTTTTTTATAAAACACCTCTCATTGTGTCAGATGCTTCCTCATGGTTAGATTCTGGCTAACCTGAATGTGTTCTTGGCTGACATGCACTGTAGCTGATGGGACACATCCAGAGGTGAATGATGGGCACTCCCCCTCATTGGTGATGTTAATTTTGATCACTTAGTCAAAATGTTTCCTGGGTTCTCCATTATATAATTATTAGGTTGGTGCAAAAGTAATTGTGATTTTTTTTCCATATTTTAAATGGGAAAAACTGCAATTACCTTTGCACCAACCTAATACTGTATTTCTCCTTACAACTAATAAGCAATCTGTAGGGAGGCACTTTAAGACCATTCAAATATCTTGCCTTGCATCGAAATCTCCCCTCAATTTTGCATCCATTGATGATTCTCTTCTGATTTGATCTTTGCTCTAACGATGATGTGCAGACTTTCTAATAGTGAATATCAGGCAGCCAAAAGGTGATTCGTTTTATAATGTGTGTAGGCTTAGTGAGGGTGGCATAGATTGGAACTCATTAGAGCTCGGAAGTCAGTTTATTACCTGTTTTTCTTCTTTTTGTTCCATCAACATGGATTGATCCACACGTGGGCTTCTCAGGGTTTCCTTTACTTAACTTGTAACTTGATTTTTCTTTCCCTGACCCCCTAACCCTTGGGAAAGGAAGGGGAGGGGGCAAAAGAAACACCTACCTGTCAAGTATCGGCAAAACAGTGTGTAGAAAGAATAAATAAATAAATAAAAGAAGGCAGGCAGCCAACTCTGAGGAGCTTGCAGCCCCGCCCCCTGCCGGGGTTTGCACTTCGGGGCCCACAATTTGCACGTTACCACGGGATAACCAGGAAGATAGCAGTGCCTTGCCTCTCTGCCTCAGGGGGGGTTGCTTTTCCTGTGGCGGAAACTATCTGTGCTCCCCAGTAAGTCCAGGAACAATCTCCACTTATTATACCAGCTCAGAACCCAGGACTGTTTACAGCCTCACGCAGACAAGACACTAACCCTCACTCATTACTGTCGCTGTGGGGATTTATCTGCACCACACTCTCCTTGCATGTGGCCCACATTTTCATCCAGTAAAATCACATGTTGTTAACTCAATATGTACAGTGAAAACAGCATGAATAATGGAACCTTTAATCCTTATTTCTCAAAATTAGATTTCCACTTTATCCTTCTCCCATTTCCTCTCTTTTAAAAAATTCTTCTCAGTGCCAAGCAATAGATGTTGTCCAGACCTTAACTCTAAGGAGATTCTATGGTATTTCTATTCCATTACCAGGTACCTTTGTGGATTCAATTTCTGGGTGGATTGATTGTATTTCTTTCCCTGGTTGCTTCACACGTGACTCATGAGAAATTAACATCATCCTTGTCACAGATGATGAGAGAAAGAGATAGCCCTATTGACACGGGGTACATTTCAACAAATGGAATAAAAACTTTAGGTCTGATTAAACTCACACCTGTAATATCAGATGTGAAGACACACTCATACCCTGTGTCTTTATCTCCGTCTTCCTTGGTAAATAGATTTATAGGGTTGGAATTATTTTTGGTATTAAATCAGAAACCAACAATACTAAATCAAACTTCAAGGATGGGGTTTGTCAGAGACTGGCATGCGGCATTAAGACCCCTTTCTTAACATGCATAGTATTATACATTATGCAGACAATACATCCAAAGGTTGTGCTAAGGATATTCAGCTTGGTAAATTTTCATTATTCCAGAGATGGGCTGGTAAAGCAAAATGAACCAGATTTGCATTGACTATTAAGAGGGGCTACATGCATAGACTGTCTATTTCTTTTAAAGGTTTAGAAATGGTTGCCCACATTTTTTAAGTACCGTGGCTCTGAATATCTGAGTAAACACACACACACACACACGTGTGTGTATATATATATATAGATGTGTGTATATGTAATACATATGTACATTCAGATATATGTCTCTCTATATATTTGTGTATGAATCAATGATTTGATTCCTTGGGTTTTATGGAGCATGTCATAGTGGTTAAGAGGCCCATTTTGGGAGTCCACTGAGTTCCAGTCCTGACTCTGCCCTATTTGTTAGGTAACCTTGGCAAAGTTTCCCTATCTGTAAATGGGGATAAATGTGAACCCTTCTTGCAAGGCTGTTCTGTAGACTGAATATGGTAATGTATGTACAGGGCCAGCATGTGCCTGGTGTATGCTAAGTGTACAATCACTATTAGTTATCATTACCAGAGAGGCAGTTTAGTATGAAATGGATGAATTGAACTGTGACTCATATGATTCTGATCAGGAACTACCATTTTGAAAAAAACCGATTAAACATAATAGCTAAAACGAGATTGACCTACATTGATCAGGAAGGTGACCAAGAAAATAGATTGATTAGGTGTGACCTATTCATTTCATAAATTTAAGTCTGTTTTAATAATTTCTATCAAAATACCTTATAAACTTATCTTGCCTCACAGTCACTCCCACATTTTAAAGAGATGGACAAATTTAAAAGAGATTTTCTTTCATGTGCTTCTGTCTTTGGATGGCTCATTTTTTTTTTAACAAACAAAAGGCTTTCTTTTTTCATGTGCTTGAAGAGATGTAAAGTCTTATATTAGTGAAAACTGCATGATGGAAAATAAGTTGCAGCTCATTACTGTTTATATCTTTTCATCTTACTAGGCTTTAAGGGTTTGACAATAAGGCTGTCCATGCACCATGGTAGCCCTGGGGAGGACAGCTGGGCACCTGTTCCTACTGGCTGTCAGCATTTGCTCAATTTAGAGACTGAGTGTCAGTGAGGAAGGGAGAAAGGTGTGTGAGCAGGTCTGGTGCTCTGGTCCAAACAGAACACCCAGGTGCACCATCAGTTACCAGAGCAGCCAGCAGCCAGCCATGCCCTGGCTTGTCTGTTCCTGTGGTACCTCGCTCCAGTAACACCTATCACTTTGCACCATCAAGGCATTTCTCAAGCATTAGCAAAACCTCTTTGTTAAGAAAGCAGACATTCCTGTTTTTACTTCATACAGAGGGAGATAAAGGTGGAAGGAAGAAAGAGATTCACTTCATCAGCCGAATATTCTTGTGTTAGCATTGGCAGAGGAGCCTATTCCTGAAAGCAGGAGAGGTTGATTTCTGCATTTTCCCCATCCAGTTGACTAAGCCTTTCTTCTAACCAGGTGACAAAAAATACCCCCACATGCATATAGACTCCTGCAACTTGTGGTTTCAGAATCTCTCTCTTTTTTTTTTTTTTTTTTTTTTTGAGGCAGAGTCTCACCCAGGCTGGAGTGCAATGGCTCAATCTTGGCTCACTGCAACCTCTGCCTCCCAGGTTCAAGCGATTCTCCTGCCTCAGTCTCCTGTTTAGCTTGGATTATAGGGGCGTGCCACCACGCCCGGCTAATTTTTGTATTTTTAGTAGAGACACAGATTCACCATGTTGGTCAGGCTGGTCTCGAACTCCTGACCTCACGATCCACCCGCCTCGGCCTCCCAAAGTGCTGGGATTACAGGTGTGAGCCACTGCACCTGGCCCAGTATCTCTTATGTGACTTTGTCAGACCTACAGGATCACTGAAACAGTCAAGACAGACACATGTGTGCATGTGCCCGCCCACGTGCATATGGTCTTGAGGTTAGAGAATGATGTTCACCCATGAAGTTCCAAATAAAAGAAGAGCAGACAGGGTCAAAGACGAGTTAAAGATGGTTATCTTTTGTTAAGTTCCTGAATTTATTGAAGTTTGTTAGTGTTATAGCCTGACTGTTCGCCTATCGAGTCTTCTCTTTTGTTCTTTAAAGAGGTGATGACTATACAATTAGCATTGGTTTTCTCATCTGCCTTATGGCAAAATAATCTATGTCCCACCTTCCCTCTTTCCACCCCCTTCCTCTGTGAGTACAGGGCCCTGGGATGTGGTAAATCGCGACTGTCCCAGAACAGTCCACTGCTCTGTGTACCCTGTGGAGATCAGGTTTGGTCATAGCTGGCGGATGCCCATTAGCAGACGGACAGTTTTACAAGTGGCAGCATTACTTCATTTCTAGCCTGTCCAGTTCAGACCCTGCAGCAGATTTAATGACTGGATGTGTGATTGCTTTAGCAATGTGTCATTTTCTCTGAAACTGAATTTGTTTTAAATGGTGGTGTAAGGTTTCAGTAGTTGTGGTGTAGGATCTTGTCAATGCATAATTGTCATGAAGCCAAGGGAAATGAATAAAATGGGTAATCCATCCAATTCTTATTAATTAGTGATAGGTTTTTAACAATATCCAGGCCACTGCTCTTTCTCTCAGTGCAACCTGTCTTCAGTGCTGTCTCACTTACAACTTCGAGGCCAGGGGGCAAGTTCCATTTAAACGAAGCTGCATAGCATGTAGCACATTTATGCTGTTTACATAGTACTTGGTTATTTTGATGAAGTCCTAGCTATAATTTCTCTGTGGTAAGGATGTAATAAGATAATTTTTAAAAACTTTAAGCAAGTTTATATTTAATTATATATCTTACTCGGTCTTGAATGTGGGAAAAATAGATACAGAAAGTACCATAATTCTAAAAAAAGGTAATTCAATAAGATTTCAAATAGTTAAATATATGAAATTCAGAAATAAATGCTTACTTCTGAATTGTATTGGATTTAGTGTATATTGTGACTCTATAGGTCAGAGGTGTGCTTAAATTCATTTGGTTTCAAGTTGGACTTTGGGAAATACCTTTATAGGAGAGGAAATTTGTCCTTTTGTTATGACTTAATAGTAAAGAAGCTATATTAATGTTGCAAATATGAGTTGAGGTGAAATAGTTACAATAACTGCATCCATAGCATGGTTTGGTGACTGAAGGATATTATGTCAGGTGGTTTGTCAACTGATGTCCATGTGTTGAACTGATTTTATGTGTCTGTGTGTGAGTGAGTTGCATGAATGTAAACTCCTCTATGGTTTATTCAGCTTAGATTTTTCATGAAGCCTATGCTGTTCCTTATAACAGCCCTGTAATGAGTTGTAAGCCTACTATAAAAAGGTACAGAATCCAGTCAAGGTTTACCCTTGATGGGTCACCTCTGCAGTGTTGTGCTGCATAAAGATCTAGAAGAAACAGAAGGATATGACCAAGGCAGTGGCTTATAGTTTTATTCAAATTGCTCATAGTGATAATCTACCAAACTGAGAGTAAAACAAAACACCCATCCCTGTAGGAAATAGGATATTGTTCCTTTTAGAAAAGGTACCTAATTTTTTTCTTCCTTCTCTGTCCAGCAGGGGGTAGTCTGACACCAGCATTGTTTACAAAAGGCATTGAAAAAGAGCTCTCAATCTGTAGTCACTTAGATGTCTTCCACTGGAGGAAGAGCCATCCAAACCAGGACAGATCTTGCTAGCTTGATGAATCAGACCTGCCACTCAAACATAGCATTAAATGATATTAGCACAAAGGCAACTACTCAGCTATTTTAAACTGTGTCTTAACTGCAGATAAAAGAAATGAAAGATAGCATTTAGTTTCTTGCACAAGCATCTCATGCTTTGGCAGATTCACATATGCTTCTACTTCCCAGGTGTGTGTAGCTGCACTACTTTATTTCACCTCTTGGGAGTCTGCCCTTTAAGGTTGTGATGTTGGCCCCAGAGCCACCACTGCTAAATCAAATCGTTGCGCGATGGTGGATGTCAGCATAAAAATGGGAAGGTCTTCATCCTGCTGCCTTCCTGGCAGCCTGAACTCCTGATTTGACCCCTTCTCTAGTTAAAGACAAGATAGATCCTAACATGCAAAACTGTTCTTAGGTGTTAGAAAATTGAAAAATTGAAAAATCAGCATCTGCTGATTCCTAGACAACGAAGTGGTGTGTGTGTATATATAGATATATATATACATTTGAGTGTCTAGAATTGTATTATGTGGAAGCCACTAGCCACACATGACTTTAAAATTTAAATTCACTAAAATTACATAAAATTGAATGCTCAGTTCCTCAGTTGCTCTAGACACATCTCAGTGCTGAATAGCCACATGTTGTGAGTGGCTGCTGTATAGGACTATGCAGGAGTGAAATGTTTCCCTCCCCTCAGAAAGTTCTGTTGGACAGAACTGGACTAGAGGCAGTGTGTGGATACTTATTCTTGGTCTTTAAACTAAACCTTCCCCCCCAAAAAAAACCTCATGCTACTGTCTCCATTCGTCGCCTCACCTGAGTGGGAAGGGGGATGCCTGCTTTTGCAGGGTCATCCAGTCCAACTCTCCCTGTAAACTATTGGCAGTGTTAGTATGGTGATAAAAGTCTGTGTCTACAGGTAACCACAGTCCCCAAATGCCGCCTTCTTTGTGACTTCTTCAGTCAGATTGGCCAAACACAGTCTGCAGGGAAAATTAGTTAAAAAAAAAAAAGATAATTGGAAAGAAGGGAAAATAGGTTATTTAGCCTGGTACAATTTATTCACAGGTGGCATTTCTTCCACCTGAAGTGTTAAAAAAGACAACTGATCTTAGGTAAGAAAACATGCCAAACTTGGTTTACATTTTTGCAGTTATGGAAAGCCCCTCTCCATACTCATTTTTTTACTTCTCTCCCGGTTCCTTCATTCAAAATGTGAGGTTTTAAAAACACTTGGATGGTGTTTAAAGGAAAATACTTATTTAAAACACTGCAAAACTGTTTACTAGCCTGAGTGCAAAGAAATGAGACAGGTACAGTTAGTGCAATTATTGATGGCACTCCCTTTGTCTCTTAAAAATGTCATAGTATGGGTGATAAATTATATGCTTCATATAAATTATATGTTTTGTACTAAATCCTAAATGTATACAAATTGACTAAATTTAAGGATGCCCTCCTTGTTTATATTTTAGTTTGAATTTTCCTCTGAACTGCCATAAAGCTTACTTTCAAAATCTCCAGTTCTCTCTGTTATCCCCTCGCTGCTGTGATCAAAAATTTATCACCCAGGAAGTCTCCTATCTCCTTTTAGGCCCCATTCCTATTCCTGTCTCTTCCTGGGACATCATAAAATTCTGAAGGATGATTCCATGATTACATTTGGATTTACATGCTTCCGAAAGAACATCAGTCTTGTCACCACGAGACTGTTCTTTTGTTGTGATGCTGATTTATTTTACAATGTTGGCCGATTCTGGGCTTTTGTGCCTCAGTTGTTCCGTTTATTAAGTGGGAATATCTATACTTTAAAACTGCCTCATAGGAATGTGATAGGGCGAAATGTGTTTTTTTTTTAAGTGCTTTGAAGTTTCTAGATGAAAGATGTTGCCATAATTCAAAGCATTAGCTAAAACAGATACCAAATTGTTTTACATATGTATATCATTTAACGTCTTTAGATGAATTGCATACTATCCTTAAAAAAATCCACCTTTTATGCCTTATTACTCGTCAGACCAGTGAGTTAGGAAGATAACAGTGGTTACCCATGCCCTCATAAATAGCTGGAAGTACTGGTTATAGGGTCTTCCCTTTCCTCCCAAACACCTGCAAGTAGAGGAAAAGAGGGCACATTTTCTCAGGGTACAATAAGTCAGCAGCCTCTGACAGAAAGGCAGCTGCCGAAAGCCTTGTCTGGGTTGCACATGATTTCATTTGCATTTTGATTTCTGTGATTTAACTGAAGGCACAGGTTGTCTCTGCCAAATATCCCTGGCCTACCAAGGGATCCAAGGTAGAACTGCCCAGAGCAGCCTGACTTATGAGGACTGCCACTGCAGCACAACCAGCGCATCCCTAAACATTTAGTAATAAAAAATCTGTTGTTCTTTGGTCGCCAGGATTTAACAAGCCTAATCCCTAGGAGAGGCGATAAAAATTCATTAATCTAATTAAATACTTCTTATTGCCAAAGTGACTTTGTAGAGTAGCTTTGCTGAAGGATAAGTGCAAAGTAAAATGGGGTCCCAGCAGAGAAACAAACGTTAGACTTGAGCAAGCTGGTGCACGCTTCATTAAACTCATAATTATCCTTTGGTTCTAAGTAGCTGATAATATTTAATGAGTATCCAAGATAATTTAAAGAAAATGTTTACTAATGAGGTACAAACAGTGCCATGGAACATGGATACCTAGGGTGCCATAACCATGTATCTTCCTGCTGAATCTTGTTCGTTGGGTCTTGAGAGGGAGACCGCAGGCATTGTGACAGGCATTTGAACTGAGTGAAATAAATTTCATGGTAAAAAAACCACATCACTGGAAGCCAAATGTGTAGAAAGTTCTATGAGGCAGAAAGAATGCTGAAAGAATGCTAAGGAAATTTATTACTGAAATAGGGGTTTGGAAAAGGAAATGTATTGAGCAAAGACCTAACGCCCTGAAACATGAGAAATAGTTGAAGAGCTTAAGTGTTGCAGATATTTGAGGAGCTGTCCCATGGAAAATAACTAGATTTGTCCTCACTGACATAATAGCACAAAAAGAGGACCCATACATGGAAGCTCTGAGGAGACAGACATAAAGGAGATCTTTTAAATACCTGGAACTGACTGAAAGTAGAGTAGGCTTCCTTGAGGGATGATGAGTACCTAAACGTTGTCCAATGACGATTTTGGGGAAAATATTGAAGAGAGAATCCTTGTAAGTTTTCTAAATATTCCATTCACCTCTCTGTGCTGGAGAATTATGTATCTGTGGAACTCAGGAGTTGATCATATGACTTACTCTGGCCAATGAGATATGAGCAGAGATGATATCTGCCACTTCCAGGCAGAAGGTTTAAGAAAAATGGTATGGTTTGTCGTGTTTCTTTCCCATTTACCACAATAACTGTCAGTGTGTATAATTGTTAAGTATAATTTTTAAGAATCAGCCTGGCTCCAGGTGAATATAATATGGAGCAGACCCACAGCTGACCTGCAATAGATACATGGCATGAGCAGAAACAAACCTTTGATGTTTTTTGAACCATTTGGATTTTGGGATTGTATATTACTGAACATAACAGAGCCTATCCTGACTGATAACAGACTCTATTCTATATGAGGTGACCTCTAAAGCCACTTTCATAGCTGAGGTTTTTATAAATACTTTGATAAGAAACATTTCAGGATGTGATGCTGTCTGCAGTATCATTTGTGTCTAGCTATTTAATTCCTTTACTTCTTTCATCCCAGTTGAGTTGTAACTGGCAGAGGTTACGAAGTCAATGCAAAAATCAGGAATTGTCAAAATTACCCTTGAAAATAATTTAAAACGCTCACAAAGAACAATAAATATTGTAGTATATATGCAACTCTATAAGTGTTATATATACATTTATAATGAAGCCATTGGATTGTGTTTTTGAGAATCATATTGCATGGCAATACACGACTTTAAATTCTAGAATTACACATAGTGTAGCAAGATGCTCATATTTTGAGAGTCATTGGAAAACTGAGGCCAGACTGACTGAGAAAATAGATATTTGTGTCTTTCATTTCGTTCTAGCTGGGAGCTTATGCTCACTGAGTGGAATAGAAGGTGGAAATGCCCCGTGATTTAAATGTTCGTTCTTTCTGCCTACCCTCACCCAGGTGCATTACATTCACCTAAGCCACATGTGCTCATGATGCAATCTGTTGTACTGAAGGAACTTTCTTCCTTGTTGTCGTGTGAGTGTTGGAAACCAAGGTCAGACCATGAATGCAAATTGCAGGTGACCGCAGGTGTGGGGAAACTACCAAAGTTGGACAATATCCTTTTGTGTTTATTCTCTTTGAGGGAACTTTTGTGGGGAAGATGTAGCCAGGGATTTCTGGGGAGAGGTGTGGCCTTAAATCCTCCTCCAAGCTCAACATCTGCGAATCTCTACCTTTTCTAGGAGATGACGGAGCAATAGACTCAGAGCAAGTGGGCAACCACATTCTCTTAGCCTGGTTGATTTATGAATAAAGCAGCATGGAAACAAATACACATGAAACAGACTATGATGCAGAGGGAAGGCAGTCAGATTGAGAATAAGACTGATAGTCCTGTGGCGTAAGAACACTGTGAATTGTGTTTCATTTTCTTTTGGACTCACTTTAAGGGGAGACTAGTAAAATAAAGAGATAAAGCACTTTACAGGCTCCCCTCTAACTGACAGCAGCAATGTCAGTGTGTTGGGCAAAGGGAAGGGGATGAGAGTGAGGATAAAGGTGAGTAGCTGGGTTAAAAGGAAGACAAGGCAAGGCCAGTCTCATCCAAATCTTTATGCAGCAGGGCATCAAGAAAGCACAAATTTTTTGGCACAGCTTAGAGGAAAATATTAAATAAACCAACAGCTTCATGTCAGTCAGCAATTGCAACAGTCTAACACCCACCACTCCTCAAAATCTGTAGCTACTCAAGGTTTAGGGTCTTGGATATTGTAGTAGACTGAATAAAGACTACCCAAACATATCAAGATCTGGAATTTGTAAATGTTATCTTATTTAGAAAAAGGGTCTTTGCAGATATAATTTTAAAAAATCTCCTAGATTATCTAGGTAAGCCCTTAACTCCACCACAAGTGTCCTTCTATGAGAGAGGCAAAAGGAGATAGGATGGGGAGAAAGGGAGCTGTGGTCATGGAGGCAAGTAGTGGAGTGATGTGGCTCCAAGTCAAGGAATGCCAACAGCCAGCAGAACTGGGAGTGGCAAAGAACAGATCCTCCCTTAGAGCCTCTGCAGACAGTGCAGCCCTGCTGACACCTTGATTTCCAATCTCTGGCTTCTGGAACTGTGGTAGAATAAGCTTCTGTTGTTTTAAGCCACCCAGTTTATGATAATTTGTTATGGCAGCCCCAGGAAGGAAATACAGATTTCTAGTGAAAAATGTGAGTGGATCCTGGGCCACCATTTCTTGAATGCTGCTGGCCAGGAACCCAGCTTCCTAGGAAGTGGGTAGAAATTTCCACAAGGGGTTCTGTCAGATCTCGGTTTTTAACCAAGTGCCCTGGTTTCAGTATAGAAAACCTCCTGTTTCCTATTCCAAAAGTTTTTCATCTGGTGAAAGGCGAGAGGCCCAATTCCTCCAGGATAGTGTTAAGGACAATCTGGACTGGACCTCATGATTCTGGTGAGCTACTGGGTAGTAGTCCAGGGAGAGGAAAGGAATTTGTATAAGAAGAGGTTGGCAATGGGAAACTTGATTTTTATTACCTTGAGATGTCCTTTTCTACTGAAATGAATGCTTCTGGTTAAACTCTATATGCATGTAAATTTCAGTCTTTTCCAACCCAATAGGAGACTGGTTGCCTAATAAGTGGGAATTAGGGGGTCTATAAGCTATAATGGTTTGGCTTCTGTTGCTTCACAAGAGGTGGAATTCTTGCTAATAGTAGAAGACTGGCAACACGCCTCGATGATATTTTCAGAAGAGTACATATATAAAGAGCTCATCAACAGGAATCAGGTAAGATGACTTCTTAACAGTACTCACAAGGCTCACAACTGGGGGGTGGTTTTAATGCAGGAAGAATGTAATTTTAACAGCTGCATCTCTTGCTTCTGAGAGCGGTTTTGCAGATGTGTTACCTATTGTGCGGCACAAAAGGTGCCAGCATAGTAAGCAGTCATCAATACCGAGTCAGGAGCTGTCTATTCACATCCTGGAAATATAAGCACATGATAACGGCCTGAATACTTCATCTTGTAGACACAGTGAGATTCATAAAACTGTCTTTTAGCCATTTTAGAGTTGAATCTTTCTCACCCTCCAAAGCACTCCTTCAAAAACTAGCAGGCATTTTACAATTGAGCAGAGAGGCTGATACTTTTAAAACTGCTTTAAGGGGTATAGTAAATGGAAATAGCTGTCTTAACTTCAGACCAACTGGGAATGCAATCTCTATTTTATGTAAAATGAAATGATACCTGGTTAGCTTTATTTTTTAATACTTACCTTTATTATTTTTTTCTGAATTTTATGGATGCTGTAGAAATATTCCACTTATAAAATTATATCCCCAGTTTTAAGGTATGCGGAATGATTGTTTAAAGCAATCAGAAACTTTCCCATTCTTAGTTCACTTTTGACTCCATTGCCCCTTGCCATCCTCAGCCCCCACTCTGACTAGTAAATAACTTTGTCCAGATATATACTTGTAGTATGAAATGGAAATTTGAGGCAATTTTCTGGGTACTTGATAAGACCTCATTCTACCCAGGAAATGCTTTGGGCTAATCATCCACATAGCGGTAACTTCAGTTTTCACCTTTCCAGTTAAGACCATTTGAACTCTACATTTCCCAATTTTCTTTCTATCCTGTAAATCAAAAAGTACTTGTTCTACATCTCATTCTCTTGCTCTCTGCCTTCCAAGGTGACACCTAGGATTTTTTTGCTGAAGGAATTGCTGGGTTTCGTACTTAGCTTCGTGTGTTTGTTTAGGAAGGGTAAAGACTTTTCCTCTGAGATTTAATGTTTTTTTAGTGTACAGTTATCTGTTCGAAGAGACCATGTTCTATATACCCTGATAGCCAGTAAAAGGCAAGGGCAATTTTCTCCTTATTGTTTTAAAGTAAAAAAAGAGAAAAAAAACACAACAGTTTCGAAGTTTGTTTCTGAGCTTCCTCAGTCTTTTAATATATTTCTTAGGAAACGTGTCTTGGGCTGGAACATATGCAGGAAAGAAATATGCTTCAGTCCCAGCCGAAGCAAATGCCTTCCTCAGAAGCTGTATGTTGGTGAGGGGTGGGGAAGCATTTCCTCCTACCTTTAGTGAGGGAGTGCAGTGATCCAAGCTGAAAAGAGTAAGATAAGGATAATTTCTGCAGCACACGTGGATTGCAGAGAGAAACTCACAACATTTGGTAACAGAAGAGAGTTAAGTGTGCCTCTAATATAAGGAGAGCTTATATATATTTACTGAAAAGAAAAGACTATGGTTTCTTAGTATGGAACTACTGGCTTTTGTTTTCTGGAGATTCAGTTCTCCTGCATTACTTCAATTTTTACATTAGTTTGTCCATTTCTCCCCGTCCTCAGAGAGTCATTTGATTTCCAGTACATCCTATAGCAACTCAGTTCTGCGCCACCAACATGGACTGAAAGGCAGGCCTCATATATACCATATTGCGCCTCTAGTTGTTGACTTTATTGGTGTGGTTTTCTACTTTTATGATCTCACATTTTGAGTTGTATGTGGACCACCTGGCAGAGCTTGGTACTTTGGGCAGAAATTTTTAGGTATAGATTAAATCTCACCTCAGAAAGATCATTTTAAAATCTGATTGACTTGAATTCATAATTTCTTGTAATGGCCTTCCACTGCACAGTGGAAGGTGAATAGTTTAAATTACTTAACCTCGTAAGCCTGTGATGCTCCAGGGAATTCCCAGAAAGCTAGAAATGTTATCCACCACCAGTTCCTTTCAAACTACCTTACCCAGGCCACATCAGAGAGACAAAATGGGTATAGATAAACTTCACCACATTTAGACCAGGACTTTTTTCGGTCACTAACTTATTTGAGAGGCTGATTAAAGCTATGGATTCTTTCCCTGTCTGTATTATTTTGCACATACAAACAGCTTATTCTGCGTATTAGCCCTCTGAAACCCATCTATTAACTCCTATGAACAACCCAGGCATTAGATGTTGCATTGCAAAATATAAAATGAAGTGAACGGTCCAAATTCTTTATCTGATGGCTCCAAAAACTATAAACAGAGAGTGATGTATTATCTAAGAGATCTAACTCCTTTAGCTTAATGGACTGAGGGGTGGTAGGGACTTGCCCAAGGATTATTGACTCTTTTTGTTTCATTTACTTACAGCAAAGAAAATGGTTATGGTACATTTAGGAGATACATATTAAATATAACGTTTTGACCAAATACATTTTTGGTGAACAATTTTCTGTTTCTCTTGCTTTAAGAAATATATTGATAACAATTCATATTTTCATTGCTGTGACTGATATTTTAATTTACTACCGGATACCATGGACATTTGTGCCATAGAACATAGAGGCTCAGAAGAACAATCTGGGGGCAATGTAAACTGACATTTAGGATTTATTATTTCAACTATTTATCAGTTCAGAAATTATTTATTGGGGACCCCTATATGCCAGGCCATGCATGTTGCTGCGGATGTAGTAATGAACAAACCAAATATGACTAGGAATAAACTTCGCGTGTCTTTTTTTTTTTTTTTTAAAGGAATGATTTCTCCCTGGGTGAGAAAAGTTGACCAGGAGGAGCATATACATATTTTTGCATTTTTTTCTTTAAAAAATGTCAGCAGTTGATTTCTGGATTAGGTAAAATGCGCTCTGAAAGAACACTTGGTGAGACTGAAAAAAGGAGGCAAATGTGATGAACTTTAATTGCAAAAGCTACAATGACTGATGGCAGGAATGGAGATTCCTCAGTGCAGGGAATAGTTGAGAGAAACCTACGCTAAAAAGTCAGAGAAGGGAAGCTTTCCTCAAGTCCGGAAAATTACCCTACTGCTTGAATTGTGAGAGAAGCTTACAATCATAATAAGCTATAGGATTTAGAAGCTTTTTGAAAAACCTGAGGAAAGTCTAGTGAATCAATTATCTCCACAGCCATAAAAGAGCCTTCTCCTTTGTAGACAAAGATGAGAACAGCAATAAAGGCACACAAGGAACCGACACACCAGCTTCCAATAATATGCCTGCCTGGCTTACGGAAAAGGCTGACTGCAGGTGATAAAGCTGTCAAGGTGTAAAGGACACTTGCCAGGACTGGCAAAAGAGACACACGGAGTGCCAGGGCCTCTGGCCTGCTTTACTTTAAAAAGAGGACAGTAATGAAAGGGAAGGAAAAGAAAGATTTAAAGATTGCAAGGAGAACAAAATGTCATCAGTTGTCTTTTTGCATATAATAAATGCGTAACTCGGCAGGCTCTTGTTATTAGCCTTGTTGTTATTAAGAGTAGTCATATTTTCCCTGATTTCCTCTACCTCTTAGTGTATCGGCAAGCTATGTTTTTAGAGGTAAGATGAAAATAAAGTTGTGAATTACAAGGAAAATCAGTGATGAAATTAGACTATAAGCCAAACATTTATTATGCATTTCAAAAGCTGCTAATATGTTAGATCAGAATCCTGGGAAGTTTTTAAATAATGAATTACGTCAAAGTAAAATATATTCCCTTACATTACTTGTAAATTACCATAGTGAGCTATTTGGTACAGGAACAGGATCACCAATTTGATAGGGGAAGAAATCTAGATGGGGAGATTACAGTAGACCTCTGCCAGCCATGCTTACCCAAGATCTTTTGTGCACCATTTCTAAATTTTGGTAGTTTCTCATATAGTGAATATCATTTTCCCAAGACAGAATCCAAAACCTGTATTTCTCACATTCCCTTTTAGCTGGGGAACAGATATGTGACCTAAGCTTTGTTATTCAAATACACAAAAGTGAGACTTGAACATAGAAATAAGCAACAGGAGATAGTGTCCAGGTGAGGGGATCCCCGGGTCAGCACAGTGGTGAAGGCATCTGGTCTTGTAGGGGCATGTGATGGACCTCCTAGCTCCTTAGTTACCATATTGATCCTTGCTGTGTGGTTTTTCACTTTGAGGCTTAAACTAGCCAGTGTGGATTCTGTTGCTTGCAACCAAGAACATTAGCCAAAAATAAGGGTTAAACAATTGGTTTAAAACTGCCTGTTAAATTAGAAAAAGAATCAGAATTAGAATTAAAACTAAGCTGTTTCATTTGCAAGTTTCAGCTCATAGAGTTAATCTAACACAAGGATTGCAAATTTGTGCCCTTGTTCATCCCACTTAGCTGAGATGTAGCCTTTCATTCAATATGCTAGGTCAGGAGTCAGCAAATCAAATCTGGCCCTCAGCCTATTTTTGTACATAAAGTTTTATTGAGACACAGGCATACCCATTTGTTTGTGTATTATCTATGATTGCTTTCATACCATAAGATGGAGTTGAATAGTTGTCACAGAGACCGTATATTAATATTACAGCATGCAAAACTTAAAATATTTACTGCTGATTACCCTTTATAGAGAAAATGTGCTTATTATTCATTGGTAGGCAATCACTAACAATCAGTAGGATCTGGCAGGTGAAATGGAAACTATTTGGCATCCCAGGTTTAACATGTCTTGTTAGTCATCCATTACAGCTTTTATTAGCAGTGTTAGCATTCAACACAGTCTCTGACCAGAAAGCTAGTGGAGATGAGGATTGTAGGGACATCAATAAGAGAATATATCCATACATATGTTAGAGGATATGTACACTACTTCTTCCCTTGCTTCTATGTCAGGGATCCCCAAGCACCAGGCCATGGACCAGTATCAGAGCCAGGACACACAGCAGGAGGTGAGTGGCAGGCAAGGGAATATTACCGCCTGAGCTCCACCCCCTGTCAGATCAGCAGTGGCATTAGATTCTCATAGGAGCGCAAACCCTATTGTCAACTGTGCATGCAAGGGATCTAGGTTGCGCGCTCCTTATGAGAATCTAATGCTTGATGATCTGGGGTGGAACAGTTTAATCCTGAAACCATCCTCTTTTTCCCCATCTGTGGAAGAATCATCTTCCACGAAACTGGTCCCTGGTGCCCCAAAATGGGGGACTGCTGTTCTATATGACTTTTTATTAAAGTAGATAATTTAGGAACCTGTGTTTTCATACGAAAAGAGCAATCTTGATTTTTTTCATACAAAAAGGCAATCTTGATTGTTTCTTTTTTTTCCTTTTAGTTTAAATGTACTATTTCTGTAGATGATGAGACTGATAGATTTAAAGTAGAAAGGTAAAAAATGAACCTGATTAAGATTGCTTTCTTCTAAGCTGGCATTTAGTGAATATCTTCAATTGACCTGAACATTGGCCACCCTTAAAAATGATTGATTCAAGTCCATCAGGGACTTGAGGAAAGTCCATAAGCCATAGCTCCAGATCCGGAAGGTCAATATTGTCTTGATACCAACAACTTGACTTTTGATATAGAGTGTTCCAGATAAGAGCAATCTGATTTCTCAAAACTACACAAGAAAGTTACTGAGTTGACTATATCTCTAGCCGATAACTCCCTTTAGTTGCTTCAACTATGTAGAACTAGCAGTTTCCAGAATCTGATGGTTTGTGTAAAGCTTGGAGGTTTTGCACATGCTGCTTGCAATCTCTGTGTGGCATGTGCATTCTTCCTTGCCTAATTAACTTATCCTAGTCCTTCGTTACTCAAGCCCAGCACCATCCCTTCCATAAAAATTTCCCTGATCCTCATTCTCTGGGCTTACATCTGCCGCTGACTCTTCAATACCATTTTGTGTCTATTTACATCTCTGTCCCCTCTAGTTGACTATACAGCGGTTGGATTTTTAAAATCTCTGTGTTACCAGTACATACCAGAGTTCTTAGCACACAGTAGGTGTTCAAAATATGTTTATTGAAAGAGATATTCCTTTATTGTGACCCAGAGGCAGGGCTCTGTGAGACTTTCTTTTGTGGCTTCTTCAGCAAAAGATTACAGTGCATTGGGGCTTTTTTCTTGGCTCTCTCAGCTGGTTTGTCTGCTGGTGGGAGTGTAAATTATTCAACCATTGTGGAAAGCAGTGTGGCACTTCTTCAAAGAACTAAAAACAGAACTACAATTAGACTCAGCAATCCCACTGCTGGGTATATATCAAAAGGAATAGAAATCATTCTATCATAAAGACACATGCACGTGCATGTTCATTGCAGCACTATTCACAATAGCAAAGACATGGAATCAACCTCAAGGTCTACCAATAGTAGACTGGATAAAGAAAACGTGGTACATATACACCATGGAATACTATGCAACCATAAAAATGAATGAGATAATTCATTTTCTGGAACATTATCTTTAGCAAACTAACACAGAAATGGAAAACCAAATACCACATGTTCTTACTTATAAGTGGGAGCTAAGTAATGAGGACACATGGACAAAAGAGAGGACACATGGACAAAAGAGGGGAACAACAGACATTGGGGCCCACTTGAGGGAGGAGAGTGGGAAGACGGAGAGGTTCAGGTGAAAAAAATTGTCTGGTACGATGCTTAGTACCCAGGTGATGAAATAATCTGTGAACCAAACCCCCGAGTCATGAGTTTACCTATAGAACAAACCTGCATGTATACCCCTGAAACTAAAATAAAAGTAAAAATATTAAATAAACAAAAAGAGAAAAAAGGGAAGAAAATGCATCAAAATGCAATGCCATGCAACTTGAGGTAGTAGAATTCTGGGTGACTTTTTGTTTTGTTTTTATGCCTTCTCTATTTTCTAACAATTTTTAAAAATCAACATTTTGACAAATAAAATGTATATATTTATTATGCATAACATGATAGTTTGAAATACATATACACTGTGGAATGATTAAATTGAGGTAAATACCATGTGCATAATCTCACATACTTAACGTTTTTTTGTGGTGAGAACAGATAAAATCGACTCTCTGATTTTCAAAAATACAATACATTGTTACTAACTATAGTCGCCATGTTATACAATAGATCTCTTCAATATATTCCTCTTATCTAACCGAAATTTTTTGTCTTTTGACCAACATCTCCCCAGCTCTACCCACTCCCCCCTGCCCATACCACCCACTCCCCATCTCCAGTCCTTGGTAACCACCATTCTGTCTTGCTTCTATGAGCTTAACTTTTTTAGACTCTACATATAAGTGAGATCATTAATATTTGTATTTCTGTTCGGCTTATTTCACTTAGCATAATGTCCTCCAGGTTTATCCACTTTTTGCAAATGACAAGGTTTCCTTCTGTTTTAAGGCTGAATAGCATTCCATTGTATATATGAAGTGTCACATTGTATATATATATATCACTTTTTTTAATCCATTCACCCATTGATGGACACTTAAGTTGATTCCATATCTTGGCTATTGTGGATAATGCTGCAGTGAACATGGGAGTACAGACATCTCTTCAACACACTGATTTCATTTCCTTTATATGTATACCCAGTAGCGAGATTGCTGAATTACGCGGTAGTTTAAGGTTTAAATTTTTGAGGAGCTTCCATACTGTTTTCCATAATGGCAGCACTAATTTATACTCTCACTAACAGTAAATAAGCGTTCTTTTTTCTTTGCCTCCTTACCAACACTTACTATCCATTCTAATAGGTGATATCTTGCTGTGGTTTTAAGTTGTATTTCCCTGATGATTAGTGACGTTGAGCATCTTTTCATATACTTGTTGGCCATTTGTATGTCTTCTTTTGGAAAACGTCAATTCTGGTGTTTTGTCTATATTTTAATTGGGTTATTTGTTTACTTCCTATTGATTTGTAGGAGTTTCTTAGATATTTTGGATATTAACCCCTTATCAAGTGTATGGTTTGTAAATATTTTCTCCCATTTTGTTGGTTGTCTCTTCACTCTTGTTTCCTTTGCTATACAGAAGCCTTTTAGTTTGATGTAATCCCGTTTCGTCATAGTATCTTTTTTAACTTCAACTTTTATTTTAGACATAGGGGGTACATGTGCAGGTTTGTTACACAGGTATATTGCACCCAAGTAGTGAGCATAGTGCCCAACAGGTAGTTTCTCAAACCATGTCCCCCTCCCCCCTCCCTCCCCCCATTATAATAGTCTCCAGGGTCTATTGCTCCCATGTTTATGTCCTTATGTGCTTAATGTTTAACTCCCACTTATAAGGGAGAACATGCAGTATTTGGTTTTCTGCTCCAGTGTTAGTTTGCTTAGGATTATGGCCTCCATCTCCATCCATGTTCCTGCAAAGAGCAGGATTTCATTCTTTTATATGGCTGTGCCTTCCATATGAAATAAATTTTCTCTATGGGTATTTTAACTTTTACAAGCAAAAAGTAGACATTAATAACAGTTTCCTGTGCAACATAGGGAGAGCCTATCTTTACAAACTAAAAATTTAAAAATTAAAATTAGGCGTGGTGGCATGCACTTGTGGTCCTAGTTTAGGAGGCTAAGGTGGAAGGATCTCTTGTGCCCGGGAGATCAAGCCTGCAGTGAGCTGTGATTGTGCCCCTGCACTCCAAACTGGGCAACAGAGTGAGGCCATGTCTTAAATAAATAAATAAACTGAATAATGTGTTAAATAGTTTAGTTATTATTTATTAGTTATTATAAAATTAAAACCTTTAACAAAATGTTAGCCAGTTTGCATACTCTAAATAAAATATCAGTAAGTAGGAAAAAAAGTAACCTTTGTCTAATTTCATAAAAGCTATATAATGATGTTGAAACATTAAAATGGTTAGAATGAATATCTGGTCGTATGAGCTTTGATTTGGCCCTGGATTAACTCTAGAGTGCGGTCCTATGCTCAGCTTGCTTTTTCCTCATTTGTCCCAATGAGCACAGATGGCCAGTTTTTGAAAATTGTCCTTATTAATAGGTTCTCTATATCCCATAGAAGGAGTGCAAATGAAAAAGGTTTCCAGGAGCAGAAAGAGAAAGTCATTGTCACATACACTCAGGAAGGCATTCACTGCATATTTAGACGATGGGAGGCAGTGTATTATAGCATTTGCAGCCCAGCCATCAGCTACAGGGCTCGCTAGTGAAAACAACCCAAGGCAACAGGCAGAGCATTGGTTACTCGAGTGTTAAATTTACCTATGGGCAAACTTAAGACAAAAGACTCAAATGCAAAGCCTTGCATTAGGAAAATGCTGCAAGGGAAAGCACTGGTGATTCTGACCATGACTCCATGCATTGAGAAAGTGTGTGAACTTGCAGTGGCAAGCTTGCAGGCACCCCCAAGATGGCTTGGGGGGGGGTGCTCTCCTGGCAGGGGGATCGGCTTATATACATGCATGTAATACTGAATTCACCATAAAACCCCCACATCAGAGCACTCAGACAACAGCAACATTGTTAATGGTTTATGTTTACTCCAGAATATTTTTCACACTGTCATGCCACAATTTTTATCATACTGTCAAACGGAGACATTAGTATATGTCTGGTCTTTAGTTCTCAAACAATTAAGGTTCCAGGTTGAGATTTTTAAATTTTTATTTACTCTGTTACATGATGATTCATGAGCAAGCACTTCTGAAAGCACAGATTAAAAATAAGCCCACATCAGGAATTCTTCTAGGTATGCGTGGGTAGATTAAGGAGATGTCCAAACTTTTGGTGAAAACTTTTATTTCTCTTTAAGAACAAAACTTTAAATGCATCTGGAAAAGTCACTAGGTTCACGAATAATATCTCCTATATTACAAATAGTTTGATTTATGATTGTGTGATCAAATCAAATAATCTTTTTTTATACCTGACCAAAACTACATTGTGGAGTTCATGTGCCGTTTGTAATCATTATAATGACATGTAACTCTGAACCTTGGAACATTTGTCACTGTGGCATGGATATGATGATAATGATATGATGATGGTGATGGTAGGAAACGTAGGGCTTGGGGAGGTATTTCAGATGGTATCCTTCAGAAGCAAGTATCAGTTTTTAATAAATCAGTTTTTAAGTAAACCAGATAGTTGAAGGCACGTGCCTCTCTTTATCTCCAGTATCACAGCTTTCTGGCGATTCATCTCAAAAGCACAGGTTGGGTGAAGTGCCATCAACTCTGATCAGTTCATGTTAACCTCAGGTCTGTTGCTCAGCCTTGTTGAGGCATCAAAACTTTAATATTTTCTTCTGTCAAATCCCCACAAAAGATAGGATACTCTTGTATTGGGATGTGATTAAATTGTCTCTCCTCAGGAAAACCCTACATTTAAAAATCTAAATGCTTTTTCCTCTCAAGGGGAAAGGACGATGGCCCTTTCTCATTAAGGTAACATTTTCACCTCAGAAGCTGGGAGGGAGTCTTGATGTAATTTGATGGATAACAGCATTTATCTTTTGGAAGTTTTCTGTATCATCACTTGCATTACTTAAAGCCACCAAACTGCCCTGCTTGTTAGTATTTTGAGCCCTCTGCAACTGCAAAATGCTCACTCTTCACAGTATTTGTGGAGGTTCTTCCCTATTATCATTTTCCAGATGAGAAAATGAAAACTCAAGGGATTAAGTAACTTCCTCAGATTTAGACAACATCTGCCTGTGCAGAGTGGATTGGAGGATAGATGGAGAAGCAAATATCCTCAGAGTAGACCACAGATCTGATGGATGCAGGACATTGCGCTCTCTACTCCTCTGGTCTCCCCTCTTCCCTCCCTGCTCCTTTTCTCACTGGGTCCTATTCCATGAATTGCATGGTCATTGACTCAACTTGCCCCTCCTCAACATCTTACTCTGCTTGTATGAATGAAAACTTGGGGAGCTGGAGACTGTCGACAAGTCTATGCTGGACCTTGTATAGTTTGCATCCCATGGTCAGAGTATCTTGGGGAGAAGTTGACCATTCTTTTATTTCCCAGCACTGGATTTGAGCTGGGTATCCAGCAAGAAGGTACTTCATGCTATTTTTTAAAATTTCTTTTTTTTAATTTAAAAATTTTGAGGGTACACAGTAGGTGTAATTATATTTACAGGGTACATGAGACATTTTGATACAGGCATATAATACATGATAATCACATCATGGGGAATGAGGTATCCATCAACTCAAGCATTTATTCTTCATATTATAAACAATCCAATTACATTTTCCTCATTATTTTAAAGGTACAATTAAGTTATTGTTGACTATAGTCACCTTGCTGAACTATCAAATTGTAAGTCTTACTCATTCTTCTTTTTTTTTTCACGCTGTTTCTTATTTGCTCAGTTATTTTTGGCTCAATTAAGGTAACATTAATAAGGTAGCTTTGGGGTAGCCATTCTCTATTGAGGATCTTTGTGCCCATTTCTCTGTAGATGCCATTCATTAATCTCATTCATTCAATTTTTTTTTTCTCACTTAGCAAGTACCATGTGTCAAGCACTGTCCCAGGCACTGGGGATACAGTGGCCAAGAAGAATAAGAGTACTATGCTCGTGGAGCACATTCTGGAGAGAGAGAGAGAGAGAGAGTGAGAGAGAGAGAGAGAGAGACAAACAATGACCAAGGAAACAAATAACAAGATAAGTTTACCTGAAGGAATAATGAGGGAAAGAAATGGGAACTTGACAGAGAGTATCTTAGGAAAATGACTCTTTAGATGTTTGCACTGATCCCTGACAAAAGGGAAAGACTCAGTTGTTCCAGGACCCGAAGAAAGACCATACCAGGCTATGGAAACAGGAGAATGCTCAGAGGTGAGGACAAGTTTGACTTATTCAAGGCATGGAAAAGGAGCCTGAGTGGCTGGAGCAAAGTGAGTGATAAGCACATCCATCATGGGGCAGGGTTAGATCTTATCAGGCTTTGTTGACAACAATGATTCTCAGTCAGAACACACTGGTACAGTCGCACTGGTTGTTTCCAGTGAGCATTCGTTTGATTGGTCAATGCTTTGTGTTAGCTGTTTTGGTGCTCACTCTGGTTACAGGTCATGGCAAGGATGATTCTACTGTAAAAGCATGTGTTTCAGTATTTCCTGTGAATCTTCCCAGGGTATTACATTAGGTGAGTTTTTAAGAGCTGAGGAGCTTGGCTCCTGGAAAGGCAACCATTTTACCCCTGTTGCCCCTGTTCTTGTTCTGACCTTCCTGTTTATCCAGAGTCATTCTAAGACACTTGCATTTCCCTTGGCAGCCCACTCAGCACTTAACCTCCACCATACAAATTAGTATTAATCTATCAAGGATTCCAGGCCAGCCTGTTTTTGTCCCCATTAACCTCTGGCTAGCCCTACACGCTCCAATAAAAATAACTCCATTTCCTAATCAATGGTCACTTCCCGATGGAAATCATAATTATGGTTATGCAGCATTCAGTTAGCATACACGGCTTTTTATAACTGTGATTGATAGAAGTGAGGCAATGAGACTGAGTGGGTCGCATGCCCAGTTGTTTTGCTCATCTTATTTTCTGGGTTACGTAGTGTGCATATACTTTATTATCCAAATAGGGGCACTTCCGAGAGTGAACACAGATGCTATTAATAATTATGCTATGAAAACAGACATGAACTGGGGTGGGCAGTCACCCTAGGGGTTCAGTATTTGATACCACACACAGCTATTATATTTTGTAGGATTTGTCATACAATGATGAGTTATGTGAATAAAGAAACTTCATTCTTTCTTGCTCCTTATATTACCATCAAGTACGTTAATTCCATTTATCTTCTGGGTCTAAAGATAAAGTCACAGAATGAACTTTCCAACAGACTGTATTTTTTTTTTTTTTTTTTGAGACAGGGTCTCACTCTGTTGCCTAGGGTGGAGTGCAATGGTGCTATCATAACTCACTGCAGCCTCAGCCTTCTAGGCTCAAGCAATCCTACCAACTCAGCTCTCCTAGGAGCTGGGAGTGGCTGGGACTATAGGCAAGCGCCACTATGCCCAGCTAATTTTTGTATTTTTAGTAGAGATGGAGTTTCACCATGTTGCCCAGGCTGGTCTGGAACTCCTGGGCTCAAGTGATCTGCCCACTTTGGCCTCCCACAGTGTTGGGATTATAGGTGTGAAAAACCGTGCCCAGCCCAGACTGTCTTTTACTTGTGCCCTATGCCAAGCTTAAGGAGCTAAGCCAAAGCCTGTAAACTCAGTACTGCCCTGAAGCTCTGGTTGGCTAGCAAAGTGACTTAAGACAGCTTTAAGAGATGTCTTAAAGCTGTTTGCTTCCCTTGCCCCATGTTTACATCTCTGCCTGAGGAAAGCACCTCTGAAAGGGAAGAGTTGGAGCTGGGGTGCACAAAATTTGCTTGATGATCTCTGGTTAGACCACCTGCTAGTGACAATGAAGGTGGAAAAGAAGTTGTTCTCAAAACAGAAAATAAATTGCCACAGTAAGAACCTGTCCTATATGCTAATAAGAAATGGACTGTCTTGAGGGAAAAGAATGAATGAAGTGAACCCAAATTATTGCTATTAGCATTATGGGAAATAAAAATATGTAATCTTGAATATTCTCAATTGGCAAGAATAATTCTTTATTATTCTTTAATTTATTAGAAAATCTTTTAAAAGAGTCTTGGCTGAATGCTTGCTTGCTCATTTGCTTAAAGAGGACACCACTTTTGGATAAATTTAACATTGTACCCTGTCCTCCCCCCCAATCCATATTTAAGCTAAACTTCATTAGTCAAATTAAAGATGTTCTTCAGATACTGAATACCAATGAATCTGTTCAGAAGAGATTCTTTTGATTGGGATGATGTTCTTGAAGATGCAAATTAATCCCAAACAGAACCTGATGGTTCATGTTTTCTGAGAACAGTTTGTCTTCTTTAACATGAGAAACTGACCAGAGCATGCTGTGCAGAGAATATTTAGTTAAATAATTTAGACTAACAAAGTATCTTATAACACTCTTCCCCACTAGGGTTTTAGTAAGCCATGTCAACAGGCTGAGATGTTGTTGACATTTACAGGGTAGCTCACCTAATTCTCCAATGACTCATCTCCTCCCTTCTCCCTGTCTGCTGCTGTTTCCTACCCTTTTCCACTGTTGTTCTTTGCACCTGCAAAAAAGGAGCCATTTCCCTTTTTGGGACCTCTGTCCCTGCAGACCCCTGTTTTGTGTGCTCATTCAGTGCAGCTCAGTGTGGAAGCAAATATTTTTAGGAAAGGAATAAATAAAACAGGTATGGGGGTGTGGTTTGAGTCTATGGAAAAATAACAAATTACCTGGTGTGAATCCTGTGGCTATATGTTTAAGGATGCTTGACCTTAGAAGTATTTCACCATCCAGACCAGTGCTGTCCCGTTAAAATATGATGTGAGCCAAATGTGTAATGTAAAATTTTCTGATATCTACATTAAAAAACACAGGTGAAATTAATTTTAATAATTTATTTTATTTAACCCTATATATGCAAAATATTATCTCAACATATAGTCAATATGAAAAGTATTAATGAGATATTTACATTTTTTCCCCTATAGTAAGTCTTTGGAATCTGAAGCATATTTCAATCCAGACTAGCCACCTTTCACACATTCAATAGCCACTTGTGGCTGTGGCTACCGCAGTGGACAGGACAGTGCAGATCTAGGCCGCTGTTACAGCAAAGTCAGTGAACAGATGCTACTCCATGAGCTATTTGCCATAGGTCCACAATGAGATAAGTTCTGAAATTAAGAAGACATGTTTAAAAACTTTTATTTTAGGTTCAGGGGTACATGTGCAGGTTTGTTATATAGATAAATTGTGTGTCATGGGGGTTTGGTGTACAGATTATTTCATCACCCAGGTAATAAGCATAGTACCCAATAGATAGTTTTTCAATTTGATACGGCCGTGACATCCAGGCGTGGGATCAATTAAAACTTTTAAAATTTCAATAGCTTTAGGGATACAAGTGGTTTTTGGTTACATGAATAAATTGTATAGTGGTGAAGTCTGGGATTTTAGTGTACCCATCACCCAAGTAGCATATATTGTGCCCAATCAGTAGTTTTTCATCCCTCAACCCTGTCTCATACTTCCCTGCTATGAGTCGCCAGTGGCCATTATATCACTCTGTATGCCTTTGTGTACTCATAGTTTAGCTCCCACTTATAAGTGAGAAAATGTGGTATTTGGTTTTCCATTCCTGAATTATTTCACTTGGGATAATGGCCTCCAGTTCCACCCAAATTGCTGTAAAAGACATTATTTCATTCTTTTTTTATGGCTGAGTAGTATTTCATGGTATATATCTATATCTAAATCTATATCACATTTTCTTTATCTACTCGTTGGTTGATGGGCACTTACATTGATTCTATATCTTTGCAATTGTGAATTGTACTGCAGTAAACATATACATCCAAGTGTCTTTTTGGTATAATGACTTCTTTTCTTTGGGTAGAAACCCAGTAGTGGGATTGCTGGATCGAATGGTAGACCTACTTTTAGTTCTTTAAGAAATCTCCAGCCGGGCATGGTGGCTCATACCTGTAATCCCAGCACTTTGGGAGGCCGAGGTGTGTGGATCATGAGGTCAGGAGATCGAGACCATCCTGGCTAACACGGTGAAACCCAGTCTCTACTAAAAATACAAAAATAAAATTAGCCGGATGAGGTGGCGGGCACCTGTAGTCCCAGCTACTTGGGAAGCTGAGGCAGGAGAATGGCGTGAACCCAGGAGGTGGAGCTTGCAGTGAGCCAAGATTGTGCCACTGCACTCCAGCCTGGGTGATAGGGCGAGACTCCGTCTCAAAAAAAAAAAAAAAAAATTTCCATACTGTTTTCCATAGAGGTTGTATTAATTTACATTTCCACCAGCAATGTATAAGCATTGCCTTTTCACCACATCCATGTCAGTGTCTATTGTTTTTTGACTTTTAAGAATGGCCATTCTGGCTGGGGTAAGGTATCTCCTTGTGGTTTTAATTTGTATTTCCCTGATGATTAGTGATGTTGAGCATTTTTTTCATATCTTTGTTGGCCATTTGTATATTTTCCTTTGAGAAATATCTGTTCATGTCATTTACCCACTTTTTAATTGGATTTTTTTTCTTGTGGATTTGAATTCCTTGTACATTCTGGATAATAGTCCTTTGTTGGATGCATGGTTTGCAAATATTTTCTCCCATTCTACAGGTTGTCTGTTTACTCTGGTGATTATTTATTTTGCTCTGCAGGACCTTTTTAGTTTAATTAGGTCTCATTTATTTATTTTTGTTTTGTTGCATTTGCTTTTGGGGTCTTAGTCATGAATTCTTTGCCTAGGCCAATGTCCAGATGAATTTTTCCCAGATTTTCTTCTAGAATTTTTATGGTTTCAGGTCTTAGATTTAAGTCTTTAATCTATCTTGAGTTAATTTTTGTATATGGTGAGTTAGGGATCCAGGTTCATTCTACATATGACTATCCAATTTTCCCAGTATCATTTACTGAATAGGCTGTCCTCTCCCCAGAATATGTTTTTGTCTGTTTTGTCAAAGATCAGTTGGTTTTAAGTATTTTGCTTTATTTCTGGGTTCTCTATTCTGTTCCATTGGTCTGTGTGTCTACTTTTATATCAGTAAAGCATGGGATATTTAAAAAATAATTTGCTGCTGTTGTATTTTAAGAATATTAGTCTGCAATTGATTGGGATGGAGAGCTGACTCTTCCTCACAGATAGCTTGAGAAGCCCTGCCCTAGACCTTCCCTCCTCCCTGCCTTGCATTTCTCAACCTCAAGTTAGCTGGGCAATCTGCAGAGATGGATCCATTGCAAATGACTAGCACACCTCATTGTGGAGCTGTGGCTTTATTCTACATCTTATCTTCCCAATATTTCATGATATTTTACTGTTGACCACCTCTTTTTTTCTTAAAATGTTCTCTCTCTAAGATTATTGGTTCTCTTAGATGATTTTTTCATCTTCCTCCCACCTTCTAATCCACATTCACCAGGGAATAGTACAGTTGGAAGTGAGCTAATTTGGGAACAGTAATTTGTCTGTTGAGCGTAGGATGGTGAGAGTGGGAAGCTAGGGGAAAGGTCGGCAGTGAGAGGAGCAGCGCATATGGAATTCAGATGAGAGGCGGATGGAGCTCACATAAAGGCAGCAGTCAGGTGGTACAGAGGAGAGGAAAGGCCCAGGTTGAAATATGATTAGGAGGGAGACAATAGCAGGGTACAGTTTTGTATATGGTGAGAGATAGGGATCCGGTTTCATTTTTCGCTCCCATTCACACTGCCATACTGTCGGATGTGAGGAGGGGAAACAGCTGAGGCTGATCAGCTCCTAGGCTTGAGTAATGGGATTCTAGGGAGAATCAAATCCACCTAGATGTCTCTCTAGCCCCTGAAAGTTAAAGTCAACTATCTAAAATGAAGCCCTTTCATCTTCCTCTCCCAGCTCCTTCCTCCCACCCCCAACTCCTCCTCCTGACTGCCATTCTGTGAGCAGGGTCACCATTTTTCCAATCATCTAGGCTCAAAACCTAGGGTCAGCTCTACCTCCTTTCCTCTTCTATGTGCCATCTTTTGGGAAGTCCTATAGAGCCTATTTCAATAGATTCACTCTCTGCCAGGCTCTCATTTCCATTCATATTCCTTAGCAACCAGCTAGACCAGACTTATTACCTCTAGCTAGGCTCCTGCAATGTTCTCCTCATGTGGCTTCTTCTCAACAGCCTCTCTGTGCTCTATGCCACCTTGCATCCCTGCCAAATCAGCTTACAACACAGCTTCAAGTGTATCTTCCCTCTCTCAGATCCTCAATATCCCACATTGTCTACTAGTGCTAGCTAGTCTTCTTCCTGGGAACTCAGGGCCCTCCATAATCTGGTTCTAGTAGATGCTTTAAGGCTCACCTTCTGCCCTGTGTTATTGAGCTCTCTGCATGTGGGGCTCTGTGCTAGGTCCTAACTGCATGAGAGACCATGGAGGGAAGGCAAGGATCACTGGAGCACAAGATAAGGGATTTTAGCCCTGCTCAGGAGTCTGATTAGGCTGAATCCCAAAACGATTTTAGGAATTAGACAGAAAGGCCTAGGACATTAGAAAGAATGTGAGTCATGCTTTTCTTGCCTAGAAGAAAAGCTACTGTCTGAATCACAGAGGAAAGGAACAAGCTCAAAATGGTAGAGAGGGCACAAGGCAACTAGCTTAAGAATGTGGGACTTAATTCTAAGGGCAGCGGAAAACCATGGAAAGGTTTTAAGCAGGGGTGTGGAATGATCAGATTTGCCTTTTAAGAAGTTCTCTCTAACTGCTATAGGCATTTGCTGTTGGTTACCTTTTTTTTTTTCCCCAAAAGCTTTCTCTCACTAAAAATTTTAACCCTACGTTAATTTGTTTAAATCTCCAGGTAAGTTGGGAATTCCAACACTTATTTTTCAAAAGGCAATTTCATGTAACAGCCCTCTTGCTTGCCCTCTGTTCTTTAGGACACAATCTGGGAAATGCTGGCTTCAATAATTTCCTCTGTCTGGGATGCCTCTTTGCCCATTTTCCTGTTGAAATCCAGCCCATCTTGCCATACCTTGATCCAAGCCATCTTTCTAGTCCTGGCTCAAATGTCAAACCTAGAGTCAGCTTTCTTCATCCCTAAGCCAAGGTTTCTTTCAGATCTTAAAAGGCTACCATTCTAGGCTATCAGAAACTTCTGTCTTTTTTGAACCCCTATAGTGCATAGTTGATAAATGTCTTGGGCACTCATCAGACTACCTTGTCTTTGAGCAGACGTATGTGTGTGTCTTCATTCCCCTTTGAAGGCAAGGTTTGGAGGTTATTATTTTCTATGTCTTTCTCACATTCCCCATGTCTTTTCCTAATGTTGGGAAAGTGCCTTGTCCAGAGGAGAAGCTTGATTGATGTTTCATTAATTCTCACCTCTTTAGAAGCCACACTCGCACTATTCTAGGCCACGTATAAATGCAGCTCCTTTGTATCTTCGGCAGCTCTGCAGCCCTTCCAGCCTTGTTTGGGCATCTGTCAGGGTTCCTTGCCGGCAGGTGTGCTGGAGAGAAGACAACCAGGGAGAGGTCTCCCGTACTCAGTGCTCAGTTCACTGGGATCCAGAAAGCCCTGGCACCCTCCTCTCACCAACTCTATCCTTTTCTCCCCCAGATGGAAGCTCTGGAATGCTTCCTTCAGGGACCTCTGAAAAGCACAGCTCAAGCCAGGCACTGAAGTGTGCATTCGTGTCTCCTCTTAGTGCTCTCTCAGTTTCCCAGTTGGTGAGCCAGGGAAGCAAAGGTCTGTTTCCTGTTGTGTCTATGGTGTTTTCTCAGCCTGCACCTAAGAATAGGCTTTCTTTGGTCCAAAGGGCATGGCAGCTGTGTTTCCCCTTTTGTGACAATGTGTGTGTGGTGAAGGCAAGTGGGGAGTAATGGCTTTTGTCAGGGGTTTGTCCTCCCCCACATCAGTGTCAGCTTGCCTTGCTGGGGCTTGTTCCCCTCACTCCTTGTAGGAAGGACTGTCAAAGGATGTCAAGATGAATTCACTGCTCCTACTTGCGTCTTTTCTTTCTCTCTCTCTCTCGCCCCCTCTTCTCTTTTGATTCTGTCTTGATGTCATCTCTTCAAAGTATACTACCTGTAAAATATTGATTCACAGCAGGCTGCATCTGCCAGGATCAGATTTCTCCTCTTCTGGCAGCAGTAATAAACTACCACAGACACAGCAGACCTGGTGCCAGCTTCATCGCTGCCTCACACACACATCCGTCTGTCTTTTGCCTGACTCTACATAATGAAACAGCATCCAGGGGCATTTCAGAAGTAGGGAGACCAAGTAGCAAACCAGTGGGGACATAAAAGAGCCAGGGGCGCCTGCAAACAAAGGATGTAACAGGTCTCGCCCCAAGCAGCAGATGAATCAGAAGCTCCCTCATTTCCTGATGGCAACTGGAAAAATAGGAAAGGAAACAAAGCCCCCAGTTAACTGCCAACAGTGTAATCGCAGTGGTCCTCTGCTTCCTTTTCTTCCTCCTTTCCCTCAGTCATCTTGAGCCACTTTACAGAATAGTACCTTGAAGCATTCATAACTTATGAGCCCTGCTGGGCATATCATACCTAGAGGAAGAGCTTATGTAATAGGGGGGACATGAATTTTGTTTGCATGGGAACCAGAGAATCAATAGAGTCGCAGGGTGGTAAAGAGCTTGGACTCTGGAGCCAGAGCTGGGCCGGGTACATGGCTTTGCCACTTACCATCCATGTGACTTAGAGCAAGTCACCAAACATACCTATGTCTCAGTTTCCTTGTTGGTATAATGGCTTGCTAGTATGATGAAGTGAATTTATAGTCATAAGGCATTTAGAATACTGCTTGGCACATAGCACTATTAAAATGCTTACTAAATAGACACATACAATTTCCCTGATGGGAGTCAAAAGTCCTAGTTAATGGTAACAGTGTGGACATTCCTCTTCCTTTTGGGGGATTGTAACTAATCCTCATGGAAGTGCTCCTGGGCAGATGGGCAGCTGGGACATGAGTAACCCTCGGAGGAGCCCAAATATCCTCCTCCTGCCTTGTCTGCAAATGTGCACTGTTCAAAGGTGTCCCACTCTCAGAGAAGGTGACTCTTTATTCAGAAGCTCAGCAGTTGTGGGAAGAGTTTTCTGAACCTCAGTGGTGTGTGTCTCTGTCATTCACATGCTGGCTGGAAGAGGAAAGTATTAAAAAGAGAAGCGGCCATCCAAAGTCAGTAAATCCGTCATCAGAGATGACAGCTGTGGGTTTGCATTCTTGTTTTACGGCGACTTTGAGCAAGTTGGTGAAGGTGGCGGTAGCATCCAGCTCTGGCCTGTGAAGAGTTATGATTTTCGACTGTATTAAGCTACTGAAGGGACCCTACCACTTAGCACCCTCCGGAGAGCCTTCCCTTTTGCAGTAGAGGGAAATTTACCTCTTGTGACCAACTGTTAAGCTTCCTTTGAAGCCTCTTTTAATTCAGACTTGGTTCAGCTCATGATGGCTTCAGAGTCAGTGGGGAAAACATTTACGATATGACAAACTAGCAACCTGTATTTTTTACGTACTGTTAGAGAAATCATGGGTCTTTTATACTCATGTTCTTTTGCTTTTTGTTGGGAGAGATGTCCTTTGAGACCCATCAGTTCCTCACTTTATATTCTTTCTCCTCTTCAAGCCTCAAAGCCTCCCTGCACAGTAGCAGGCTTCCCTTTGATGAGGCAGGCTAGAGGAAGTTTCATCTGAAGCCTGCCAGAGTCAATGGTCTGTGGTCAAAAGGGGGACTGCTGAGTCAAGTGAAGCAGACATCCCTTCACGATGGGGTTTCATTTCTTCAGAATGAGGAAGCTTATTTCCGTTCCCCCAAAGGCCTTAAAGGACACTACGATCTCATGGGCCTCGTGTGGGCCCAATGTGCCCAGTTTCTCACCTCGATCGACATGCTCCATAGAACTGTCTTGTTCTTCTTTCTGCAGGGGTCCTAAATTATTATTTCTGTCTTTTCACATTTACAGCAGGAAGATAGAACTGTGCAAAGAATCTCTGGATATCCAATGGTGGGATTGTGGGAGACTTCAGACTATCTGAACACGAAGAGTAATAAACGAGATGTCAGCAGGAAGACATAGGGCTAAATCTTGACCCAGAGCCAAGCTTTGCAAAGGCATATGGAGACTGACTGTCCCCTATACAGGGGAGATTAAGGGGGTGCTATTTGGAAACCACGTGTAGGAGCACAGTGGCATGATTAACTACCTAGGCCTGGAGCTCAGTTCTGCAATTGTATGGCCTTGGGCAAAATGACTTTACCTCTCTGTGTCTCCAGATCCTCATCTTCAGAATGGGGTGTTATGAGGATGGTATGTGAGAATTCATATAAAGTGCTTAGTACAGAGACCGGCACATAGTAAGACTCGGATTAGTGTTAGCAGCCTGTTTTTATAAAGAAGTATTGTAGAGTAAGAATTCCTGAAGATATAACCCCTTGAGACCACCACAGAAAATCCATGGAAAAGAGCTCTTTTAAAAGCCAATTAATAAACAATTCAAAATTTACGCTTGGTTTTTATTCATCAAGCAAAATTGTCTGCATTCTTCTTCCTAGTTACAGTCTCTAGCAAGCAGTAGGCATTCAATAAATATTTACTGAACAAATGAATAGCAGTCTTACAGGTACACCTGTGAGCTCAGTGATCGTCAGTAGCTTAAGAAAATTTACCATCAGGTGCACTAATTACAACTTTATTGTTCCTTTCAATTACAAAGAATCTTTCTGTTGTTTACTTTGTTCTTTTACACCTCTGGGACTTGGGAATCTGTGTTAATTTGCATGACTGTGTTAACCTAAACCATGTCATCAAGTGTTTCGTGTGCATTCATTTAACTAATATAGAATCTTCCATATTTCACTAAGCGGTGCAGTTTAGTCACTACCATTATGATCTGAAAAAGAACAAAATAGACTAGAACAATATAGTGTTGTAAGTGTTCAGACAGATATAACTAGAAGCTTCAATGGAAATACAAGGGAAGAGAGCTTTACCCACCTTGTGACTGTGTGTGTGGGGATGGAAGGAATTCAGGGGTTTTCTAGAGATGGTGGCATTAAACAGTGAGGTATTGCATTTCAATGACTAAGTGGGCCCTATGATGAGAAAAAATGTAGACTTACTAAGCATTTAATGAAATATACTCTGTTACAAGAGGATGGAAATTCTAGGACGAGGAAGTGGGACGCTCAACATTCAAACTTGTAAAACATAAAGCAAAAAGTATCCCGGCTGAACTTCCCTGCAATGAGTCTCTTTAACTATTTTTTTTTTTAGATAGAGTCTCGCTCTTGGCATCCATGTGGGAGTGCAATGGCGTGATCTCAGCTCACTGCAACCTCCGCCTCCCAGGTTCAAGTGATTCTCCTGCCTTAGCTTCCTAAGTAGCTAGGACCACAGGTGTGCACCACCACGCCTGGCTAATTTTTTGTGCTTTTTAGTAGAGATGGGGTTTCACCAGGTTGGCCAGCCTGATCTTGAACTCCTGACCTCAGGTGATCCACCTGCCTCAGCCTCCCAAAGTGCTGCGATTACAGGCATGAGCCGCTGCGCCTGGCCGAGTCTCTTTAACTTTTAGAAGCAATCTGGTTCTGTGATTTTCTTACTGGAATGTCAGCGAAAATTTGGAAAGCAGAGTGATGGGGAAAAATGAGTCTTTTATGACTAACTAAAGTTCTAGCTTCTGGTGGCAGGAATTAACCAAAGAAGGTAAAGATATTGTGTAGGGCATTTTTCTCATAGCTTCTATTTTGAGAGAGACAGAGAGAGTGCTTTATTTTATACTGACTGTCTAATATCTGTCGAAGAACAATGCCAAGAGTTAAATAAAAATATCACTCGATCTTTTATTAATAACATCGAGATAGGACACACAGTGCTTGCCATATTACTTAGGAGATTGCTCGGATAACAAAAGCCCTTTTACTTCATTAGTAAGCATGGACAAGGGTATTTGAGTCACAGGGAAGCTAGTTCAGGTAATGGCCCAGCATCCACAATGGTAAAAAGAAATGACGAAGGATTGGAAAGCAAAGGGAAAACTCATTTGAAGAAGAGAGAGAATCAATAATGTTAGCTAGCGTGTTTACTGGTCTGTAAAATGAGGGGTTGGGGGCTGGAATGAGTCCAAGGATCTTGCCATTTTTGGCACATCATGGTCCTATGGATCTACGACGGAGAAGACAGGTGATAGAGGGAACTGCCTGGCTTATCAATTAAAACTTAACTACGCTTTTCTTTCCAAGAATTGAAGGCTCCATAAACAATGTTCCAACTTACAGGAACTTTTAAATTGATCATAAAAATATAACAAAATACAGGCAAAAATGACAGACAACAAAAGAAATGCCATACCATCAAACTTGAACACATATGCCATTTTCTCTGGGACTGAGATATTTTAAAAGTGTATTAAATCTTTGGGATATTGAATAACATTTAGTATGCCACTTCTTTGTCATACCAAAGAGTATCCACTAAAAGAGTGGATAATTTTTCTGGAAACTTCAATAACTTATAGTCACGGTACAGCTTTGGTAATGAGAAACTGCTTCAAAGTGAAAAATAAGATAAGTGCATGTCATGGTTCCTGAAAATCGTTATGTTCAGTTGAACACTTTGAAAGAGAGCGATGTTCACCAAATTCTGTGTTTCCCACCCATAGTGTGACACTGGAAAATGATTGCCCAATTGTGAACCTCATTACCAAGGCCCTTGACTCTTGCTAGGATCATGTGACTATTCTTGCCAGTGGACTATTAGTGGGAGGGAACATACAACATTTATTGGCCTAGAATGTAAGAATAGACTATTCCTTCATCACAGTCTGTACTGTTTTGACCAGATGTAGAGGACTCAGCAGCCCTGGGGGATGGCAGAACCCTAGGATAGATGAAGCCTGGATCTGTCCAGCTTGAAGAAAATCTGCCCATCTACCAGAAACCCTGCATAGTGCTGGTAAATGAAAAAGAAAGAAACTTCTATTGAACTTTTGAGGGTTTGTTTGTTATAATAATTTGTTATAACAATATTGTTATAACAATTACCCGATTGATGTAGATGCCAAATCCCTCAGTCTTGTACAGTTGGTAAATTAGATCATTAGAGAGAAACACACATACTATGACTTATGAATGATGGAGCCTATTGGAAAACCTGACATTTCCTGTGGCCTATTTTTTTTTTTTTTTTTTTGAGGTGGAGTCTCACTCTGTCACCCAGATTGGAGTGCAGTGGCGTGATCTCAGCTCACTGCATGCTCCGCCTCCTGGATTCACGCCATTCTCCTGTCTCAGCCTCCCGAGTAGCTGGGACAACAGGCGCCTGTAGTCCATGCCTGGCTAATTTTTTTGTATTTTTAGTGGAGATGGGGTTTCATCGTGTTAACCAGGATGGTCTCGATCTCCTGACCTCGTGATCTGCCCACCTCAGCCTGCCAAAGTGCTGGGATTACAGGCGTGAGCCGCTACGCCCGGCCCCTGTGGCCTATTAAGAAAGAGGAATCAGTAATCCTTTTTTTGTGGTGGTAAGCTCTTATAAAATGACTGGGGTGCTTCAGTTTTCTTCTTGTCTAAGTCAATGTGGGACATTTTGCTTCTGCCATTCAGAAACATCAAAGTATTGTTTTTTTTTTTGAGTTGGAGTCTCTGTCACCCAGGCGGGAGTGCAGTGGCACAATCTTAGCTCACTGCAACCTCTGCCTCCCGGGTTCAAGCAATTCTTCTGACTCAGCCTCCAGAGTAGCTGGGACTATAGGCACGCGCCACCACACCCAAGTTTTTTGTATTTTTAGTAGAGATGGGGTTTTACCATGTTGGCCAGGCTGGTCTAGAACTCAAGTGATCTGTCCACCTCGGTCTCCCAAAGTGCTAGGATTACAGGTGTGAGCTACTGTGCCTGGCCAGAGTTGTTTCTTAATGATTGCCAGCTTGATTTCAGAGACAGACACAAGTTTCTGACTTTTGTTTGGCTGTACTTGACGAAAAGGGGTAAGTATGATTGGTACATAGTGGGCCAAAAAAAAAATAAAGGTTAATACTCAGGAAATAGAAAATGCCATTCATTTTCATACTTCATAAAACTAAAAAATGAGCCATAGGATGTTCAACTGTCAATAAACACATTACATTTTTTTGTTATTGGTAGTGTTACAAAAACACAATAGACCAAATAACATGTGCCATAGATATACCTGCTAGTCAAAGGAATTTTCTGTTAAGACCCAATCTCCCCCTTTTGATTGGTACTCACTATTCTTTACAGCTGCTTGCAGTCAGTACATTCTAAAGACTGAGCTAAAATAAACCCAATAGACAAACATTCTCATGTAATCTTAAAGGCAGAAGTCTATATTCCTGTGAAGTTATATAAACAGCACCATTTTAAAAATTAGTAGAAAATCAATCATAACTAATGGGCATGAGAAAATTGATCACTATGAAAAAATTTATGTAGTAAAACAGTTAAATTAGTGTGATGAAAAGATGGAGGAAAAAGGCAATTACAGCCAGGATAGTTATAGTCTTGTCAATATATTAAATATACCAGCTAGTTTGAACAAAACTAATAATATCTCTCCTAAGGCATAGATGAATGTTTCCAGACACATCTATGCTCAGAACACATCAATGAGCCCTACTCTCTTTCTCTGGGATGACTTTTTTTCTATGTAACTTAGAGAAAGTCTTCATCATTCAATGCCTGCTTCACTGAACTTCTTGTTTGTGTGAAAAAGATTAACTATGAAATCATTATTTTTTGAAAGTCTCCAGAGCAACTCAGTATACATTAGAGTAGACTCTTAAAATTTTATTTTTATTTTCTTTCTTAAAAATCGGGGATATTTAGAAATAAGTATCACCAAGGACAGGACTAGGGAGAGGGGGTGAAGTGCTGAGGATGCAAAATTAAAGGAATAATTCACTCTCACCCTGCACGTGCATGCCCTGGAGGGTGGGCTCCTCTTTAAATCTGGCACCCTAGACCCTTCACGCACCTCATCCTAGTAATATTCCTGAATTCCACAGATAAACTGGTGAGAAAGGTGCACATCTGAGGTGTACAGAGTAACCTGTGATTGCTCAAACTGAGTTTCTGTTTAAGTTTGGGTATTCGGTAGTAACTTCCTAATGAGAAATGCAGGAAAATCAGCTGCAATGTCAAGGTGAGCTCCTGCTGAGCAAATGACACCAGGAAATAAAAGCTCCTCTTTTGGTCTTTGCTTGAATAATAATAATAATAAAAAAGATCTATAATTGGATTTCCTTAAAGACTCAGAGAACTAACATCTTTATAACTTTTCAGATTGAAAGGTAGTCCTTTTGAATTCTATTAACTTTGCAGCCTACGTTTTTTAGAAAGTAAGATTATGTCGCTTCTGAAGGAAACCAGGAACAATGAACTGAGCAATATTTGCATTCGCAAGTTATTCTGTGTTGGCAGATTGTCATCTTTTGTAGAAATATCACAATTTTTCAAAAGGACCACTTTGAAGATGAAGAATTATATTTAATCATTTTTGGGGGTTGTTAATAAAAAAGTCATTTTGAATGCCCACTTTGACAATCAAAGATCTCATCGCCCTCTAGTATGGAGCAGCCAACTTCAGGTAACCACACTGCAATCAAGGGCACCATCCCCCTCTCATCTTTAACTCTGGGAGAACAATAGTCCCCATTCACATCTCTGCCACTTGGGTTTCTAAAGTGTTCCTTTTAGCAGAGAAGTGAGAACTTGGTTATCTAGGAAATTTTAGTAGCCAGACATTTAAAGAAATAGCAGCTAATAGTTATAGTAGAAAGAGTAGTTTGCAAACTTCCTTGACAGACCAGAATATTGTGCTTTTATAATCTTATAATCTTCTATCTTAGTTTAAAATTCTAAGCCTCAGTGACCTGTTGGGGTGAGAAAGAGCTGACTGTACTTGGTCATTCATGAGAAAACAAAATCTCTGAAAAGGCTGCTCTTACTACTTACAGAAGTTTCAAGGAATCAAGATTGACAGACTGAGATTTCATTTTTAAAAAACTAGATTTTCACATCATATGAAAGATGGTGGCTGTTTTCATACCTATGTAATTAAACATAGCAATTTTGTAGTCTGGGAAGGGCTGAGCAGGCAATCCTAAATGCAACTGCTATATTGAATGCATGATGTCTAGGATAGGATAAAATCCTACTCTGTGTTTGCTTCTCCTGCTCCTTTAAAATTTAGGCTGTGGGGAGAATCTTCAACTGCCCTTGGATGGAAGACCCCATAACCTTTATACTCAGTCAGGTAAAAGATTGGTATATGAGCACTTTAAGCTAAAAACAAGGTCTTGATTCAAGAGTTAGAGTTTCTGGCACAAATATTAAACTATCGCTTTAATCCTTTTTTAAAGCTAAGACTTATTTCCTGAACCCCCACTCCCATGCTAAGACCTATAGTTAACTTATTTCATTTCCCATTGACTAGCTGCTTTTCATCTACACTACGGTCGAAACTAGGGGACAGAAGAGAGGTGAGGGGAGAGGGTAGTTTCCTGGTTCTTCAGAGTGCCATCACAGGGGGCTTCTCTCCTGGGGTTCCTTTACAAGGGTAAAGTGGCTGTAACCTCTTCTGGGCTCCGGGGCAGTGGTGGGTCTCCAGCCTCTTTGTTTTGGAGTCTAGGACCCAAGAGAGTCTTGCTCCCTCGTGGCTCTCCTTCAGGCTCTGTTGCTGCAGGCTGACCCAGGGAGCCACTCACCCTGCCACCACATCAGGTATGGCAAGCAAGGCTCTCACGGCTCTTTTGCAGGGAATAGTCTCACTAGGCCTGAGGTGAAGGGTTGTACCCCCACTGCAAGGCATCCTCATACAAAAGGTAGTTAATAGACAATAGCTCTCTCCAAAAGAATCTCTTCACAAAGTCCTCAGTCCCTTCTTTCCAGGCTTGGCCCCTCTGTGTCCTGTCTATCATAACCTCTCTTGCACTCACGTTAGTGCCTCCTGCATTAGTGCCACTGTCAAAACTGAGGCCAGAGGAGCCCCATGTTAACATCAGGCTATGTAAAGGAAGTGGAATCATTGAGAGATTTTTTATTAAATAAACATAGTTTAATAAAACCTCTAGTGATTTAATGATCTTTGTTGGTTTAATATATTTGGTAACAGTTCTTCACTGAAGCCTGCCTTGTCCCAGATATGGTACAGCTCACGTTCAGTGGGATTATCCACCTGTAGTGTACCAATCCTCACTGATGTCCTTTCACACAAACATCCACTCACTCAGCCTCTCAAGTGCAGAGACGCTTGCTCCCTATTCGACTGGGCCTAGCCAGGACACGGGTATTCCTTCCTAGTCCTCCCCTGGCTGATTTTAGGCAACTGTGCCCAGCTCCTCAAAAAAAATAGAGGTGCTTTCTAAATGTCTATTTGTTTTAAATGGCAACAAATACATTTCTTTATTGTACACCACATTAAATCTGTAATTCACATAAAACGACTTCATAACCTATTGGACTAATACCCTTTCTTCCTTGACGCCCATCCACAACATCCAAACCTGGATCTTCCCTTTATCCTTTTTTTAAAATTTTTTGAGACAGTCTCGCTGTGTCACCAGGCTGGAGTGCAGTGGTGTGATCTCAGCTCACCACAACCTCCTTCTCCTGGGTTCTCCTGCGTCAGCCTCCCAAGTAGCTGGGACTACAGGTGCACACTACTACACCCAGCTAATTTTTGTATTTTTAGTAGAGACAGGGTTTCACCATGTTGGCCCCGATGGTCTCGATCTCTTGACCTTGTGATCCGCCTGCCTCAGCCTTCCAAAGTGCTGGGATTACAGGTGTGAGCCACCACTCCCGGCCCCTTCACCCTCTTTCTTCCTGTTCACACTCCCACCTCACCCTCTACACATACATGGACATGAAATTTAGCCTCCCCAGGAAGGGGTCTTGTCAAGCATTAGGAACATAAATACCAAGGGTAGATCACCAAAAGCTGCCACACACACGCCTAGAAAAGCAACTCAATTTTGCCCTGTCCCCACTGCAGGCTTCCTCCCCTTCTGGTGGTCTGTGAGCACCTGGGACCTTCAGAAGGAACTCAGGTGTGTGGCACAAAAGCATTATAATCTTGGGAGCCTGGTGGGACTATATCAGTAGCCAACACCTTTTGGTGTATGTTCCTCCTTTCTTCCCTTAGTTTTGGAGCAATATGTTGCAAGGCAGGACTCAGGGAGTGTGTTGAGGCTGAGAGAAGAAGCTGGAAGTTGGCTGTTCCAAGAGTGCTCTTGAATGGAGATATTCAGCAGGCAGTTAGGGTTTCATGATAAGTTGTTCCTCTCATTTCAGCAGAGTGGGAAGTTGACATGCACTGCAAAGACACAAGAAGAGAAGGAAGCCTAAGCATAGAAGAAAATTTTAAACAAAATAGAATTCACCATGTAAGTATTCAGATCACATATATTTTGTGCATGAAAGCTTTAATGGGGGCAAAAATCTTACTTAAGCAAAATATTTGCCTTGAAAGGAAAGGATGAACAACCTAAATGGAGCAATTCCCTGTAAATTTCTGCTCTTTACTACAGACAATTCAACTCAACAGATTTTACTGAATATCTTCTTGATGCTGTACATGGAGACATCAATTTAAATAGGATCCAAGCCTTGCCTTCCAGGAGCTTATAGTAAGAAAGATATTAACTTGTATTTGGTAGTTAACCAGTTATTGCTTAAAATCAAAATTGATTTCTGGACTGGTAGTGAAAGTACCAGTTTTCTATCATGTGATGATCATCACAAATCATCATGAAGATCATATTTCTAACGTTCTTAATTCCTCCTACTCAAACAACCCAAAGGATGTTAACAGCACAATGGCGTCTAAAACCAGAAGCCATATAGTCTACTATTTTATTCATGAGACAGGACTAAAAATTTACCTGAGGATGTACATGTTCCCTCTTGGCAGGTGCTCTTTTCTACTATTATCTTCTAACAGGATGCTTTCTGTCTCTGTGATTTAAATAAAAGTTATTTCTTAAATTGCATCCTGAGGGCTTATTCCTTCACTTACTTGGTGAACCTAGTTTCATGGCCTATCATGCAACTTCATTATCCATTCTATAACTGAGCTTATCGCTTTGTGCTCTCAAGCTTGTCAATCTTGTAGATTAGGTATAGACCAAATTCATCTTTTTCTCCAGTATGCAGTGTTTTACAGTGAGCTAACACCTTGTATTCCAGTTAAGTGAGACTATTATTGTCCCATGCTTTTTTACCTCCATGCTTTTTCTCTTTCCTCTTTCTTTTCTCTTCTTTCTTTTTTTTTTTTAAATCATGTTTCCACTAGAAACTTTTACTACTTGATTATCTTAAAAAGTCATGTTGTACAATCACCCAATCCTGTTTAAAACAGCACTCAGGCTGGTTATGTAGATGATCTTGGATTAGCCCTTGTTGCACAGGGATGATTTACCACTGGATTCCATGGAATCCACTTTCATGGGTCTCAGAATTCTGCAACTGATTGTAGGGCTTCTAGAAGATTATCCATCAGACCCGTCTCATCACCCTCTTTGTTTATATCAATGAATTGTTTCTTTTTCTTCTGGCATTCTAACTTTTCTTGTTCGGCTTTCTCTTTTCCAAGCTTTGCCCTCCTAGTCTTCTCTTCCATTCCTCTTCTCTTACTGTTTTCTTTCACTGCTTCTAAAAACCAAGTTCAGAAGTTACTGAGATCACCACGCTGTGTTTGTCATTGATGCTGTTTACTGTATTTGCTTGTCTGTCTCATTTTGGGTATGTAGTAAAATAGTTCCTCCCTTTCCCTGAGCTCAAGCATGATTACGGCACAATTTTAATTTACAAAATGTGAGTGGAAGTGACCTGTGTCACTTTCATGTGTAAACTTTATGAGTTGACATATGCTTTGCTAGAGTCTTTTTTCCCTCTGCCATGCGACCACTGATATTTCAGATAGTGACTGATCCATCAACCTGGATTGCAGGTGAGAATGATGATGATGTGGAATTGAGCCCCCAGTCAGTCTGCAAAAGACGTATAATACGAACAAAAAGTAAATCTTTGTTTTGAAGCCATTGAGAGTATAAAGTTACTTGTTGTTACAGCAAAACCTAATATATTCTAACTGATAATGCTCATACATGATGCTTATATCTCTTTTTATTCAATTCACCTTAAAAATGTGTATCAATATTCAATCCAGTTGAGCAGTCAGATGACTGCAGTGCCAGCCAATGTCTGACTGCCACCCCAAGAGGGACTCCAAGGGAGAGCTAAGAAGGAAAGCAAGTCTTTTTGTCACCTATTTTCTCAATGGCCATGGAAATTCTTCTTAGTCACTTATACATAAGGAATGTGCGCAAGTCGGAGGTGAATAAGACACACCTTCCTTGGCCTAATTCTTAAAAGCTGGTGTAATGGTTAATTTTAGGTGGCAACTTGACTGGATTAAGGGATACCCAGATAGCTGGTAAAGCATTATTCCTGTATGTGTCTGTGAGGATGTTTGCAAAAGTGACTGGCATTTGAATAGTTGGACTGAGTAAGGAAGACCCACCCCCTACCCAGTGTGGATAGGCACTATCCAATCAGCTAAGGACCCAGATAGAAGAAGAAGGCAGAGGAAAGGCTTATTCTCTCTCTTTTGGAGCGGGGACATCCTTCTTCTCCTGCCCTTGAACATCAGAACTTCAGATTCTCTGGCCTTTGGACTCCGGGACTTACACAGTTGTTCCCCAGGTTCTCAGGCCTTTGGCCCGGGCTGAGAATTACACCATTGGGTTCCTTGGTTCTGAGGCCTTTGGACTTGGACTGAGCCACACTACCAGACTCTCAGGTTCTCCAGCTTGCAGATGGCCTGTTGTGGGATTTCTCAGCCCCCATAATCACATGAGCAAATTTCTCTCATAAACCTCTTGTCATCTCTCTCTCTTTCTGTCTATATCCTACCAGTTCTGTCTCTCTGGAGAACCCTGACTAATATAGGTGACATTCCCAAGGTTCTGCCCTTGACCCTTTCCTTTTCTCTTCAATTCTCCCTGGAAACTCTCACACTGCACTGTGATTTCAACCACAAAATATATGTCTATGACTCCTGTATTTATATTTCTAGTCTTAGGAAGACCAGCCTGCCTAGCTGAGCTCTTCTTAATTTTCTGACCTACAATATCATGAACAAAATAAAATGGTGATTTTAAGCCACTAAGTTTTGGCTGACTTTTCCACTAAGTTTTTTGGTGCAAACTTACATTTGAAGTCATTCACTTTGGAGTAATTTGTTATACAGTGATAGTAACCACAGCAGTGAATTCCCTTTACCGCTCCTCTTGATCCTTCTCCCATTAGACTGCAACCTAGGGGCTGACAGCCTCCTTTGTCCTTATCCCACCACCCTTTACCCAGGGACCTGTGGTCTTGACCACAGAGTCCCCACACTTGCTGAGATTATGATTCAGAAGAGTCTAGACGACCTCTCAAGTGTGGATGAATCTAATTGGTCCTTTGTGTTTTCAGAGCTGTTCTTAGTAGTGATGTGCAATTTTGCTTCCCTTTTCAGGCTATTCACATGAAAAAAGGAGGGGTATTGGTATAGGGAAGACTCTATATGTTCTTTTTCCAACTTTTCCTTGACTCTGATGATAAAAAGCTTCAGAAAAGGTTATAAGAATCCACATACTTGCTTCAGATTTAGGAACACGGCAGCATGCCATTGTTGTGGATAGATTAGTTTGACTTGGCAAAGTATCAATGCCGGTAAACAGTAGGAAATGATGTTGTCTGGATAGGCTGGGGCCAGGATGTGAAGGACTGTGAATGCCAGACTAAGGCACTTCAGCTTCATCCAGTGTGTGGTGGGGAGACATCATTTTCTAAATGTATGAAGGCGTGATTATGAAAATGCAGAACCAGACTTAGTGTGCTGGGTAGGGCAGATTCTAAGGGTAACAACACTGGGGTCATGAGACTATTGCAGTAGTCCGGGTATCAAGAGAGAGGTGAAGGGAATCTGCAGTAATACCTGGCAACAGGATGGAGAGGGAGGCACAAATGTGAGGGACACCCAGAAGGACTAAGAGGCCCTTTTGGTTACCCACATTAATATATGGGCAGGCAGTGGTAGAGAAGAGACCCAGCATGAAACCTCCTCAGTATATATAATTCTTCATACAACTATTTGTGCAGTGTGTACCATGTGCTGAGAGCTTTATATAGATATTTGTAGCAACCCTTACGATCATCTTGGATGCAGATACTTTCAATACTGCCATTTTATGGAAGAAGCAACTGAGGCATAGAGTTTAATGGCCAAAATTACACAGCTAATAAGCAGTTTAGCCAGGATTTGAACCCAGGCGATTCACCTTCAGAGTTGACGGTTTTCTCCAATATTCTCTATTTCCTCTATTTTCAGAACTCCTTCTTTTTTATTTTAGTCTGATCACACAAGTAGGGCTTAATAAAACATTATTTGAAGCTGAACCTCATTTTTCAATTGCTAAATAAATGACCATCCTTCCCTGACCAAGGAAATAAATCAATTATATTCTAGGTCTATGGAAACATTTTCTGAAATAGGGTCTGTGTGGGTCAGCCAAGAACATATTAAGTGCTATAACAATATCATTACCAACTCTTCCACCACTGTGATTCTGTATTGCTAGATATTTGCAACAATAATTGCTCTACAAATTTGTATGTGAAATTTGCTCAAGAAAGAGAGGGAGAGAGAGAGGGACGGGGAGAGGGAGAGAGGGAGAGAGGGAGAGAGGGAGAGAGGGAGAGAGGGAGAGGGAGAGAGAGAGAGAGAGACTCAAAAGATGTGGTTTCCGTAAGGTTTTTAGTATGTAGTGCAAACTTACATTTCAAGGTGAACTATTCCAATAATAGAAATATAGAAACATCATTCATGAAAAAGATGATCAAAAGTGTGATACAGTCAGAAACAACCTGAAAACTACATTGTTAAATATAATGAATTACATTTCTATTGTTTCCTGAAATTTGTGAGATGCAACCCAATAAACAAAAGCACCTTAGTGATTAAAATGTATGTTTTGTTGGGGGTGGAAACAGGAAAGAAGTGAATTTTGGAAATGATTATTACTGCTTTACATATGCATGTTGCCTTTGCTGCAAGGACCTTCCCACACTTCAAGAATGACTTATCAAACATGCATTAATCCACCCAACATCCACAGAGAATAAATGAGAGATAAACACTGTTTATCAGTAAGTTTTGGTTCTCTTGCAAAAAAGAAGCCCAACCTTGGCAACTAAAAGGGTATAGAATTGCTGTGACAATCTCTGTAAGCTCATCGACTGTGGATGCAGTTATAACCTCTGAACTGAACATGCCAGATTCGATGGGCATTTGGATAAAATGGGAGGTGGGGGGAGTGAGCCTGCCTGATTTCTTCCCCCCTCCTTCCTTCCCTCCTTCCCTCCCTCTGTCTCTCCCTCCCACCATCTTTCCCTCCCTCCATCTCTCCCTCCCATTCTCTCTCCCTTCCTTCTTCCCTCCCTTCCTTTCTTCCTTTTGTTCCCCCTCCTTCTTTCCTTCCATCTTTTCCTCCCTCTCATTCTTTCTCCCTTCCTCCTTCCCTTCCCCCTTCCTTCCTTTTTTCTTCCTCTCTCTCTCTCTTTCCTTCCATCCCTTTCGCTTTCTCCCCACCTCCCCTCTTTCCTTTGAAATTTTCTGAAATGATTCAAATTCTGACAAAGCATAGAAAGGAAACCTAGTTCTTACTTTTTCTCTCTTTTCTTCCTTTTTACTTAATATGAAAACACAATTTTGTCACAGTAGTTCCTGATTTACATTTCTGCTCCATTGGTGGATTTCTCCCTTGGTGTTCAGCAGCATCTCACTCCTAATAACTATTTATAGCCTCCCAGGGTTTCTGTGGCCCTAAGTATCACCGTTGAATTTATCAGAGTTCTTACCTATCCTGATTGCCTAGGCGCACCTGCTGTGGGATTTATAGCCTTGAAAATAAGTACCAAACACCTAGTGGCTTCTATACTTTTTAAAAAACCCCCAGTGTTTAGAGATTAGGTTGCTTCCCACCTTTTTCCTCCTTAGGAGGTCCACAGTAGCTGTTTCTATATGATGTTGAATCATCCAGGTGAAAAGTGAAAATTCTGTCAGTCTCCCGTTCTCAGCTGTAGTTTAATGCAAGAGACATTAGTGTGGTTGTCACAAGGAGAACAAGATTGGGAGGAGGAGAAGGAGCTAGATCTCTGCCTCCCAGGTCCTCATGTCTCTCATCCAGAATTACTGGGTCCATTTATCCTAATATCAACACTGTGCGACTGAAAGAAGTGCTGTCAGCTTTTGAGACCAAACTCTAGGTACCAATGTCCTCTGTTCCCACGTCTGCTCCTCCTCACTCTGCTGCATACAGTTGGTCCTACCATATACCCCTTTATAGTCCTTTGCACAAAGGCTATTTGTTATGTGGATTTACACCTTTACCATTCACAGATAATGAAGAATGAGAATTATCTCTGCTAAAGACCACCTGCATGTTTATGTTTGGCTGTATCTAAGAGCAAGGAAAACAATGAAGAATCAGAAGAAATTTCTGATGAAAGACGATGGATACATTGTCCATTCTAGGATGGTCTGCTCCATTTCTGATGTGAAGAAGTGGGGTAATGAATGGATTAAGCTCCCAGGCCAAGCTAGTGAGTGGGGCTAATGTGGCAACTTGATGGTTTCAGAAACACCAATGAGACCAACCCTGCTCTTCCTCATGCCCCCAGGACCATTAACTCTGGGCGTGGTCAGGTGGTGTGGCTAGAATAGTTTGGGAGGAACTATTTATTTATCATCTGTGTTCCCTTTCAAAGGAAACACAAGCCTGCCCGGTCTTATTCATAGGACCAAGGGGAAGTCTCTATCATTTTTCCTATTGAGCTGGTGTAAGCCCAGAATAGGGTCTCTTCATTATAAGCTGGGCTGTCAAAAGTACTTGATATGATAGCCCCCTGCCTTTGAAAGGAGGACCCTCAAGCAACATGACTAGGTTGTAATCTGGTGATTCCCTCCTGTGATTCAGACCTAATGTGGGCCTCCTATTATATTCAAGTTGATATGACAGCCTGCCACCCAGTTCATCCTTATTTATGTTTGTCTTAAATAGTAAATCTTGAGGTCCTTTCTGTCTTATTGGCCTCCCAGTCCTGGAGACACCATCATATTTCTCTGGGCATGTTCTTGCTATTTTGAGTATAGACTTTAGGCTCGGGCCACTGCATTGCTCACTAGAGGGCCAGCCTTATTCCTGGCACCTGGAGAATAAGAAGCTTGTCAGTGCCGCCTGGTGCAACAGTGGAAGTACCCTGACTCTATAGCCAACAGCTCACCACAAGCTGGGATCCCTTTGTTTCTAGTTTCTAGAGAAACTGTCTTCCCCTCTGTTTACTCTTTCCCTGGCTCAATATAGTCTCTATAGTCTTCTTAATGTTTTCTGTGTGTTCTGCTTTGCTTCTGAATTTTGCCTACTTAAGCTTGTCTATAATACTCAGTGTAACCTATACTTGACTCTTGCTACCCAAGCTAACCCTTTCCACCACCCCAAGCTCTTACCTTCCACTTTGCTCTTCTTGAGCTGTCCTGGCTCATTGTATTGTCCAATGTTCTGCATATAAACTCTTTTCTCCTATTTCTGGACTCCACACACTTTGATGCTGATGTACTCTTTCTCCATATCCAGCAACCTCCGTAGTATTTGTATCACTTGTTAATTATCATCAAAAGATGCTTGCACCTTCACATGGAAGCATAAATAGTTGTGTGTGAAGTGTAGCTTCTTCACGAGTCTTGTAAAATGGTTAGCACCAACACAGGGTTAAGCAACCATGCTCATCATACCAGTGGAAATTATCTAGCAATTGGCTATTAGATACTTTTATTCTTGGTATTTAAACTGCAAATTTGGTGCTGTAAAGTCATAGACACAGTCAACAAGAACCTGCCCAAAGCTGGTTGCCTGGTTCACTTTTGCCTTGTGGACTAGACAATGACATCTAAATGACACCAAGAAGAAGAAAATGCTGTGCTTTGGACTCATAAAAAGTAATTTACAACGATTTAACTCCTTATTTCTGTTCCAGTTACAGTCATATTTATAAGATGATTGATCTCTGTGTTTAATCTTCTTAGGTGGTAAGCCCCTCTACTCTGGCTTTGTCTCCCCTGTCTTGAATACTTTTCCTGAAAGATCTGAGACATAGGAATAAGTAGTCATCACAAGCCTCCTACTGATTTAGAAAGAGTTTATAAGGAGTGACATGGAGGGCTTTTGGTCTTTCAGTTAATCTCTTCATCACTTTTTCTGCCATTTACAGGCAGGGTAAAAGGCTGGCAAGTGTCCCAACACCCATGTGGACACCAACATGTGGTCTGGAAGTTGGTGTCTTTAGGGAAGGGGAGCTGCAATGCGATGACCTCTTTCAACAGCCCTTGCTGTACTCTGAGCTGTCTGCCACTCTTCTGCTGCCTTTTCCCCTCTTAGGACCACTGAGGGGATGGAACAGTCAAAGAGCCTCATTGATGCCACCAACTGGTGCATGGTGACAGAAGTGCCACCTTTGCCAAATCATAGGCATGGCTGGCTGTCTTATATCCAGATCAAGTCAAATACATATGCAGGAGAGAAGGGAAGTTTGAAGAATTTTAAGAAAAAAATCTGAAAATTTAACTAGATATGTGAATTTACACACACACGTCTGTTCCCTCTTCCTGGAATGAGCTTCCCTCTCCTCCTTATCCTGCAGCTCTCAGCTCAATGCCACTTTCCCATGGAAGCTTCCCTCATCCAAGCCAAAGTCCCTGATTTCAGGCTCCCATTTTGCCTCATTCCTCTTTTTAGTAGCACTAGTCACAATTGCAATTTTATATTTGTTTGTGTGTTTATTTGCTTAATGCTCCTTTCCCTGGTAGACTGTAAACTTCATGAGGCCAGGAATAAGTCTACTTCAGACTACCATGAACTAGCTCCTAGCATGGTACTTGGCACATGCTAGGTGCACAACACACATTTGTTCACAGATTTAATGTAATTGGTTTGGGTATATCTTACCCAAAGAAACTGGAATAGAAATCTTTCTGCTGGGCCTTTATTGGGAATGGCACCAATAAGTGAAATGTGCAGACTATACGATGGGTTCTGGCTTCAAGCAAGACTAACAGACCTTGGGTTTGGGGATCTCTCTGTGCAGCTGCTCTTTCTACATGTGACTAAATTCACTGATGCTGCTAATTTTGATGATTTCATTGCCTTTTTTGTGGAGGTGGGGGAGTTTAAATTGATCAAATGATCATTTTGGCTTCAGCTAACCATAGTAAACTTTAATTAGTTCCCGGTATCCTCTGAGCCTCCTGGGATATTTCAACAGAATGATTAGGCTATTTGGAAATAACTTCTAACATTTCACATCTATTATGTTTTAAAAAGTCAGGAAGGTTGGAGTTTGATCTATGTGGAAGACAGGTAACATGACACTTTGAACTTTCTGCTCTCTCTGGCCGTTCATTCCTTCTGCTCTTTCTCTCTTCCACTAAACCTTTCTGCCAAACACATCACACCTCCCTTTTGCAATACCCAATTCCTACTCTGTCCTTGAAAGCATTCTTTGATCTTTCTTCTTTCTGTCAGCATCTCATTTTGATAGAGTTGCTCAATGAATTACTGCGTAACTGCTCTTATCAGAGTTTGAAATTATATCCCTAGAGATCTTTGTAGTTTTCTGGTTTCAATGAATATTCAAGTACTTGTCCAAGAAGTCTCTTTTCCACTGCTGACTAGTTTACATTGTTGTCTTATATACTAACTCAATTCCAATTACACATGGCTGTACATTCATCTATACACAGACACATATAGTGTAATTATTAGTGAGAAGGACACTATTCAGCTGTTGTCTATTAGCTTCATTTACTGATTGACAGAGTCTAAATTCATATATTCAGATTTCAGTACAGTGGATGAGCTACTTCAAAAGGTGATGATTGCCTCATATTCATTCAGTAGATATTTATTGAGCACTCCTTAGGTATTAGGCACTTGTTAGTCACTGGAAGTATAATGTTGATCAGATATGATAAATGTCCATACTATGCTTATAGGGTAATCAGAGAGAGAGAATTTAATTCAATAATTACACTAATAAATATAAAATTATACTGATAAGGACTATAAAGTAGAGGTAAGAGTGGTGTCCTGAGAAATCTGTAAGACAGGATTTTAATCTATTCAGGGATGTAAGAAATGGCTTCTCTGTAGAAATGATGGTTGAGGTAATCTGAAAGAAGAGTGATTACTGAGTAGGGGTGCAAGGTGGGAATATGTTGTGAAAGGAGAGAAGGGCATGTGCAAAGGCCTGAGGCTGGAAGGAAATATAATACATCTGAGGCCTGAACAACTGGATAGAAAAAGAAAAAAAAATGCAGAGTATTGAATGCTTCAGAGAGCCACCAAGGAAGCCAGGATTTGCAGGATCAAGATCCAAGGGAGAAGGAAGGCATACTCAATGAGCCTCAGTCTTGCATCCACTTTTTACCTTTAAGCATTTGCTAGTCCAAGAAATGGAGAAAAGAGGCTATGCAGAAAGTAGTGACCTGAAGCTTTCTGCAGTTTACTGGGCTTAAAAGATCAAACTTTAGGTGTAGAGTTGCCAAGGTAGCTAAGATTTGAGAAGCTAGGGAAGAGGCAACCACAGATAAATGATCTGGAAATTCCTCATGCATTTTTCTCCTTGAGGTATTTGCTGAATTCTATGTTATGAAGATGTAAGGAGAGATGCCGAGACCTAGTCAAAAAGCAGCGTCTGGGAAGCTAAAGAGCTGAGCAGAGATGTGGGTAGTCTCCTGGGTCTAGAAGCAAATCATAGGGTTCAGAGCCCACCAGATGGAGGGAGACTGGTAAACAATCCAAGCTGTCAGTTGAGACTGCAATCAGGGCTAGACCCCAAGAGTAAGTACACCCTAAAAGCAAGACTATACCAGAAATACAGCTCTAACAAGGCTTGAAACTCCACTTAGACTGGATCAAGGTGGTCTGTCCATACCCAGGAAAAAATTAAGTCCTTTATGAAAAAAGACACTATCTAGAACCTCTTGGCTTTAAACACATATGGTCCAGGATTCAACAAAAAGTTCTAGGCATGCCAAGAAACTAGACCAAATGTCCAAAAACAGAGAAAAAAACATAGAGACCTATCAGTGATCCAGATATTAAAATAATCAGACTTTAAAATAGCTATAATTAATATGTTCAAGAAAGAACAGATGAAGAATTTCACAAGAGAATGGAAATATATTTTTTAAAAATCATGTTGACAACTAAAAACTGAAAAAAGTGAATAACTCAATAGATAGGTGTGTTAGTTCAGATCCTCCTAGAATCTGACACCAAGACGGTAATAGACATGCAGGAGATTTTTGGGGAAAAACACCTTTACAGGAGGGTAGAGAGAGCAGCAGGAGAAGGTAGAAAGAAGATTCAAGTCACGGTGCAGGTCTGATTCTCAGGGAAGGAGAGAGGAGGATTGACATAGTTTCAGAATTCAGCAGTGTTCCAAGAAAGTTTTGGCCAGGCTGTTGGGGAGTTTTCAAGTCAAAGTTGCCCACTGAAGAATTCTTGCATTTTTCTGGAACTGGCCTGCTTTAGTAACCCACCGTGTGCAGTCACTGGCTCACAGGACATGTGGCCTCTGTGTGAACACAGCGGTAGATCTGGAGGTGCAGCAGCTGGGGCCATTGTCAGTTACGACTCCCACAACAGGAGATCTGACTGGTGTATTTTCATGGCCACTTCATTCACCCTTTGTGTCACACAGATCTACTTTCCATATGGGTTTAGGGAGCAGCTCCTTCATGGTCCCATAAGCCTCTTTTCCTGGGGGAAAAATTAGAAATGGGGTTAGTAGGATAAACTGCAGACTTCATTGCTGTATTTGGTCTTGGGATGGAACTGGTACTCATCCTAACCCTTCCACCCTACCCATTCTAAAACTTACCCTTGCCCTCAGCTATAACCTTGGCAAGTCCTGGGGGCTTCATATCCCCCAGGCATATGTATAGTGTTTATAAAGTCTACAGTAGTGTGCAGTAATGTTATTGGCCTTCACATTCACTCAGCATTCACTCACTGACTCACCCAGAGCAACTTTGAGTACTGCAAGCTCCTTTCATAGTAAGTGCCCTGTACAGGTATACCATTTTAATCTTTCATCCTGTGTTTTTACTGCACATTTTCTATGTTTTGATGCACAAATACTTACCATTGTGTTATAATTGCTACAATATTCAGTCTAGTAACATGCTGTACAGGTTTGCAGCGTAGCAGCAAGAGGCTATACCATTTTACCTAGGTTCGTAGTAAGCTATACCATCTAGGTTTGTGTAAGTACACTCTATGATGTTCATACCATGATGAAATTGCCTAACAACACATTTTTCAGAATGTATCCTCATTGTTAAGTGGCACATGACTATACTCTCTGAATGTGGCAGTAATGAAGCTGTATACATTTTCACATACGGAGCCAACCCATGCATAAACCAAGTTTGTGCCTTCTTTTCCACTTGATGATATAGGAACTCCCACATGGCTCTACATGTAAGCTGAGGGATGGGTGCTGGGCAATAGAGATGGGTGACATAAGAGTCTGAACTACTTGCTCTTGCAGCTTACTCCTGTGCTCTAATCTGGGGCTCGATCTTGGATATTCCATTTTAATCTTATGATAGATTGCTGCTGGGCCCATCCAAACTTATGACTTGGTGGGCATAATAAAACCTAACTGATAATTAGCAGTTTAGACACATGCTCAGTTGGTACCTCATGGTTAAGCATCTGTCTCTATCAAGACAGAACAGAAGGTGTCTCCCTAAGTGTGGAATATTGCCTCCAGAGCCCAGAAAGCCCCACCAGGTGCTGTGTTTTTTTTCTTGTTTGTGGTAGGAAACACAAGATTCAGTAATTTGTCTTTTATTTTGTAGAGATTTTCTGGCTTACTTCTGAACCCCTGAAAACTAGATTCCTAAAAACTTCACTGAAGTAGTAGTTCCCTGAATCTTTCCAGAATTTACCTACTAGTGTTAAAAAAATTAATTAAGAGGCCATTAGGCTGAGGTTGATCTAGCATTTTAAGTTCCTGCATAATCGAATGGAAGCTTGACATAAACCATAAAATGAAACTAGAGACTTTACCAATCAGAAACCACCAACTAATGTCTAATGAAGTTCTTTCCATACTAATCAATCAAATATATTTTCTTTGTGTTACTGTTACATCAGCCTATGAAATCTCACTGCTTTCAGTAGTGAGCTAGCAGTAGTCTCCAGTCATTCTCCAGGATGCATTCAGCTTCTGCTTTGCCCAGACAGGTAAGTTAAATGGACATACAATAGGGACCATCAGCCCTGCATGCTTTAATTCTTTAATGGTGATACTAAGCTGCCATCCCACCTAAGAAGAGGTATTGTTTTTGACTTACTGTCTTGACTGCTCCGAGTGTGGTCTCAGGTATTTCCATATGGCCATCCTCACTATAATACCTCCTGCCACACAAACCATGAACTCAATATGTGGGGCTACCTCAACACCAAATATGTTAATTCCAAATATACGCTTGGGTACTGGGCAATGATGATTCAGTGGTTTGCAAACCCAGTGGGCCCACTGGGAACTGAATTTAACCAGGACTCCCTTTATTATCTGGTCCTTATTGTCCCCCAGATTAATAGGGAGGCCATAATTACTTTGGATCTCTGGGTCTCAACATCAACCAAATGTAGTAATCCTCAAAGCACCTAGGACAAAATGATAATGTACTGCTGAACCGAGATACATGAAGATCTATAAGCTCAGCAGGGCGTGAAGAAAAGGAATGGAAAAGGATATATCATGCAAAGTGAAACCTGAAGAAGGCTGGGGCGAGGCCCTGTGGCTCATACCTGTAATTCCAGCACTTTGGGAGGCCCAGATGGGAGGATCGCTTGAGCCCAGGAATTTGAGACCAGCCTAGGCAACATAGTGGGACACCGTCTGTACCAAAACAAACAAACAAACAAACAAACAAACCCCAACAAATTAGCTGAGCATAGTGGCACATGCCTGTAGTTCCAGCTACTTGGGAGGCTGAGGGAGGAGGAATGCGTGAGCCCAGGAGGTTGAAGCTGCAGTGAGCCAACATCATGCCACTGCATGATCTAGCCTAAGTGACAGAGTGAGACTGTGTCTCAAAAAAAAAAAAAAAAATCTGCTATAGCTTTACTATTATCAGAGATGGAATCTTACCTATCTTGTGCTGAATTCAACACTCAGAAACTAAGTTTCCTAATGCTGAATGGTCAAATTAAATAAATGAATGTTTCAAAAATATATTTTTAAAATTATTTTGATGGATTATTGAAATAAAAAGTCATGATTTGAGGCATATTAGTATTTAAAATGCACTTTGAGTAAATATTAATAATGTTAATAATGACATCCTACTTTGAATAGAATGTATTTAAATCTGGAAGATTTGAGATTTGTGAACATTCAATGGTTCAAATGTTTATCCAAGTATGCAAGTAAAGGTAAAATTATAAAGCAGCTATGTAATTATTTTCCAAAGGGCTTTGGAAAGCTTCTGATGAACTAGATTTAGACTATCTAATACTTTTAGCAAAGAACAATAGTCCTTTTAGTTAGATAGAAAATAGCAATTGCTTCAAATTACCTGGTGTTTTAACAAACCATTACCAGACTAACAAGGTATAACTTACCTTATATAGTGATTAAGCAATTATGCTAGCATTTCAGAATTAGTTTCAAGAGTGAAAGAAGGTTAATGAACATGACAGAGAAGGTCGGGTCAGTGTTAACTTGAGATGACCCTCAACGTTAAAGCGTTTTGCCAGGCACAAGGATATTGGCACATTTTACACATTTATTAACCTTGAGTGAAGGCTATTTTCTGTCATAAAATAGTCTTCATTTGGATAAATGGGCAAAAGGCACAAATGTTTATGCCAAGCCCTTATCTGCAAAGAGAAATACAAAGTCAGAAATGGAGCATTGTCACCAGTGCTCTAGCGTTTATTAATTAGATGGGACCATATATACAAATTGAACAAGAGTATAAGCTTAGAGTCAGACTGCCTGGCTTCAGGTCCCTAAGGACTCTGCTACTTGTTGGGTGAACTTGGGCAGGTTGCTTAACCTCTATCTCGGTTTCCTTACCTATAAAACAAGAAGGACCAATAAAGTACCTATAAAACAAGAAGTACCCAATAAAGTCTTCTCTGATCAAGGTTCTGGGATCAGGAATTTTAAAATGCAGTGCCTGGCACTTAGTAAGTGTTCAGTAAGTGTTAGTTCATTGTTATAAATATCTGGCACATAGAACATTAAATATACAGATGACCCTTGAACAAGGCAGGTACTGATCTCCTACACAGTCAAAAAAACACATATAACTTTTGAGTCCCACAAGACTTAACTACGAATAGTCTACTGTTGACTGGAAGCCTTACTGATAACATAAACACATATTTTGTATAGGTGTTATTCTTACAATAAAGTAAGTTAGAAAAAATATTTAAGACAATCATAAGGAAGAGAAAACATACTTATTATTCATCAAGTGGAAGTGGATCATCATAAGTCTTTATCCTTGTCTTCACATTGAGTAGGTTTTAGAAGAGAAGGAAGAGGAGGGGATGGTCTTTCTGTCTCAGAGGTGGCAGAGGGAGAAGAGGTGGAGGAGGAGGAGGAGAGGCAGGAGATGCAGGAGATGCAGGCCCACACCATGTAACTTTTATTGAAAAAAATCCATGTATAAGTAGACTCATGCAGTTCAAACCTGTGTTGTTCAAGGGTCAACACATACATATACTCACATTTATAAAGCATTTACATTACATCATATAATATTGTATCTAATATTATATTTTACATATTAGTTGTATATTAGATTAGACTACATATCCTGATGCCTTTAATTTATGGCAAAAACTTGAATAATCAAAGAATATGCACATCTGATGGCCTCTTACTTTCTGATCTTTGCATGTCAATTTGAGGAAAGATTTATTCCAATAGTTTCTCAAACTAACTACAAATCCCAGGAAATTTCTACTAAGGAAAACTCAATTTTCCTAGGAAACTCAAGAATCTCATTGTGCAAATGTTACCTTTCATTTTAACTATTCACATTGGTTAAAGCTTCTCTATGTTGGGAAAAGAAAACCAAGCAAACTGTTGGTATTGAAGTGTGAGCCACAGGCTATGTTTACCCTCAGAAAAGTCGCTGGATAGTTCGAAGGAAAAAAAGAGTTGGTCTCAAGTACACATAACAAGTATTATGTAGGTAACTGCTTCAATTTTCTATCAAATGTTTACTAAAGGTAATTTCCAAAGCCTTCCATTATTCCTTAATAGGCGGCTGTTTGAATGGCGCTTTTGCTATGGAGATTCCTCTGCAATAAAGTTTATAACTGTAATATGGCCTCACTCCCCAGTTAATAGGACCATAGAACATTTTATTAAGCTCTTCTTTGGATGTTCCCTTGGAGAATCCTCCCATTCAATTTGATCTCCCACTCTTGGTGATGCAGTAGTACAAAAAAGAAAAAAAGTTTACTCAGTTCTTTGGATAATTAAGATTTCATTAAAATAATTAAATAAGTAATGTATCTTTTGTAGTATGCACATGTGGAAAAGAGGGTTTTCCTTGGCAGAAAATGAAATTGGCCTAATAGATACAGACGCACAGAACCCTTTATCTCTAGTTAGTATCTTAAGAATGCTTGGCACACAGTAAGTGGTAAATAAATGAGTCAGAGCCCTACAATCAAAACTTTTAGAAATATCCTTCTCATCATAATTTTCAGTTCTCTATTTTTAAGTTCCAGCCTGTGTGTGTGTGTCTATTTTATCTGAAGAATCAATTTATACTAATATGCTAATCAATAACAATTCATTTTTATTCTTTCTTAAGTGATATTTGTGTCATCGTGGGCTTTTAGTAATAATGTAGGACATGGGATAGGATGGTGGTTGACACCCAAGCTCTGGAGACAGTTCAGATCCTTATTAGACCTGTAAACTTGTGCAAGTCATTTAGCCTCAGGCTTCTCAACTGTAAGATGGGAATAGCAATAGGACCTAAAAATGAGATACCTCCATGTAGAGCCCTTAGCTACATCATCATTATTAATAGAAAATGTGTGCATTGTCAGACTTGGAAATTCAGAATTTTGGAGATATTTTGTAACAATGAAACATTTTTAGACCCAACAAATCATGCCTCCTAGGATGTTACCTGGACACCCACATTTAAAGCTGGCCTCAAATATACTGTTAATATGTGGCTTCCCACCTGGTTCGCCATTGTGACTGCATTGGAAATGAGTCTACATTCATTCACCAACATAACATTTACCCTCACAAATGTTGATATTATTTAGCATTAAATGTTATTTAGCCCTTACTGTGTGCTAAGCGTATTATAAGGTACTAACCATATAGAGATACAAAAATGAATAAGGAACAGATTATTTCAATTCAGTATGATTAATGCTTTTGGATCTTATTTCCTCTCTTCCTGCTTACCTGGCTTTTATTACTAAGGGTTGCCAAGAACAATTTTCTTGTTCTAATGTAGACATATTTCTGTACTTCCTTAGAGCTGACTTTACTTTTAAAAAAAAGGCAGGATGTATTTCTTTTCATCTTTCCAAAGCGGTGAAAGCTTTTTCTCATTTATTCCCAGGCTGCTACTAGGTTACGACCTCTCATCACCTGGCAGAGACCCCTGATGAGGGCTGAATTGGCCATGTCTCATTCCAGTGAATAATGGGCCTTGTCACCCCTCAGTGCCCTCCAGATTTACTCACAGGTCCCTGGAGACATCACCAGCAAACAAATTCTCTGACCTGCTGCAGGATCTTTTTCTGCCACTAAAGCCCTTCTCAGGGTTCTTTGCTGACTCCTTAGCTGAGCTGCCTCACCCTCAACCAATCCAGATGCCAAATCCAAAATATCCTCAGTCCCCCAGATGGCATGTCTGCACCAGGCAGATCTCTAGATGCTTCAGTCTGCTGCAGGGAGAGCCACTACACTGTGTGTTTCCCTTTCTAATATCAGTGTGTCCTCAACCTGTGAGATATTTGTTAACCTGCAAGTACAGGTTCACTACCCATGTTAGCGGTCTATTTGCTTTAACTTATGCCCAATAGATTCAACTATATCTCTATACCTATAGTGTGATTGGCTGAGCCGTCTTGGCCTCTCTGAAAGCACAGCTGGTCAGTTTTAACCCTGAGTGATTGCTCTGCTTCTAGATACAACTTTGAGTTGATTGTGGAATGGTAGATAAACTGAATAAATAATGTTGGCTGGGCTGATGAATGGCTCTTTCCTTGTCTCTGGTAGTCTCAGTAGCTCTGTGAGCATCTGATGGTGCCCAACTCTGCCAGCTACTGGCAGACCCTTTGTGAGTAAGTATTTTATTCTATCACTTTGGAAGAATACTTTTGCACTCGGAGCAGAAGTCTACTGAATAAGCCAGATGTACCCAGAAGAAATCACTCCAGTTTGCTTGTTAGGTTTGTTAGTTGTTCTTTGGTGTATCACGCTACCTTCTGGATGATCCTAGAGTGATTTTTGCCTTTCAGTGCTGTAGGATCAGAGAAATGCCCATCAAATGTTGCCTCTAATGTCTTTAGACAGTTCAAGCTTCTGGAATGCCCCAGTGTTTCAATTTAACATTTACTGTTGTGTGTCTTGTGTAAATAGGTGCATTTGAAATTTAAGCCTGTTATAACGGAGACTCACGATGTGGAGAAAGAAGAGAGAGATTTCTACCAAAATTTTCAGTGGCCAAATACGGGCACCATGTTTTGTACTTATCCTCCTGGGTAACCTCAGGGCACCAACTTCCATTCATTTCCTTCCACTCCAAGCCCAGAAGCCTGTGTTAGCAGTGACTACAGACTGGATATTATCTAAATTCTCAGTGAATCACAGCTGACAGTGCTGCTATTTCTAAGCCACAGAATCACTCTTTGAACAAAATGCAAGCGCTGTGTCTTTTCAACCTGTTCTTCAACAGTGGAAGCAGCAGGATTCCAGCACTGTATAATAACTGTCAGAAACAATTTCTGCTCTGTAAGTGAGGTGAAGCAAAATGTCAAAATATTTGAATACATTTCATTGAGGATATCTTCTTTTAAATTAGCGAAGGCTAGAGAAGAAGAATCCCATTCTCTCGCCTAATAAATATGCATGGAATCGAGGAGCCACGTGCATTCTAATAAAGCTGAGTCCTGCCTTGTTAATGCATTATAGGTCCACAACAATAAAACACAATAATTACTAGTTAAAGAGATGCCAGTGTTGGCCTTTTACCAACATCCCTGAACATATAATTCATAATAAATTTAGTAAGGCTGAAGCTGGCTTGTTAATTAACCTATTTTCTGCAATGGCTGGGATGGAGAGAGCAACCATATCATCCAACAAGTCACCCTCCCGAATGTGCACATCTCATTGTTGGTTGGGCTCTGCGGTTGAACCTGCGAGCCTCACCACAGGATCCTTGTTTGTGATAATACAGATGAGAAAGTTTGGGGAGAAATGGTAAAGGAATATCTTACTGTGCTAATGCCACATGTGAAAGAAATTGTAGAAGAGTATACACACTGACTGATGGGGTTAGGGGATTCTTTAAAGTCCACATCTTGGGCCAAGAAGGAGCTGATGAGAGGTAGTTAGAGTCCTATGGGCTGGATCAGGATGGTGGACTATGCACATGTGCCCCTCCTCCCTTTTGGCTCAAAACCCATTAAAATAACAGAAACGGTATAAACACGTTACAGTGCTGGGAAACATGAGAGGGTAGTGTTTCTGCCAGAAACTGGGAAATGTCTGGACTACAGAAAGTAGAAGGAATAAGATTGGCAAGAGCAGAGGGCACCACAGTCTACTACTAGCTGAGAAGAAAACCTCTCTGAACATATGCTTCTCTGGATTTGCTATTGTCACCCAGTAAACTCATAGGAAGAGGAGAAAGAGATAGTTAGGCAATAATCAGGAAAAAAATTTTTAAGGCCCCTTAATAATATTTAGGCCAGCCCTCCCCCTCCTCATTCTCTCACACTGAACAAAAGGTGGTAGAGTTCTTGCTACCAAGCTAAAAGTAACTCCAACTTCAGGAAAGTGAAGATGTTGCCCAAGGAGTGCTCTAGGTAGTGCTCTAGCTATCATGCTGTTCTAGCTGGACATTTCGGTATTAAAATTTAGTATTTTTAGGATACCTAGTAATTCTGGTCCAGAAAGTCTTTTCATTGTATTACTACAGGTATTATTACAACTCAAGTTCAGAGCTAAACTTCTGAGTTTCCTCTCCCTTAGAGCCCCAATGGGCCTGGATCCCTCAAACTGTGGGATGAGTGGGGAGGGGAGGGTACGTGCCCAAAGGCCTGAAGGAACACTAAATCTATGCTAAATCTCCACAACAAATGTAGGGTGAGAGACAAATACACTAATGTCCTTGAATAACTAATATACGACTCATTTTACCAACGGAGAGGAGGGCCACGGAGGATTGTGGGTGTGAAGCAGGCAGGCTGACTGGGGACTCCTTTTTCCGTTCCAGGCAGTGGAGATGCATAATGGAGAAACAGAGGAAAGCCATGCTAGGTCTATACATTAGTCAACCTAGTGTATTACTCATAAAACAACTGACAACAAAGGATCACCAGGCACTGGATTAAAAACTAACAGTATCAAATAGAAAACTAAGTGAGCTAACAGAATGGTTGGCAACAGAGATAATTCAAAGAACTGAAAAAAACATTAAATCAGTCCTAATTAATATACTGAAGGAAATTCAAAAGAGTACTGGCCCGTAAAAGCAGAACACACTGCTATAGAAAGCAGCAATCACAAACTGAAGAATTCTTGGAAATTAAAATTTTTATCACAAAAGGATATAGGTAAAAACCGATTACTAATCTAGTAAGTAAAGTTGGGGAAATTTCTTAGAACATAATGGGAGACAGACAGATTTAAACATTGTGAGAACTGACTTTAAGCGTATGAAAGAGCAATAACTAAGGGAGTCAGAGAGAAGTGAAAAAAAAATAATAGAAATTATAGAAAAAAATTTTCTCAATATAAAGCACAAAGCTTCAGATGGAAAGGGTCAATTGAATGGTAAGGAAAGTGAATGAAAAAAGGCCCATTAATTATAGCCTAATGAAATATCTGAGCAAAGATATTTCAACATTAAGACATTTGTTATTGAAACTTACTAATAGTTGGAAAGCTAAAATCTGTGTTAATAGTCAGAATAACATGTTTGCATACACTCACCATTACTGTTCACATTATACTGGCTGAGTAAGACAAAGTTATTACTAGATATAAATCTTGGTAAGTAAACTTAAGAAGATTCAACCTTACTATTAATAGGAAAAAGCAAATTATAGCAATAACGCAATACAAATGTGTGCCCTTTAGAGATCATTTAAAATTTTGAGAATGGAGAAATGGCAGTCTCAAACACTTGCTGGGAAGTAAAACAGGAAAGTATCCTTTCTGGTATCTACTGCAGAGAAATACTTGTGGCTGTGCATGAAACTTCATGCGGAGGATATTCATTGTGATATTATGTATAGTAGTGAAGAAAGAAAAGAGTAGTAACCCAAATGTTAAAAATAGAAAAATGGGTAAAATAAATGGTGATACAGTCATACTGTGAAATAAGGTGTAGTTGTAAAAAAAATCAAATGCAGATTTTTGAAGTTCTCGGAATGAAAACAGTGTGACAATGGAAAAGGAGGCAGAGAAACACTGGGTGGTGGGTCTGATAGCTTTCCTTCTGTCGTCTATATTTGCCTACCATTTGTACACTGATCAGCAGAGCCCCATTGCCAAGACAAACCAGCATCATGTTTTACTTCCCCTTACCCTGCTTGTTTCTCTGAAGTCTGGAAATAGAGGCCCCATAACATTTATGAAAGCACTCTTTTCTCTTTTTAAGCCAAAAAAATGTAGAGAAAGAAGCTTCCCATAATTTCTGTTTCTCAGAGAAACTAAAGCTAATAGAATTGGGATTCATTGAAATTTGCTGTAGAAAATCTGCATTTTAAGAATTTTTGTTATAAATCAATCTAAGGTGTTTGTATTGTCTATGAGCATTATGGCTGAAAGTCAAGAGGGAGTATAACAGGTGTGATGTGAGCAGTTGCAAATAATGTTGGATAAGAATAAAATTCTCTTTGTTTTGCTAACAGAACCTAAACTTCTCTTATCTTCTTCCTTTCCTGCTTGGTCTCAGAAAATTTAATTTTGTTATAACTGGATATTTCTGTATTAAAATTTAGTATCTTTTGGATAGCTAGTTAGTTTAGTCTAGAACATCTTTCCATTCTAGTACAAGTATTACTACGAGTATTATTACAACTCAAGTTCAGAGCTAAACTTCTGAGTTTCCTCTCCCATAGAGATCCAACGGGTCTGACCCCCCACCTCAAAGTATGGGATGGGTGGGGAAGGAGGGTGGATGTGACAAGATGGTCTGTTTTCCCAGCCTTCTTTGGGTCTGCACAGTTACTGCAGCCTGAAGAGGACAATCGTGACCAAAACTATGGCTCATGTCAGCTCACTGTGTAGCACATGAGATTTCCTCCGGCACTGTGCCCAGCTTCTTAACCTAAGTAACTCCAGGGAGGCACAGCCACTTCTTCCCACCTCACCCAGCAAGGTCCACTTATATCCTCTGCTGGTGGGGTTTCCACATCCCTCCTGTGTGGATTTGGGCTGGCATCTGGCAGACTGTGTTCCAGGCTAATTTCTGTGACACATGCCAACACAAGTTTTTCTCTCTGGGAGAACTGAAGAGCCATCTTTGCTCAGATCCTCCAAGGTAAGTCACTCTGTGTCCCTGCTGTCCTTTTGCTTTGGCAACAGTAGATATTTACATTATTTGCAGGTTTTTCCAGTGAGCAACCACTAAATGAGATGCAGAATCCATTTTCTTTATTCCAAATCAGCCCAAATCTTAAGAAGAAATTCTTTTGGATACCACCTCCTCCTTCTTCACCTCTATCCCCCTGTCTCTTCCTTCAATGCTACTTTGAAGAGGGGATGGATAATAAAAGTTGTTCTTACGTTCTTCTCAAATTGTGTCCCCATATTCTCCTGCCCTTCTCCAGCTCTCTCACACCATCCTGACAGCCTGGGGGTTGTGAATGCTACTTGAGCGCATGCTTGCTTGAAATGAGAATCTGAGGAATGAAACATCATTCGTTTTTCAATTATGAACTGTCTCCACATAAACTGTTCACTTTCTGTTTAAAAAACCAGATGGAGGAAGGTCTTCTTGGAAGTCTAGATCAGCAGGATAGGGCACCTTACACTTACCTTTAATTTATATCATCTCTGCAAAGAAGCAGTACTAAAATGAATTCAGTGACTGAGGAATTAGGAAAGAAAACTGAGAAATATAATAAGCAATCTGCATTGTGTTGTTCATAAATCAAAATCTAGAGGAATCTGCATTTTAGCAAGTTCCCTCTGTGCTTCCTTTGGGCAGCCAGGTTTGGGATGACACTCCTGGTGAGAGTGTTGCCCTTTCCAGTGGAAAAATAAGGGATGGAATAATATGGTGTACACTATTGATTCCAGAGCATTTGTGAGCATCTGGCGTTTGACTGGCTGCTTGCTCAGACTAAGAGAAGACAGGAAAAGATGGCTAGAAAAAGCTCAGATAAGAGAGGATGAGGCTAGCTGTTGTTTGTACCCCTTTGCAGTTCCTTTGAAGCCTGGTTGTAATTATTGTAATTGGTTGTGGCAGATGCTCTAGGATCTTTAAGAGGATCCCATGCTCCTCATTTTATTTTAGTTAGAATGGGTGTCCAAGCCTTAAGCCACCCCAAAGGGTGAAGTTGGTTCTTGGGAGGGGACATGAAAATAATCTTAGATATGACAATAGTTTGTTGCCCTCAAAAGCACAACCCTACCCAACAAAATCTTAAGCTGCAGTACTTAATTCCTCTCACTAGGGAGAAATTTAAATTTTAATCTGTTAATTAATTAAAATTACGTAATTTAAATTCATTGATTAAAATAAAATTTTTCTCCTAAGGGGAATGGTAACACAAATAAAAGTTGAGAAACATCCAACAAAATCTGACCGAGGCAGATATATTCTTCCTCCAACTTTTCCAAAACAAAAACCTAAAAAAAACATACAGAAGAGAGAAGCAAAGCAGTTATTTTCCTCAAAGTCCCTGAGTCTTTTGTAATATCTACAAAAGGGAATATTAAATTCTATGAACACATTCCATTCTTAGAGCAGCTTGAAGTCATTCACATTTTTAACATCCTGTGGGAGAAAAAACTTACAATTGTCTTATGTCCAATAATCAATAAGACATCTTGCATAGACTTGTTACCCACACATTGATCTACACTGCTTTGTTTTTCACCTAAAATATCAGAAGAGCTGCTTATATGACAAGAAATAAAATTCGATTCTAAAAATAATGAGACAATCACATAACTTTTATAGCTTTTTTTGTGGTTAGGAAAATGATATTATTTTTCCCAGTACTGATTAAAACTTTAGAAAGAGGGACTTATTTCTCCCTGTGTTATCACAATTTTTCTATCACTGCCCTCTGAACTCTGAAAAACTTATCTGCAGAAGTTAGGAGGTTCTGTTAATGTGCGTGTCGACTTAGGCTAATATAGCTTTTTGTAAAATTAAACCAAATATGTACTACCTGTGAACAAGACAAAAGAAAATTCACACAGTTGGAAAACTCTCTTCTTATAATACAATACTACCCATGGGAGTCATTTGAATTGGAGAATAGACCAGGCAAAAAGCTATTCTTATGCTTCATTAACAGTCTCCACCACTTGGAGGAATTTTGGTCCTACCTACTTCTGTATAACCTTAATCATTTTATTACTGTACCATTGAAACTGTTAACCTCTTATTCATTTCAATAGGAGTAGAATCTCTTTGATGATATAAATGAGACTCCACTTGGATCCTCACACATGTCTGGGTAATTTTAATTCTAAAGTATTGTGTGGCCTCTTGGCTAATTGGTTAAGAGGCTCTTTACTCTTCCACTTACCTCTTTTAAAATTGCCTTGAGTTCTGAAAGCAGTACAAGGGATCTTTTAAGCTGCCTTGTTCACTCCTCTTGACATGAGCTATAAATATTTACCTAAAAGAAACATGGACTATGAGATTTTTGAATTTTGTAGAAGACATAGCAGGAGTACAAATAGCATGTAGATTTCTGCATTCATTGGCTCATCCCATTTATCCAAAATAAAAATACTTGACTAACTTTCCTTTAAAACTTCTACTTCCTCCTAGGGTAAAATCTGAATTCTGTATGTACTCTCCGTGTTAGGTAACATAAATGTCACAGATATTTATTTATAAATCAGTAGGAAATGTTGTCAGCTTAAGACCAAAAAATTTGTGATTCATGTGTGGAAGGGATAAGAATATTAAATATTTAGGGTCTTTCTCTGACATTGCAAATCAACAATTGCAATTATTATTGATCATCTATTCCATAGGTAGGTGTCATTTTTGTTCCTAATCTGATTCCCTTCTCAATAATAGAACAAGGTGAAGACGGAGGTCACAGCTTATACCTTGACTGAGAAAGGTCTCTTTCATGCAAGTAACAGAAGGTCTCAAAGTGTGAGGGGGATTTATTGGCTAGTGTAAAGCCCAGGGGTAGGGCTGGCTTTCGGGTACATCTGGACAGTGTTTATAGGTGGATCTCTGTTTGTCACTCAGCTAGGCTTTACTCTCCTCAGTGAGTTGGCCTCTTTTTCAGGCTTTATTCTGTGGCAAGAAGACTGTTGAAAAGATTCTGAACCATGCTTGCTTAGACTTATAGTAGTTGCTTCCTGTTTCTCTTCTAACTATGGTTTAACAATATGCCTGCTCAGATCTGTGTAACCTCCAGTCCTGCTTAGCTGGCATCCTGGACTATTTCCTATCAAGTAAATTATTTTATTGCTCCCTAGAAGTTGATAGGACATTCTATGAGTACCAAACACATCACATGGTTCTTATTTTCCTTATGAATTAATGATCCTTGATCCTAGCTACATAACTGAATACCCAGGAAGCATTTTAAAAATACCACTACCCAGGGCCCACCCCTGAACAAGTAAATACAAAGTGTCTAGGAACGGAACCTAGGCACTGGTATATTTAAAAGTTCTCCAGTGATTCTTAAGTGCAGTCTTAGTGGTATGTTCATAAATGTTTAATAACTAGCTTTCTGGGGTGGAGAGGCGGGAAAGAGCAAGCCCTGAGTTGTGGTATTTGCTGATTACCATGGTGTCAATACTGCTCCCACCCCACCCCACCATGGCCCATTCAAACTGTGAACATGATATCACAGAATGTGGGGGTGGGAAAAGATGCATAAGACTGGCTCTGGCGAGGTAGTGCAGCGTGTCTCCAGCACACCCTACGTGCTGGTAGACTAATAGGTTTGAATGATTACTAGATACTTCTCTGCAGTACTGACACTGTTGACTAATCTCTCTTTCAAAACGCTGTCTCTCCTTGGTTTCCATATACATTTCCCTAGTTCTTTTCCTATCTTCCCGGATGCTCTTTCATGAATTATCTTTTCAGATCTATCTTTTTTTTTTTGCTGGACTTTACATGTCTGAGCTCCTCAATACTTGGTCCTAAGCTCTATTCTCCTTACACCAAGTTGTCTCTTACAAGGTCTCATTCCTGCCCTTGCTCCTTTTACAATCTATGTAATTAATGTCTCTGAATATGCCTTTAGCAATGACCTCTCTCTGGGACAGACCCCAATATCCAGCTGCCTATTCCATATCTCCACATAGATGTCTCATAAATACCTCAAATTCAACATTGTAAATATGGATTGTACTTGTGGTTCTTCTTTCATCCTCCGAAATGTCATTCTCCCCTAGCATTCTATAGCTTAGTGAATGGCACGACTCTTCACACTATTAGACAAGACAGAATTCGGGAAGTCACTTGACACCTGCTCACCCTCACACCCTAATATCATACAATTACTACAGCCTGTTGATCTTTACCTTTCTAAATGGCTCTTGAAACCATCCACTTTTCCCATGATCAGTGATAAAAGAGATGTGCTGGGAGAGAGACGCTAACTGCCCAGAGAGGTGCATATGAACTGACGCTTGAAGGATGAGTAGGAAATTGCTAAAGAAAGGGAGGAAGGTATTCTGGGCAAAGAAAGCAACATGCTAACCCTTAACCACAACAGACTCACAGGTGCCATTCTGGACATCTCTACCTGCCTGTCAAGGCATCTTGACCTTAATACAGGTGAAAAAAAAAGCACTTTGATTTTTCCTTTTTTTTTTTTTTGAGACAGAGTCTTGCTCTGTCACCCAGGCTGGAGTGCAGTGGTGTGATCTTGGCTCACTGCAACCTCTGCCTCTGGGGTTCAAGTGATCCTCCCACCTCAGCCTCCCCAGTAGCTGGGATTACAGGTGTGTACCACCATGCTTGGCTAATTTTTTTGTATTTTTAGTAGAGATGGGGTTTCACCATGTTGGACTTGAACTCCAGCCTCCACCAGGCTGGACTTGAACTCCTGACCTCAAGTGATCTGCCCGTCTCGGCCTTGCAAAGTGCTGGGATTACATGCTTGAGCCACCACACCTGGCCCTTCTCCATATTTTGAATCAGTCTTTCCTATCTCAAGAAATGGCCAACTCTCCATTCACCAGTTGCTAGATGCAAACACCTAGGCATCATCACTTATCTTTTACTTTTTGTCGCTTCCACCTGCAGTTGCTTGGCAAGTTTTATCTACTCTACCTAAAAATATGTCCTAAATCTATCCATTTCTCCCTATCTCCACTGCTACCACCTTTGTCCAAGCAATCTATGTATTTTGTTTAGCTCATAGCAATACCCTCCTAAGCAGCCTTCCTAAAATCCTTTTTCAATATAGCAATCAGAATGGTCTTTACAAAACACAATCATCATATTTCTCCCTTGCTTAAAGTCCTCCAATTGCTTCCTATTAAACTTAGAATACATTCCAACTTCTTGCCCTGGCCTGTAAGTCTCAACATGAAGTGTGCTTTGGCTACCTTTTCTACTGTGTTCACTGCCCACCTCACTCCATGTCTCCACCTGCTTTCTTTCTGTTCTACAAATGCACTAAGCTCACTCCCCCTTCAACATGTCCCCTTTGCCCAGGTCTTAGAAATATTCACACTTGCTGCTCTTGTCAGTAATTATCTGACCCCAAACCTTCATCTGTCTCTTTAGGGAGGCCTTTCTGTCCATACAGATTTAAGTAGCCACCAGTCCATCCACTCCTACTACTGGCCATCACATCACTCTGTTCCATTTTCTTTATAGCACCTCTCATCTGAAAACATATTCATTCATTTTCCATCCCTCTGCTAGACCATCTTCCTCCCTCCTACCCACCACAACTGTAATAAAGGTCTTTGTATTAGTCAGGGTTCTCTAGAAGGACAGAACTAATAGGATAGATGTATATGTAAAGGGGAGTTTATTAAGGAGTACTGCCTCACATGATCACAAGGTGAAGTCCCACAGTAAGCTATCTGCAAGCTGAGGAGCAATGAAGCCAGTCGGAGTACCAAAACCTCAAAAGTAGGGAAGCCAACAGGGCGGCCTTCAGTCTATGGTTGAAAGTCCAAGAGGCCAAAAGCTGAAGAACTTGGAGTCTGACATTTGATGGCAGGAAGCATCTGGCACAGGAGAAAGATGTAGGCTGGAAGAGTCAGCTAGTCTAGTCCTTCCATGTTCTTCTACCTGCTTTTATTCTAGCAGCACTGGCAGCTGATTAGATTGTGCCCACCCAGATTGAGGGTGGGTATGCCTTTCCCAGTCCACTGATTCAAATGATTCAAATCTCCTTTGGCAACACCCTTACAGACACACCCAGGAACAGTACTTTGCATCCTTCAATCCAGTCAAGTTGACACTCAATATTAACCATCACAGTCTTCATGAACATAGGGATCCTCTCTGTTTTCGTCATCCCAATTTTCCTAGCATCTAGAATGGTGCCTTCAGTGTAGTAAGCTCTCAATAAGTATCTCTGTTGACAAATATTTACCCTTGAAATTTTTTTCAAAGACTGGTCTCTGAACAAAGATAAAGAAACTGTTTCTATATGTTTTGTTCAAATGACTTATATGACCTCAAGCTATCAATTATGCCCTTTCTTTATTTGGTTTTTTACTCTGTAAAATGAAAATTATATTATTTCATATATATTTTCCAATATGAATTGTAAAGATGTTTGAGGATAAAAAGTGTTTTTATAGCATAAATATATGATCAATAAATATATGGCAAGGACATCAGTGGTTAAATCATGATTATCTACCTCCTCTCCATACCAGCTCCTAAGGAGCACAAATCTTGGCCTAATAATGCAAATCAGAGCAAGGAATGAGTAGGAAATTAAAGAAGAAAGGAGGTTAATGGGTTTATATTGCAGATGCAGAGTTACTCACTGAAGAGAGAAAAAGAAAGCCAGAACAAGGGAGCAAAAAGAAAAATATAAGCTGGAAAGATTGTTGTGGCTGAATTGGAGGGTAGGTTTTGGAGAGCTCAGAAGAGGGAAGAGCATTAGGATCAGCTCTGGCAGAAGGATATGCATGCAACTGTGGGGCATGGGTGTGGATAGGGAAAGAGGATTTTGAAAAGATTTGCTGTGGTTTATGAATCCTTTTTTGGCATTTCCAGGAGATGACAGTAAAGACTTAATTTGTTTTCCAATTAATTTTTTGGCTGCCAGGTTGTTTTCTGTACTGCAAGCCCACAGCTCGTTTCTGGGATGTTCCTTGGGGAGAGAGCAAGCAGGCCTGGCTTTGTGAGGGCTACAAAGGGAAATGTAAGTGTCACCAGTCGAAATCTGACCAACTTTGATATTACACTTCCTATAGAGTTAACTGGGACATTGTGTGTCAAATGCAGTGACTTATATGCTAGAAGAATGAGAAGACAGAGACAAAGAACTCAAACAAGTGACGTTCTCCAGTGCAGAAAGCACTGGGCTAGGAATTTGGAGAAGTTTGTTAACTTGGGCAAGATTGTACAGCAGAGCCAGAATTTTACTGGGCTCTATCTGGTTCCAGAAAAGCCTTATGACTTAGTGCCTTCTGGCTCTGATGAAGTAAAAGAACCTTGGTCTTGGCACTGGAAAGCAGGACGATGAATCTGTCTTTGGCTCTTCTCAGCCACACAACTTTGGGAACATCACAAAACCATATGCTCATTTCCAAAATGAATGCCAGGTCAGTGGCTTCCAGACACCAGTCTGAGGGCCAATGGCAGTCTATGAGGAAGTTTTCATTGGTCAGTGGCAAATTTAAAAAAACAAGATAATGTTACATCTGACATGGTTATATATTTGTTACATTTGCTAAATGGGCTTTCTTTTTTTTTTTTGAGACAGAGTCTCTCTGTGACACCCAGGCTGGAGTGCAGTGGCACAAACTCGACTCACTGCAACCTCCACCTCGTGGGTTCAAGTGATTCTCCTGCTTCAGCCTCCCAAGTAGCTGGGATTACAGGCGCGTGCCACTACACTCAGCTAATTTTTGTATTTTTAGTAGAGACGGGATTTCACCATGTTGGCCAGGCTGGTCTCTAACTCCTGACCTCAGATGATCCACCTGCCTTGGCTTCCCAAAGTGCTCGGATTACAGGCATGAGCTACCACACCTGGCTGAAGTGGCCTTTCTCGGAAATGGTTGTTCTGTTTTTGTTGAAAAAATAACCTTTAGTTTATGATATCATGGTGATATAGATACTAGTTACTTTTGAAGAAAAAACTCTGTCTTGGCTTATCATTGTAAGAAGTTCACAACTCTCATAGGTCCACCAACATCTGTGAGTTCATTGAATTAGATAATTTCTAATGTCCCTTCTACTTTAGAAAATTTTGACTGGAGAGGAGAGTTGCAAAGTCAAATGCTTGAAAAGTTTGGTCGAGTATGTAAATATTGAATAAGGCTGGGTGTAGGACAACAGGGGCTAAGCTCTTTATAACAATCCAACTGTAGCATTTACTAGTTGCACTGCCTTTTAAACAACACTGTTCATCTCAAACAAATAATAGCCAAATAAAGGTATGGGTGGCTAGTATGTGACTACTGGCCATCACTTTGCAAATCCTGCTCAATTAACTTTTTTTTTTTTATTATACTTTAGGTTTTAGGGTACATGTGCACAATGTGCAGGTTTGTTACATATGTATCCATGTGCCATGTTGATTTCCTGCACCCATTAACTCGTCATTTAGCATTAGGTATATCTCCTAATGCTGTCCCTCCCCCCTCCCCCAACCCCACAACAGTCCCCGGAGTGTGATGTTCCCCTTCCTGTGTCCATGAGTTCTCATTGTTCAATTCCCACCTATGAGTGAGAACATGCGGTGTTTGGTTTTTTGTCCTTGTGATAGTTTACTGTGAATGATGTTTTCCAGTTTCATCCATGTCCATACAAAGGACATGAACTCATCATTTTTTATGGCTGCATAGTATTCCATGGTGTATATGTGCCACATTTTCTTAATCCAGTCTATTGTTGTTGGACATTTGGGTTGGTTCCAACTCTTTGCTATTGTGAATAGTGCCGCAATAAACATACATGTGCATGTGTCTTTATAGCAGCATGATTTATAGTCCTTTGGGTATATACCCAGTAATGGGATGGCTGGGTCAAATGGTATTTCTAGTTCTAGATCCCTGAGGAATCGCCACACTGACTTCCACAATGGTTGAACTAGTTTACTTTCCCACCATCCTCTCCAGCACCTGTTGTTTCCTGATTTTTTAATGATGGCCATTCTAACTGGTGTGAGATGGTATCTCACTGTGGTTTTGATTTGCATTTCTCTGATGGCCAGTGATGATGAGCATTTCTTCATGTGTTTTTTGGCTGCATAAATGTCTTCTTTTGAGAAGTGTCTGTTCATGTCCTTTGCCCACTTTTTGATGGGGTTGTTTGTTTTTTTCTTGTAAATTTGTTGGAGTTCATTGTAGATTCTGGATATTAGCCCTTTGTCAGATGAGTAGGTTGCAAAAATTTTCTCCCATTCTGTAGGTTGCCTGTTCACTCTGATGGTAGTTTCTTTTGCTGTGCAGAAGCTCTTTAGTTTAATTAGATCCCATTTGTCAATTTTGGCTTTTGTTGCCATTGCTTTTGGTGTTTTAGACATGAAGTCCTTGCCCATGCCTATGTCCTGAATGGTATTGCCTAGGTTTTCTTGTAGGATTTTAATGGTTTTAGGTCTAACATTTAAGTCTTTAATCCATCTTGAATTAATTTTTATATAAGGTGTAAGGAAGGGATCCAGTTTCAGCTTTCTACATATGGCTAGCCAGTTTTCCCAGCACCATTTATTAAATAGGGAATCCTTTCCCCATTTCTTGTTTTTGTCAGGTTTGTCAAAGATCAGATGGTTGTAGATATGTGGCATCATTTCTGAGGGCTCTGTTCTGTTCCATTGATCTATGTCTCTGTTGTGGTACCAGTACCATGCTGTTTTGGTTACTGTAGCCTTGTAGTATAGTTTGAAGTCAGGTAGCGTGATGCCTCCAGCTTTGTTCTTTTGGCTTAGGATTGACTTGGCAATGCGGGCTCTTTTTTGGTTCCATATGAACTTTAAAGTAGTTTTTTCCAATTCTGTGAAGAAAGTCATTGGTAGCTTGATGGGGATGGCATTGAATCTATAAATTACCTTGGGCAGTATGGCCATTTTCATGATACTGCTCAATTAATTTTTAATGGTTTTCTTGCAGTTCTAATAGTCTGAGTTCTGTTTTGAATCCCCCATCAAAATATATAGCATATTATTATTTGTGTAATTTCATTCATTAGTTAGCATGACAATAAAATCATATGATTTTGTGACTTGTGTTTCACATCATTATGGAGATTGTTTGACAACAAGAGCACATATTTATTAAGTGCTATCAAAATGTAGGTTTTTTGCCTGTGTGAAATATGTGGAATCAGGGCCTGTTTAGAGTAGTTGAAAAAACATATGCTGAATTTATATATTGACTGTGTCGTAGCATATGATCACACAGCAGGATTTCTACTAGGTCTCACTCTTTCCATTTTTATTTGTTGTTACTTCATGACTATGGTGCTGGTGTTCCCACAAAATTAATGAAATAAACAGTTTGGTTACCAGCTGCATTACAAGATCTCAAATGCAAGAACTGAGGCTAATGTAACAATTTTCCAATTTTAGAAATAGCATTGCAGGCTTTTAAACCTGTTCCAAAGTTCTAGTTCTGCAGATTTTCAACTTTATGAACTGTTGTAAAGTATCCTTTTTCTGTAATATAACTTTAATCCATCTTCCTTTTGCAGGGGGAAAGAACAGAATCAGCTACAAAAGAAATTATCTCCTGGAGGTATGTAGAGTGAGAAGACACATAATCAATCTACCTAAATCTTTGTTTTGATTTATGATTGTAGATGGGGCTACAAACTTCCAGACATGATAAGCATCTAGCCCCTTTGGTGTTGATTCCTACAAAAGTTCTGTAAGGAGGGAAAAAGTGTGATGGGTTTGAGTATGATTTGAAGTAGCACTGAGAATCAAGAACAGGAAGAGCTGAGTGATATGTGACCTCATATTTCTTGTTTAGAGGTTCAGCCCTCATTGGATAAGGTCCATGGGAGGCCCCACAGCTGGCTAGTGGCAGAGCCGATATGAGAGTACATGCTTCCTCCCTTTCTCTACGACTCCAGATTAATCACTACACAACGGTTGTCCTTAACCGTTTTTGCAAGCCTCGGCCTCTTTAGTACCCATTGTGATAACATTATCTTTAAAATTATATCCTTATTCCTATGCCCTTTGATCCATCTTTCAGAGTTCAAGCTTCTAGGAGAAGTCCTGTCTCCCCTCCTTCCTGTGCATTGCCACAATTTGCTGTGATACTCATCCAATTATATATATTTTTGGGTTCTGAGCTCTGATTCAACTTGCCTTTTAGAGTCTCAAGTCATGGGGCTCCTTCCTGACTTTTCTCTAAGCTTTCAGAAGCCAGGCATATTCAAACCTCAGGTCACATTACCCAGAGTAAGGCCTATATGAAAAGAAAGTTCCGTGGAATACTTTCATGAGTTTCTGTTGTTGTGGGGGTGAGCAATAAAGGAAAGAAAAAAGATTCCATGATTATCTACATCTAAGAAACATTGATTCAAATAATTGCAGGCACTTTTTTTCTGAAAGACTTCTCAGAGCATGCAATTTCCAAAGGGTGCTATAGTAGGGCTTTCGACATATATTTTAATTTGTAACTCTTTTTTATTCAAGGAGCATCTTGAAGGACTGTGTTCTAATGAATTCACCTGGGAAAATTCTACTATTATGACTGATAAGCAAATGCTAGTGCATAGAGAAGAACCTGGAAGCTTACCAAATATTCATGTTTTAAGTATCATCTTCGCCAACAGTGAGTGATTCAACAGATCTTTTGGGGAACCCAGGAATCTGAATTTTAAAAAGCATTCTAGAACAGTGCTTCTCAAACTTTAATTTGAATAGGAATTACCTGGGATTTTGTTAAAGTGCAGATTCTAATTCCATAGACCTGTGTTGAGGCTCTAGATTGTGCATTTCTAACAGTTCCCAGATATGGCTGTTGCTGCTGTTCGGAAGCCTACATTTCCATGGCCTCGATGGTGCTGACCATCCAGTGTTTCCACGTCTGTTATTATCACGAATGTCACTGTATTCCAAGGTTTCTATCACTTTCAATTCACCAACAAGTGTTGCCTTATTGGTATAATGATTAATTTCAGGGCCATAATTTCCTTTATTGCTTATTCTACTATCTGAGAGGTGGGACAGTTAGCAAATATGTCAAGATGCATCAAATATTTGTGTTCTAACCTGTTAACCTAATGCAGCTCTCACCTAACGTGATAGTTGCAGTCCTTATAATTCACTGTTCTATCACTAATCATGCCAGTCCTTGGAGCCAGTTCAGATACTATTATTCAGGCCTTTAGTCTTACCGAGTATATTTGCTTCTTTCTTTTTTTTCTGCTTGTATTAGGGTTCTCCAGGGAAATAGAACTAATAGGATATATTTGTAAAAATCTATCTATCACCTAATAGGATATATTTTTTAAAAATCTATTTATCTGTCATCTATCTACCTATCATTATATAGTTACGTATTTATTACGGGAATTGGCTCACTTGATAATGAAGGCCAAGAAGTCCCATCATCTGCCATCTGGAACCTGGAGAACCAGAAAAGCCAGTGGTGTCATTCAGTCGGAGTCCAGAGACCTGAGAATGGGGTGGACGGAGGCTGATGATGTAAGTACTGGTCTGAGTTTAACGGCTGAAGAATCAGGAGTGCAGATGTTCAAGGGCAGGAGAAGATAGATGTCCCAGCTCAAACAGGAGGAGCAAATTTTTCTTTCCTTCTTTTTGTTCTTCTCAGGTCCTCAACAGATTACATGATGCCCAGCTGTATTGGTGAGGGCATCTTCTTTCTTCAGTCTACCGATTCAAATGCTAATCTCTTCCAGAGACGCCCTCACAGACACACCCCAAAATAATTTTTTACCATCTAGGCATCCTTTAGCCCAGACAAGTTGACATATAAAATTAACCATCACACTATTGTTGACATACATTTGACTTCTATGTAAGTTATAAACCCCATGAATTTAATTACTGTCTTTGCTTGTAACAATACATTGTTTTCTAAAAAAATTGAGGAAAGGGAAGAATAATCTTTTTTAAGTGTTCACATATTTACGATTTCTAACCCTCTTTCTTCTTTTGTGTAGATTTGTATTTCCATCAAATATCCTTGCCTTCCTCCTTGAAACATTTCTTATAGTGTGGATCTACTGCTGCAGAATTCTCTTGCTTCTTATTTATCTAAAAATGTCTTTATTTCATCTTCATTTCTTTCCTTCTTTTCATTTTTTTAAATTGTAGATTTATAGCAAATTCACTTCCGTCCTTAAAACATACACACACACACACACACACAGACACACACACGACAGTCCCATGCACCAATTAATTTTTATTTTTGAACGATTTGTATGCCAGTAAATCTGGGACTCCAAGTACATGTGTATTAGTACATTTGATATCCTATAAGTGACTGGTACACTGTTTATTTTTCTTGAAATCATTTTTCTCTTTCTGACTCAATTTGAATCATTTCTACTAACCTATCATCAAGGTCATGAATGTTTTCTTTTGCAATGTCCAATCTCCTATTAAGCCTATCCAATCTTTAAAAAATTATTACTTTTTAAAAGTTTCAAATATTGCATTATTTAGTTCTAGAATTTCCCTTTGATTTTTAAAAACAGTTTTTGTTTTTTCTGAAATATCTATCTTTATGCATTATATCCATGTTTTCCTGTGTATTCCTTAGTATATTTATAATAGTTATTTTAAGGTTTTCTACCAATTTCAATATCTGTTTTTATCAACTGTGTTTTATTTTAATATGATTCATGTCTTTCTACTTACTCAAGTCTCATCATTTTGTACTGTACTCTAAACACTATGTATTACACAGTGGAGACTGAGGAAAAACTTGTTGTTTCATTTCACTGATTCCCCAGAATATTCAAACCCCTTCTCGGTGGTTAGGCTAACGCCAGTTCATTCGGATTTCTGTGAGAGCAGAGTGGAGCCTGTGTCAGGCTGCAGCATTGATTAGATTAAGATCACCTGTAGTTAGCCCAACCCCCAAACTCTTGTGCTGACATTTTGTTTTTGATCTTGTCAGTATTTAAGTGGGGAGAATGTTGGGCTACAGTTTCAGATATTATTGATTGATTTTTGGATTCATATCTGCAGGGCTCAAGAATCCACATGCAAAGAAGACTATGTGATTTCTTTCTAATTTCGAGTATCTTGTTTATTGGATTCAGGCTAGGGTTAAGGATGGAAAGAGAAGGATTTTCAAGCAGTTTGCCTTTGGGTGTATTCCAGATTCTAATCCATTATGCCTGCCCAGACTGTCTTTGTCTCTGCCGTCTCTTCATCTATGGCAAATTTTCCATTGATTCCCTACAGATCAGACAGCTGCCCCTGGAGATTTTTCTCACCTATGAAGTATATGTTTCCCTGGAACTGAGTTAATCAGGCTTCCATGCTTCCTCTGTTCTTTGCTAGCTCCATTGACAAGTGTAATTTTTAATTTTCCCTGATTTTGTTGTTATTATTGTTTTTTTAACAGTGAGAACAAAGGTTTTTTTTGCTTCCTTATTCATCTTAAACGTTTTAAATAATCACAAAAATGCTATCTCCACATATTTAAAATAAGTAAACCTAGTACACATTTAATCGTGAAGTAAATAATTCTTACTAGCAAATTTCTTGAACAAACTCCAGTTACTATGCCCTGAATGAAAGCTGTCATCCAATTTACCTTGATTTCTAGTTCACAGTAGAAATCCTTCTTAAGGCATATAAAATCTTCTTGGGCTACATTGGGTGTCTAGTATCGTTGATTTTGTGTTTGCTAAATGGGTACTCTAGTTGGGATAATTTCTGTGAATACCTTCTTATCAGTTTTCCAAGGAAATAATTTCCTTGGTTTTGCTCTACCTTTATCATTCTTCCTTTGCTTTTTCATATAACAGCAGTAGTAATTGTACCAAAGACAGAACCTTACATATCCCATGGTGTTGGGGTAAGATGCTGTCTTTCTTGACTTTTAGAGAAAAAGATGAACATTTCTCTTCCCACAAGTTTTCCAGCTGGAAATGACTACCATTAATGCCATTAAAATTCATTTATAATTGCTCTCTTGACAGCTAGTAGTGATTCGAGCTTACCCTCAAATTCAAAACTTCCATAATTGTTTTCTGAAAGAATTTAGAACCCTATTAAAGTATACATTGAATAAAATTTAAACCTATTTTTACAAAGTTAATTTAAAATAGCTTTATGACATTGCTGTTTGAATTATGTTCATCATTGTTATCTTACATTTAAATTGACTATTTATGTTAATATCATTCAATTTTTTGCATAATAGGAAAAGGAATTTAAAAGAAATCATATCAGGGAGATAGATATATAAAACAATTGCTGCAAATGGCAAACTCTGTGAGTTCTCTCTGACCATGAGAAGATTGTGGCTGCTCTTCCATTCCCTTTCATCCTGAGTCGTCTTCTGATTGTTGAAGACTTTCAATCATTGCCCCTTAGATTTTTTTTTTTTTCACAACTGTGTCTCATTGTGGGCCAAGGAAGAAGCAAAAAGGAGGAAACTAAGACAAAGGAGAACAAAGGTTTTGTGGCTGCATAGCCTTTGGAGTCAAGGGATAGGTAGAAAGTTTCTCTTCATCTCTTTTATTTTCTCCTCTTTTTTCCTCATCTGAATCTTTCTTTTCCCTTGTATTTCTCACTCTCATTGCCTTCTAAGAAATAGGCATATGTTCATACAAGACCAGCGAGGTCCTAAACATCAGATCCTTTCTTCTCCCAGCTTATCTCTGTCATATTCACTTCAACCTTTGTTTCTGTTATAGCCAAACCATCCCGCTTCTGATACTTTCAAAAAGGAGTGAGAGGAATTTAAGTTACCAAAAATGTAGCCACAATCATTATCAAATGTAAACTATCAAATGTATGATAAACTTTATGAGTGCTTAGTATATACCAAAGTATTAGTTGAATACAAGGTTATTAGGATTATTACAGAAATCAAGAAATTTCTCTCCAATATGATTATATATGCTTTGAGTATATGTACTTTATATGACTTTCTTTTTTGATGGGGTCATTCTTTTTATCTACTCTGAATTTGTCATCCTTTGAGGCAAGATCCTGATAGAGCTAGAATAATTAATAATTATTCCCTAGTAGCACTAATGGATATGCCCCCTCTGATAGAAATTACGTCAAACAATTAGTAACTGATAAATGAGAAAAACTATTGAAATAAGCCAGAAATAACAGTGGCTTAAATGAAACAGGAATTTATTTCTCTCAAACCTAAAAGAAGTCCGGAAGCAGTCAACTGTGCCTGATATGGAAGGGCTATGGTTATTAGTCACTTGGCTTCTCTTACCATTTTGTTCTGCCATCCTAGGGATTAATTTCCAACTGCAAGATTACCTCATAGTCTAAAAGGGCTACTGAGGTACCAGCCATCGTGTACTGGAAATAAAAAAGGAAAAGAACAAAAGGGATGTTCATGCTAGTTAAGTCAATTTCCATCAAGCTGGAAGTTCCACAGAACACTTCCAATTACATTCCAATGGCCAGAACATAAGCATATTCCCACACTTAGCTGCAAAAAAGGTTGGTAAATATAGTATTCTATCTGTTCATGATTCTCCTTTCTGTTACTAAGGGATAAGAGAGAATAGATAGTGAAAAAAATTAACAATCTCTGTCACATCCACCCAAACCTAAAAATAGATGATCTTTTGGATCATTTTAGATATCAGGTGAAATTATGTGACATTAGAAACATATGAAAATATGTAATATTTATGTAACTCTACATTTCACTTTAAAATGTCTACGGTCAGATGAAACTACCAGGGCATGTTCACAGAAGGATGAACAGGAGGTAAGAAATATGGAAAACATAATTTCTGAGTAATAGTAATTTTTAGCTGTTATCAAGTACATAAAAAGTGGTAACCTAAAATTATTATAAAAAAGACAAAAGATAGCAAATGTTGACAAAGGGAACCCTTTTACACTCTTTGTGGGAATGTAAATTGCAATGTAAATTGGTATAGCCATTGCGAAAAACTGAATTGAGGTTACTCAAAATTTAAAAATAGAACTACTATCTGATCCAGCAGTCCCACTTTGGGGTATATTTCCAAAGGAAATGGCACCTCAAATAGATATCTGCACTCCCGTATTCACTGCAGCATTATTCACAATAGCCAAGATATAAAATCAACCTAATTGTCCAGCAGTAGATAAATAGATGAAGAAAATGTGGTGTATACATGCATACACACACACACACACACACACACACACACTGGAATACTATTCAGCCTTAAAAAAGAAGAAAATCCTGTCATTTGTGGTAACATGGATTAACCTAGAGGACATTATGCTAAGTGAAATAAGCCAGGCACCAAAAGAAATACTATATGATATCACTTACATGTGGAATCTGAAAATGTTGAACTCATATAAGTGGAGAGTAGAAAGGTGATTGTCAGGGACAGGTGCGTGGGAGGAATGGGGGGAACTCAGTCAAAGGGTACAAAGTTTCAGTTATGCAGGATGAATATACATCTAGAGATCTAATGTATGGTACGGTGACTATAGTTAATAGTAATCCATACTTGAAGCTTACTAAGAGAGTATATCTTAAGCGTTCTCACCACAGGTACAAAAAAAGGTAACTGTGGGGTAATGGATATGTTAATTAGCTTGATTTAATCATTTCACTATGTGCATATACATTGTATGACCTTAAGTATGTACATTTTTATTTGTCAATTATGCTTCAGTAAAGCTGGAAACAAACAAAAACAAACAAAAATCCTCAAAACAAAATATTGTCCCCATCACCTTCTGGGTGTTTAGTAAATATTTATTTCATCCTAGCTTTCCAAATCTGAATAGTAAAGGACTATAAAATGTACACAGCATTAAAAAAAATAGCTGTAGCCAAAAGAGGAATTAGACTTATTCTATGAGAACCAGGAGCAGGTTTTATTTCAACTGGAACTGTCCAATGATGAAAAAGTTTGCCTGGGGATGTATACAATTTCCCATCACTAGAAAAGTTCAAGAAGAAGCTGAGCTTCTAGGAACTTTTTCAAAGAAACAACTAGAAAAGTTTGCAAAGACATATGATCATAATTTCAATGTTTAAAATATCAGAAAATATGAAATAGTATATTTATTCAACAATAAAAGATTTGTTGAATAAGTTATAGTAGATCTATCGACAGACTATGCAGGCTTTCCAGTGACTATATATAAATACTTATTTATTGACAGAGAAAGAGGTCCATGATATAGATATAAGTGAATTATAGAACAAACCTTATAGTGTAATTTTATATGTGTCTTTAAATAGATAGTTATATACCAAAGTTTAATCTAGACAAGAGATTGTAGGAACATTTTTTCTTCTTTAAGAACATATACTAAAATATTGTCTAAATATTTGGCAACAAATATGGATAGTAATGGTTAATATATTTGAGGAAAAAAAAGCCAAAGGATCATTTGTCAGACAAGGTAGAAGGGATTAGGTAGGTTAGGATGATTGAACTTTATGGTTTCTTCCAACTTCTCTAAGATTAGATGATGCCAGAATTCATGTTTATGACCCAAATGCACTGGATGATTGCCAGCATCAGGAATTCACATGCCCGTAAATACTTAAGGGGAGATCCTGTGGGTGTTGCTGGTGGAGCTGAGAGGGGCTCGGTACCTGATCTCTGAGCTGTTCCAGTCCATGATCTTGGTGGTGTGCGCCACCACGTTCTCTCTATTTTCACCCTAAATTCTTCAACACAGTGTTAGATAACTGACAGCTATGTTTCTAAGAAGACAATCTTCCTAAACCTGTTTTATTTCTGTTCCCTCTTTCTTCCTTCAAAAACGATAATCCTGTACCTAAAAACATACTGGCTAGAAACTGACATCTTAAAATAGCTCCCTTACCCACAGTTGAAAGGAGCCTTGGCAAGAGATATGACTATCTAAAATCCTGTTCCTTTGAGAGGGGAGAAAATAACCACAATAATAACAAACCTCGAACCCACAAAACTTCTAAAGGATGAAGCTAACATTGATTTTGGAAAATATTCTCTTAGAAAATGTAATAGTTTGTGATGGTAAAGAATGTGGCAGGCCAATGTTTAAATTCAGGAAATACAGAGAATGCCACAAAGATACTCCTCGAGAAGAGCAACTCCAAGACACATAATTGTCAGATTCACCGAAGTTGAAATGAAGGAAAAAATATTAGGGGCAGCCAGAGAGAAAGGTCGGGTTACCCACAAAGGGAAGCCCATCAGACTAACAGCTGATCTCTCAGCAGAAACTCTACAAGCCAGAAGAGAGTGGGGGCCAATATTCAACATTCTTAAAGAAAAGAATTTTCAACCCAGAATTTCATATCCAGCCAAACTAAGCTTCATAAGTGAAGGAGAAATAAAATACTTTACAGACAAGCAAATGCTGAGAGACTTTGTCACCACCAGGCCTGCCCTAAAAGAGCTCCTGAAGGAAGCACTAAACATGGAAAGGAACAACCGGTACCAGCCACTGCAAAAACATGCCAAATTGTAAAGACCATCGAGGCTAGGAAGAAACTGCAACTAACAAGCAAAATAACCAGCTAACATCGTAATGACAGGACCAAATTCACACATAACAATATTAACCTTAAATGTAAATGGGCCAAATGCTCCAATTAAAAGACACAGAATGGCAAATTGGATAGTCAAGACCCATCAGTGTGCAGTATTCAGAAAACCCATCTCGCATGCAGAGACACACATAGGCTCAAAATAAAGGGATGGAGGAAGATCTACCAAGCAAATGGAAAACAAAAAAAAGGCAGGGGTTGCAATCCTAGTCTCTGATAAAACAGACTTTAAACCAACAAAGATCAAAAGAGACAAAGAAGGTCATTACATAATGGTAAAGGGATCAATTCAACAAGAAGAGCTAACTATCCTAAATATATATGCACCCAATACAGGAGCACCCAGATTCATAAAGCAAGTCCTTAGTGATCTACAAAGAGACTTAGACTCCCACACAATAATAATGGGAGAGTTTAACACCCCACTGTCAACATTAGACAGATCAACGAGACAGAAAGTTAACAAGGATATCCAGGAACTCAGCTCTGCACCAAGCGGACCTAATAGACACCTACAGAACTCTCCACCCCAAATCAACAGAATATACATTCTTTTCAGCACCACATCACACCTATTCCAAAATTAACCACATAGTTGGAAGTAAAGCACTCCTCAGCAAATGTAAAAGAACAGAAATTGTAACAAACTGTCTCTCAGACCACAGTGCAATCAAACTAGAACTCAGGATTAAGAAACTCACTCAAAACTGCTCAACTACATGGAAACTGAACAACCTGCTCCTGAATGACTACTGGGTACGTAATGAAATGAAGGCAGAAATAAAGATGTTCTTTGAAACCAACGAGAACAAAGACACAACATACCAGAATCTCTGGGACACATTCAAAGCAGTGTGTAGAGGGAAATTTATAGCACTAAATGCCCACAAGAGAAAGCAGGAAAGATCTAAAATTGACACCCTAACATCACAATTAAAATAACTAGAGAAGCAAGAGCAAACACATTCAAAAGCTAGCAGAAGGCAAGAAATAACTAAGATCAGAGCAGAAATGAAGGAAATAGAGACACAAAAAACCCTTCAAAAAATCAATGAATCCAGGAGCTGGTTTTTTGAAAAGATCAACAAAATTAGTAGACCACTAGCAAGACTAATAAAGAAGAAAAGAGAGAAGAATCAAATAGATGCAATAAAAAATGATAAAGGGGATATCACCACCGATCCCACAGAAATACAAACTACCATCAGAGAATACTATAACCACCTCTATGCAAATAAACTAGAAAATCTAGAAGAAATGGATAAATTCCTTGACACATACACCCTCCCAAGACTAAACCAGGAAGAAGTTGAATCTCTGAATAGACCAATAACAGGCTCTGAAATTGAGGCAATAATTAATTGCTTACCAATGAAAAATATCCAGGACCAGATGGATTCACAGCCGAATTCTACCAGAGGTACAAGGAGGAACTGGTACCATTCCTTCTGAAACTACTCCAATCAATAGAAAAAGAGGGAATCCTCCCTAACACATTTTATGAGGCCAGCATTATCCTGATACCAAAGCCTGGCAGAGACACAACAAAAAAAGAGAAGTTTGGGACTTTTATACAAGCTGAGAACACATCATTATTCTGCCATTTAAAATACATAATGGGACATGGGCCCATTGTATTCAAAAATTTACTATCTAAACCATTTTCAAGAATAACAAACGTTCCAAAATGTTCACATTGATAATACATGGGTTACTGGATTATAAATAATTTTTGTTCTTTATGACTTTTCTATTTTATAACACTTCCATATTAAATATGTATTTCTTTTAGAATTAGAAAAAAAAAGAATGTGTTACTTGTGTCCTCCTTAAAATTGTGAATGAATAAATGTGCCCGTCTGTTCTGCCCTTGAGGTTCTTCTAGAAATGCTGATGGGTTTCCACAGATCAGTCCACTCATACACTCTCACCTAGCTCTGCTCTTAACATATGAACCAAATGACTAGCTGGACTTCCACCTACATACAGCTTCTAGTTATGGAAAAGATCCACGCTAACTCCTTCTTGGATTTTCCCCACAATCTTGGCTTATGTGACAGGTTCTTGATAGCAAACGGCTGTGCTTTGAATTAACCATACACACAAACACATGCAGGAATTAAAAAAGAGTTAACGCTGGTAAATATCTAAGAAAATATAGGAAAAGGCTAATAAGAATATGTTAGCAAGTATTATTTTAAATATAATCTGATGAGTGTAAGTAACTCTGAAGTCAAAACACGGATATCACATAGGATTATTTTGAGATAGGAATGATTGTTATATTACTGAGGAATTTTAATGAATAGTGAGCCCATTTGTTATTTATTGGCTTCTAAATGTTAATAAACAGCTCCAGTGATAATTGCTGATTTTTCTATATTTATGGAAAACTGGCATTTCATAAATATCAAATTGTGATATCATCTACTTGTATGCTGGTTTTCTATGAATATATAAATTTTGTAATTACCTCTAGAAGTGTGAGTTAATTTTTTTGTGTGTGGCTAAATCAAGAAGCAGAATGACAAATCTGTTAAAATGGTAGAATCTTAAACATCTTTTCCATTGTTCTTTTAAAGAATTTATCTAAAATTACACAATGAAGTAATAGAGAAAAAGCTAGGATACAAAATTTTTCTATTAAAGCCACCAAGATGTTCATCAAAACTAAGTCAACATGCAGGCATTTGACAAGGTTGGGCATAGAGCTTTCTCAAAAGACTGAAAGGTTAGGACGACTTTCTAGGTCCCAAATAATCAATGCTTAAAGGATAACAAATATACGGAGGTTATACTAATTCAAACTAGTAAAGGATTTCTTTTTAAAAGGAAGTTTTAGCTTGTTTTAATTCTGGGGAAAAGAAATTCTCACTTGATATATTCACTATTAAAATATATTCTCTTGGATAGTATTGGCAGAAACTCTCCATTAATATTTATTTTTAGAACTTTAATCTATTTCATGGCTCAGTAGATAATTAATATTTAGTAAATGTGTGATCAGCTTCTTTTTTGTCTTATGGCTCAAATTCACTCAAGTCCTTGATATGCAGGATTTATTTTTATTATGATTTTTATAATGAGTTTGTATTTTGCTTCACATCGTGGTAAAAGCCTTTATTATGGGCTGCAACCTCTTTTTCAAAATTAATTCATATTAAAATAGAATGTTTTATTAATAGTAGCTAAAGGGAGAAGATGAATCTTTGGCAAAAGAAACTTGATCTCCTATTTACAGGCTTGATATTCTAAAGTACATGAGACTGGCCAATACTGAAACAATAATTCCAAGTCATAACATATTTAAAAGGCTTAAAAGGATCTAGACCCTAACTTGAGCAGTATCAAAATTTACTGTAATGCATAGTCCATGTGTATCATCCAATCACAATATTGAAGTGACTATTCCCAGGCTGTTTAAATTCAACTGGACATTGACCCCAGTGCTATGAAGGATAGGTTTGGTGGTGATGAGGGCTCAGCTACTGTAAATAAATTCTGTCTTCTAACAGAGAGACCACTAATATGTCAAAAGCCATGCAGTCATGAATCTGGAAAGCAACTTCAAGATCAAAACTTCCCTTAATCGGAGGAATATATCATCTTGCAAATGACTTGGTGACATGTTGGCATCAGTACCTGGATGAATCCTCTTTACAGTCCAGGTACTGATGCCAACATTATCTCCCATGAACATCATAACAGTAGGTGGAAGGAGCACAAATGTGGAAAAATCTGCTGAGGTAGAGTTACAGCCCCATGAAAACAGCTAGCCAAACAGGAGTCTAGCCTGAGCTCATCATATCAGATAAATCCGTGCTGCTTCTTATTAGGGAATTAAAAATAATTATTTACATACTTAAATGAAATCATATATGGCCCAAGTGAAATTTAGAATACAACAGAAGACATGGTTTCTTGGGCCTGTTCTCTGTGGCTAGAAAGTGGTTAAAACATTGGCTATGGCTTTGGTCTTCAGTTTTAAAAAATAAGGCAATTAAATGATTTCCTGAGATGCATATGAACGTGAGTATTGATTACACCTCTGAGGATACCTGCATACCATCTCTGTGGTTCAGTAGCCCTCAAGTTCAGGCTCTAGAATGTGTATTGTTCACAACTGAGGAAAACCTTTAACTCTCAAAGTGTGTTTGTGCTCAGGGCAGACACAGAATTTTTCTTAAATGGCCTCCTAAATCCTAACCCATGTGCTGCTATATCAGATATTTCTTTTCTTGTGTTTTTCCATTTGTATAATCTTTCAAATTGCAAATGGCTTTTTAAATTTCCTTTTTTGTTTTAGAACTCATGTCTTTTATTTTTTCCTGCACAGTGGCTTTGAATATGTTTATGAAATTTTTTTGAGTGTCAGAGTTACATGAGATAGTTATTAATAAAGTTGTTTATGATGGGCAGAGATGACTTCTCTACCTGAAAACTCCACAAGAAGTCCAAACTTCAAACAATTCATGGAAGCTATCCATAATTTTATCCTAGGAACTGTCTTCATATAAGCAAAATCATGGTGAGTACTTATTCCTATAATGTAAAATAGTCCAGTTACTATTTTAATCATCCTGCTTCTGTGGGTATCTCCATAGTTCAACATAAGTGGGCTTGGTTTGTTAAGAAATAATGGCAGCCTCTAATAAATATCTTCTTTGTTGACTATTGTCTTCATAGCCAATAAATAACTGGTTCAGATACTGCTTCACCCAGCCCTCACAGCACTCCTTAGGGGACCACTGTTTCAGGTTTTACTATTGCTAAAATATTGATTTCCTAGTTGGCATTCTGATGTGAATCCACAAAACTTCTTGAAGGTAATGATGCTGGTTTTTTAATCTTGAAAATTTATGGGGCTGCATGTAAGTGAGATATCAACTTTTGAACCTATATTCATGTATAGATTTTTAGCTCAGCTTGCCCCTTAAAACTGAATATCACTAGATAACCCAGAGTATTGACTGAATCTAAATGATGGGCTCTCAGGAAGAGGTATAAGGCTCATTTCTCTTCATTGACTGTGAATCGAAGTGGGCACCATGAGTATGCAGGGCTCCAAATAATAATAACAATAGTAATACCTACTAACATTTATTGAGGACTCATTATAGATTAGCTCTTAATACTGAAACAACTGTAGGAGTTAGGTAATATTATTATTCTGATTTTACAGATGAGAAAATAATATTCATGGAGGTCAAGAAACTTCTCCAAGTTCAAAGAATGAGGCAGGGGCAGCCATGGCATTTAAACCTAGGTACTTGGATCCCAGAACGTATGTTCTTAACCACTCTGTCTTCTTAACAGCTAACCCTTTTTGTGAAATAGGACCCAGAGGTCCTCAAAGAACAATTCGCTTGCTTGGAATAAAGGAGCATTTATTTTGTGTCCTTCACACTAGTATAGGAGTCTGAGCTGAACCTCATTCCAGGAAGCATGTCAGCAGGACCTTTCTCTTGGGGTCAGAGGAGGAGGAATAAGTTTTATGGAGTTCCACTTTCAGAAACAAAAGGAGGACAGGACACCAATGGGGTTTCCAGTTACCAACTCAGTTTGGCCAGGATATTAGGAATTATAGGATGGGACCATATTGTCTGAACTTGCTAACATTTCTGAAATTCTACAATTTCCCTTGTTTCTTGTTTTTAGTATTTCCTATTTTTTATGGCTATTGGTAGTAAAATCCTTAATACTGAGAGGATTTAATTTTGGAGTACGGCTTGCGTTTGATAGAAAAGACTATTTTCTGGAGGAGGGGCTGGGTCACACTTATGCACAGCATTACTAACAACCCAAATCTTTACTCTTAAAATAGAAAGGTCAAAAACAGTAGTCTAATAAATGTTTGATTTCACCCTGTGGACATCCTTGTTTCCTTTGATTCTCTCTAGCTCTCTTTCTTCCAGGAAGAGCTAAATAGCACGTTCTCCAGGGTTTTGCTGTGTAGGGTATGAGAGTAAGTTCCCTGAGAGCAAGTGGACTCAATGAATGCCATTAATTGCCCTGAGTTTCTTTTGCTTCTATAGATTTTATGGAATTCCTACTCTGTTTCTATATTCATGCAAAATGCTTTGCCCTTTTACTTAAATCCCTGTGTAAGAGCCAGCAGAATCTTAGGAAAGGTCAGGCTGGAAAAATTAGATATGGCATCAGAGAACAGTGTGATCAAATAAACTATACAGAATATTGCATTTTCATACCAGTGCTTATTAGTTCAGTATTACGTGGTGGAAAGTGAAGGGGCTTTTTTTTTTTAATCTTTTTTTCCCCAGTATCTCTTAAAAAAACACAACCTTCTCCCCCTCAAACCAAAACAAGCAAACAACAAGCTGAGGAATACAAAGGTCTGATGTATGCAGTGGGAGAATGTTCCCTAATCTGTAGCAGGTTATATATACAGGGGGCTGTCCACAAAGAAGGAGCCATCTTGGGGTATAAACTATGATTTTTCACACTAAATATAATCACCCAAGGGATATATCTTTAAAAACTTTCAGAGCATTGCAAGAAACCAGCAGGCAACATTTTCAACCTTTTCGATGCCAGTGAGGCAGAGGATCTAGTTGTAAACTTAACTCTGAAAGGAATACAAAGACAGCTTCTCCCCTTCCTCCCAAACTAGTCATTTTCTGATCAAGGTTGATCCTGTGTCTTCAAGGTCCAAACTAGGCTAGAAAGTTACAGTCTAGCCCCAGTGGCATCCCTCACCTATCTGCTCCCTGGAGTGACCCTCTAATGATTGACCTAAAGCAGGGGTCAGCAAATGCATCTTGCAGGCCAAATCTGGCCCACCACCTGCTTTTGTATTTGGCCTGCCATCTGTTTTTGTATGACTTGCAGCTAAGAATGGTTTTTACATTTTTAAACGGTTGAAAAAAGAATCAAGGGATTTTTTTAGTGACACGTGGACATTATATAAAATTCCAATTTTAGTGACCATAAATAAAGTTTTATTGGAACATAGCCATGCCCATTTGTGTTATGTATTATCTCTGCTTTCACGCTACAATGGAGGACTTGAGTAGTGGTGACAGAAACTTTATGCAGCTTGCAAAGCCAAAAATATTTACTATCTCTTTCTTTACAGAAGAAGCTCACAGACCTGTGCCCTAAAGCACTATTTGCCGCCACTGCAAAGGCTTTGAAACAACTGCAGCCAATTAGACTGACCACTGTGAGAATCGTTTGGCTTGCTTTGATCCTGTAGGCACAGCCCCAGTTGAAGTGCTTCAGAAATGCTCGAGCAGCATACTGTTCTGGAAGAAAAGGTCTGCAGGCTTTTCAGAAACAGAGCAGGAATTCCAGATCTAGGGGGATGCTTATGCCTTATTAAAGCCATTTTAATAAATTTACCCCCGCCCCCCTGCCCAAACAGGGCTGCAGTGTAAGGCCGTGACAGTAACGTCCTGCACGACTTCAGGTTATGTCACTCATAAAGACTGTGATGTGAATGGTGTCCTCTTGAGTCCTACGCTGTAATGGCCGTCCTCCTAAAATCTGAGAGAAGAAATATCCATAAATTAGGAGTGGAATAGTGAGTGGACGTGTTAGTTTGAGTCTTAAGACAAGTAGACACCAAGACAAAATTAGATGTTCAAGAAATTTGTTGACGAAAACACCTGGGAGGGGGTAGGACTTGGTAGAGACACGATGAATTTGAGTTGAATGTCTGACACCTGTGAATGGAGAAAGGGACAGAAAGAGGATCAGGAAAGAGAGCCTCAGATGGCAGTGAGCCTAGAAAGTCTTGCCCGCGAGGATAGGGGTTTTCCTTTTATGGGAGTCCCTCCCTTATAAGTCCCTGGGCTGATTTCCCCTTCTTTACTCAATCATCATTTAGGAGCGACCTGGAGAGAACGTGACCTCAGCAAGAATACCACAGTGGATCCAAAGGTTTTCAAAGTGGATCCAAGGTGTCTTAACTAGAAGCTGCATACACTCCTAAGGGCACGTTTTCTCTTAAAGGGAGATCTGAGCAACACATGCCCATGGCCACCACAGCAATTGTGAATGAAGTGTGTGTGTGTATGTGAGTGTGTGTGTGTGTGTTTGTGTGTGTGACTTGGAGAATGGAGGGTTAATTGCAGGGCAAAGATGTGAAGCCACAGCCTGGAGTTCCCCTGGTTCGGTTCCATTAGCCTGCAAATCAAGTATGTCATCTGCAATCATTATATAGAGTCTTTGTGCCCCGGCATTGCAGAAGGTCTAATAGCTGCAGTCACTTCTAATCAGGAGATACTGATAAAGTCATTCATACTTCCTGTAAAGTCCCTAACTATACCAATATTGTTCCAAATTTTTCAAATCCAACCTTGATTTCCCAGATTCCTTTTCCCACAACCCCTTTCCCTTTGGGGAAATCAAAAGGTACTTCCCGTAGGCTGGTCAAAGATCTTTTTAAGCCTCACACGGCCCACAACACCCCCTTATGTGGGAGGGAAATACTGCTTTTTGCAAGCACAGGCATTTCTATGATATATTTTTATCCTTATACAATCTTGAGAGGTAAAAAGGATAGGTATTATTTTACTCATTCTACAAATGAGAGCTCCTAAGCCTCAGAAATTAAATAATTTTCTAGAGGAGAACTCAGGTGTTTTGCTCCTGGCCCTTTACCTGTTTCATGGGACCAAGCAGTCTTCTGTAGAAATAAGCCCCTTGCCAGGTGATGAGAGCAACATGTCAGAGTTTGTGCTGACCTGTGGTCTCTAACTGGAAAGATATCCCAGTGTAATGCTTCCTTTCCAAGGAAGCTTTGTTATGTTGGTCTGTAAAGTCACCTAAAACTATAGCCATATGTGCTTTACTTCAAAGTTACAAAGATAGAATTCCTAGAAAAAGAATGTCATACCAGCAAAGAACAAATATGGTGCGAAAGTATGCCCCACCCCCAGAAATTTATCCTTCAAGAGAGAAAATAGAATAAAAATATGATGAAATGGTATAACTGAGTAACAATTTAAGGAAAAAAATAAAGCTGACTCCTTAAACAAAATATATTTTAGAGGGAGCAAAGATTTACATGTAAGAAATAAAACCATAAAATACTAGATTAAAATATAGGAGAATAATTGTATAGCTCTGGGTAGAGGAGGTTCTTTCTATGCATGATAAATAACACAGAAGCAAATACTGATGGAGTAAGATTCTCTGTTGAACCACTGTTTCTCTGATTCCATCGTTGCCAAATAATCTGATCATGATTCATGTTTCTGTGTAGTTGTAAATACTTATTGAGCATTTACTTTTCATTGTCATAAACATTTTAAGTGAATTTCTTCATTTATTTATCACAATAACCTCATGACAAATACCCTATTACTGCACCAACTACCCTGATTTGGACACTATGGCATAGAGGGTTTAATTGATCAGAATCCTGCAGTCAGTGAGTGGCAGATAAGATGTGAAGGCCAGGCCTACCTGAGGCCAAGTCTCCTGTCCTTTTCCACCAGATTAATTTTACTATAGGAGAATGGGCTGAGAGACTGTGCTGAATTCCTGATTCACTCAAAAATTAGATTTCTTATGGCAAACTAATAAACAGGCATTTCCTTTCTTATCTTCTCAGGCTCAATCAACATAAGCTCAACTCCAGTTAAGGAATCAGCTTTATTAGTGAGTCCAATCAATGCTAGGTGCACAGACAGAACTGATGCTCTCAGTTTGCAAAGATGTGGCTCGGGACTCAAGATGAAGAAAATTGTTAAAGGAAATGACTGTATGGTCCAGAGTTGCTATCTTGCTTCTCCTGATAACAACTTTATATTATCTTTTCTACTATTAATACTTTTTAAAAAATAGACTAGAGTAGTACTTTCTTTAAAAAAAATAGACTTTTTAAAAGAGCAGTTTTAGGTTCCTAGCAAAATTGAGCAGCATGGTACAGATTCCCATAGACCCCTGACTCCACATGTGCATAGCCTCCCTCACTGTCAATCGCCACCACCAGAGTGGCACGTTTGCTACAACTGATGAATCTACATTGACACATCATTGTCACCCAAAGTCCACAGATTATATTAGAGTTCACTCTTGGTGTTGTACATTTGTATTAGTCCATTTTATGTCACTGTAAAGAAATTCCTGAGGCTGGGTGATTTCCAAAGAAAAAAAATTTATTTTGGCTCATTGTTCCGCAGGCCATGCAGGAAGCATGATGCCGGCATCTGCTTCTGGTGAGGGCCTCAGGAAGCTTTATAGTTATGGCGGAAGGCAAAGGGGGGCCAGCATGTCACATGAAAAGGGTAGAAGCAAGAGAGAGAGAGAGAGAGAGAGAGAGCGAGGAGGGGCCACACTCTTATACAACCAGATCTTGCATGAACTAACAGAGTGAGGACTCACTGTTTACCATGAAGATGGCACCAAGATGTTCACGAGGGATCTGCCCCCATGACCCAAATACCTCCTACCAGGCCCTACCTCCAATATTGGGGATTACATTCCAACATGAGATTTGGAGGGGACAAAGATCCAAACCATATCAACACTCTATGAGTTTGGACAAATATGTAATGACATGGATACACCAATATGGTATCATACAAAATAATTTCACTGCTGTAACAATAGTCTGTACTCTGGCTATTAATTCTTCTCTCTCCCAACCTCTGGCAACTATTCATCTTTTTACTCTTTCCGTAGTTTTATCTTTTACAGAATGTCATATAGTTAGAAACATACAGTATGCAGCCTTTTCATATTGGCTTCTTTCATTTAATAACATGCATTTAAGTTTCTTTAAGGTGTTTTCATGGCTTGATAGCTCATTTCATTTTAGCACTGAATAATACCCCATTGTCTGGATATACTATAGTTTACCCATTCACCTGCTGAAAAATATCTTAGTTGCTTTCAGGTTTCAGCAATTATGAATACAGTTGCTATAAACATCCATGTGCAGGTCTTTATGTGAACATGGTTTTCAACTTGATTAGTATTTTTAAACGGGCAAACACATGGCAGATAAAACACAACATGGCTAGCAGAGATGAGGTTGCTAATCTGATGTGTAAAAGCCCTTATAGTGAAGTAACTTTCTGGCTTCAAAAGGGTCATAATATTAGCTGAATGTCCCCACGCTTATTTTAACATGGAATTACACAGTGCACATGCATAAAATTGGTTGATTGGAGAACAATTAACATGAAATTAAGCTTGAAGTTTGATGACCCTCCAAAAGAGCAACTTAAAGGCAGATTTGGTGTGCCCAAAAACCATTGTTTTTTGGTGATTTGACAGTGTTGACCTAAGTCAATTCAGAGCTTTAGGTGACACACCGTATTCTGACAATTTACAACACACTGCATCGTGGTTGTTTGTCACAGTTTTCTGAAATCAATAAATATAGCACTGGCAAATGTTTCTGGCAGGGGAATTGTTTTCAGTAAATTCTAGAAGGGCAGCTGCTGAGTGGCAAGAAGGAAGCCAGAACTAGAGTGTTGCCACTGACCTTAGAAAAGTGTCAATTTCCAAGCCCTGATCCTGACCATGAAGAATGTTTGCTGCACAAACAGTGGATTGATTAATATGTTGAGAGAAGGGGTAATTTTGAAATGTCTAGCTAGAAGGTTCCTAGAATGCACTGAGACAAAATAAGTGCACCTTTTACCAAGTATGCGACAAATGATATTACTGGTTAGTGATTACAGAATGTTACAAACATGGCTTGTGTTCTGCGCAGTTTTTCTAGCACATTTGGCTTGCTGAAAGAGAAGGTTTCATGCTCTGTCTCCTTCTGTAGATACTCACTTCCTAAGCCTGTAAAATCTGGCTTCTGCCCTACCATGCTACTGACAGTGTCCTCTTGAGTTACCTTCCAAATGTCATATTCCACTTTTTTTTTTTTCTGCTCCTCTCCTTGACCTCTCTGTCATTTGATAACATTTACTACTCCTTTTCTGAGTGTCTCTTGCCTCAGGTTTTGTGATGTGATATCCTGCTATTTCTATCCTTCAGTTATACCTGTTTCTTCCATGAATTTATTTTCTGCCTCAGATCTCCTACATGTGGCTGTCCGCCCAGGTTTTAGACTTGGTGCTCATCTTTTCTCTCTGCACCCTCTGCCTCTTCAGTCTCATAGTACCCTGTGGCTCTAACCTCACACTAGTGAAGGTCTTTTGAGCCTGGGTCTCCAGCCTCCTAAATTCCTGCTGCACTTCCTGGTACCAACACCCTGCCAGAGCCTTCCCATGGACAGTCCACCCTGTTCTGTTATTGGTTTCCCATTTTAGTTTCACTTCTTACCTCCTAAGTTAAATGTCCTATTAGTTTATCAACATATCAGCCTTTTTCCTCCCAGCCACCTCCTCTATACCCGACTTCCATGTTCTTACTAGAGGTGCTGCTTAAGCAGCTCATGCTACAATCAGGAGTAACACGTGCCTAATTTGCCTTTTCAAATATCATGTGAGCAGCTAAAATAACCAAATAAACATGGAAGCAGCTATATAAAGCCTAGGCGGTGTCAGTTTGCATCCTCCAATTTAGAGAATAAAAAGAAGAATTTTTGCTTATTTTATTGTAGAGGCACAAGGCCAAGCCTAATCTAATTTTGGGGCATTAAACCATCCTCCAAAAAGTCTCTGCAATGCCAAGGAAGATCCCAGAAATTATGATTGATATACAAGGTGGTGCCAGGGCTTGGATATTTTAAGACATTCTTTATTTGAGGACTCCTTTATAAGGTTGTCCCACTCTCAGCTTGTCTGTCAGTTTCTTTTTAGTCCTTACATTTTTTACTTTAGTTATCAAATGTCCTTGGAAAGATCAATAAAAATATTGAAAATAAGGTAGGCCTGGGAGGGTGGGATTTGGGGTGGTGGTAATCAATGGTAGATGACATAGTGAGAATTGCTCATCTTTGGGCTGGAATGAGACAAGTTCAGGCCACAGGGGTGACAAGCAGGGGTCTGTCACTGCCCAAGGCCCCAGGTGAGGAGCAAAGTGTATAGATTGTATAGAGAAGAGCCTGTATGCTGGGAAAAGCAGCAGGCTGGCCAGCTTTGAGTACAGCTATGAGAAAGATTTCTGCTTCACATCATCGGTATATGAGTCCCAAAGTAGTTTTGGGGATATTTATAAGAAAGGAAGTCTGAGGATACATGGAGGTTTAGATAAGGTAAATAACCTTGGAAATACCATGCTTCATTCAAATTAAGAAAGAATAACTGCTGTGACTTAATGAACATATCTTATAAATTTTAAGAAACACATTTCAGAGATGTTCAACTGCTTTTTAAAAAAAGTAAGTCTAGGAATTGATAGAATATAGTTAAAGCAGTTGATCAAGAAAAAAAAGGAGACGACACTAAAGAGAAATTTCTTTTTAACTCTCTGCCCCTTCAGGTGGGCAGCTAAGATGAAACAGTACTGTAGAAAATCTATAATTCATGAAAGGTGACATTCTTTGGTTGACACTGTGAGTTAACTGAATCCTTCCATCACCTGTGATTTTGAGGCAACTTCTAATCTTAAAATATAAGAGAAATTGTTTTTTCCTAGGGAGAACAAATGAAAGTGTAACTTTGTTCCTTGATATTTTAAAGAATTTACATTTCTTAAAAAATTAAGAGACGGTTTAACAGGAGACCTTTACAAGTGCAGTCCATCAATTATCAGTTAGCAACATGCTTCTACCTTCAGATGCAACTCAATAAGAAGCTGCTGCCTCAGTGAGTATAATCTGGGAAGGGTGTTCTTTCCTCACCTCCTGACGAAGCAGAAATCACACCATATGGCGATTTCTACGAATTTTGACTGATTTCAAGCCAAGGTGATAGTAATTTCCCACTGGGCTAGGTTAGAGCAAACACTGCCACCGATCAGGTGCATACACGAGCAGTCAATAGACAAAGTCTGCTTCTAAATTAGAAATACAAGTTTTCAAACTGTTTTTCTGACTTACGTGTCTGCACCTGATTTCCATGGTCCTTGATTACAGCGGCTCTCTGACAAATCCTTCCAAATGCTTCCAGTGCTAAGTTGCAAATGATTTGGGTGACACCTGGATTTGGGCGCCTGCATTGAGAATGAGTGCTCAGGAGAGCAAAGGCGCACCTTGGTCTGGACACTCTCAGGTCCAGCACAGTTCAGGAGTCTCATTTTTGAACCATTCCTGGACTATTCACTAGATTCTTTAAAAGAGAAGTTTGAGGAGCTTTCTACCAAAAGAATGGTGAGGGGATTAGTTAATAACTCATATCTTTCCTTCCAATTGCCAGTAAAATCTAAAGTACCCTTTTTGCTGCAGACGTATCTTCCCCTATTAAGTCTCTTACTTCATGAAGGAGAAAGGAGCAGCAACTAGGGTGATGACTTGTTTTGACAACATCAAAGTAAGTGAAGAAAAAAGTGAGTCTTTTTTTCTCTAAGTGACACATCATAAAATTATAATGTTGTACTTTTGGTTTGGGTATTATAAGCCCAGGAGAGATGCTTTTATTGAAAATATAATTCCTGAACACTTGATATCAGATATCAGATAGCACTATTTTGCTTTATGGCATTTTGCTAAGCTATGGTTTCCAGAGTCACGTAAGTATATTTTTTCCCGAATTCTACTGGATAAAAAATGAGGATTACAATACCAACATTCGATTCCATTTTTATACAAGTGTCGTTAATGTCTCTGATATGTACCATTGCCATACTTATGTTTGAGGACTGAAAATATAAATGAAACTGAATTCTTAAGAAGTTGCTTTGATCAAATTTTTATACTCTAAACCAGTAGTGATAAAGCAATATAAAAACTGCACACAGTTTCAACCTTCTCCTGTTTACTAATAAAAGCAGCATTTTTATGCAATCAAGCTTTTGTGTTCTGAGGTGAACATAATATAATGATTGCATTTGCATTTTCAAGTATTGATCATGTTAGCATCTTTTGTAGCACACCTGTGAAATTTATACTTTGGAAAAATTGCTTTGCAACGTGAGCAGACTCCATTATAGTTTAGTTGTCTTAGGGTAGCATTATAGAGTTGCTTAGAGCACAAGTAGGCCTTGGAGTCAGACAGAACTGGGCTAAATCTCAGCTTTGCCACATCAGCTGTGTGACCCTGAACACATAAATTAACCTTTCTTAACCTCAGTTTCCCCATCTGTGGAATGGAGTTGATAGTAATGCCTACTTATAGGACTGTTTGGTGATTAGATGAGAAAATGCATGGACTCAGTGATATTAACTGCCATTCTGTTTGTGATAGTGGCTTCTGATGGGGTCATCATAATACAACTAGTACAAAAGTCAGACTGGTTGTCTCTGACTCATATACGGGGGGAGACTGAAACCCGTGGAAGGAAATGGTCTATGGTATGGGAGAGAAGAGATAGCAAGGAGGAGGTTTTCCGCATATGTAGACTTGGATTTGTTCTGTAGCATCAGAGCAAAAGGTTTGTTTTGCAAAATAAGGAGGATGGAAAAGAGAAAAGGAAAGAGATTGTTCCCGGATGACGCACTGCAAACAAAACTGAGAGAGATGGGACATTGGTTACAGGGTTTTCAGTCTCAGTACGAATCTCAGGATCCTGCATGTGAAATTCATGTGGCGACTGTGGTTTATTTAGGCTAAACCATCTTTGACAATATATTTTTTAACAGGCAAATTTTTCTCTTTTCTTACTTGAAAAACAACATAAATGGTTACCCCTTCAACAAACCTAGCTTCGTGGGATAACCAAGATCACTGGTGATTTTGATTCCCACTCTATTTCCTCAAGTATAAAAATAACAGGAGTCAATCACAGAAGTTCTTTATTTGGGAGGTTCTTAATCTTGGGAATATCATAGACTACCTTAAAAATTTGATAAAGTTTGAGTTCTCTCACCCCAGAAAAAATTGCAAACATACAACTGTAAATATGATTTTGTGTACAACTATGGGAGTCCCAGGTTCTGATAAAGCACACTCAATAGACCGGGTTAACAGCCCCTGATAGGTTTATTCCTAGCCATTTCTCTTAGTGTACTCTTTCAAATATTCTCACCTCATATCTTCAGGATTGTGAGTGTGAGGGGAAGAGTTAATGTTGTGAATACGTTTTTTTCTTGCCTAAAATTGGTCTAGACTTGCTTAAGGGGATAGGTATGTGGGATTTGCCAGGAAAGGTGGAAATATATTCTGACTAGGCTAGAGTGTCAGGTGGACTTGATAATGAGCTTTGCAAGGATCTCTTGGACCTCATTCCGCTCATGCATCTCCTTGCTCACTCAGCTGCAGCCACCCTGGCCTCATTGAAAAAGCTCTCACATGCCAAGTACACTCCAGCCTTGCGGCCTTTGCCCTTGCTGTGCCGTCTGCCTGGAAAGCCCATCCTTCCTACAACTCCTATACATAATTCAGGCCTTTGCTCCAATATCCACTTCTCAGAGAATTTCTCTGGCCATCCCATCTAAAAGAGCACCCACCAATCACTCTCCATGCTCTTTCTTGCCTTTTTTTTTTCCTCCAAACTTATCACTACCAGACATTGTTATGCTATATCTATTTGTTCACTTTTTTCCACTGTTCTACTACAGTGCTCTTCTCACCCACAGTCTACAAGCAGCCAAAGTCTACTCCTTATGGTTCCCAAATGATCTACACAACTTCATGTTTCATTTTCATGTTTTGCAGAATGTTTTCTCACCCTCCAATCATAACTGTACCACCCATAATGTTTTCTTCCACAAAGAAAAATTTTACTCATACTTGCAGGTTCACTTGAAATGTTACCCTCTCTTCTTAGTGTTCCTTGAATTCTTCCCCAGCCATTGCCATGGCAGAAATCAATTTAAATTTTGTCTTACTCCATACTTTTATAAATAGTATTAAAATCCAACATATCACATGGTATCATAATTATCTGCATGCATTTCTGTGTGCCCTGCCAGGCTGTGAGCTTCTTGAAGGCAGGCACTGAGTCTTTGTTTCTGAGGCTCCTGTGCCTTGCATGGGACATGGCTCATTGTAGGCCGCAGAGAGAAGTTAGGCTTGGATGGAACCGGAAAATTGACTGCCAAATGAGACACCTGTGCCCTTTTAGGAACACAGTGTTGTACCTTTATCCCTGACAATCAGCAGAACATAACAGCAGCCCTGCAAGGGGTCTCATGGGAGATTAAGGCTGTCGCAAGCCTTACTTATGACCCCTTGCAGAGATGGTGGGCATCCCTAGCCTCTGGCCTACATTGGGCCCTAATAGTCATAAGTAGCATAGCTGGGATCCTAGTAGTGAGCTGTTGCTCTCTGTATTGTTGTTTTGGGTTATGGATTCAGGGCTCTTCCCTATAAGCACGTGTCCCTGCCCAGAGGATGCCCTCAGCCTAGTGGGTGGAGTGTAAGGAAAATGGATGTGCTGTGATCGAGAATAGGCTGAGGCAGACATCCAGTCCAGCATGACTCAGTGGGTTTGGAGCAGAGGTGCACAACCTCACGCATTACGTAACCACGCCATGTGAGGTGCATTAGATGATCACCCACATGAGCTGGTACTTGGCTCGGAGGCCCTATTGTCTGTAAAAAGTAAAATTATCCTGCTAACACTGTACATACAGCTCACTCACGCCCAAGAAGATAGTAAAGCTATGTCAAAACTGCCTACGATTCCTCAAGTGTTTTTCCCAGCTACCTGCCACTCGCCCACTGACTCCCCTTGGACCTCAGTTAGAACTTGATACCATCCTAAACAGTTTAAACTTTACCTTGAAAGCTGTGAGGGGATGAGGGTGAAGGGAGAAAAACCAAGGTTGATCCAGATTTCAGGAAGGTTAATCTCAGAATAGTCTAACCTCACTAAGCATTTTTGGTATGATAGTCTGCAGAGCAGTTTTAAAAAAACAGTGAGAAAAGTAGACATAGTATTGAAAAAGGAGTTGGCATTATAATTTTTAAGAAAAGGTGAAAGTCAGATTCATTGTGGGTAAGCTTTAGTGTGGTGACCTGTCTGCTATTCTATGAAAAGTTGACAATAAAGACCAAAAGAAATGGGGAAATAAGGTGTAAGGAAGGGATCCAGTTGCAGCTTTCTACATATGGCTAGCCAGTTTTCCCAGCACCATTTATTAAATAGGGAATCCTTTCCCCATTTCTTGTTTTTGTCAGGTTTGTCAAAGATCAGATAGTTGTAGCTATGCGGCATCATTTCTGAGGGCTCTGTTCTGTTCCATTGATCTATGTCTCTGTTGTGGTACCAGTACCATGCTGTTTTGGTTACTGTAGCCTTGTAGTATAGTTTAAAGTCAGGTAGCGTGATGCCTCCAGCTTTGTTCTTTTGGCTTAGGATTGACTTGGCGATGCGGGCTCTTTTTTGGTTCCATATGAACTTTAAAGTAGTTTTTTCCAATTCTGTGAAGAAAGTCATTGGTAGCTTGATGGGGATGGCATTGAATCTATAAATTACCTTGGGCAGTATGGCCATTTTCACGATATTGATTCTTCCAACCCATGAGCATGGAATGTTCTTCCATTTGTTTATATCCTCTTTTATTTCATTGAGCAGTGGTTTGTAGTTCTCCTTGAAGAGGTCCTTCACATCCCTTGTAAGTTGGATTCCTAGGTATTTTATTCTCTTTGAAGCAATTGTGAATGGGAGTTCACTCACGATTTGGCTCTCTGTTTGTCTGTTATTGGTGTACAAGAATGCTTGTGATTTTTGTACATTAATTTTGTATCCTGAGACTTCGCTGAAGTTGCTAATCAGCTTAAGGAGATTTTGGGCTGAGACAATGGGGTTTTCTAGATATACAATCATGTCATCTGCAAACAGGGACAATTTGACTTCCTCTTTTCCTAATTGAATACCTTTTATTTCCTTCTCCTGCCTGATTGCTCTGGCCAGAACTTCCAGCACTATGTTGAATAGGAGCGGTGAGAGAGGGCATCCCTGTCTTGTGCCAGTTTTCAGAGGGAATGCTTCCAGTTTTTGCCCATTCAGTATGATACTGGCTGTGGGTTTGTCGTAGATAGCTCTTATTATTTTGAGATACGTCCCATCAATACCTAATTTATTGAGAGTTTTTAGCATGAAGGGTTGTTTCAAGATGGATTAAAGACTTATATGTTAGACCTAAAACCATTAAAATCCTACAAGAAAACCTAGGCAATACCATTCAGGACATAGGCGTGGGCAAGGACTTCATGTCTAAAACACCAAAAGCAATGGCAACAAAAGCCAAAATCGACAAATGGGATCTCATTAAACTAAAGAGCTTCTGCACAGCAAAAGAAACTATCATCAGAATGAACAGGCAACCTACAGAATGGGAGAAAATTTTTGCAACCTACTCACCTGACAAAGGGCTAATATCCAGAATCTACAATGAACTCAAACAAATTTACAAGAAAAAAACAAACAACCCCATCAAAAAGTGGGCAGAGGACATGAACAAACACTTCTCAAGAGAAGACATTTATGCAGCCAGAAAACACATGAAGAAATGCTCATCATCACTGGCCATCAGAGAAATGCAAATCAAAACCACAGTGAGATACCATCTCACACCAGTTAGAATGGCCATCATTAAAAAATCAGGAAACAACAGGTGCTGGAGAGGATGTGGAGAAATAGGAACACTTTTACACTGTTGGTGGGAATGTAAACTAGTTCAACCATTGTGGAAGTCAGTGTGGCGATTCCTCAGGGATCTCGAACTAGAAATACCATTTGACCCAGCCATCCCATTACTGGGTATATACCCAAAGGACTATAAATCATGCTGCTATAAAGACACATGCACACGTATGTTTATTGCGGCACTATTCACAATAGCAAAGAGTTGGAACCAACCCAAATGTCCAACAACGATAGACTGGATTAAGAAAATGTGGCACATATACACCATGGAATACTATGCAGCCATAAAAAATGATGAGTTCGTGTCCTTTGTAGGGACATGGATGAAACTGGAAAACATCATTCTCAGTAAAGTATCGCAAGGACAAAAAACCAAACACCGCATGTTCTCTCTCATAGGTGGGAATTGAACAATGAGAACTCATGGACACAGGAAGGGGAACATCACACTCCGGGGACTGTTGTGGGGTGGGGGGAGGGGGGAGGGACAGCATTAGGAGATACACCTAATGCTAAATGACGAGTTAATGGGTGCAGGAAATCAACATGGCACATGGATACATATGTAACAAACCTGCACATTGTGCACATGTACCCTAAAACCCTAAAGTATAATAAAAAATAAAAAATAAAAAGTAAAAAAAAAAAAAAAAGAAATGGGGAAATAACCTGATTCAAATACCACTTTCCTCTCCTCTCCTCCCACAGTTCTTCCAGTGTGGCTGCAAAGCCATTTCCAACACTGTGATCCCAGTATGTGCCTTGCTGGCCCCCTTACTCAGGCAGCCTCTGGGAGGTGTGAGATGACCCCATCAGAGGTCTGTGCCCTTAGGGCTTGTCTTCAGCCTCTTGCCACTGGGTGCAGTGAGTCTTTTGTTGCCCGGTTGAGGTTCTGGTCTTCCCAGTGGGCACCCATTCTCAGATACAGGCAGATGGCCCATAAATAATAGATCTCTGTGGGATTTATGTATAGCTCCAAATCCATCTACTTCTCTAAAACTCTTCTTTCCAAATTGCACACCTAAATTTCACCTCTTCCATGCCATAGCCTTTTCAGAGATAGAAAAGCAGCCACTTGCAAGGACCCACTGTTTTTCTAGTATTACTAAAGCTCACAGCACAACATGTCATAGAATTTCCACAGAAAACCTCCAGGTAGCACTTTAGAACACTCTTGGGTTCCATATTTTAATTTTATCACAATGAATTTCTTTGAAGTTATTTTATGTTTAGACCAAATAGAGATACTCTGTATTGTTTCTGGCCCATGCTGAGGTAGCATTTGTGAAAGCTTGAGAATCCAGATGCTGTGGGGCAACTGGGATTCATTTCTCCCCCTGGGGGAAAAGCTGCATTGCAGCTCTTGACTAGACATTGCCAGCCCTAACACTTTATGACTTCCAAAGCCACATCTCTTCATCATGTGTAGTCTAAAAGGGGACAGGAGAAAGGGAGAACAGACTAGAGAAAGGGAGAACAGACTAGAGAAAGGGAGATGGGGAGACAGCAATGTCAAGGAAGATACAGTATCTCTGACATGGAAAGGTTTGTTTAATGGTGTTGTCATCATTAGAAAGCCACGTTATCCACAGGGAGAAAGAAACCATCAAAAGAAAGAAAATCTTTAAAGCAAAAGCATTCTCCACATACCACACTGGGTGACTATGCATGACTCCACATACCACACTGGGTGACTAAGAAAGTTTTTTTTTTTAAAGAATTGATATAAGGTATAAAGAAATCTAGAGATCAATTTAATTAAATAACTACCTATGGACAGGAGCTCTAGTTGTCAAGTTGGAGAGGCTCCTTGTCTTCTTTTCCCTCTGGTAGTTCATGAACTACCCCATATTTCAAACTCTAAAGTGCTGCGTTGGCCTCCACTTATTCCCCACTAGTGTTCTCTCAGCCTTGCCTGTCCAGTCACTCCTGCAGTGACCTCAACTCTTCCCCTTCCTCTTCCTGGTGGGCTCCTGCTCGGCTCACACAGTGACATTCTGACAGCACTGAGCATCAGGACTCTGCCACTTGCCTCCTGCTGCTTAGGAGGCCCTTGGCAGAAGCCCCACAGGCACCCACTCAGCAAACCTGCATGCACAACCTGGAAATGCCCTGTGGGCGAGCCATTAACCAATAAGGACCAGGGGCCAAGGCATATGAGCCACCCTTTTTCTTCTCTGCACAGTTGCTTCTGAGACATCTTGCATATGGCCCCTAAGACTGTCCTCCAGGATCCAGCAACCAGGTGTCCAGAAAAGGAGACAGCTTGACAACGTATCTTTTCATTTGTTCTCCTTCCTTCCCTATTTTTTTCCTCTGTCTTTTACTCTTGCTCCCTAGACCACACTCTGTGATAAATATGGTAATGCTAAGTCATCCTGGTTTGCCCATGTCAATGTCTGTTTAAACTGTTGTCATGGCATAATTATTAATAGCTTCCCCGTTTACTTTCAACATTGTCCCTATTGGATGATCAATTATATGGTCTGCGTAATTATCTGCTCTGTGTTTGAACTTCAGAAAAATTTAGGCTGGTAAAATGGATCCAGATTGTGGCTGATTACAAAAATGTGCAGTGGAGAGAAGGAATTGAGTGCCTACGTGAGCCAGGCAGGCACTTATTTTATGCATTTGGGATGAAACAGTGAACAATAGAAAGATCCCTACCAGCTGCTTACATGCTAGTAGGAGGAAACATGCAATGATAAAAGTAATAAGGAATTACATTATACAGAATTTTTAAAAGTATTAGAGGGGGAAGGAAAACAGGGGAAATATGAAATTGAGAGTAATGAAGGGGCTGATTGCAATTCCAAATACGATGGTCAGAGTAGGTCTCATTGTGAGGGTGACATTTGAGCAAAGACTTGAAGGAGGTGAAGGGGTTAGGAAAGGAGTGAGAGGGGAGGATCACTCCAGGCAGAGGAAGCAGTCAATAATGCAAAGACCTTCAGGTTATATTCAAGAAATAACCAGGAGGCCAGTGTGGCTGAACTTGAATGAGCAAGGATGATATAGTAGACGGGCTCAAGAGTTGGTGTGGAAGAGTTGGTTCCTGAACAATTCATTTCCTGCCATCAGAAGAAGGCCTTGTGCTGATTTCCCAAGCCTGGATTTTAAACCAATTACTGGCAAGAGAGGTCAGAAAATTACCACAATACCACACTTGCCTTATGTGTCTAAGAACCTTCCCTTGGAGTTTTAGCTAAGCCCTCAGACCACAGAGCTGCTACACGTTTGGTAATGGTGGAGTGGATGGTGGAACCCAAACAGTTTCCTCATCAGTGACTGAACCTTGAGAAAGATTCCTTTGCAGTCTCTAAAGTTTGAGCCCTGGTCTGGACCAAATGACTCCTCTATATTTGGCTATTATACCACTGGCTGTCATCAGACATTTTTCAACCACAAAATCTAGAAGAAAGATGTAGATGACGTGGGTGGTTGAAGAGATACACAAGGAATAACTTACTGGTAGTAGCTAGCTGTTTCTGAGAATACTGAACCCACTTCTCTGGGAGTCCACAGAGGTACTTTAACTATATGACTTAGGGGAGACCCTGAGGAGTAGCCTCTGAGTAGCTTTATGAGCTTTCTAGGTTTTTCCAAGCTTTTGTCTTTTTGAGTCCTGGAACCTGGGGTGGTGGTTCAGAAGAATGACAGGATCCAGCTCTATTCCTGCTGTCTTCCTGCAGCTTCCACATTCATAGCTGTGTTTTAGATGTCAACTTGGATGGACAGGCTCTAAAACGTGAGAATTTAGAGATGATATAGTGCTAATCTAGTGCCCTTGGATTTCAAATATGAAAACTGAGCTCAGGAAAGGTCAGTGACTTGCCCAAATGTACAATCTTTGGAACTCATATTCCATCCTCTTAATCTAGTACTATGTCTACAGCACTAAACTCACTTAACTTTTAAAAAGTTGTCTACTACTATAGATTAGTTGAATCCTGATTACAAACATCAAGAATAAACCGTAAACCTATTTAGATGGTGGCGGATGACTCCTGTAGACAGAAGGAATTTTCTAAGACTTGAGTCATCAGAGTTGATGAGGTGGTTTTTACCTACTTAAAAGCCAGACAGAGGACATGGGAGAATGTGTAGGATATATACCATTATGAACTTTAACTTCCAGAAATGAAAATAAAAATGAAGGTGAAATTCTACCTAAAGTAACACCATCATAGCAATAAATACTAGATTTTGAGGCAGAAAACTTGAGTTTGGGGTGTCAAATCTGCCATTTCTGTCTGCATGACCTCAAGTCAAGGCATGTTATCTCTCTGAACTGCAATGTACTCATCTGTAAATGGGGACATTTAGAATAAGTTCAAAGAGTTTTTATGAAAATTAAGCCAGAAATAGATATGAATGCACCTTGTAACCTTGAAAGCTCCTCACAAATGAAAGATACTTTATTTCCAAGTATAGACAGACATTGCTCTGGTGGAGGTAAAAAGGTGATATGGTCCTCATTAACTTAGATTGCAGACAAAATAAATTATTGTAAACAGTTTATTATTGCAACCTCTGAGTCTGATGACACTATAATTTATAAAGTGATTCATGAGCTTCAAAGACATTTAGGGCTATGTGTTTCTCTAAGACTTGCAGTTCCCTCTCTGAGAGGTATTAAATATGGTCTCATCTGTCTTACCTGAGAAGCCATTGCTGGGATCTGGATGTCTACAGTAATCAAGGTTGGGTGGTCAAGAAGGATTAGAACCTGTGTCCATGAGACAAAACATATGCTGGCTAATGGGGGATGAGTTGGTAAAGGGGGCTTCTGATCAACAGCAAAGGCTCATTTGATTGGCCACAAGCTACTGCCTCACAGCTAAAATGCTTGGCCACCATTTTTATAAAGGCCTAGAAGCTGGTGACACAGGAAATGTTCTTTGATCGTGTGCCTAATATTTAAGATGTGGGCTCTGGAATCAGATTGCTCAGATTCTACTTTTGATCCTATTAAGTTTTAGTGGTGTAACCTTGTGCAACTGATTAAATACCTCTAAGGTTTAGTTTTCTCATTGGTAAAATGGGGATAATAATAATCCTAAGATTTATTGTGAAGATTAACAGAAGTAATTTATAAAAGATATGTAGGCAAGTAGCTGGCATAAAGTAAGTAAACTGTCAATGTCCATATCAAACTCATTTAAGTAGGTTCTTTCTCTACCTTTAACAATAGATATGAATACTGTATATTTTAAGCCATAAGTATTATTCCTTCTTGTACTTGAATATTTAGTATTAAGAAAAGAAACAGGAAAAGTAACTTTAAAAAAATACATGGAGTTAGCTTAGCATGGCTTTTTGATAGACTGGTATTTGATCATATTATGATAACAATCTTTTGTTTCTGTTTTTTCTCCTGTTGGCCTTAGTTGTGAAATGCCATTCTGCAGAATGTACACTTCATTTCCTGAGAATTGTAGTTAGGTCATACTACCTCTTCCACTAAGTCTTCTGAGTGCCCCTGTAGGCCTATCTGAGAGGAATCTGCAGTAAAAGGCTTCCCAGGAGAGGGACACGTTGTGTCATTCAAGAAAACACCACATATAGCCTGAACTAGCAAGGAATTTATAGCAAGGACCAGTGCCTGGGCTGGGGCACCGTGTCCTGGGATTTCAGTCTTTTTTTCTACAAAGGGCTAGGATTTCTGGAGGTGAAGATTCAAAATCTCTCCCTTTCATTCCGACAGGAATCTCAGCCTGTAAACTATGTGTCACTCACTGCAGGATGCTTTTCCTGTGCCAGGGCTTTTTGTGTGAAGACACTCAGCCAGAAATGCCTGATGTGTCTTCATCCCCATCAGCATCATGGTGATTAGGAGCAATGGATTTGGGGTTATACTAGTTAGCTAAATGTTGCTCAAGAGTAGCAAAATCCTACCTACATTCTACAATAAACTGATGTGAATAAAAGGTAAAATACAAGATAGCTGCTGTCTCTACATTGGCTAGTTGAGATTTGTGTGTGTGTGTGTGTGTGTGTGTGTGTGTGTGTGTGTATAAACTCCATTGGAAAAGAAACAACAGAAAAATGGAAATAAGTGAATTTTGCATAAAAAGAAAAAGAAGAAAGAGGAAGACCTTTAGGAATCTTGGACGATGTGGGTAAAAGGAAAAGCATTTTTATCCTGCCTGGAAACCCCCATGAGAATCAAAGGACAGCACATAATCTCTGCACATTCCCCGAGGGCCACCTCATCACCTTTCCCTGAACCATAGTAAGCTCTACCCTGGGGAATCATTCACATCATTGCCCTTCCTTATGGAGCTAGTGACTCGGAGATGTTGTTTCCAGTGAAGAATTACAAAGTATGACTTTGCTCAAATTCTGGATAAGCAGAAGCAAGTGAGCCTTAAGTGACACCAAGAGCTCTTCCTGGGCAGAACCATGACAACAGCAATTTCCACCGCCTCACCTGTGGGCTCCCAGCTGGAAAGTGAGTCACCCTGCATACATTCTCACTGACCACTTTGCCAAACTTCTCTGTAGTATGCAGTGCGCTTAAGTACAGTCTTGGGTCTCTTAATGTTGGAGATACATTCTGAGAGATGCATTGTTAGGTGATTTTGTCATTGTGCAAACATCATAGAGTGTACTTACACAAACCTGGGTGGTGTAGCCTACTACACACCTAGGCTAAATGGTATAGCCTATTGCTTTTAGGCTACAAACTTATATAGCCTAAACAAGTTTGTGTATTTGTGTTTATTTTTAACAAAAAGGCTTTGAAAGTTTTTTAAAAAGTAAAATAAAAAAATTGAGAAAAGCTTATAGAATAAGGATATCAAGAAAACATTTGTGTATAGCTAAACATTTGTATAGCCTAAACAAGTTTGTAGACTAAAAGCAATAGGCTATACTGTACTAAATACTGTAGGCCATTGTAACACAGTGGGAAGTGTTTTTATATCTAAGCATATCTAAACATAGAAAAGGTCTAGGAGGTGTTAGGTGGACTAAAAAGAACCACACAGTTAATAAACGTAGAAAAGGTACAGTTTAAAAAAAAGGTGTAGAAGCTAAAAAATGGTACATGTGTATAAGGCACTTCCCATGAATGGGGCTTGCAGGACTGGTAACTGCTCTGGGTGAGTTAGTGAGTGAGTGGTGAGTGAATGTGAAGGCCCAGGGCATTAGTGGACACTCCTGAAGGCTTTATAAACACTGTACATTTAGGCTATACTAAATTTATAAAAAATATTTTTCTTCAGTAATAAATTAAAGTTACTATAATGTGTTTACTTTATAAATTTAAGTTTAAAAAAACTTTTGAACCTTTTATAATAACACAGCTTAAAACACATTGTACAGCTATACACAAATGTTTTTTTGATATCCTTATTCTATAAGCTTTTTTCAATTTTTTATTTTACTTTTAAAAAAACTTTTTAAGCCTTTTGTTAAAAATAAAGACAAATACACATTAGCCTAGGCCTACAGAGGGTCAGGACTATCCATATCCCTTCTTCCTCCGCATGTTGTTCCACTGGAAGGTCTTCAGGAGCAATTACACACATGCAGCTGTCATCTCCTATGATAACAATGCCTTCTTGAGCACCTTCTGAAGGACTGGCCTCAGGCTGCTTTACAGATAACTTTTTTTTATAAGTAAGAGGAGTATGCTTTAAAATAATGATAAAATGTATAGTATTAGCAAATACATAAACCAGTAATATGGTCATTTATTATCATTATCAACTATTGTGTACTGTACATAATTGTATGTCCTATACTTTTATTTGATTGACAGTGCAGCAAATTTGTTTACACCAGTGTCCCCACAAACACCTGAGTAATGGATAGTGCTGTAAGGTTATGATGGCTCCCAGGTCACTAGACAATAGGCATTTTTCAGCTCCATTATAATCTTATGGTATCACCATCATAAATGTGTTTCGCTGTTGATTGAAATTTCATTTTGCAGTGCATGACTGTATTTAAGGTTTCCATTATAAAACTAAAAGAGTGATCTCCTCTTCAGTTTTGTAACTCTTTTAATGTCACAGGGAAGCTTCTAATGAGGTCTCTGTTAAGCTCTGTTCTTTCTTAAGGATACAGCTGAATCAACCTGGTGCTGCTTCTTTTTGAATTGATCATCTTCAAATGCAGTTGGCCTTTCAATTTCCATTCTTCTTTGGAATATTTACTGTCCAACCCATAGAAAACTAGAGAGGAAGGAACTTCTTCAAAAAGCAAATTGCAGGAGCATAGAGCAATAACTGGAGGAGTGGGATTTTCCAACTTCCGTTGTAACCAGCAGCTATGCAAGCCTCCACATCGTCATCCAACCAGAGGATTTTTGTTGCAGTTATAGGTTGTAATCAGATTTGGCATTGGTCATGTCATGGATCATTGGTCTTGTCTAGAGTTCTTAGTCATTATTTTAAAACTTGGGTTGCAGAAATCATGCCTTTATTATCCCTCCCAATAACATGTCCTGAGTTGAAACTTCAGTTGTGCCTTATGCTAAGGAGAACATATGACAGCCACAAGGACAGGAGAGAAGCAAAGCTATTCATTGAGCTTCCTTAGGTAGTATGTGGTGAATCCAATTCAACCCATACTTTCTATACTCAAGTCTTGTAATCACTGTGTCAGTCTCAATTCACTCAGCAAAACAGAAACCATTCAAGGTATTCTGAGCAGAAAGGGATTTACTACTACTTTTCACAATTATGGGAAGAACTTAAATAGCAAAGGTCAGGAAAGCCACTCCTGATTTTCAGAAAATCTAGATGGAACAGAATTGCAGGAAATTTACCACTGGTAATTTCAGCTTCCTGCAGCACAAAGTGGTCAATTCTTAGGATACCTGAGAGTTTTCCACAAAACTTCATGTGTTCTGCTTGCTAATGCCAGTGCACTAGTCACTGCTAGAGAATAATGTTTTCTTCTGATTCACTATCTAAATCTCATGGGAGTGCTTCTCACTGACAGAATCTAATCTGGAATCCTGTTAGTAAATAATTCTGGAAAATATAGCCCCCGGGTTGCTTTCCTGTGATGCAAGGGTGAGTGTAGAAGGAACTAGATGGCATTGAGTTGACCAGTCTGGTCTAACCACTACTTCTACTGCCTCCCAGTAGAGGAAGGAGTGAGCAGCACTACCATAGTAGTAAACGGTACTACCATTCATGCCTCCAACAAATATTTATCGGACATCTTCATGTGATAGACACAAAGGATCAGGGAGCTTTAAAAGTCAATATTCCTGGCCTCTGGTGCTTATCACACCACCCACTAATTCTTCAGGTAACTAAATGCTTTTCCTTCTGTTATTGTCCTTTACTGTAGAATTTACCTTATTTAGTGAAATGTATCAATTCACATTAAAACAGTAAGAACTGTAATTTTTGCAATCATTGTTTATCCTCCCCACTCCCTTAGGTTTATCCATTACTTATTTATCTTGAATGGTCTCCAGTGGTACAGGAGGGAGAAAATATGGGTTCTCCATTTAGGGTTTTTAGGATTAGTGCCTGAGATCATCTTGCAATTTACGATTTATGATTAAATCAGTGACTGTGACATCTACATTAGATCCCTCACTTGTCACAATGAATTATTTCCATAGAGACTTCAAGGTCCTGAATTCTGAAAGAACACCAGAGAATCAAACTGTATCTCAGGTGTGACGGGTAAACCTAGGCATGAGTAACAGAAGAAAGAAACACAGTGAAAAAGAATAGAAAGAAAAGAATTGAGAAGGGGCAGGGAAAGAAGGGAGACCCTTTCCCCATACCTATTCATAATCTGTTCATGTTGACAAAAGTTTTTAATGGGGAAAAGCTGACAAGGTTAACTTTAGAAGTTCAGTATAAAATTGTTCTTACTGTAAAATCTCAAGTTGAAAAAAGTGTGGAAAAATATTAGAAGACATCTGCCAAAATGTTAGTTGTAATTCTTCTGTGTTGTATGATTATGGATGATCTTTTTTCCTTCCAATTTTTCTACAATGGACATGTATAAATTTCATAATCAGAAAAGAGTGAACTTTTTTTAATGACACGAAAATAAATCAAGGTACCATGTAATGAAATAACTCAGCCATTGTCTCCTCACTAATATTATACACTGTAAAAATTGGTGATCAGGTCCGGGTGTGGTGGCTCATGCCTGTAATCCCAGCACTTACGGAAACCGAGGCAGGCGGATCACCTGAGATTAGGAGTTCGAGACCAACCTGGCCAACGTGGCAAAACCCCCTCTCTACTAAAAATACAAACATTAGCCGGGCGTGGTGGCAGGCGCCTGTAATCCCAGCTACTCAGGAGACTGAGGTAGGAGAATCACTTGAACCTGGGAAGCAGAGATTGCAGTGATCCGAGATCATGCCATTGCACTCCAGCCTAGGCAATAGAGTGAGACCCCATCTCAAAAAGAAAACAAAGAAAAAAGAAAGAAAATGGTGATCAGCTTTATGCCCAGATCCCTCCGAAAGAAGGAAGTAGACATTACAAAGAATATACTTATCCTTTTGTGTTATTTGTTACCAATCTTCTAATGAAATTAGGACCTGAGGTGAGAAGTTAAAAAATGCACACACACATATATGTATACATATGTATGTGTTTATGTGTGTTATAGACCTGTCAAAGTCATCATATAAATTCTGTCTCTACAAAATATTATTTTTTTAATAGAGAAAGTGGAGGCCCAGAGAAGTTCTGTAATTTTTGCGAGGCTTCCCTGCAGGTACTGTCTCACGAACACTATTCAGTACTTCTGACACCAGCCGTCTTTTAGTTCACTGATCCTTGCTACCTGTCAGGGAAAGAATGGCAGAGTTTTCTAATCTTTGAGTCACATTGATTGGGTTGAAATTTATTGGAGGTACTTAACTGTTCTGGTCAGTCTTTAAAATCCAGGAGATAAATAATAATCTGATCCAATTAAAAGGCTGCTTCCCCTCTATGGTGAGAAATTAGCATTTTTTTTGTTCGAATTTTCCAGGAAGTTTTACAATGGATTTCAGCCCTGGGCCAGTTTATGACTCTCTTGGTACTTAATTGATTTTAACTGGCAGATAGGTCATGCTTAGAAATTTTTCCTCTGCAGGCAAAGAGTTAATAAGGAAGGATCTATCTTTTTTTGTCACAATTCTATTAATAAGTGATAAAAATTAGAAGACACAGAAAAAACAACACGTTATTTCTTACTGCATTCACAGTCATTTTATATACATATATCTTAATCCTTAAAGATCCCTAAATTTTTCTCATTTTAATCTATTCTTGTATAGATTTGGTAGCTAATTAGTATTTCCACTATCATATTTTCCCCTGTATTTGAAGACATCTCCTCCATCCTGTAGAAGTACCAGAATAAGAAATTTTTTTTAGTAGTTTTTTAAACATTGCTCTTTGTTCGTTTGTTTTTTCTGTTTTGTTGATATATAATAATTTACATGTTTATGGGTTCATGGGGGTGTTTGTTACCTGCATAGAATTTAGTGATCAAGTGAGGGTATTTGGAGTATCCATCACCTTGAGTGTTTATCATTTTTCATGTGTTGGTGTCATTTCAAGTTTCCTTTCTAGTCACTTTGAAATATACATAATATTGCTGTTAAGTATAGTCAGTGTAGTCTCCTATCAAACATTAGAACCTATTTCTTATATCTAACTGTATATTTGTGTCGAATTTTTAAGGTGAGCTCTTACTTGCCTTATATTCCAGGTTATTTTCTATCTCTAGTTGAATGTGAATGAATTATCTTAAATGACCTTCCAAACTATTACAATTCAAATTACTGTCAAATGATTTGTTTTCACAGAACAATCATAAGTTAATGCCTCTTTCATCTCAGCACCACTGGATACGTCTGTCTCTCTTTGTAAGGCATTGTTGATAAAAAATATAGTCACAACTACCTACGCTAATGAAGTTATTCGTCACTAATGCTTTAGAAAAGATAGGATTGAGTTTGCCCAGCAGTAGAATGGGTTCCAGAAAACAACTTCACTAATTTTTAATAGAATCATTGTATCACAAGGACCCGTAGATAAATTTTTTGTCAAATACGTCTAGATTATCAAAACAATTTGTATTTCCAAGGTATAGAATCATATATCGAAAAGAGGGATAATTTGACTTCCACTTTTCCTAATTGGATGCGTTTTATTTCTTTCTCTTGCCTGATTGCTCTGGCTAGGAGTTGTAGTACTATGTTGAGTGAAAGTGGTGAGAGTGGACCTCACCACTTGTCTTGTTCCAGTTCTTAAGGGAAATGCTTCCAGTTTTGCCCATTCAGCATGATGTTGGCTGTAGGGTTGTCATAGATGGCTTTTAGTATTTTGAAGTATGCTCCTTTGATGCTAGTTTGTTGATTTTTGTTATGAAGGGATGTTGACTATATAATCATATACCTAGAAAACCCTAAAGATTCCATCCAAAGACTCATACTAAACGACTACGGCAAAGTTTCAGGATACAAAAATCAGTGTACAAAAATCAGTAGCATTTCTAAATGCCAGTAACATTCAAGCTGAGAACAAAATCAAGAATGCAATTCCATCTATTATAGCCACACACACGCAAAAATAAAATATCTAGAAATACATTTAACAGGCTGGGCGCGGTGGCTCACGCCTGTAATCCCAGCACTTTGGGAGGCTGAGGCAGGCGGATCACGAGGTCAGGAGATCGAGACCATCCTGGCTACGGTGAAACCCAGTCTCTACTAAAAATACAAAAAAATTAGCTGGGCGTGTGGCAGGTGCATGTGGTCCCAGCTACTTGGGAGGCTGAGGCAGGAGAATGGCGTGAACCCGGGAGGCGGAGCTTGCAGTGAGCTGAGATCACGCCACTGCACTCCAGCCTGGGCGACAGAGCGAGACTCCGTCTCAAAAAAAAAAAAAAAAAGAAATACATTTAACCAAGGAGGTGAAAGATCTCTACAAGGAGGACTACGAAACGTTGCTGAAAGAAATCATAGACGGCACAAACAAATGGGAAAGCATTCCACGCTGGTGTGTTGAAAGAATCAATATCGTTAAAATGTCCATACTGGGTCAGTCTAGAGATTGGGAGCTGAAAGGAGCCAGGACATAAAAGAAGACGAGCCCATTGCACTCAGTGTCCCAGTGGTTTTGCTATTGTGCACTCACTCATTTATTCATTCAATAACCCTTATTGAACCCCCAGCATGTGCCATATATTATGCTACGTGTTGCAGTTATGCCACTCACATCCTTGTCCTCAGTATACTTGTCTCAAGACATGCAAATACACGGTTGCAATTCAATGTTATACGTGAAATATTAAAGCTATGTTCTAAGTTCTAGACGGTTAAAGAAGAGAATGACCAACTAGCATGGATGAGCAGGGACAGAGCAAGAAACAGCTTCACAGAGGAGGGGACGGTGATGCTTTGAGTTCTGAAGGATAAATAGGAATATGTTAGATGGGGGACTATTCCTGACAGAGGAATGTTACATTTATTTTAAAGTTAGGAAAATATAAGAGTGTGCCTTGTCAGAGGTGGTGGGTAGATCAGAGTGACTGAAGCAGAGCAAATGTCCAGAGTAGTGGAAGAAGGTGAGCCCAGACGGGCAGCCAGAGGCCAGTTCACAAAGAATCTTGTGTCACATGCCAAAGAGCTCTCAGTTAGGATTTACACACATAGTCATATTTGTTCCCTAGACAGGGTATTGACTGCAGCATGAAGAAGGGATTAGAGGGATTTGTAACTTCAGGTGGAAAGATTAGTTGAAATAATTCATTCAATTTATTTTTTCCACCTGTGTTTGTTGAGTGCCATTTATGCCCCCAAGCACTATTTTAGGTGCTGGAGATACAGCAGTGCAAAGGCAGAGAAAAATCCCTGTCCTTATTGAGTTACAGTCTAGTGTAAATAATTTTAGCAATGATGCCAGTTCATATTAAGTGATATGAAAAAAAAATAAAGCATGACAGCATTAGCCTGGGGATGAGGGCTAGGTTAGATGAATGGCCAGAGAGGTTCCCTCTGAGGAGATGATGTTGAGCAGACAGCTAGATATTGTGAGGGAACTAGTCTTGTGAAGAAGTGGGGAGGGCATTCCAGAGTGAAAGCAAGTACAGAGTGCCAAGAGGGAAAGAGCTTGGAGAGCTCTGGAAGAGCAAGGAGGCTGGTGTGGCTGGAGCAGAGTGAGCCAGGGAGTGCGCTAGGAGAGGTTGGAGACTTACATGGACAGGGGCTGATCATATAGGCCACAGGAATGAGTTTAGATTTTGTTCTAAATGGGGAACGCTGAGGAAAGGCTTTAAGAGTGGAGCGACTTGCACTTTTAAAAGGTCACTCCAATGTGTGAGGAGCAGGCATTGAGCAACTGGGCTTGAATTAGGGCAGAAGCATCTGAGATGAAGAGGTAAGACTGGATTGAGGAGGCAAAATTACCAAGACTTGGTGATGAGTTGGATACATGGAGAAGAATTTATGATGGCTCCCAGGTTTCTGGTATGGTGTCTGAAAAAAAAGGAGCAGATTTAGGTAAAAGGTAAAGAGTTTAGTTTAATTTAGTAATTGAGTTTAGTTTAGATGTTTTTTACATGTGCTTTACATACTAATGAAACATATGGATAGAATTCCATAAAAACAATTGGTATATGGATCTGGAGCTCGGTGGGTGGGATGTAAAGAATGAAAATACAGGTTTGTAAGTTTGGAGGGTCTGAGGTGGGTTAAAAAAATAGTAGCCCTTACCTTCACCTGAGTTTGGAATCAACTAAGAAATAAAATATAACAGAAATGGAGAGAGAAGACCAAACTGATATAGCTTACAGTGGAGAATACAGCTCATATATGCAGACAAATAGGCTTTGTAATTCTCAGCCTCAGAATTACCTGCTGGGTGACAGGTAAACTCCACAAACCCACAGATACCAAATAGTACTGAGACAATGAGGGAAGCTTTGAGCCAAGCATACCCAATTCATTCTTTCCTCATTTACCAATTTAGTAACTTACTCTGCCAACCAAAGGGTTGACTAAGTGAGAAGAGGGAAGGGGACCAGGAGGGCATTACTCATGGAACATTTCCACCTGGAAGGAAACATCAGGAGTGAGGGGATGCATCCTCCCTACCATGCACCCCTTGATGAAATCAGGCAAATTGAGGGCAGAGCCCTTGTGAGGAGCAGGCAAGAATCCTGAAGCAGGAACTCTGTGACACTGGCCACTCTAGAAGAGGGTGCGTTGGGAATGGACTGGGTGGAATCGAGGGGAGAAAGACCTCAAGAGGAAACAGATTCTCCCATTTAAAAGTGAATAAACCTGATTCTGCCTGTCACTCAAGGAGCTCCTTTAGTGTGACGATTTAATCTTCATAAAACTTGGACTTCATGAGTATCAGTGTTTTCAAAGCATTTCATATTCATTTTATGATTAATAATCACCACTTACAAAACTATAACACAAATAATATTTTACTGTTTTCTTATCAAAGAGGCAACGGAAGCTAGAGAACTTGAGGCACTTAAGCAAGGTTACTCAGGTTAGTCAGGAGAAAGCTTAGTCAGGATTCTGATGGCGAGCCCTTAGGCAGTACTATCTCTGTGTACATAGTTGGAAAAATATACGTGGATGATATAGGATATTGATCTCCTATTAGTGTCTGAGAAGGTGTGACTTTTCAGATATGAATAGGACAATTAAAAAGAAAACACAAGATCTATTCTTTATAAAAGTGAAATAATTTCAATAAGTTATTCATGGATTTGATATTTGATTAGTGTTATTCTAATTCTGTGATACAGTTGGGTTCCCTTGGACCTTTTAATACAGGGAAAATTTCAAAGCTGTGGTAAAAGTGATAAAATATCTAACAAAAACATAGTTTGCATCAGTGCTAAATTGTGATTTGTATAATGATTTCACCCAATCATTCAAAAATAGCATTTAACATAAGGAATCTCAGATTTTTTCTTCTCAAAAGTGTACTTGTCCACAGTCTTCATCAGGACACCCTCCAACAATCTTTAAGCCTTAATTAAATAAGGGCAGGAGAGAGCATCAGGCTTGGGTTTAGGATAAATATCCCTGGCTTGAACAGGAGATGTTGCTTTAATGACTTGGAATATGTCCAGAAATCTCAGACTGGCTAGCAGGCAAATATGACAGCTACTGGATCTTGCAGCAATAACATTCTAACCAATTAAAAGCTGAGCTAGAAATAATGGTTTGTCACTGAATGGTGTTTCAGAAACCAATTGGTCCAGATTAACCAGAGGATTAACTTTTCCAACTGAATTTAAAGGTCACAAGAAACTGACTAATTAATGAGAAAAGCATTCAATTAGAAGGGGAAATCTTACATATAAAAATTAGTTGAACAGACCTTGCTGTGTTATTTATAGATAACTAAACTGCTGCATTATTTTATGGCAGGAGTTCATAGCCAAGAATAAATATGTTCATTATTTTAAAAATTAAATGAGCAATCAGGTACTTCTAAGAAACTCATCTACTGAAAACTGGCATTCATGGGTTTCTAATATCCACAAGCGTGTTCATTTTTTAAAAAGATTTTTAGCAGGTAAATACAGCCTACTGTTGACTGATACTCAATTCTGATGGAATAAAAGTCAAGTTAATGGTTTGGCTTTTGATATGTGGGGGCATCTGAGATCAGCTCTTCAGATGGCGCTTGCATGGATAAGACCATGCCAGTGGCCCATTCTTATCTGGGCCACTGCAACAGGTGTGTGCAAAAGGAAGGCTTCAGTACCTTCAGTGCAACTTGCCAGGCTTTCACCCACTGTATCGGTGATGACATTTCCTCATTGAAAATACCACTTCTTTAAGAATCACTCTTCCTGCAGTTACCTCCCCAATAGGATCCATCTCCTATGGGAAACTGTGCCCCTCACACACATAGTAAGAATAGCTTGCTATGGGTGGAAGGATGTTGGCATAGACTTTAACTGAATTAATGGTGTATACAGGTAAGCATTAAAATGATTTCTTGTTAATATTATTTCTTGTACCCAGCACAATGCTGGCACATAGTGGGTTTTAATAAACATTTGTTCAGAGAAGGTTGGGTGTAGGGAGTGGAATTATGCAGAGGGAAAGAGAGAAGGGTTAGTCTGAGGGAAGCAAGGTATTGCTACTGACCGTAAGGAATTAGAATGGCAGTCAATTTCAGGTTTTATTGTACACATATAGAACTTGAGTTAAGTGAACTGGATTTTGATGTGACAAGTACTATTGTGTCAGAGGTGTGTGCTAGAAGTTAAAGTACGACATCCCCACTGGTTAAAGGAAACCTTTTGATCTCTCTCTCTGATATGTGCCAACAGCCCCCACAATAGGCATCATTTGATCCAACCCAAGCTCAACGAGGGATCACACTGGATCTACCAACAGACAACCAGGGAGCTGTCAATTTCCTGGACACTCCCCTTTGGTTGCTTGGCCCAGTGTTCAGTCCAGCTGGAATGTTCTTATGAATGGGCTTGAACACTTGAGCACTAACAGCAGCTCCTCATGGATGAAAACTAGATTTTACGTCCATATCAAGGAAGTAATTTTCAACGAGTGTACACTGGTTTGGTTGTACTGACTGTTAAGAGATCAAAATATTTTTATACCAGTGGTAAATGTCTGCTGCCACAAGCACTACCCACCCTCCTATACTGAGTGCTCCCAGCTTGCTGCCTTGGTCTCCCTCACTATCCAGCAATGCCTGACCCACAAGGGTTCTTCCCAGACTCTGGACCATAGCTGCAGCCAGTGTCCATTCTTAGGGGTCAGTTGTTGCATGGTTTGAATATTGCTCCTGCCTACATCTGTGCTATGCTCTTTTCAGTTACTCCTCAAGTGTTTTTGTGTTTCTTCCTCACTGATTCAGTCCCGAGAGGTTACCACATCCACTCCTGTTTATTAGAAGCATATAAGCAAACTACCTGCAGTTATCAATGAAGCAACTAGTTAACATCTTTAGCCTATCAACACAGAGACTGGGCCCAAATATCCCAAGGTAAAGTTTAGAGGTTATAGTTATCTGGTTTGTTTAGACGTGAAGGCAGTCAAACTAGTTTTCTTCATACCAAATACACTTTGCTGACTGAATTATTTAGGTTGGCTAGTTAGGGAGACTGAATAAATCAGATAGTTGACAATCTCACTTTGTTCTAGGTAAACCTTACTGTTAGCATTTTGTAGAAAGAAATATAAGCACTTCAAACATTTTTAGCATTAGCAAAATTCCTTTGTTGATAGTTCATTTTTCTAAGCTATCAATTTGTTTTCTTTCTTTTTAAATCAATTTTATTCAAATTGTAAGAAGTAACCATGACCAAATTAGTTGACAAATGTCCATATTTTAAAATACAAAGCCCTTATCCTTCTAGTAAAACTTCAGCTTAAACTAAAGTTATTCTTCATGTATGGTGGCAAAATGAGCCTGAGTACAGCAGTGTTTGTTCCACTTCTAAGACCCAGCTGAGCTACAGTTGATAGGTTTTGCCAGAAGTACATTCAACAAATGCTGATTGAGTTCTTATTATGAGCCATGCACTTTTCTGGATTATATGGATTCGCCAATGAGCAAAACGAAGTCCTTTCCCTCCTGGGCCTTAAATAACCCTAAACTGCTATGCTATTGACTAGAAAAGAATCACAAATTCCTTAAGTGTTTTGAAGATCTTAAAAAAGATTCTGCTAAATTATTTTTTGTCTTACTTTTCATTAATTCTAATACTTTTCCATTCTATATTATTTCCCAGCTGGCAATGCATAAACCTGTAAAGAATTTTTAAAATTTTAGAAAGATCCTTCTGGTTGTATTTACCATTTACTTATGCTACAAATCATTAGATATATTCCTGCAACCATGTTAATAAACTGCTTTCCCCTACATGTTTCAGGAAAGGGCCATCTTATTTGTTGGCTTTGGTAAAATGTACAGTGCTTGGAAGGATGTCTCCATCCTAGAACCCTCCCTGCACTGTACTGAATTAGCCCTCATACCAGCATCTCTGAATGGAAAGCTCTTCCCTGCTCATCTCCATCTGTGGAAGTTCTATCTTCCTGGTCATTTACAGAGTAACTTCTTTGCTCCACACTTTCTTCTTTATACATGATATGAAAGGGGAAAAGGCAGGGTATTACAGCTATCTTAGTTTGTCCATCTGCTGTAATAAAATACCATAGACTAGATAGCTTATAAACAAGAGAAATTCATTTCTCCTAGTTCTGCAGGTGGGGAAGTCCAAGATCAAGGCACTGGCAGATTTGATGTCCATTGCAGGCCTGCCTCCTCATAGATGACACCTTCTTGCTGTGTGCTCACCTGGTGGGAGAGGCAAGCCAGCTTTCTCAGGCCTGTTTTTACAGAGGCACTAATCCCAGCCATGAGGGCTCTGCTCTCATGATTTAATCGCCTCCCAAGGGCCTTTCACCTCCTAATACCATCACCTTGGAGATTAGATTTCAACTTATAAATTTCAGGGAAACACAAATATTCAAACCATAGCAACAGCTATGTGAAGACCAACCCTTCCTTCAAAGCCTTGCTCAAGCATTGCTTGCTCCAGGAACCCTTCTCAGATTCCCTGGGATGGAGCGCATCTCTCTTTCCTCTCTGCCGTGGTTCATTATTTGGTACCCTACGGCTCTTTGTGTATGTGCATGCCTCTTCCTCTAAAGTTGGCACTTGTAGAGGGCAAAAGCTGTATTTTAATCACTTTTGTATTTCCCAGAGTGCCTAGCACAGTGAGCTATACAAAATAGTCACCTAATAAATGCTTATAGAATAGAATAGAATAAGTTAGTGTTAATGCAATCCTTTATCACTCACTTGAAAAGATGGAAAGAGAAAAAATTGGGTTGAGCTAAACCATACTTATGTTTGTAATATACTGTATCAGACATAAAGGTTGTTCAATGTATTTGTTTCAAGTTTCTTCTAGAACATTCCTTCAAATCCTAGATATACTGTAGACTGGAGTGCTGAAGTGAATTACCCTTGAGATGCCCAGTCTCACGTATACAGGATGTACAGAATTCCCTGTGCTTTGTGGGACCCCCAAAATGAGGAAAATAAAGCCCATCAAACTTTTTTTGAAATCCACTGGAGAGGAATAAAATACAAAAAGGCAATCATGCAGTAGCAGCAGCAACCAGGCTCTCTAAGTTGTGTCAAACTGCCTGACTAGTTAGAGTCATGTTCAGGGCGTCTCTCCCGCCTGATTCTCTAACTCTCCCTCTCTCCCTCTGCTGCCTTGAGAAGCTTGCTCTCATTAAAAGGGATGAGAAACTAGCCACATCATTATATTCACTTAAGGCAGAGTTTAGCTGGTCAGTTTTTGCCACTGTTAGTAATAGCTGCCACTTTGGGATTTTGAGCTCTTATTGGCATCATGGTTTGGGTTGGGATTTTTATTTGTCTTACTTTGAAATTTACATGTCTTCAGAACAACTAAAATTCACAAGAACAAACTAATTAATGGATTCCATTTTTGACAGCTACAAGAAGACAGATGAGAAAGTAACATGCTTCTGGCAGCGTGTTATCAATTGGGAGGCAACAGTGCATTCCCTCTATGTGGAACAGTGAGCTGGAACCGACACTGACAGATGACATGGCCCTTTGACAGTGATGCCTGTATGAGCTGACAGCTCCACTTGCAGTCAGTCAAGTCCATGCTTTGCAGTGAAATTTTAACGGGCTTGATTTGCAGAATATTTTTTGTCTACTTCTCAGCTTGTGGTAGAAGTGAATAAAAATTTCAAAGCATTCACATTAAAAGAGGATTCTAGGATCTGTTACCAAACCTTCTTTTCCCCTCAAAGCTAATAGTAATAATAGTAAATAAAGCATAATCTTGGGGGCAAAAACCTGTAGGACATCTAGGAAAGGAACAATTCTCCTCCTGAAAAATAGGTTTTCTATAATGCAAGGTAATTTATATATCAGTAAAAATCTTTTAGGAATGATGAGATACCAAATTTCCCAAATTAATTATAATTTAATCATAAAATATGTGTGTATGTATGTGTATATGTATACACACATATGTGCATATACACATACACAAATCATATTAAGGGAGACTGATTTAATTATGCTTTTAAAACTTATTATATGATCAAGTAGACTGCTTCCAAATACTAGAAAATATTTTTCTGTAAGAGAAAGAATCTTGCTCATTCACTTTCAGGTTTTAGGTTGTGTTTTCCATTTTACCTTTTTACAATCTATTCTCTTTAAACAAGACATAGGCATGAAGCTGATTTCCTGTGTGACTTTTGTAAAGTTACTATTCTGTGTTTCAATTCCTTCACCAACAAAATGTAGCTAATCACCCTGTCACCACCAACATCCCTCACAGGCTAACAGCAAGAAATAAGGGCATCAGGGGTTGCAAACTAGTGAGTGGAAGGCCAAATTGGACTGGCAGGGGTGTTGTGAATTTTTGCATTTGAATGCCCCTAGGCTGGGCAGGCACCTCCAGTTTACATAGCCTCTGCTCCCTGTCTAACACTGTATCTCTTTGCACATTTATATAACTTGCTTGGGCCCTGAAGGCAATTGAATTTGTCACTGTGGCATCATCAACCAATGTGTTCACACTACTCATAGAAACATAATAATTCTAACATTGTTGGTTTCAAAAGACTCACCATAAATGGATAAAATAAATAGAATTTAATGATGGAGACAGGCAAATACAAATGAAATGGACATACAATGACAAAGAACAGCTAAAGTTAAAAGCTAATATTGACATATAATGCAAACTCTGTTCTGAGGGTGATAAGCTAGCACTGAGCCACACACTTGCAAATGTCCTAACTAGTCTTTCCTCTTGCTCCCCACTTCCCCGTAAACAAATACAGCAGAGAGCTGAGTCTAGCAATCTTATGCCAGGCAAAGATAAATGATTCACTTGTTATTGGGATTATCTAGCCAATTAAGGCGACTGATGCAACTGCTATTGTTTTAATGTTTGTCTCCTCTAAAACTCATGTTGAAATTTAATTTCCACTGTAACAGTCTTAAAAGGTGGGACTTTTTAGAGGTGATTAGGCCATGAAGGCTCCACCCTCATGGGTGGGAATGGTGCCCTTGTAAAAGGGCATGTTCAGCCTCCTCTTGTCTTCTTTTGCCCTCTTACCTTTGACATGGGATGATGCAGCAAGAAAGCCCTTGCTGCAAGATGCCAGCTTCTTGATCTTGGACTTCCCAGCCTCCAGAACTGTGAGACAATAAGTTCCTCTTTATTATAAATTACCCTGTCTCAGGTCTTATGTTATAGCAAAATAAAATGAACTAAGACACCAATCTTCATATATGTATAATTATAAATAATTAAAGAAAGTGATATGGAAAGCATATTAGGAGAGATGAGTTTTTGAAATGTCTTGGAAGAAAAATAATTCATAGATTGGCAGAGGAAAGGAAAAAGCCATTTTATGCAGAGAGAATGGTTTATGCAAAGGTTCAGAGATGAGAAAGTCTTAAGTTATCCTTGCTAGAATAGAGCCCATGCAGTTCATAATGAGGAAAAGATAAGGTTGGGTTCCCTGGATTAACTACATATACAGAGTATTACAGCATGTTAATTTGTAAGGAAACAAAATTCACAGACTGCATACAAAAACCAAGTAAAATATAATGACCTTCCATTTGTTTTATGGTAATTGGACATTTATTTCATAAAGTAAGTACTGCTATTATACCATGACCCATGTTAAAAAGGAAAACTTCTCAGTTTACATTTCACCCATCATAACCTTGAATATTAAAATAAACTTACATGCTCCATTAACTAGAAAATAATTCTCTTCTATGCTTTGAATTTGCCTAGGGTGTGGTTCTCTGTGAAGACAAGTTCAATTAATATGCTTGAAGAATTCTAATTAAGAAACAAGGTAATTTCAAAGTTATGACATTTAATGTTTTACTATCATCTTTTTAATGCCTACTTTTATTCAATTCTTCAATTTCTTGAAACTTTATATGGTTTTTGAGATTTAACTTTGTGATTTCTATATTAATTAAACCTTATTGGCCATCTCTTATACCAGAGATGAAAATTATCATAGGCTGATAAAGAATATTTGATTAGTGCCTAGTATGCTTAGAATAATGTATCAATGAATATTTGTCAGATATCTATGTGTTAGGTGTCCTGGTGATATTCAAAAGAGTTACTGGACATAACTCTTTCCCTGTGATGAAGCAGTTGATAATATAAAATAGATAATTGTGGAAATAGATTTCCTCATCAAATTAATGCTCCTTTGTCAGGTTTCTCTTTTTCTTTAATCTCTGAACAAACAGTTTTTATTGGGAAAGCCATTGATCAATTATATGATAGAAAAACACAAAGTGGTTATACTATAATGTCAAGTATTCAGGTTACGTAAGAGTTTAAAATAAGATGAGCAAATTGCAAGACGTTATTAAACATTTTCCCACTATAGATTGAAAAATGGAGGAACCAAAATTCAAATGAATAACTCCACTCAGGTAGCAGGGAGGTATTTAAGTCAGTTGGGACTCTTACACACTCAGGACATGCAGGGCTCTTGTCAGATCTCTCATTGCCATTTCTGTGAACTACAGACCATTGCATTCCCTCAGTGGAACTGAAAGCCTATTTGCAGGAGAGCCACAACCCAACACCACATTGTATGGGAATGAAAAAATCAAGCCAGTCATGAAACACATGGTGAGATGGATTACTTTTCTGTGACTGGATTCCTTGCCCCTGCCATTTTTAACCAGGATAACAAATGTTCTTTGTTTGGACATCATTCTGAGCATATAAGGATTCAGGACAGGATTACAGGTGGTGAAGATCAGAAGTAATGGTTCCTGAATTGAATGAGCTCTATGTTCAAAACATTAATCTTAAAATTAATTAAAAACTCTATTTGATTATTTCTGTATGCCTAAATCAAGTTATCTGTGTTATGAATTTCCAAGAAAATAGGTTGTGTGGAATTATGTTGGTTGGCATATTCCTCTTTCCTCATAAGTCAAGATAAAATTGAAAAATGGAGGGGGGGTGGAGCCAAGATGGCCAAATAGGAACAGCTCCGGTCTACAGCTCCCAGCGTGAGTGATGCAGAAGACGGGTGATTTCTGCATTTCCATCTGAAGTACTGGGTTCATCTCACTAGGGAGTGCCAGACAGTGGGTACAGGACAGTGGGTGCAGCGCGCCCTGCGCGAGCCAAAGCAGGGCGAGGCATTGCCTCACTCAGGAAGTGCAAGGGGTCAGGGAGTTCCCTTTCCCAGTCAGAGAAAGGGGTGACAGACAGCACCTGGAAAAACGGGTCACTCCCACCCTAATACTGCGCTTTTCCAACGGGCTTAAAAAACGGCACACCAGGAGATTATATCCCGCACCTGGCTAGGAGGGTCCTAAGCCCATGGAGTCTTGCTCATTGCTAGCACAGCAGTCTGAGATCAAACTGCAAGGTGGCAGTGAGGCTGGGGGAGGGGCGCCTGCCATTGCCCAGGCTTGCTTAGGTAAACAAAGCAGCTGGGAAGCTTGAACTGGGTGGAGCCCACCACAGCTCAAGGAGGCCTTCCTGCCTCTGTAGGCTCCACCTCTTGGGGCAGGGCACAGACAAACAAAAAGACAGCAGTAACCTCTGCAGACTTAAATGTCCCTGTCTGACAGCTTTGAAGAGAGTAGTGGTTCTCCCAGCACGCAGCTGGAGATCTGAGAACGGGCAGACTGCCTCCTCAAGTGGGTTCCTGGCCCCCGAGCAACCTAACTGGGAGGCACCCCCCAGTAGGGACAGACTGACACCTCACTCGGCCAGGTACTCCTCTGAGACAAAACTTCCAGAGGAACAATCAGGCAGCAGCATTTGCGGTTCACCAATATCACCTGTTCTGCAGCCACCACTGCTGATACCCAGGCAAACAGGGTCTGGAGTGGACCTCTAGCAAACTCCAACAGACCTGCAGCTGAGGGTCCTGTCTGTTAGAAGGAAAACTAACAAACAGGACATCCACACCAAAAACCCATCTGTACGTCACCATCACCAAAGACCAAAAGTAGATAAAACCACAAAGATGGGGATAAAACAGAGCAGAAAAACTGAAAACTCTAAAAAGCAGAGCGCCTCTCCTCCTCCTAAGGAATGCAGCTCCTCACCAGCAACGGAACAAAGCTGGACGGAGAATGACTTTGACGAGTTGAGAGAAGAAGGCTTCAGACGATCAAACTACTCCGAGCTACAGGAGGAAATACAAACCAATGGCAAAGAAGTTAAAAACTTTGAAAAAAAATTAGACGAATGGATACCTAGAATAACCAATGCAGAGAAGTCCTTAAAAGACCTGACGGAGCTGAAAGCCAAGGCTTGAGAACTACGTGAAGAATGCAGAAGCCTCAGGGACCGATGTGATCAACTGGAAGAAAGGGTATCAGTGATGGAAGACGAAATGAATGAAATGAAGCAAGGGAAGTTTAGAGAAAAAGGAATAAAAAGAAATGAACAAAGCCTCCAAGAAATATGGGACGATGTGAAAAGACCAAATCTACGTCTGATTGGTGTACCTGAAAGTGATGGGGAGAATGGAACCAAGTTGGAAAACACTCTGCAGGATATTATCCAGGAGAACTTCCCCAATCTAGAAGGGCAGGCCAACATTCAGATTCAGGAAATACAGAGAACGCCACAAAGATACTCCTCGAGAAGAGCAACTCCAAGACACATAATTGTCAGATTCACCAAAGTTGAAATAAAGGAAAAAATGTTAAGGACAGCCAGAGAGAAAGGTCGGGTTACCCACAAAGGGAAGCCCTTCAGACTAACAGCGGATCTCTTGGCAGAAACTCTACAAACCAGAAGAGAATGGGGGCCAATATTCAACATTCAGAATTTTCAACCCAGAATTTCATATCCAGCCAAAGTAAGCTTCATAAGTGAAGGAGAAATAAAATACTTTACAGACAAGCAAGTGCTGAGAGATTTTGTCACCACCAGGCCTGCCCTAAAAGAGCTCCTGAAGGAAGCACTAAACATGGAAAGGAACAACCGGTACCAGCCACTGCAAAAACATGCCAAAATGTAAAGACAATCAAGGCTAGGAAGAAACTGCATCAACTATAAAGCAAAATAACCAGCTAACATCATAATGACAGGACCAAATTCACACATAACATTATTAACTTGAAATGTGCATGGGCTAAATGCTCCAATTAAAAGACACAGACTGGCAAATTGGATAAAGAGTCAAGACCCATCGGTGTGCTGTATTCAGGAAACCCATCTCATGTGCAGAGACACACATAGGCTCAAAATAAAGGGATGGAGGAAGATCTACCAAGCAAATGGAAAACGAAAAAAGGCAGGTGTTGCAATCCTAATCTCTGCTAAAACAGACTTTAAGCCAACAAAGGTCAAAAGAGACAAAGAAGGCCATTACATAATGGTAAAGGGATCAATTCAACAAGAAGAGCTAACTATCCTAAATATATATGCATCCAATACAGGAGCACCCAGATTCATAAAGCAAGTCCTTAGTGATCTACAAAGAGACTTAGACTCCCACACAATAATAATGGGAGACTTTAGCACCCCACTGTCAACATTAGACAGATCAACGAGACAGAAAGTTAACAAGGATACCCAGGAATTGAACTCAGCTCTGCACCAAGCAGACCTAATAGACTTCTACTGAACTCTCCACCCCAAATCAACAGAATATACATTTTTTTCAGCACCACACCACACCTATTCCAAAATCGACCACACAGTTGGAAGTAAAGCTCTCCTCAGCAAATGTAAAAGAACAGAAATTATAACAGTCTCTCAGACCACAGTGCAATCAAACTAGAACTCAGTATGAAGAAACTCATTCAAAACCGCTCAACTACATGGAAACTGAACAACCTGCTCCTGAATGACTATTGGGTACATAACAAAATGAATGCAGAAGTAAAGATGTTCTTTGAAACCAACGAGAACAAAGACACAACATACCAGAATCTCTGGGACACATTCATAGCAGTGTGTAGAGGGAAATTTATAGCACTAAATGCCCACAGGAGAAAGCAGAAAAGACCCAAAATTGACGCCCTAACATCACAATTAAAAGAACTAGAAAAGCAAGAGCAAACACATTCAAAAGCTAGCAGAAGGCAAGAAATAACTAAAATCAGAGCAGAACTGAAGGAAATAGAGACTTTAAAAAATTAATGAATCCAGGAGCTGGTTTTTTGAAAAGATCAACAAAATTGATAGACCGCTAGCAAGAGTAATAAAGAAGAAAAGAGAAAAGAATCAAATAGACACAATAAAAAATGATAAAGGGGATATCACCACTGATCCCACAGAAATACAAACTACCATCAGAGAATACTACAAACACCTCTATGCAAATAAACTAGAAAATCTAGAAGGAATGGATAAATTCCTTGACACATACACTCTCCCAAGACTAAACCAGGAAGAAGTTGAATCTCTGAATAGACCAATAAGAGGCTCTGAAATTTTGGCAATAATCAATAGCTTACCAACCAAAAAAAGTCCAGGACCAGATGGATTCACAGCCGAATTCTACCAGAGGTACAAGGAGGAACTGGTACCATTCCTTCTGAAAGTATTCCAATCAATAGAAAAAGAGGTAATCTTCCCTAACTCATTTTATGAGGCCAGCATCATCCTGATACCAAAGCCTGGCAGAGACACAACCAAAAAAGAGAATTTTAGACCAATATCCTTGATGAACATTGATGCAAAAATCCTCAATAAAATCCTGGCAAACCAAATCCAGCAGCACATCAAAAAACTTATCCACCATGATCAAGTGGGCTTCGTCTCTGAGATGCAAGGCTGGTTCAACATACGCAAATCAATAAATGTAATCCAGCATATAAACAGAACCAAAGACAAAAACCACATGATTATCTCAATAGATGCAGAAAAGGCCTTTGACAAAATTCAACAACCCTTCATGCTAAAAACTCTCAATAAATTAGGTACTGATGGGACATATCTCAAAATAATAAGAGCTATCTATGACAAACCCACAGCCAATATCATACTGAATGGGCAAAAACTGGAAGCATTCCCTTTGAAAACTGGCACAAGACAGGGATGCCCTCTCTCACCACTCCTATTCAACATAGTGTTGGAAGTTCTGGCCAGGGCAATCAGGCAGGAGAAGGAAATAAAGGGTATTCAATTAGGAAAAGAGGAAGTCAAATTGTCCCTGTTTGCAGATGACATGATTGTATATCTAGAAAACCCCATTGTCTCAGCCCAAAATCTCCTTAAGCTGATAAGCAACTTCGCAAAGTCTCAGGATACAAAATCAACGTGCAAAAATCACAAGCATTCTTATACACCAAAAACAGACAAACAGAGAGCCAAATCATGAGTGAACTCCCATTCAGAATTGCTTCAAAGAGAATAAAATACCTAGGAATCCAACTTACAAGGGACGTGAAGGACCTCTTCAAGGAGAACTACAATGAAATAAAAGGATACAAACAAATGGAAGAACATTCCATGCTCATGGGTTGGAAGAATCAGTATCATGAAAATGGCCATACTGCCCAAGGTAATTTATAGATTCAATGCCATCCCCATCAAGCTACCAATGACTTTCTTCACAGAATTGGAAAAAACTACTTTAAAGTTCATATGGAACCAAAAAAGAGCCCACATCGCCAAGGCAATCCTAAGCCAAAAGAACAAAGCCAGAGGCATCATGCTACCTGACTTCAAACTATACTACAAGGCTACAGTAACCAAAACAGCATGGTACTGGTACCAAAACAGAGATATAGAACAATGGAACAGAACAGAGCCCTTAGAAAGAATGCCGCATATCTACAACCATCTGATCTTTGACAAACCTGACAAAAACAAGAAATGGGGGAAAGGGTTCCCTATTTAATAAATGGTGCTGGGAAAAGTGGCTAGCCATATGTAGAAAGCTGAAACTAGATCCCTTCCTTACACCTTATACAAAAATTAATTCAAGATGGCTTAAAGACTTACATGTTAGACCTAAAACCATAAAAACCCTACAAGAAAACCTAGGCAATACCATTCAGGACATAGGCATGGGCAAGGACTTCATGTCTAAAACACCAAAAGCAATGGCAACAAAAGCCAAAATTGACAAATGGGATCTAATTAAACTAAAGAGCTTCTGCACAGCAAAAGAAACTACCATCAGAGTGAACAGGCAACCTACAGAATGGGAGAAAATTTTCACAACCTACTCATCTGACAAAGGGCTAATATCCAGAATCTACAACAAACTCAAACAAATTTACAAGAAAAAACCAGACAACCCCATCAAAAAGTGGGCAAAGGATATGAACAGACGCTTCTCAAAAGAAGACATTTATGCAGCCAAAAAACACATGAAAAAATGCTCATCATCACTGGCCATCAGAGAAATGCAAATCAAAACCACAATGAGATACCATCTCACACCAGTTAGAATGGCCATCATTAAAAAGTCAGGAAACAACAGGTGCTGGAGAGGATGTGGAGAAACAGGAACACTTTTACACTGTTGGTGGGACTGTAAACTAGTTGAACCATTGTGGAAGTCAGTGTGGCGATTCCTCAGGGATCCAGAACTAGAAATACCATTTGACCCAGCCATCCCATTACTGGTTATATACCCAAAGGAGTATTAATCATGCTGCTATAAAGACACATGCACATGTATGTTTATTGCGGCACTATTCACAATAGCAAAGACTTGGAACCAACCCAAATGTCCAACAACGATAGACAAGATTAAGAAAACGTGGCACATATACACCATGGAATACTATGCAGCCATAAAAAATGATAAGTTCATGTCCTTTGTAGGAACATGGGTGAAACTGGAAACCATCATTCTCAGCAAACTATTGCAAGGACAAAAAACCAAACACCACACATTCTCACTCATAGGTGGGAATTGAACAGTGAGAACACATGGACACAGGAAGGGGAACATCACACTCCGAGGACTGTTGTGGGGTGGGGGGAGGGGGGAGGGACAGCATTAGGAGATATACCTAACACTAAATGATGAGTTAATGGGTGCAGCACACCAAAATGGCACATGTATACATATGTAACAAACCTGCACATTGTGCACATGTACCCTAAATCTTAAAGTATAATAATAATAAAATTAAATTAAAAAAATTTTATCGTTAAACATGGTGACTTTAATTAGTAACATTGTATAGTGTTCTTGAAAATCACTAGGAGAGTAGATTTTAAGTGTTCTCATCACAAAAACATGACTAGCATGTGAGGTGATGCATATGTGGATTGGCACAGTTTGGCCATTCCATAGTATGTGCATGTTTCATAACATCACGTTGTATATAATGTGTGTGCAATTTTTTTGGTTGATTAAAAATAAATTTTATAACTAAAAAAATTGAAAAATGGAATATCTAATATTAAATGATAATTTTAATTAATAATTCCTTAATAGCAAGTATAACTAGTGATGAGTATATTAACTACAAACAGTCTTTGCTTTTGAAAACCTATTGACTTCATTTATTTAGTTTTTCTTTTCTTTCCTAGCATAATTTTGGACTCAATTGCTTCAGTGTTTGCCTTCTCACATCTTCTGGGACTCCACTTAGTGTGTCTTACAAGAGCCAGGAAAACCAAGACAACAGCAACTGAGTCAGCTCAGGCTACAGGTATCTTCCCTTCCCCTATTCTTTTCTTCATTTATTTTACAAACATTTATTGACTGAGTGTTGGACTGTGCTTAATGCTGAAGACACAGTGATGAACAACACAGGCATGGTCACTGTCCCCTGGAGCTCACAATCTCAGCAGAGGCAACTACTCAAGCGGTTACAATGCAATATAGGAGGTGCCATAATGGGGAAATATAGGAAGGGAACCCAACCCAAAGGCCTGGGAAGACTTCTTGGAAGAAATGACACTTAAGCAGACACCTCAAGGATAAAAGGGAATTGGCCAGTGAAGAGGTGGAACATGTTCCTGGCAGATGGTACAGCATATGCCAAGGCCCATAGGCAAGAGACTCTGAAAGAAATTCAATATGGCTAGAATAGAATGGTGGGGATGAGACTGAAGTTAGACAAGCAGGCAGGAGCTAGATCATGTCAGGCCTTACAAACCATGCTAAGTTAAGACTTCATCCTTAGAGCACTGGGGGAGCCACTCCAGGAACTTCTATTTGAAGTACATATACATTATCTATACTCCCCTTGATGTCTCAGGCAAGGAGGGGAAGGGGGACATAATTCCTTTCACTGACAAATACCATATTATCCTCTTTATCTCATTATGGGCTCTCTCTTTCTCTCCCCAACCCCCCGCCAAGTGTGTATGTGCATATGTGCTGGCAGAAAAGAATTTCCCATCTATCTGGCATTCTTTCTCCCCCAAAATGGTCTTTCACTAGCCTCCAAACCTTCCATTAGCCTCCAAACCTCCTGTAGCCTCCCAAGACCAGGAAGAAGTTGTCTTCTTTAGCCTCCAAACCTCCTGTAGGAAAACAGCCTGTTGCATGGCAACAGTGATGCAAACTGGAAGCAGAACCACCATGATGACCGATGTTTCATCCCTGCATGCCACGGTATTCTGCAGCAAGATCTTCAAATCATGCTCATAGCATAGATAACCCTTCGTAAAGAATACCTGTAGCACGGACAACTCTTCATGAAGATGCTTACTCCCCAGTGATCATGAGTTTCAAAAGAAAGTATGCAACACGACCACCTGCACATATTTCACCAAAAACACAATGTCTCCCAGCCACTGAGACATCGTGTCTGTTGGTAAGTCCCTATTAAATGTTTCTCTTTGAGAAACCAGATTTGTCAGCCTCTTTCTTCAGCTTCTCAGCTACTTTGGTCTTTGGGGATATGCTTGCATAGATCTGTCACCGTGGAACACCTCCTTTCTAAAATAGGTCTTCATTGATGATACTATAACATAATATATTTATATTATATTGTTGTTGTTTCTTTTTTTTTTTAAGAGAGCGGGTCTCATTCTGTTACTCAGGCTGGAGTGCAATGGTGCGATCATAGCACATTGCAATGTCGAAATCCTGGGCTCAAGCCATCCTCCCACCTCAGCCTCCTGAGTAGCTGAGACTACAGGCATGTGCCAAAATATATATATTTTGAAGCCCCTACTATTGCCAGTCATTGTGCTAAGCAGGGAGATAAAATTGTGGGCAAAGATACACTCTGCCTGCTCAGTTGGAATTTACATCTTTGTCACAATTTCTTAAAAAAAAAAAAACCACTAAGTTAAGTAAATAATAGATATTTTCCCAGCGATAAAGGAGTAAAAGTTTAGAAGCACAGAGCAATTTTTTTTTCCTAAAAAGAACCCTTCAGAGAATACAGATCTGGATTGAAATGAATTATTGGCTCATGTTTAAGCCCTGTTGACATGATGATAAATAAATATTTAGGCAAGTTATAAACTGATGTGTGAAGGCCACAGCAGTATCTTAACTTCCTCATCCCCTCTCCCTGCTTCACTCAGAAATGTTTTGTGAAAATGTTTCAAACTGCTGTAGAATACTGTCACACCAAAGGCAGGTTTCCAGGAAAAAAAAAAAAATGTGGCAGCAGCTTCTCTGCCACCACAGAGATGAATGTTTTTCAGTTATTTATATCCCATAGCATGAGACTCCATGGCAGGCCTGAAGGTGTCAGAGAGCGGGAGAGAATAGGGTACTTTCACCAAGGAGAACACGTGAGACGCGATTGAAACACATGGTTACAAAAAGAGGAGACATGAAGGCAGGAGAAAATAAAATGTATGCATTTTTTCACAGGATTCAATGAAGATGCATATTAATTAAACCTCACTTGCGAAGTTCACATCCCATAGGTGATACGTATTTTGCTGATATGATGGGAGGTTGACTCTAAGCTTATGATAATTAGTCAATGAGTATGTATTGACTGCTTTTGATTTGTACCGGATGGCGCAGGGACATACAGAAGAACAGAAATCCAATGAGGATGTGAGAGAGTTTTGCTTTATCTTACTTCTATGCCACTTGTTCCCACTCTTTGGCGGGGAGGAGCAACTGATCCCTGGGGTGAAGGTACCAACACCTTGGAGAACACTCAGGGTCAGGTACTCTTCCCTCTGGTTTCTCTCATGATGTTCTGGGACTTCCTCATATTGGCCAAAGCTTTAGAGAGTTAAAAAAGGACACTTCTGTAATGAGGCTGTAGATGCTGTGATATGGACATTCTTTATCCAGGAACACTTGGGCTGGGGTTACCATCTATTGAAGGCTCATCTGGCTAACAGAAATGCTGGGTAAAATTTTTACTGAATTGAAAGTGCATTTCAAGTAATGTTCCCAAATCTGACTATCCATCAGAATCCCCGTAAGGGCTTTTAAAAATATGCACGCATAGCCTAATACCCGACCTACTGACTGATTCAGGAGATTCAGAGCACCAGAATCTTGATTTTTAAAAAAGATTCCCCAGGTGAGTCTTATGCAACCTACACTTTGATGTGTTTAGGGAAGACTAAATGGCAACCCATACAAAGGCTCTGCTGTTTAATACTAAACTCTTTACCTTTTTAATTTCATTTCAATTCAACAATGATATTTTAAATATCTACCAGGTGCTATTCAGAAGCCATCCATAAAGATGTTTGGAAGTGTTTTTTGTTTGTTTTTGAGACAGAGTCTCACTTTGTCTCCCAGGCTGGAGTGCAATGGCACGATCTCGGCTGACTGCAACCTCCGCTGCCTGGGTTCAAGCAATTCTCCTGCCTCAGCCTTCCGAGTAGGTGGGATTACAGGTGCCCGCAACCACACCTAGCTAATTTTTGTATTTTTAGTAGAGACAGGGTTTCACCATGTTGGCCAGGCTGGTCTTGAACCCCCAACCTCAAGTGATCCACCCACCTCAGCCTCCCAAAGTGCCAGGATTACAGGTATGCACCACTGCACCCAGCCCAGAAGTGTTTTTTTAAATGTAAATTAACAACTGTAATCCTTAGCCTGTACTGAGCCTATCACAGACATCAGCTGAACAGTTACAACAGCCCTATGAGGTAGATACTATTATTATCCCATTTACAGATGGAAACACTGAGGCTTAGGCAGTTTAAATATCTTGACTAAGTCACGTCAGGATTTGAATTCAGGTGAGTATAACTCAAGAGCCTTGAGCTCATAACCTTTCTGCCTATTGAATCTCTCTATATACTTTACCTTAGAAAGAAATACTATTCAGTGTATTGTTAAAGTAACTGGAAAAATTATTGCTTTCTGGATAAAATGCTTTAAGTGGGCTACTTGCCTAAAGAATTATTTTTTAAAGTTAAATTAGTGGGTGAGCAATATGTCAGACCTACTCACAGGTAAGAATCCAAATTTATAATATTGCTGAATTAAATATTTATGAATACGAGTAGATAGTTACTTATTTACATAGATCGGTGTGAATATAGCCAAATATAGATGTCTATAATTTTTTCCTCAATCAGCCTTTTCCTAGAATTCCTACTTTGATATATTTTAGCTGACTTATGTTTACATCAATGCTGTGGTGTTTATGCACTTCAAAGTTGGCAGATTTTAAGGTATCTTCTAAATTTGCCTGTGTCCAAATTTAGACAAATAACAAAATGACCTTGATGCAAATGCCACACTTTATTGAATTATGGGAAATAATATATGTGACCACAGAAGAGGGTACATCAGTTTGATCATGCTTTTTAAAATTATCTATTTTTAGTACAGACCTATATAAAATAAATGTTTTCATATAAGGTTATGCTGTTTGCTAATGATTTTTTTTGGCCAGAAAAGAGAGTATGAAAGATAAAAAAGCATTTATAATAAACCCGTTGGAAACCAATAATATGTGTCATAATCTGAGAAACTCCTTCACTTTTTAATTACATATTTAATTATAGTGTGACTGAGCAGGTTACTTAACCTCTTTGTGCTTCAACTCCCTTATCAGCAAAATAGAGTTGAGAGTAGTACCCTCCTCCCTGGGTGGTAGAAAAGATGAAATGAAATAGTGCATGTAAAGCTGTTTCAACAGTACTTGTCACAGAGTAGGCACCCAATATTAATGGCTCTCATTATTAATTCAATTCAGCAAATATTCACTGAATGACAATCATAAAAACAATTGATCATTTTACAAATAATAACTTGTATCTCAGACACTAAGCCACATACTATATTCATATTACCTCATTAAATGTTCATAACTATGGAGTCAGTATACTTTTAATCCCACTTTACAGATGAATAGACAGGCTTAGGGAGGTGATATAGTCAGAAGATGCTGATACCAGTGTTTCAACAAGCAGTTGGACTCCCTGGCCCTCCTGACTACCAGACTGTGACTCTATATCTAGTACCACACCTGGCACTGGAAGGCAATGGTGAGCTGAAGAGCCAGGGTTGCTTACCTTTGGGAAGGCTACCGTCTAGAAGAGAAGGCAGCCATCAATCAAAACATTACAAAAATAATTATCATCCGATGCTTCTCTGAGGAATTAACATTTAAACGGATTACAGATCCCCCAAGGAGTTAGCCTAGTAAAGGAAGGGTGCCAGCCACTAGGGGAACATTTCAGGTCAAAGAACAGTACAGGCAAAGCCTAGAGGTGGGAAGGAAGATGGCTCACTCCAGGAAATGCCATTTAGCTTGAAACAGCAGAACACTCATGTGAGGAGATCACTTTTAATCCAAGCAGTAACAACAGAGGGAGATATTCCACAGAGGAAGAACTTCTGAGTAATGGGGCAAGAGAATCTTCCAAATCACAGTCAACACAGAAAACGTGTAAAACCTAAAACCTGAAGAGTTATAATTCCATTCTTGTCATGGGCACCACAGACATTCAGGGACACGAGAAACTCATAAATCTAACAAAAAGCAGGATTTTGTAGGAGGCATTTGCAAATAAATTTGCATATAAAGGGTCATGCCTCTAGTCAAAGGACCAGCAGATTATGGTTTGTAAGCCAAATCCAATTGTTTCTCTGTTCTTTTATAACCCACAAGCTATGAATAGTTTGTACATACATTCTTTAATGGTTGAAAATCATTCCAAAAGAGAATAATATTTCACAACCTATGAAAATCACATGAACTTCACATTTTAGTGGCCATAAGTAAAATTTGAGTAGAACACATCTACATCCATTTATTCGTATTGCCTCTGGCCACTTTTATGGTACACAGGCAGAGCTGAGCAGTTGTGACAGAGACCGCATGGCCTGAAAGAACTAAAGTATTTCCTATCTCCTATATGGCCCTTTACAGGAAAAGTTTGCCAAGCCCTAATCCAGCCTATCGTCATTGCTGGGAACTATGTAGTTGCAAAAAGGAATCTTAAAAATTGGTACAAATGCCCCAATGTCTACAAGGCAAAAAGTCTTTGCATTTTAAAACCTAGACTTTGAACCATTGCAGACGTTGAAGGAGCAATCTCAGTGCAATTAGTGTATAATTTTCTATACAAAGAAATTGCCAGCCCAGCAAGTTATAGTGTGGATCTGTGATGCAAGGCAGAGTTAGTGGCTGTCTTGTTTGCCTTTGTCTATCCAGCGCCTAGACCAATGCCTTGTTCATAGTAGTATATGTTCAATAAATATTTGTTGGATGAACCATTGACATGTAAAATAGATGAGGCAGAATCAGTATAATGAAAGATAAGGCTTTTGGGCAGCGTTAGAATAGCAACACCACCCTAGCCTCCTAGCTGAGAGCCTCATTGATTCTTTAGTGGTAAAAGACCATGGTTATACCTATAATCAATTGTGGAGCAGTCTGGTATTGATAGAGTAGAAACATAATCATTTTTCCCCTTTCAAATCACAGCTTTTAACTACAATCTGAAATATTTTCCTTTCTCATCATTCCATAAGAACATTGTCAACAATCTCTTTCAATTAAAAAGTCCATTCTAATTGAAACTTCAGTCTTACATCTGATTTAGTGTTCACTTCTTCTTCCCTCCCCAGCATCAGCCTGGCATCAGCCTAGCTTTGATAGAGGGACTTGGCTTCTTCCCCTTTTCCTCTCACAGGTTTGCACAAGGAGGAGGACAATGGAAAGGTAACAGAATCTCTTATTTACCTGGGTGTAGCCATGGGCCTGTCAGCTGTCTCTGCTTTCTTGGCCAGGAATGACCCTCTGGGTAGCAGGTATCCACATCCTGTCTCTCTCATGAGATGAAGGTGTTCCAGGTGTTCGACAATGAGGGTTCTTGCTCTTTAGGAAACTTTGCAGGGATGTTGCATCTCCCACTGCACCGTGCCCTGACTTTTGAGGCTCACTTGGCTCATCTCTTCCAATGTCCCTACTTTCTTCTCTAGGAATACACCCCACTATGTCTTGATTCCAGTGTCCTCTCACTCTTGACTTAAGTTCAGCTAATTATGTCCTTTGTGTCCATTTGATCCATGGAGAACCCAGCCATCTTTGCCAGACCAAATGGTGGGAGTAAGGCCACTTGTGTAGTGTTCTCCTCACCTTGCCATCTCTCTCTGTTCTTTCTACTCAAAAAGGCACTGCGAGTAACATAAGTACATGTTCAACCAGAGAGTGAGAGGCCAGTCTCTTCTTTTGACAGACAATCTCTACAAGCAATCCTCTTAAAGCCTTCTTCCTAATTTGGAAACTGTTAGGAAAGAAGAAACAGAAAGAAAACTCACAGTGTTCCCCGTTGAGTTGATAACTTATGACTCCAGTAATTCCTTTGAATTCTCCCTCCCTGTTGTTTGGCCAATTCTTAATAAGCTCTGAGGAGGTATTTGTTTTTAATTGTTTTCTGATCTCTTTATAATATGAGGTAATTGATTCCTCTTTAGTTTCAGTCTTGGGTCCTAGATGCCAATTCCAGGGAATAAAAAATATTTCTAACTAGTATCTTATTATATCTTTCACATTTTTCAGTTTACTGTTCACAATTTATGCTACCACCTGACATCTTGAGGGGAGGAGGGGAGGCATTTCCTCAAACCCCAGCTTCTGGAACACAGGCCTCCCTTCTGGCTCTATAAGTCTTCCATCCCATATGTTCGTATATTCTTTCTGCTGATATTTTTGTGGCTTACTAGTGCCAGGTGCTTTTTGGGGGATGGGGGCAATAAAGAAAACAAAAAAATTGGCTACCCCCATGGAGCTTACACTCTAGTTTAGAGCAAACATCCTCCAAACATTCTAGTTTAGAGCAAACATTCTCCAAACATTCTAGTTTAGAGCAAACATTCTCCAGGAGTTTAGCCGTAACTCCTTTCAGGTTCTAAGGTATAATAATCTACCTATACGAATGTTTTGGGCTGGCCCAGATTCTTGTTCTTCTTCTGTCTGTCTGTCTGTCTGTCTCTCTCATTGACTAATTCTTAATCTGTCTTAGCTATACTCCTTTGGCTACCTACAAGACCTCTTTCTTTCTAAAATTGTCCTCTGCCTCTTGATCCACTCCACTGAGTTTAATTTTGATCTCTTGTACTCTGAAACGAGAACCACTGAACTCCTGGGTGATCCATACCGCTTCCTCATCTTTTAGAATAGATGTCTCCTGCCCCTTTGCTCCCACAGCCTTTGGCCATGCCTCCATTAGAGCATTGACCATACTTGAGGTCAGGGACTAGGTCATTCCTTTTTGTAACTCTCTCCCCCTCACAGACGCACACATACCACCACCTCAACCTCCATCACCATCACCCCCGCCCATGCTACAGCTATCAACACTACCATCTTTGTGTGTTGGACAGAGTAAGAATTCAACAGAAATTGTTTGAGTTGAACTGTTTATCTATTAGCAATTAACCTTTCACAATGCCGATGTAGTCTTTTAATAACTCTGCCAGGTCATGCAATATAAAGAATCTTCCACTTCCAAGCTGGCAATGAGGACAATTTACTGCAGATGATTCTATGAGAAGTGACTGTCTCTCACTGCCCAGCTCCCCAGTAGCTGTGACTATTGTAAGAATAACCAGAGGCCTCCAAATTCCATGTCCTCTCATGATCCATGAACTCGAGAAAGATAGATACATAAAGGAGAGGTCTGTTTCAAAAAAGCTTTGTAGTGTTAAGCCAGCCTTTGAAACCTTATTTATTGTGTTTCATAATACGTCAATTTAGGACTCATGTTTGGTCAACTCTGCTAAAAAATGTTAGAATTGCAATCTGAGCTTCCTTTGTTAGTTTGAATTTTCCATAAAAGAATTTCTTCTATAATGAAAATAACCAAAAGGGCTTTCATTCATGAAAATATTTGAGGCATCTGAAAGCCTAGTACATGTAGGAGTACTTTTGTACTGGTCTTTTTGAAGGAAATTTCTTTTAACTCTTTTTTAACTGTATCAGAAACGTTATGACAGCTCTCTCGGTACTTGCTTCTTTACAAATGACAAAAAAATAGATGTTAATTTTATAAAAATATATTTTCACTGGGAATGGACAAAAGTGAAGGGTCGATCAAGGTTAGTCACAGTCAAAGAAAATAAAGATCAAAAAGCCTCCTGGGGTAATATACTGAAAAAAAATGAATTTTCCAAAGCCAATTTATGGCAAATTTTCTATGTCAATTACTGATTAAACAAAAGAATAAATAGAGAGCTTTACATGCCATTTGTTCTCCACCTGACTTGGAGAAATTGTGAACTGTATACACTTTCCCTAATTTTCCCCCTTGTTACTTGAAACTGAGCCAAAGCCTTGGTCATTGAGTTAGAGAATTGGAAGAGCAATCCCTGGAACCTTTAGCCACTCATTGTTGGTTAGTAATGTGGTCTTTCAGGAGATCTTGGAGGAAAAAAGTCAAGTTTAACATTACAGAGGAGAATGTAAAGGAGGATTACATGAGGGATAGACATGGAGGGGATGATAGTCATTAATTTAAAGTGGTTTAGAATAGAGCTGGCTGTTACTTGTTTCTACTTGAGAAAACAGTAGATGATTCCCCTGTTAATCCATTCAGTCAGGTTACTAATATTTATTTTTCATCTATTATGTGCCATGATGAAGAGTAATAGATAATTAAAGCTAGAGAAAAAAGCACTCAGGTAATAAAATTAAACTAACTTATTTTTAAATTTTTAAATTTTTAAATTCTGGCTTCCATGAAACCTTAAACATTTTTATATTTCTGGGGTTTTCTCAGAATTATGAAAGGCAAAGCAGAGAGGTTATGTCAGTGTGTTGTTGAAAATCACAGGATTGGTGATTATATTTGGTGTGTCTCATAAAACAAAGTAAGTAACATATTAGAAAATTAAAATTTTAATAATAAAATTGTTTATAATTGTAGTAATATGTTAAGAGGGAGATTCTTTCCTTTCTATCCCTACAGAATAAATTCCAAACAAACATATATGAATAATTCAATAGCTTAGTAATTAAAAATACAAATTAAAATAGCAATGAGATACCTTTTTGCCTTCAAATTGATAAATATCATTTACAGTGATAGTGCCTGTTGTTGGTGAGAGTTCTTGAAAATAGGCAACCTCAAATAGCTATTGGTAGGGGTGTGAAGTCATACAGTCTTTCTGGAGGACATTTTAATAAATATAAAAAGTCTAAAAGTATTCGTTCTTTTTAATCCCGCACTTCTACTTTGAGGAATGAAAGCTATACAAAGAGATAAATATCCAAGGATGTTTATCACAGCATTACTAAAATAGCCCAAAATTATAATCATCTAAATGTCCAACAGTAGAGAATTGTTAAAAAAAATTAGATTGTATCCATATTTTGCTATATTTTAAAGTAATTCAAATCACACTGTAGAACTGTCAATGCACAGAGAAATGTTCACAATGTATTAAGCAAAAAAACCCTAAATGATGTAGAAGTGTATTAATATGTGTGTATTAGTCTGCTTGGGCTGGGCTGGCATAACAAATACCATCAACTGGGTGGCTTAAACAACATAAATTTATTTCTGGTAGTTCTGGAGGCTGGAAGTCCAAGATCAAAGTGTCAGTTGATCTGGTTCCTGGTGAGGGCTGTCTGCCTGGCTCACAGATGGCTGCCTTCTTGCTGTGACCTCACATGGCTTGGGAGGGGATGTGGCGGGGAGTTCTCTGGTATCTCTTCTTATAAAAACATTAGTCCTATCAGGTTAGGGCCTTGCCCTTTTGACCTCATTTAATATTAACTATCTTCTACAGGCCCTATCTCCAAATACACTGGGGCTTAGGGCTTCAATATTTGAATCTGGAGAGTACACAAGCATTCAGTTCATAATAACACATATATTGTCAAATATACAACTTGTGCTATATGTACGTGGGAAAGAAGCCAGAAGGATATACATGAGGTGTATTAAAATGTTAACAATGTTTGTGTTTGGGTAGTTGGATTAAGGGTAGTTTATATTTTTTCTTTCTTTGTGCATTTCTGTCATGTCAAAATGTTCTATTGAAAATGTATCGGAAAAACACTATAAACAGCATATGTGTTTTTAATTTCGACGCCATAGCACCAGCCCTCACTGAGCAGACCATGTGCAGAGCAGGCTGCCCATTTCAGGGCTGGCCCTGGAATCGCTCTGAGCAATGTATGCACAGCACAGTAGGGAACAGAGAAACTTGCTGAACTTCCAAAGGAACCCATAAGAGATAATACAAAGACAAAGCTTTCATGGGATTTCAAGACACAGCTACTTTTCCAGGAAAGCCTTATTATAAATGGGGTTTCCAAAGAATATGAAAGCCAAATAGGAATAACTAACGCTTGAGTGGCACTTTTAACTTTTCCAAAGCACTCTCCCATTTATTAATTCATTTGATCTTCATAACATCTATGCAGGCAGGGCGTCTATTAGTATTCCTATTTTAACAATGAAGACATAAAGGTAGAGAGCGATTAAGAGGCAAACTCCAATCACAATTAGCAAAGTGGGATCCAGATGTCCCAGCTCTCAGTCCAGCGCTCCTGCCCCTGCCTGGGCACCCTCACACATAACACAGCCTCTGGGAAAATCTAGGACTTTTTCAGCTCTTATTAAAAGAAAAAATTTCTTTAGCGTTCTTGTGAAAAGAATTAAGCCAAACAGGCTGTAAGAAATAATATAATTCAAAAGGCAAAATACAGCCTGCTATCACCCAGATGGAAGCCTTTACAGCTAGCGCGTTATGTAGTTATTTCTGGTCTTAAGAAGGTGTCAGTTTTTTCATTGACTATGTGCTGTTGCTCATTTGCCCTGAGACCTAGACAGGTAACAACTCTTTAAAAGCTAAGTGTAGTGAATCCCACCATGGTAAAGTGCTTTAGGGACAGTGAGTTGAGTGACTAGTTGTGTAATATAAAATTATATAGTCCTAACCTCCATCTTAATTAAGAATGTTTTCCTATCTAAGGACATTGTTTTATATACTAGATGACTTCACAGTTCTACTTAAATGCAGTGTAAGAATATAATCTACATCATTTTTTTTTTTGTTTTAAACCCTCAAATATGGCAGCTTGGGAGATAGTTTACAACTCTATTTTTAATGAACTGATTTAACTATAGATATTATAACTGCAAATAAAACACATTTACAAAAAGCTGTTGTCTTTAGAATTGTAAATCTGGCAAGGTTTTTAGCAGTACAGTCTTAGATAAATAAAAAGTTGCATCTTTTTAAACTGTGGGTGTTAATTGGGCTTTTCTTATCATCATGAAGAGTAAAACCAGATGTTGATCTGAAACAATGCCTTATCATGCATAGTGGTCTTAAGGGAACGCATTTTCTTTGATGCCCTTATTTGTTCTGATTTATTATCAGCCAGATTTACCTGCTGGTCACATACTTATTTTGACTTGGAAATACCAACCAATGGTAATTCAGGAGATAGCTATTACTAGAGAGAAAGTATCCAACAAGAATGTCACAAACGTGTTTTGTCAGTGGACTATAGCCGTGTCAAGGTGAGATAAACTAATCGTTTCACCTTGACGTGCTAAATTAAGTAGTGTGAAGAAATCAGAAGACAATGGTGAATAAAATGAGCTGAGTGAATAACTTGCTATTTCCTTGCATAAATAAATTTTTTGTGATGATTAGAGCTTAGTGAATAAGTTCAGGGGTGGGGGTGGGAGAGGCAATTATTTCACATAACAGAAGAAAGCATCTATAATTATTTCATGATGACTATTTAGAGTCAAACAGAAGTTATCAGAAGGGATGTAGTTGTATATTTATTAAGCTAGGAAAGGCAGACTTTGCCGTTCAAACTCTGAAAAGTTGGATTCAAACCCATCTCTTTCCAAATGAAAAAGAAATACTATAAACATGGTCATTTAGGAGAAGATCAAGTACTAAGAGAATGAATGTAAATACTGGAACCTGTTGGGTTTAAAGCAAGTAGTAGAAGAATGAACAAAAACAAGAAAGCTTGCTCTTGTCGTCCTCTCTTTCTTGATTGTACTCTTTTTCTCCTTCATTTAGTTCATTTCACTTCAAAGACAGTATTTATTGAGCATTTTCTAAGTTCAAGGTTCCATGCCAATAGGCACTGTGAATGCAGCAGAATCAGTTACTACACACCGGGAACTCTTGGATAGAGAGGTAGTTCTAGTAGATGAATTTCTTGCTTTATTTAAGTGCTGCCCAATTGGGAGACTTTCCACATCAGATTGGATATGAAAATGTAGCCTCAAAGCAGCTAATCAAGGCTGAACAAAACAAATACATATTACTAGATAAAATGTTGATAAGCAACAGCTTCTTCTTGGGAGTGTCCAGTTAGCCTCTCCCTCAGCTGTGTGTGCATATGTATGTACATGTACATGTATATGTGTACATGGATATGTGAGTGAGCATATGTCTATATGTACATATGTGTGTATTTCTGTATATATATATATATATATATATATATATATATATATATATATATGTGCCTCTAGTAGATAACAGTCAGTATGGCATGGAATCTTGCAAGTTTAAGTGCATAAGTCCAGGACTTTAACAATTTTACTTTTATATTACTATTTATTCTATTTCTAAAGTTGGTGATTTTCCATTGTGTATGTATTCTAACAGAAAGCTTCCCCAAATTTCCCTCACTTACACTGTTCCCACTTGCGGGTTTACATTATGCCAACATTTTGGTTGAAACTTCTCTTGCCTACCCTAACTCTCTTTGGTTTATACTCTTTTTTTTTTAAACCAGTCCTGACTAAAAAAATACTTTACCAAAGCTAGTGCAGCACACATGTACTTGGAATTTTTTTGCTTTCCTTACAGAGGAGCAAGCTGACAATGTCACTGAGAGTTGCAACATTGCATTTTTTCCATTAAAATGGGGCAAAGCAAGGTCAAATGCCAAACCTATTATGCTTGGCTGCTGCTTACCGGAGTGTGAATTCAGGTTTCCTGCTTAGCACCATGTAAGTGTCATGACATGCCATTGTCGTAGGAAGGGCACCGGGCTTAGGCTATGTAGTGAAGGGAGTCTTCCTGGAGGAGGCACTGTCTAAACTGAGATGTGAAAGGTGAGTAGGAGCTAGCCAGGCAAAAGGGAGAGGGAGAGGAAGCATATTTCAGGTAGAGGGCCCAACAAGGGTTGTTTCAGAGGTTAGAGAAAGTTATACGTTTAAGAATCGTGTATTAGTTTGCTAGGGCTGCCATAAGAAAAGGCTGAATGGCTTAAACAACTGAAATTTATTTTCTCAGCATCCTGGCAGCTAGAAGTCTAAGATTAGGCTGCCAGCATGGTTGGTTTCCCCTGAGACCTCTCTCCTAGGCTTATGGATGCCTACTTCCCCTCTTTCTGCCTCTTCACATGGTTTTTTATGTGCACACTCATATCCCTGATATCTCTCCTTTAGTGTTTAAATTTCTTCTTCTTGTAAGGACACCAGACAGATTGGATTAAGGCTCATTTTAACAGCCTCATTTTAACTTAATCATCTCTTTAAAGGTTCTATCTCCAAATACAGTCACATTCTGCATTTGTACTACAGTGCACAAATACTGGGGGTTCAACATATGAATTTTAGGGGACACAATTCGGCCCCATAACACAACTTAATGCAAAATTCAATATTATAAAAGCACTTATTAAAGACAAAATATATGCCTAAATCTTACAACCAAACCACAACATCAAACACATCAATATTCTGAGACAACTCAAGAGACTGCATTAACTGTTTCACAAGGAACTACTGGTCTATCTCCTCTCCCCTCCAAATGGAACTGAAGACAATACTTTTTCTACATGAGTTGAAGATCTGGGGTTAAAAACATCTTAGCAACTTGATAGTAGCAGTTTGCAGAATATTTGTTAGAAAAACAAAACCTCTGCTTTAAACCTGAAGGACTTTGGGGAAGAACTAACAACACTACCACGTGTGATTCTTGTTCAAGCACCTAGAGTGACATGGCCATGAAAAGGCCTGTTGGCCAAGATTCACTTTTGTCAGCTGATGACACAGAGCGTCATCATTTTTATTAAGACTAAAGAAAGTCTGTACATGTATAGAGCATATGCCTGTCTGGGTAAACTTGTAATGAAAAAGGTAATCACAAATAAGGTTTGGGCCTTTAGGGCATGTCATGATGGTCTAACTAAGAGAGTGACCTCTGCCTGAGCTGTCAAGAGACACAATTTGAGTACAACAAGTTCTGCTGCTTTCTGTGATCCTGATGTCGCTTTTGGCACTGATATTCTGTGATTCTATATCCCTAGTATATCAAGTCATGTCTGAAAAGTATCACAGCTAAAGAGTTAAGGCTGTACTTATTCTTTGTCAACATCTCCAATTACGAATGATGGGCTGATGTCAGAAAGCTGGCCTCACATACCCATGGCCCTGAGACCGTGGGGATGGCACTATTAATGGTAGGATGCCTCACTTTTCTTTTCTGGGCCTCTGGGCACTAGGCAGTGAAACCGTGCAAAACTTAGAAAGCTCTTGCCTTCATGATTTATGGCTATAGCCAGTTCTTTATTCGCTTACTTTCATAAGCACCAAATTCTGTTAGAAAACTTAGGGGAAAATCTGCCAATCCTGGGCTATTTTGGGGTTTCTTCATCATCTCTTGACCTTTGATTTGACAAGCCAAATAACAAAATGAAAAATGTGCTCTGTAATCTTGCCTATGATTACCAGCCAGGACAGGCAGCATCCGGAAGGAAAAACAAAAAAGCCACCAACCATTTGGAGTAAAAGGCTCTGAGCTAGTAGCAAAGGAGAAACTTGAGAATTTGGACACAATGTCCCAATAAAGGAAAGTAAATTATTTTAAGTTTGACAAATTATGTTTCTAATTTGCATCTATCTTTGTGAGATAGAAATGGAAGCTTCAGGAATTGCATGCTGTTTTAAGTGGCCGTCTGTATCAGGCACATCTTAAAGGGTAATTTTGACATTCTTGACTTCTACAAGAGTGAGGCTATTGGTTCTATATAATCTACTTGGTATTATTAATATCTTTGAGATAGTCTGCAAAGTTAACATTTAAAAATTTTGCTTGCCAACAATCATGATTTTCCTGTATCGTGTTGTAATTTTGTATGAACATCAAGGTATTTCAGTATTGTTGACAGTTTTCCATTCTTGCTATATATAACGTGTCTAAATTTGAAAGTGAAAGCAAAGTAATGAGGAAATTTGCAAAGCACAGAAATATATTCCACTCGTTCCCTTCCTGAATTTTTCCTTGCAGGTAAGGAAGAAGGTGCAATGTGCCAGTTAATCTATTTAAATGAAACCATAGATTTTTAAGATTTGAGGGAAAATATTTTTCAGACATTTACATGCATAAACAATTGCTCTATGAAAGCTAAACTTAGTCATACAATCTACCTAGATCTTTAGAACATGCGCATACATTAAACCACTTCAAAATTAATAAAACTCTCTAAATTATGCATGGCGCAAAGGGTGAAAAAAGTTGATAACAGGAACTGCTGCCTGGTTGGTGCTATGCATTTGGTAATGCACTGAGAGCAACCCTATGGCTATGCACTAGAGAAGATCATAATAAGGTATAATTGTTGCTTGCTCATTTGTTTGAACTCTAAAACTATATCAAATAACACTTAATTATACACATGGAATACCATTACAGCAAAGAACTCACACTTGAATAGCTCAGTATAAGTGAGGACATTTAATATTATTTGGCTCCAATAGGTGCAAAAAAGATACAAAGTAGCAGCTGCTAATTAATCTGGAGTTCTAGGTTTGCAACCTCAAAAGAAAATCTAAAGAATATTTCCTGGAGTTTGAACATATAAAGTTTTAACTGCTCCATCTGGTACATGCCCTCTGATTACCCACAATGTTGGCTGGCAGTTTGAGGGACGCATTTGATAGCCAGCCAAGTTTAAAGGTCTATTGGAGGTAAAACAATGCCCACCCTTTAACAAGAGTGCCATTGTTCCTTAACAATGAAGCTCTCTAGCTTATTTGAATGTCAACAATTCAGAAAAGTTGATGTTTGGAACCATCAAATAAAATGTTTTTGTGAAACAGTTTATTATTTCAGTGGTAATTATTTGAATCATTCATGGTAAAGGATGTTTGCTAATGAGAGCTTGGCTGCTGTAAATTCCAGAGAGACTGAATGCTCTTTGTGCTGACAAAAAGACCCAAATCACTGGAGAGCGACTGACTGGACAAATCATTCATCTATGCAAATGCCAGCCGAAATGGTCAGATGCATTTATTACCCTCCTCATTATAGTAAACAAGGCAGGAATCGTGACTGGCAGTTATCAACTTGCCCTGAAGTATGATTTGTTCTCCTACCACTATTTAAATGAGAGGAAAAAAGGCATGCCACCAGGGACTTTGTTGGTTTATAAAAGAGTAAATGTCACATAGCCCAGTGCTTAAAGACTTTTGATTGACAAATGTTTTATTTGACATATCAAACAATGATGGTTTTCATATCAAATAGTCCATATTTGTTAGCAAAAATCTTAACCCCTTGAAGTTTGGCCAATGCTTTTAGCTCGCTTCTGCCAATGCTTAGAAACTAGAACACAGATGGCAAGTTACATTAAAGGCAATACCAAATATCTCTACACATAATGTGCAAAGACCTAAAAATACTCTGCATTGGGTGACAGAAATGACACAGTGTTTTATCACAACACATATAGTGTAAAATGTTCTTCTGAACTGATAATGCAAATTAAAGTGATGTTGACCTACTTGCACTTACTAAGTATTCTTCTGCTGTTTAGTGCAAGATAAGCTAAACATTAAAGAATTTATACAGCATATGTCACAGTGAAATCTAAATTGTCTGGTGTAACTCTTCTTAAATGTCACAACAGTGTCACAACACGCTCAGGGTTTCAGGGCTTACAGTTAAAGCCACAGCACCCTTACATAACCCCTTGTTCTCATGTGCTCAAAACTTTTCCCTTCTTGTTTCCTGTGACTTTAGTTTTATAGGCTTCATTTCAGCCTGGTTGATATTTACAAGTATACCTCATAATACAGAAGCATGCCAGGCAGATATGTGAGCTTACAGAATTTGTAATCGAGGTTGTCACTTGATAAACATCATATGACAACTTGCCTGGGAGACACTTAGGGCGATGTGTTCCCACACATGCTCTCCTCTCCTTTGTTGCTATATTTTAGGCTGTCACCACTGCTGGAGTTTGGTGCCTCTTCATTCTTTGAACTGCAATGGAACTGTTCATTTTCAAAAGCCAGAAGTAACTGCAATCACTGGAAAAGATTCTAAACAAACCTAAAACTGTGGTTTGTTTTCCTAGCATAGAATACAATATGAAATTTTCATGGAAACAAAAGGTTTTTCAGGCCATTGTGTTTCATTCAGTTAAGCTGACGTATTTTTTGGCTTGTGTATTATTATTCAAAACATAAAAATACATTTAGTAGCCTTCACTGATGTAATTTGAGTATTTAAATATGCATTTTATCAGAAGGAATAATAGCATCCCTCCTTTAAATATATGATTATAAAAGTTTGGTGGTTCTTAAGTAAAATCATATCATCTTGGATTTGAACTTTGTCCATAGAAACATTTCTATTTTTATGATAAGTTGTAATCACAAAAGAGAATATAATTGTTAGGGGATAACACTTATTCCTAATGCTCCTGCTTCCTTCCATGTGCGTGGGGGGCAGTCCATTAGGAAACCCTCGGCCTATGTTGTCCCCATCACTCAGTGGTTTCTGGGCCTGGTGCACTTGGGAAAAGACTAACCTTTTCTCTATCACTTTGGGGTAAATCTGCCTGGAGAAAGCATGAGCTCTGATCTGCCCCTGGAGGGGGAAGGTTGGATCTTCAGGTCCTCCTGACACTGAGTGTAAATCTGCCTAATTCTGGGTGCAGCATTAGGAAGCCCACAGGAATGCCATGGTCTTCAGTAGTTCCATCGGAATTTGATCGTTATCCCGTTGACTCTTTTATCTCTCAGTCAGTTCAGAACTTGGATGAGCAGGAGAAGTATATTAATATTAATGTACAATGAAATTTATTTCATTAACAAGGTTTTGAGAACATATTTCTTCTGTACGAGATGGCACAAATGAATTAAGAAAGTCTGGACTCAGCTGGCTCTGGTAAGTTCAGAGATGGGATCATGGGAAGTAGTAACACAAAATAAAGTTACTGGGTAGTGCCTTGATAGGGCTGCATGAGAGGGGAAGTCCCTTCTAGCGAGAGACCTTCCAGTAACAGCAGCAAGAAGCCACCACCTAAAAAACGGTATAGGGCAGGGAAACTCACAAGCAAGAGGTGAAAATCAGAGAGGGGGCTTCCAGGTCTAAGCCATGTTGCTCAGCAACAAGGTGGAGTGTTTCTAGGTCAGAGAACTCTGAAAGGCAACAGAGTTTTGGCATCTTTTATAGCTACAGGCTTTGTCTTATCTATGGCAAGCAGATGTTGGGTGCAGTTTCATGGAGTATATAAGTAGGTAGGCTCTGAATGGCTAAAAATATGTTTATTTGGACTATATTTAATGGATGTGAGGGAATTTGGGTTTGCTGTTGGCTTTGGGCTAATGGTTCCAGCCTACTGTGAGGAAGTAACATTGGAGCCATTCTAGGCTAATAAACAAGACCTGTCTCTGGCTCACTTATATAACACTGGCTCAGTCAAATTTCATTTCTTTTAGAGGAGATATATATATATATATACATATATATATGTATATATATATATAACAAATGCACTAGGATTTGTTCTCTAAGTCACTAAAATTTCTCTGGGGTGGGAGATTTTGGCTTAAGTAGAAGGGAATATAAAAGGTCCAAAGTGAAAGCACTTTTCTGATCAAATGAAAACTTGTAGTCCTGAAATCACACTATGTACCTGGCTACCTATTTCATTTTCTGTATGGTCTGAGAAGTACATTTCTTGATGGAAAGCTTCCTGAGGGCATACCGTTTCAGATCAATGGCATTTGCTTTGGCTTCAGCTATCAACTTTGCAGTTTTTCATTGACAGTGAGATTCCATGTATGAATTTGTCTAGTCAAACCTGGACTAGACCAGCTATTTTTCTTACACTGTCCATAGTCAAATCCTGTCTTTTGGTCTGTGGTTAAAGCTGCTCCTTAAAGAAATAATCATCTTTGTCACAGGGCTTTTGCTGAAGAAATGGTTTCGTCTTGTTTGGTAATTTCTGTGTATTGCTATTGATGATCAGTATGACATGGTGTTACTCTTCTGGTTTATGCCCCAAACACAGCCTTCATTTTCCAGCTATAAGAGTGTCTTCATCTAATTGACTCTGCCTATTGAAATTCTGCCCTCTGAAATGTTACCTTGGTCACATTTGGATGATAGGATTATGAGCATTGAGATTATTTTCTACTTTTGCCCACTTTATATTGTCTTTATGCTTTGCTATGTTTCATTTTATAATTAAGAAAAGACTATGAAGCTATAAATAGAAAATACTCAGATTCAAATGATGTCATCAGTTGCTCTCTGGTTCCTCTTTCTTTTTTTTTTTTTTTTTTTTTTTTTTTTTTGAGACAGAGTCTTGCTCTGTCACCCAGGCTGGAGTGCAGTGGCGCTATCTCGGCTCACTGCAGGCTCCGCCCCCCGGGGTTCACGCCATTCTCCTGCCTCAGCCTCCCGAGTAGCTGGGACTACAGGTGCCCGCCACCTCACCCGGCTAATTTTTTGTATTTTTAGTAAAGACGGGGTTTCACCGTGTTAGCCAGGATTGTCTCGATTTCCTGACCTCGTGATCCGCCCTTCCTCGGCCTCCGAAAGTGCTGGGATTACAGGCGTGAGCCACTGCACCCGGTCTGGTTCCTCTTTCTTTATTGCTGGACTATGCTTTATTTATGTTGATCTTATTCTCAGACTTACATTCTTTTCATTTATGGAAGATGGCTGCCAATTGTCCTTGGGGTTACAGTCTTCCTGGCTCGTGCCCAACAGGAAAATGTGAGAATATTAGTTGCAGCATTCTCATTAAAAATCCTGAAATTTACTTTTTTGGACCAGGTTAGGTCATGAGTTTATTTGAACCAATCATTGTGGTCATAAAATATGATGTATTGATTGGCTTAGGCCTGGGACTACCCCCTAGGGCCAGGAGAGAGCCTCACCTCACCCCAACAATGAGAACTGAGCATGGGGGAGAGAAGCATCACTAGTCAGGAATTATCCAGTGAAGAACAAATGTCCACTCTGTGTTTCTGGCCACCTTCATGTGAAGTGGCCAAGAGAATAGTTACTAACACTACAATGTTGGTAGGATTCTTATGACTCTCTCTAACATACCTGAGTTACCTTTTCTGCGTTGGTGGCTATGATTTTTGTCATAAAGATTTTTAAAAGTTATTTCATTTTTCAGAAGTTCCATATAGTTTCATGTATAGCACCTTGAGTTCCAGTTATTCCAGAACAAAATTTAAAAATAACAATACATTAGCACACATAAAGTTTTGTAAATCATACAGACCTGCTAAGTCAACTGTTGATAGATCTACAGTGGGAGACTGAATATACAAACAGGCATTAGCCAGGCTGTGTATAAAAATAGAACTCTGGCTCACAGTGTGCAGCAATCAGTCCAGGAAACTAACTCATTGTCTGCAATAACCAGCATGGAAGCCAGTCTGCTGTAAGTCAGATTTGTAGGAAGTAAGACCACCATCTCTAGCAATTGATTCTGGAAGCCAAATAATAACCTTTGTAACAATCGGCCCCAAATGGCCAGGATTTGATTAGTAACAGAGAGCTTCATAGTTTTTGTTCTTGCTCCCATCTCGGGACCAACCAGAGAAAGCCAAATTTGAACCGTTAACCAATCACGTGGGATGTCCCACTTTTAGTTAGTCTGCCTACAGCTTCCCCATGCCAACAACCTCCAATCAGGGCATACCTAAAGGTTTTGGTTTTTTTTTTTTTTTCCTCAACTATAAAGCTTTCCCATTCTTCTGCCTGCCTGTGAATCTTTGCCAAAATGCAAGTGATGGTGGCTGACTCCTTCGATATATTATAGCAAGTCCTGAATAAAGAGCCTTTGTTTGTTCTCTTATTGATGGTCTTTATTTCCATAAGTTACTTGAGAAACCACCTAATCAATTAAAGCATATATCCTATAGTCTTTTGTATGCATGCAAAGAAATCTGTAATTCTGTTCACTAAAATGGTATTTTTCAGTTACATAGTAGCAGATATTTAAAAAATATTAATTCTGGCGGGGTCCTCATGTTGGTATCTCTATTTTACAAATAAAGTGACCTAAAACCGCTAAATTGAGTTACTTATAATGAATAAAAGGCAGAGTTAGAATTTGAATTTGACAGTTTTGTTTCACAACTGATCTTTAAACAAACAGATAATAGAAACTATAAGAGAAAAATAGAGCTAAAATTACATTTCTTTTTTATGTCAATTTCTGAAGAGAGAAAAGATTGAAGTTTATAAAATAAAGAAATGTATCTATACTATGGATATCCTCTGATATTTGAAAGGCAACATTAAGGCAAATGAAATAAATTGCTATGTTGTTTGGATGGCATAAAACGTATTTCTTAGTTGCTGTGTTCTTTGGACTGGTAAAGGATAATAGGAAAGTGGAAGAATTGTGTGGTTAAGCAAAAATCAAAGGTCTACCTACTTACTTCCCAGGACTGATTATATCCATCTTAGCAATCATGGACAAGCCACTTTACCTCTCTGGACCTCAATTTCCTTATCTTCTAAAATGAGGTTTGTAACCTCTATCTGCCAGACTATTGCAGGGATTAAATGAGGTAACATGTGAGAATATCCTCAGTAACTGGCATTTAATACATACTGGTTCCTTTTTCCTCTCTGTTTAGGGTGTTGTCACTATCAGAATCATAGCTGTACATAGATGGCATAGTATCATCATTACTGATTTGCCAGTCATTGTCTCTCCAGATTGGATTTCTCCAGGATAGGAATGGAAACTTAGTATCTCTGTAAAATTAGTGCCTGCTTGGACATAAACACTCTGCAAATGATCACTAATGTAGGTAATCTTGGACTTCAGGAAGTATGTACTCCACAAGAAAAGAATAATGTGTGTGATATGATAAAGGAGTGACATAAGACAGCAAAAACTAAAGTGATAAAATGGAAGGCACTGAGTAAATGAACAAAAAAGAGTAGGTGATGTTGGGAAAAACATCATTGGAGATGGATGAGCCTTGAGGTAGACATTAGCAAGGGAGAGGATTTTGCTACTAAAAAAAGGTACAAAATGTAGTGCAAGAGGAATGTGTAAAGGCATAGAGGTAGAAATAGACATGAATGTCTTGGAGGGATGCTGAAAATAAAAGCTTAACTAGAAGAAAATTCATCTGACAATGAAAAGAAAAAGAAGATTGAATAGCTATGGTCACTAATGTAGATAATCTTGGACTTCAGGAAGTGTGTACTCCACAAGAAAAGAATAATGCATGTGACGTAATAAAGGAATGACATGAGACATTAAAAACTAAAGTGATAAAATGTGAGGCACTGTGTTTATGTCCTATCAGGCACTAGTGATACAGAGATAACCAAGTTTCCATTCCTATCCTGGAGAAATTCGATCTGGAGAGAGAATGACCAGCAAATCAATAATGATGATACTATGCCATCAATGTACAGCTATGATTCTATTTAATCTGTTAAATGGCTCTTGAGTTTGTCAACAGATATGTTTGAGTACCTAATAATTGCCTATGCTTGCAACAGCCTACATCCTCTGTTAAACAAACAAAAGAAAGTCATTAACATAAAAACAGACTATTCAAAGAGTAGAGCCAGAGTCCTTACAAGGGCTCCCAAAGCCCTGCTGATCTGATCCTCCATGGTGCTGCCCTACTGCCTCCCCTTCCACTATCCTCCTGGCCTGCTCCACTCCACTCACACTGGCCTCCTGTTTCTGGAACATTCTAGGCAACGACCCACAGTAGAGTCTTTGCCCTGCTGTTCCCTCTGCCTGGAATGCTCTTTCTTTCTGGCATTTCCTTCACATCCTTCAGGTTTGTGCTCCTTTCTCACCTCCAGGAGGTTGGCTTGATCTCCACCTTTAAAACAGCAGCACCTCCACCCACCCTACTCTCTTTATTCCTTCCTACCCTGCTCTACATTTTCTTCTTCTCAGAGCACCAATCACCTCCTCACCTAACATAGATGTACTTATTTGTCATGCTTGTTTTTTTATATCACCACTCTGGTGTAAGCTTCATGAGTGAAAAGTCTTAGTTTTGTTCACTGAGGTATACCGAGTACCTGGCACAGAGTAGGCCTCAACAAGCAATCATTCACTGAATACATGAAGAAATAGAAAATATTCAGTTTTACCAAATGTAAACAAGAATGAGGTTCCAGATTCAAGTAAACCCTCTCTCTAGAAGTCAGTTTTAGGATTATTGATATTTTAGCATTTTAATTTAAGATCCTGACCATTTTACTACTCAGACCTATACAGAATCTGGACTTGTATTTTTTTCACTCATTTACTCTACTGAAAGTCACTTGAACTTTATAGAAGTTGGAGGAAAAAAAGAGAAAATAATAGATGGAGGGCCACAGATTTCACACTGACATTAGCTGCAGCCAAGGAGACAAATGCAGAACAGAAAGCCCTCAATCAATGAACTTGGTTTCAAATGTGTATTAAGAAAGCCTGAAGTCTTAATTCCTTTTCTCAGAAATGTAGAAAGGTCAGGAACCTTGGTGACAGAATTTTGTTTGATCTTTCAGCTGAGGTTTCCCAGTGTTTTTCAGATATTTAAATGTGGATAAAAAGGTCAAACGTCTTGAACTAAAAGTTATGACTAGGCTTTAAAACTTGGTGCGTTAAACAGTTACACAAACTAAATCATTCATCAGGGAGCAAGAGTAACTTAGAAACAAAAGCTATGACACTTATACATTGTCAGCACAAATGGTAATTTGGCAATCAGCTTAATTCTGGGCAAGAAAACTTCTTTTCCCAATGGGGATAATGGTTCTAAGTATAATGAGAATCTTGTGCCAAATGGAAGAAAATAATTTAATCATACACTAAAAATTCAAAGAGAAGTTTCTTATTAGGATGAATAATATTATTTACTCATGGTACTCCAATCATGTGTCTTTGGTACTTTAGACAGGAATTAAAAATTGAAACACATCTTTAACTTTTGTTTTTTACTTCTTAATACACTGTATTATATTAATCCATCATCAGAGTTTATAAACTTTTCTTTTTTTTTTTTTTTTTTGTGAGACGGAGTCTCGCTCTGTCCCCCAGGCTGGAGTGCAGTGGTGCGATCTCAGCTCACTGCAAGCTCCGCCTCCCAGGTTCACGCCATTCTCCTGCCTCAGCCTCCCGAGTAGCTGGGACTACAGGCGTCTGCCACAATGCCCAGCTAATTTTTTTGTATCTTTAGTAGAGACAGGGTTTCACTGTGTTAGATAGGATGGTCTTGATCTCCTGACCTCGTGATCCGCCCGCCTTGGCTTCCCAAAGTGCTGGCATTACAGGCGTGAGCCACCGTGCCTGGTACTGTCTATAAAGATATTATGAACCAGAAAATAGCCCTTCTCCAGATACCGAATCTACCAGTGCCCTGATCTTGACCTTCCCAGCCTCCTGAACTGTGAGAAATAAATTTCTGTTGTTTATAAGTGCTATGGTTTGTCCCCACCAAAAGTCATGTTGGAAGTTTAATTGCCAGTGTGGCAGTGTTGGGAGGTAGACCCTAGTGGGAGGTGTTTGGGTTATCCGGGTAGATTCCTCATGAATAGATTAATGCCTATTAATATTTGAAGTAAGTGACTGAGTTCTCACTCCCTCGGGAATGGATCCGTTCTCTCAAGAATGAGTTGTTATGAAGTGACTTGTTTAGTCTCTCTTTGCACATTCCACTTGCCTTTCTGCTTACCTACCATGTCTTGATACAGCACAGCACATGGCCATCACCAAAAGCTGAGCAGAGGCTGGCACCATGCACTTGAACTTTCCAGCCACCACAGTCATGAGATAAAAAAACCTGTTTTTTTCAAATAAATTACCCAGCCTCAGGTATTCTGTTATAACAACACAAAATGGACTAAGACAATAAGCCACTCAGTTTATGGCGTCTTGTGATAGCAGCCTGAACAGACTAAGACAATGACTGACCCCCACTAAAAACCCTGAACCCAAGACTTAGTTGAGTTGCTTGTTTGACAACACTTCATATTTGTTGTTGCCTATTGTTGCTGGGAGAATTAAGTGTGTCTTTGTGCAACTCCACTGGGAGGGGACACCTAGAAGCTTGTGCCTGGTGTTTCTTGAAATTTGCTCTATGTCTTTTTTCCCTTTGTTGATTTTATCTGTATCTTCTAACTGTAATAAACCATAATTATGAGTATATTAGTTTTTTTGACTCTTGATACAGATGCATATGCACGCAAACCAACAAATTATTTTTTAAAAAGTAATCACATACTTAGATTTCAAATATCTTTTCAGTCAAATTTATGTTTATTACATTATAAACTATTTTCATCATCTACTATTAGCTTAATGCCATAGTTTTCCTCTAATTTGTGGGACAGTCAGGAGATCAAAGAGTGAAAACATTAGAAAGTGACATCTGCTTTGGGCATTATCCTCAAAAGTACAACCAGCTGGGACATATCCAAGTCCTCAATAGGACATGCTCTGTTCCATACAGGCAGCCTCTTTAGGATAATGGGGCAATGCCAATGGCTCATATCAACCCTGTTAATATGAAGTGAGTTTCTTGGTTGGTGAAAATGTTTTGTAGAAGGAAATGAGGGTTATAATGTATTCAATGAGTCAATGAAAAGAGTTTATGGCAAAGGCATCAGGGGTCAAAGGTGGGTAGGGAAAGCAAATCCAAATTCAGAATAATTATCTATTCCCATAAGGACAAATTGCTCTGCCATCTATGATGAAAAAAGGGTAAAATGATCAACTCGTCAGCTGAAATCTGTCATTTCCCACCCAGTCTTATGCCGTAGCTACTTTGGGCTCTTTGTGGTTCCCCACATGTATCACACTATTTCACATCTCTTGGTGTTTGTGCATACTCTCCTCTGTGCCTGGAATACCTTTCCATTGCTTCTCCACATGGGTAACTGCTACTCGGATATTATGTAGTTTTTTTTTTTTTTTAACTGTCATGCTTAGCAGAGCGGAAACACAGTGAATGTTTTTGATTTAAAATGGAAGATGATATTACCAAAGGAGAATACAGTGAGAATAAAACCTGATGAAAAACCTTGGAGAATACTTAAATTTAGGCCATATGATATATAATTCTCTATCCAAGGCCTAAATATATACAATGATATATTATATATCATTACATATAATCAATATATAATTATATATAATATATATCATTATACTATTATATATTACATACATTATCTATAATAAAATAGATTATATCAATTATATATATTATGTTATGTATAATATATAATACATATAGTATACTATTATATATAATTATCAACTCTATATCTCCAATACTGTAACTATATTTGGCTATATATATGATGTGAAGTCAAAGAAGTGAGAGTCTCAGGAAGGAGAGTTGATTGACTATCAGATATTGCAGAGAAGTCAGGGGACCTAACTGGATCTCATTCTCCAGGCTCCTCATTGGACTTTATTCTCAGACTGACTGTCTCCATAGGATGGTTACTTCCAATTCAATGTTTATATCGTCCTGTTTAAGAATTCCAGTGAAAAAAACAGCATCTGTTTCCCCATAACTTCTTCAAGAGACCTAAGTCTAACACTCACTGACTCTGACGAACCAGTCACTGGCCAGAGGGACACGGTGCTCTGCTGGGCCAATCCTGATTCAAGTGGCCAACCCAGGCTATTGGGATGGGGTAAGCCCCATCTGAATTTCTTCAGTGAATTTTCCCTAAAGAAAGTGCAGGTGGGCCAAGTGTGGTGGCTCATGCCTGTAATCGCAGTACTTTGGGAGGCTGAGTGGGGAAGATCATTTGAGCCTAGGAATTCAAGACCAGCCTGGGCAACATAGGAAAACCCGATCTCTACAAGAAAATAAATAATAAATAAATTGGTCGGGCATGGTGGTGCAAACCTGTAGTTCCAGCTCTTTGGGAGGCTGAAGTGGGAGGCTCACTTGGGCCTGGGAGTTTGAGGCTTCAGTGAGCCATGAGGGTGCCACTGCACTCCAGCCTGGGTGACAGAACAAGAACCTGTCTCGAAAAATTTTTTAAATGAATTTAAAGAAAAGAAAGTGCAGGTGCTGTCACTAGAGGAAGGTGAATGAGTGTTAGGCAAAAACAGTAGAAATCTACGCTAGCAGTACTTGAAGTGGCATAATTCTCAGTGTAATTAGTAAAATACTCTACCAACATGTAGATCATAAGAGGAACTACAGAAAGGAAAATTATTTTTAAAAATTCTGTACACATTTGAATCTATCTCCCTCTTTTGGTGTGGAATGGCAAAATGAGTTAAGTCAGCCCTTTCTGAATTGTGGATGGTGGAGAGCAGTCAGTGCCTCTGGAGTGACTGGAGGAGACCTGTGTGAATGCTTACCTAGAGTTCTGTTTTTGAGGCAACAAATTCAGGACCTATGTGTGTGTATGTATGTGTGTGTATATGTTTTCCATACTATCCCTTAAAATTGGCTACAATATATATTTCAAAGTCATAGAAATTAAATTCACTATTTTTTCATTCATTAGTTATATTTTTATTTAAGCTTGAAATACTGGTTAGGAGAAGAGGGTACAACAAAACCATATTTGTATCTATCTTATTATTGCCCATATCTGGCTATATCCACGATACATTACTTCAAATAATAAAATCTGGCCAGAGCACTTCCTATTAGTAAATCCAGCTCCTCATATCAGCATCACAAAGGTATTCTACTATCAATGTAATATGGATTTTAGAGGAGTAAGGGACTACAATTCTGCACTTATCATCTAGCTGAGACTGGTCATTTTACAAATGAATAAACTGAAGATCAGAGAAGTGAGTAACTTGCCCAAGATCTATCAATGTCAGAGCCAGGTCTACAGCAGGAAGACTGGGACTAGAATTGTGCCTTTGTTATTAAATTCCAACGCTCAGTGCGCTCAGATCCTAATGGAAACATCCATAAACAATTTAAATACATGTTGCATTTTGATATATCTGGCCCAGTCAAGAATTCTGATCTTTATTTGAGTCTGTCTCAAAATTTGAAGGGTGAGATACTTAGTACACAGGAACTCATCTTAAATCATCCTCCTCCTCTTCTACTGTTTAGCCTGAAATTCCTAGGAGCTTATCAGTCTTTTATTCAAGATCTCTGTCTCTCTCTCTGTGTGTCTCTCTCTCTGTCTCTCTCTCTTGTTTTCTCTCTCTCTCTCTCTCTCTGATCCTGAACCTTCACCATCCATTATCTTACTCTCTCAGTTATTTGTTTATTCCATGCTACCTTTACATGACACATTCTCGTGCCACTCACAACTATCTAGGGATTATTGTTCTTTCTTCTGCTTTGACTTTTTTATTTTTTAAAGAGAATCCATGTAGATGTTGTACCTGTTTTCCTCTAAGAGCAAGGGTGGGTAGAGAAAGTACCAGGAGAAGCTAAAAAGGGCAGTGTGAGGGAAGGCGTACATCTGTGGAGGTGTATAGTAATGATACTGAAGAGCATATCCTTATTATATTTCAAATCTGGGCTTGCTCTCTCAATAAGCAGGACTGCAGCTCACCCTTGCTCAGGACATCTTTGTTCTCATAAGAAACGATTGTATGGATTTGCCACCAGTCAAGAAGGAATGCTCCAGTTAAACAAGGTTTGGCTCCACCATTCGGTTGCCTTTGGTTCCTATATCAAACTCTTCTCCAATCTGCAGTTGCTAAAGTGGCAGAGTTGCTTTGCTTGAAGCTGGAGGCATATCTCATGCCAGCTTGTGAGCGGGGATAAAACACAGTTTAGTAGACTCTCCTTAAAAAGTGGCTGAACATCCTGCAGGCCCTTAAGTCTTCATGGACTTTTGTAACATAACAAGCACACTTCTCCTTCCTTACCCTACAGGTTGTACAACAAACTTAACTATCAATAAATATTCAAAACTACAGTGCATACCCAGTATGGTTCCAGGTGTAGCTAAGGTAATGGTTTCTGTCCTGTTCTAGTTGGCTACTCTTCTTCTATTGAACTGGCTTATTGATTTTTTTTTCTGTGTCCCACACTGTTCAGGTTCTCTATAGTCTGTGTGTTACAGATCATCACTTCATACCAGAGCTGTTATTGTCAGTTCCAGAGCATGGGAAGTCTTTCTATCAGTATTTGCTTCTCTATCAGCTGTGTTTCTCCCTGACAACACGTTCAGCAAAATGCCTGCTGTAGCTGCTTGTTTTCCTAGGAGTGGGGTTTTTATATCTGTGCGGTGTTTTCTGCTCCCTACCTTGTCTCCCTGTACTCTATACCCTCTCTGCTCCAGGGCAGTGCTATGGGAAGCACTTTGCAACCCATTCTCCATTTCTGAGAGAAAGGAATAAATAGAATTAGACCAAAACAAATTCCTCCACTGTACAGAATGTTTGGAGTTTATGATGCTTTGTGGAGTCTCAGGATTTTATTGTTTAACCACTTCATACCCATCTTAAAAGTAGATGATAGTTATGGCAAATATGGAATATGCATGCATCTTCCTAGTTCGTCAAAACAAATGACCTTTTTGTATCACAGGATGATGATATGATTTTTCTCTTTTGATCTATTAATAAATTTTCTACTATCAAATTAACCTTGCATTTCTGAAATTAATTTACTAGGTCATTCTCTAACATTTAAAAATATTTAAAGTAATTAAGTGTATCTTTTGTTTAGGAGTTTTGAGTCAGTTCTTTTAAGGGCGATTGTTCTGAAGTTTGTGCTTCCTTTGTTAGATGGATGCTGACTTCATATAAAGAATAGAGACAGTTTCTTTCTTTATCTATGTTCTGGACCAGTTTATATAGCATAGAAACAATTTGTTCCTGGAAAGTTTGAAATAATTCATCTGTAAAACCATCTGGGTCCTGCACATTTTTGAGGAGTAGTTCTGTGACAACTTTATTTTTTCCATGAAAATTGATTTATTTAGGTTTTCTACCTCTTCAAGGGCCAATTTTGGTAATTTATATTTTCTTAAACTACTGTTCATTTCTTTAAGATTTTATTAATATAGAGTTGTGCAAAGTATTTTCTTGGAGTTCTTTTAATAGTCTCTTGGTTCCCTTTTCATTTCTAAGTTTGTGTATAGGGCACTTCTGACAGCATAATTGGTTCTTGTACAATAGTTAGAAGTCAAGTCATGCTTAGGCAAATTCTTTTTTTCCTATTTATACAATCTGACAAATTAGAGTTCTGATTCTGTTCATACTATAAAAATATCAATGTTAATCACAGAAGCAAATGCAAGGAAAATACAAAATATACTTGTTAACTAGAAGAAAATATTTATAAATACATAAAACAAATATTTAGAATAAAATATAGATTTCAAATATTTCAAAGACTCCATTTGAAGGATTTTTCTCTGTGGAATTACACTAGGTAAGCTTTTTCAAAATGAATTTAGAAGGTTTCGATTGAGGTTTTTCTTTTTTTAACTTTTTTTCTTTTGCTTGAAAAATACCCTGAGGCACACAGAAGTACTCTTCGTTAATCCAGTGAAGATCTGTCTTGAAAATTTCTATTGCACAAAGTTATTGCATGGTAAATTCCAGAGGATGGGTTTATTTTCATGATAATTCTATATGGCTGACCACAGGATGACTAGGTAGAGGTGAATCTAGAGACAGAGGCAGGGAGCAGAGAACAATGTGTCATGGATATTATGTACCATATATAGAATTCAGGGCCAGATCTTGTAGATCGTGGGAGGCTATTGAAGAGTTTTAACCATTTGTGTATTAGGTTGGTGCAAAAGGAATCATGGTTTTGCAATTACTTTTGCACCAATCCATTTTGCACTTCATAAATACAACTCTGACAGCAATGTGAGGCATAGATTAGAAGGAAGAAAGCATGAAGGCAGGGAAACCAGTTATAACAGAAGGGAAATAAGTTAGAGGTCAGAAGGGTCAGATCCAAGTAATATTTAAAAGGCAAAAGGGCAAGACTTAGAGACCAGTTGAATGTGAGGAGTAAGAGGAGAAGAAACGTTTAGATTGGTTTATAGATCACCCATGGCCTGAATAATTGAATGAATTATGGTAACAATTCAATTACTTAAGGTAATTCAGAGAGGCCCCTCCATTTTAGGATTATGTTCTCAATTTTTTTTTAATCTAAAACTGCCACTTCCCCTCCCTAGTGGGTTTCAACTGGAGTACAAAGTAATGCCTGCACTTGCATTCTCAGCTGAGAGACTCTTACCCCAGTGACCTCTTCTGCCTTCCCAGACATCTTCTCTGTATACTGAGTTTGTCAGATGGTTACCAACATAGCATTACCAGATGACTCGCTTTTCCATTTTTCTGAGTACTCTGTAGACTCCCAGTAAATGTTTATAATGTTAGTGAATGCAATCCTCAGTTGTCCTGGGCAATTTAAAGAATTAAAATTATTGTGTATGTGCTCCTTAGAAAATCATTTTCTGATTTAGAATTTCTTCACATACCAATCTGTACTCAAAAAGTATTTTCACAGTCTTGATGAAAGCAGGTGAAATTCTGGATAGAACACTTTGAGGAAGGAGATGCTTTACTGTTTTTTCCATAATCCCTCTCTAATCACCAATCCCAAAATACTTCCAGCCTTTTTCTCCCTTTGTCTTAGTCTGTTTTTTGCAAGACTGGGTAATTATAATGAAGAGAAATTTATTGGCTGACAGCTCTGGAGGCTGAGAAGTCCAATATCAAGGTGCTAGCATTTGGTGAGGGCCTTCTTGCTGTGTCATCTCGTGGTGGAAGGAGGAAGGGCCAAGAGAGGACTGAAGTCATCCTGTGATAACCGCACCAGTCTCATACATAAGGGTGGAGTCCTCATGGCCTAATCACTTCTTAAAAGTCCCACCTCTTAATACTGTTACAATGGCAATTAAATTTCAACATGAGTTTTGGAGGGGATAAAATTCAAACCACAGTACACCTGAATGCTTTTGGTCATGCTACTACTGTCTTTTGTTAGGAAATCCTAGAAATTGTACCTATTTTTTTTAAGCTCAGTTCAATATGCCAACTCCTTTAAAAAGCTTGTCCTAGTGGCAAACTTGTCTTATTTTATGCTCCCATAGGATTTTATTCATGATACTTTTAAACCCTCTTCTTGTGGGTTATTTGTACACATGGATTATGTCCTTGGCTTGATAGTGAGGTCCTTGTTAGTCTTTATTTCTCCTACAACATTTAGCATAGTGCCTTTCACATAATAAATCATCAAAACAAATTTGTTGAGTTAAATTTGAGTTAAATTTCTAACTGAAAAGGAATGGTAAAATATTATAATTAGGTTATAATATTATAATAAGGTTTATATGTTATATATTATGATAAGCTTTAGGTATTTTAAACTGATGAGAGGCCTTGACTTGAGACTAGGGGTGTGTGTTCATGTATATGTGTGTGTGTGTGCGTGCACATGTATATTTCATACAATATATATTGATGTGTCATTTCCTTCAGCATTTCTATAAAGTATTGTTCCCAGTATTTGGACTTAACTTTGTGTATAAATTTGAAAAGGGTCTGAAGGGCCTACCTGGGAAAAACCAAGGAATTTGAGTGATGGCAAGTTAAGACACACATCTAGTGTTTTAACAAACACTAGATAGTAACTGGATAGTAACTGGAAGTTTATACTAATTATTCAGGTCTGATTACAAATTAATAAACCCTTACAGCAGCTAAATGTGAAAATTTGAACATCAAAAGTGATAGCAAATATTATAAGAAAGAGCAAGAAAGAAATTTCAATACTTTACTATAGTTCCTACTTTAATTTTAAAAATGTATTAGCATTTTGCTATCTCAAAATAATTGCTAGATATATGGAATAGTGTCTATTTTGGAAGTGAGATAAACCACATAAAATAGTTATTTAGAACAAGTACACATTTTTGAATTATATCTCACTAACAATATAATATACATCTTCCATTCAATTATATTAATATCAATTATTTGATATTTGAGATTTTTTTTTCAGTTTCAGCATTCCAACTAACATAACCATCTCTTTCCATAAACAGAGATCTGTGCTAATTTCGCACTAATTCCTAAGATGATTAATTGATATATTGGATGAAATGCTTTAAAAAATCTGAACCTTGATTGGTGCTTGAAGTAACAAGTCCCAAGCCACAGGTTAATCAAGAAAACTATACATCAGTCTTCATTAACATATCAAGAATCAGCCCACCAGTAACAGAATCACTGAACATGTACATTTACTGTGGAAAATTCAATTACACTTAACTCAGCTTGAAAATATCAGTGTCTTAATAATCTCTGTTTGATATAGACTAGAACCTTTCCTGTGGAGAGAGCATAGTTCTTTTGCACATTTTCTTTGATTAACCACATTTAAGAGCAGATACCATTATCCACACTTGACAAAATATCTAGAAGGTGAAGTAATTCAGCCAAGGTCACACTGCCAGAGAGAGACCTAAATCAGCTCTAGACATCTTGGCTGCAATTAACACTCTCCTGAATCCAGAAATAAGTAGGAAAACATATATTTCTATGCTTGGACAGTTCCAAGTTATTGTAAGGTCCCAGATGATGCTGTCACCCGCCTTTGCTTCCCTCCTAATGCTAATGAAGGGTGAAAAGTGATGGAGGAGACATCTGACAGGAGTTTTCCTGGAAAAGGATATAGATGAGAACCTGAGACATGGCTATGTTTCCCAGTATTGTGAGCTGTGGATGGGCAACAAACATTCTATAGTATGGTTTAAGTTTGCTATAATGTGGTCATTCATGAGTGTGGAATGAGTTACAAAGCACCCAAGGCAATATGTGTCCCTTTGAATATGCTGGAGAACAACAGTTGCCATGGATGCGTTCTGGGGAGCCCCTGGTGCTGGTTCATGATAAAACAAGAGGTACGAGAAGTCTGAAGGTAAGGTGAAGTTGGTAGAGTTGTCCTAGGCTCTTGGTATAATCCTTCCTCAGATTTAATTTTGGTGCCTGGCTGATTCTTTTATCTTACATAGAGGATGCCAGATAATGGGGAAAAGAAAAGGAAAGAAAAGAAAAAAGGAAAGAAGAACATGGAATAGAAGTTATGGTTGGTATTAGAACTGGATTAGAAAATAAAAGGCACATCTACTTACATTTCTCTATCGTATGGCACTGGAAGTGAAACCTATTTGTCACCGAGGACTAGATGCTGTTTAGAAATCATTCTTAGTTGTATCATTATTTTATTGCACTTAAGTAGAGAGCTTTTGAAAATTATAGAACAATAAAATTTATTCCCCACATGCCTTATTCTCATTAATTTCCCTCTGTGAATGCGCAGAAGTGTGGCTGTTTTTTTCAAACAGATAACTTAAGGCAAGTAAAGTGTTGACAGCAACAGGTAAAAGAGCAAGATGTCCTCTATTTAGATATAAAAACAGCAAAGCTCAAAGAGAACGTGAACTTACTGATTCAACGTGTTTTCAGAAGATGAAGGTCTGTTAGAGTCCTGAAGAAAACAAGGTTGAGAAAACTTTGCCCATAAATCAGCAATTACTGGTAGTTAGTCAGTATTACAGATATGATAAAGTGCCAGAGCCCACTAATGATATGAGAACATTAAGTCTTTGGTCACAAAGTCACAGCAAGTCCTTGCTCAGATTTACTTTGGAGCTGTCTGGACTTGGAGCTGTTGCTATGAATAATAAATCTGATGTTTTTCTTATGCCCTCATTTCTGTGGCATTGTGCTGCACTCACACTTGGTGAAAACAAAGGCAGGCCGAAATGCAACAGCAGCTGGAGACGTGACGTTACTGGTTTAGAATTTTTACATATAGAAAGTTAAACTGATGAAGCTCATGTATTCTTGGTAATGCCAAAATTCTGTCTCCCAAATTCTGCTGATATTGGTTACTGGGTTGCTCAATTACTTGCAAGAAGGGCCAAGTATTTAGTGTTCTGAAATGAAAGGAATGCCCACTTGTGCCATCACCTCCTAGGTTTTTATCTTGCACCTGCCTTTACAGTAAAATGGAAACAGAAGACGGGATACCTCTCCCCATTCCCAAGGAAGTCCAAAAACTGTCCAAATGAGTCAACACAGATGTTTAACAAGATTCTATCCATTTGCTTTGCCCATGTCTCCAGCTAAAGTTAAGGCATTGCTTTGTAATTTTAGTACCTGTTCATGGTCAGTCTTCGTAGTTCAGATAAAATATTCCGCAAGTGGAATGGCCTACAACTTTCTACTCAGGGTGTAGTTCTGGGTTCGGTGACATCTGTATCACCTGGGAGCTTGTTATTAATTCAGAACTCAGGCCCCACCCAGAATCAGAATCTGCATTTTAACATGATCTCCAGAAGATTCATAAGCACATTGAAGTTTGAGAAGCAGTGGCCTATAGGACTTTTATTGCTTTACTGCAAATGGTATTTATCAGGCGTTTTATGTAAAAGAATGCCTGCTTAGACACCTATGATGGCAGTTGGAGGCACAGACAAATTGGAATAGAATATCATACCAAACACAATTTATATGTAAGATCTAACTTTTAGTTTAAGTAAACATAAATTCTTATTAGTGAGTGAATAAAATACTAATACTGTTATTGTCAAAAAATGGCCTCTCCTACCCTCAAAATGCTACCTTCAAAGAAAGTAGCTCAAAACTCTACTCTTCTGAGTTTCAAATACCTGTGTTAGTCCCCTAAAGAGTTTTTTTTTTTTTTTTTTAAGTAATTGCATTAGGATTCCCTTCTAGCTGCACTAGTGGCTATGGAAGAATATTCGTTTTTAGGGAAATAGAACATACAAATATGAAATTAGCTCAAGACCTCTCATCCTATAAGATTGTCCAACAGTATATGAATAGCAATCTACTTAGTAAATAGTAAAATGCTTGGTTCCATAATGGATCCATCACACTGACCATCGTTAAATCTTGTCTGATCCAGCTCCAATTTGTTTATACTGCCCTGGCAGCCACAGGCATTCTCAAAGGGCAAGAGGCCAGGAGCCAGGCGGAAGGAAAAATGCTGCCTGTAGCCCTTCCTGGATTATCATCCTTTTATAATCCTAGTGGCTTGCTTTGTGAGTCATCTGTTTTGGAGGAAAAGACCCCTACTCTAAAGCAATCAAATTTCTTACCATTAAAGGCTGAAATGATAAGCAAGAAAAAAATAGTACGAGAATGATGTATAATAAGGAGCTTTATCCTTGGTCACATTTTTTTTTATTATTATACTTGAAGTTCTGGGATACCTGCGCAGAACGTGCAGGTTTGTTACATAGGTATACATATGCCATGGTGGTTTGCTGCAACCATCAACCCGTCATTTGCGTTAGCTATTTCTCCTAATGCTATCCCCCCAACCCCCCCCCACCCCCTGACAGGCCCCATGATGTTCCCCTCCCTGTGTCCAGGTGTTCTTATTGTTCAACTCCCACTTATGGGTGAGAATATGTGGTGTTGGTTTTCTGTTCCTGTGTTAGTTTGCTGCGAATGATGGTTTCCAGCTTCACCCATGTCCCTGCAAAGGACATGAACTCATCCTTTTTTATGGCTGCATAGTATTCCATGGTGTATATGTGCCACATTTTCTTTATCCAGTCTATCATTGATGGGCATTTGGGTTGGTTCCAAGTCTTTGCTATTGTGAATAGTGCTGCAATAAACATACACGTGCATGTGGTCTTTACAGTAGAATGATTTATAATCCTTTGGTTATGTACCCAGTAATGGGATTGCTGGGTCAAATGGTATTTCTGGTTCTAGATCCTTGAGGAATCGCCACACTGTCTTCCACAATGTTTGAACTAATTTACACTCCCACCAACAGTGTAGAAGTGTTCCTATTTCTCCACATCCTCTCCAGCATCTGTTGTTTCCTGACTTTTTAATGATCGTCATTCTAACTGGCATGAGATGGCATCTCATTGTGGTTTTGATTTGCATTTCTCTAATGCTTGGTCACATTTTTGATCAGCACATTAAAGAGGCAAAGGCATTTGCACCTCAAAATTCTAGAGACCTTCTACCAACGTATAACCAGAAGAAAAAAAGGGAAAGCATATTTTAAAAATCATTTTCTTTATTTCTTTTTAAATGACTCTGAAACAGAGGAATTTTTCCCAACAAGGCACTGAAGAATCTGACCAAGAAACCCCTTAACAGTTATAGTATCACAAAGGATGATATTTAAAGATGCGCTTTTAGGGAGCCTCTTATCAGATTACCTTTTTCCTTTCACAAATTATTCAGGAGAGATACAGGGCTGCCAGATGAAGGAAATGCATTGTTGAAGGGTACTGGGTTTGGGGAAAACTTTATAATAAAGTCTCATTAATTATTATAATTATTTAATTTTGAAATACACAAATTATTCTTGAGTCATTTGTATTTACTATGTACATTACATTACTTAAATTTTAAGTATAAGGGGAAATATATTTATGGCTCAATAACAAAAACAGGATACACTTTTGTATTTCAAAGGAGATGGGTAACCCAGGAAAGCATTATCTTCCATTTTTTGTTTTAAATTCACAGGTTGTGTTAACACGGGGAAGGAACATTAACAGTTGTGCAAAGGCATGTATAAAATGTATATAAAAAATCCATGTATACAAAAAATCCAGAGTTTATCTGGATAATCCAGCCCCCGCAAGTCTTCCACGGAGGGCAAAATAATTGCAAGACGTTGAAGACCTTGAATTATATGGAACATTCATATTGAAACTCTCAGATAATCACTTGTCGCTTTTGAGTTACCCGTATGGACAGAAAATCCTTGTTTCTCTATAGATTACCATGTCACTGTATGAAGAGACCACAGGCACCTGCCTAATACAGATACACAGGAGCTCTTCCAAAAGCATCTCCACTTAAAAAAGGAAAAAGTAGGGAGGAAAGGAATTGTGGCCTCAGTTGAGCTTACCCAAGGCCCTGGCCGTAAGCTTCATTTTCCTAGCTGTTGGTAGGTGTAAAGTTACCTCAGGAAGAGGGCTCTTTGGTCCTTTGTCTCTAGGTAGTATTTCTCCCGCATTACTCCTGACCACTGACAATCTTGATAAATGCTAAGTTTTTGAGTATATAGGCCAGGCTACAGAAAAAGGGACAAATCAAATCAAAACAGCATAAACAGAACAAATTAGAGAGGCTTTTGTTTTTTAAATATATTTCAAGATATTGCTTGTAGGCCTATGTAAATTCAGTTTTAAGTTTTATCATATTATTTTAAATAATCTTGTAATTGGTATTCACTTATTAAGGATATTAGAAATTGTTCAGTGGAAGCTGCAAGTTAAGAGACCTACATTCAAGTCTTCGCTTTGCAAGCAACTTGTCACAAATCTTTGGGTAAGTCATCCAGTCTTTCTAGGCTTTTCTTTCCCCTGGTGACAATTAAAAGGGTTAGACTGGAATGAACTTGAAGGTTCTATTCTGACATTTTGTGTTGGAAAGGCTCAATTACTGATCTTCCACGTGTTTTAATAAATATTAATAAAATTCACACATTTGCATACTACCTTGTAGCTCACAAAGTACTTTCATATATATGATCTCTTTTAAATCTCTCCAGTACCTGTGAGTTAGGAACGTTTCATAAAAACGAGAAAACTCAGAGAAGTCGTAACTTATCTAGGATCACAGAACTACTAAAATGGCAGAGCTGGATAGCAGGTCTTCCTACTTCCAAGTTCAATTTTTCCTTCTATTATATTCAGCTACTTCAAGGTTATGGTAATATGGGAGCATATTTAGTTAAGTTTATTGAAGTGTAAAGAAATATGATATCATTAAAAAAACCCAAATTTCTGGATTTAAAGTCACAGAACTAGATTTCATTGACAGCTCTGTCACTCTGATTTGGGGAATTTGCTTTGTCTCTCTAAGCCTCAGTTTTCTCGTCTATAAAAAAAAAGCATTTGGACTCCATGGATTTGGGCTTCTTATTTGACATTCTAGTTTTCAGGCCAGGGGTGGTGGCTCACCCCTGTAATCCCAGCACTTGGGGAGGCTCAGGCAGGCAGATTACTTGACGCCAGGAGTTTGAGACCTGCCTGGCCAACATGGTGAAACCCCATCTCTACTGAAAAAACAAAAATTAGTGAAGTGTGGTAGTGCACGGCTGTAATCCCAGCTACACAGGAGGCTGAGGGATGAGAATCGCTTGAACCCAGGAGGCAGAGGCTGCAGTGAGCCGAGATCACGCCACTGCACTCCAGCCTGGGCAACAGAGCAAGACTCTGTCTCAAAAATAAATAAATAAATAGGTTGGGTGTGGTGGCTCATGCCTGTAATTCCCACACTTTGAGAGGCAGAGGCGGGTGGATCACTTGAGGTCAGGAGTTTGAGACCAGCCTGGCCAACATGGTGAAACCCTGTCTCTACTAAAAATACAAATAATTAGCTGAGTGTGGTGGTACACGCCTATAACCCCAGCTACTCGGGAGGCTGAGACAGGAGAATCACTGGAACCTGGGAGGCGGAGGTTGCAGTAAGCTGAGATCATGCCATCGCACTCTAGCCTGGGAGACAAAGTAAGCCTTCATCTCAATAAATAAATAAATAAAATAAATAAATAACAAAATAAAATAAGTAAATACAATAAAATTATGGTTTTCTTCTTAAAAACTATGACTATTTCTAGATTAATAAATATTAAGTGAAAACTTTTTATGGACGATAAGAGGTTAAAGAAAAAAGTAGACTCCAAAATTAGTCCTACTGGCTACTATTCATGCTCTTTGGCCACTGGGATATTAAAAATCTTGAACTAATATGATTGACTGAATTCTACTTTCCAGCAAACTAGTTAACCTAAGATTTCACAGAAGGATAAATTATTTTAGCATAGTTATGTAGAAAACGTATGGAGTTGCATTTTCTGAGAGGCCTTGATTTGAGAGAAGAACTTTCTTAGAAACCAATGATAGAAAACCAAAGGGAACTTATTGTGAAGACATTTTTGGCCCTCTGCAATGTTCTGATTCTCTACCCTCTGACATTGTCATGCATACTTACAGTCGTGAAAGTTAATAATTTGTAGACATTTTATTTTAAGATAAAGAAAAATTACTTGAAAATAGTAAAGGGGATGATGGTGAGTGTTTCAAGAGTTAGGGACAAAGAAGAATTTTGAACCTGCTGCTTTTTTTGCCCGCCTCCCCATCTGAGTAGAACATTGCAACTTTTGAAGCTCACATAGAATAGATCATAATCAGCTTGCTGAGTTGGTGACTTTATGCACAATTAAGCCTTGTTGGGACTTTCTTTATTTGTCATAGTGCTGTTACAGCGTGGGATGCTATTCATTTCCAAACAACATTCCATTTAATAACGAGGCATTAGTTCACCCATTAAATCAGGGCCATCACTAACTGATAAGCATCGCCCTTTTTTTTTTTTTTGGGTCTCACTTGGCTTGCCTGCCCAGCAAACAAAGCATGGCAGCAACATGGCCCTTGAGATGTGAAGCTGGAGGAAGGGTAGATTGAGCAATGATGACCAAAATTCCATCTAGTCACAGAAATCTAACATTCCCCTAGGCTTTTCCTTTCTTTAAATAAGAACTTTTTATTTCTAAGCAGTACTTAAAGCGCCATTACAAACAAAGCTAAACAAAAAAACTAAATAAATAATAGCACCAACTTTCACATCTCTTAAACACTGAAGAGATGAAAATATATGGAGGGAAATGCAACAGATAGGCACCCAAAAGATAAGAACAAGAATGTTAATAGCAGCATTGCTTACAATAATCAAAACTAAAAACAGCTCAATGTCTATCAAGAGTAGAATAGATAAATAAATTATGGTATATTTATAATATAATAGAAACTCAAGAAACTACCACTACACTTGACAACATGAATAACCCTCACAAAGCTAATGTTGTGAGAAAGAAGTCAGACTCAAAAGTGTGTAATGTATGATCCCATCTACCTAAAGGACAAAGCTTAGGAAAATTAGTCTCTGGTGTTAGAATTCAGGTTACCTTTGGGCAGGAGTAAGGAGAAGAGATTTAGGAGAGAATCTGGGAGGTTTCTGAGTACTGGTGATTATCTACTTTTTTATCTGAATGGTGAATACAAGGGTGTGTACACTCATCTTTTGCGTTCTTTTCTGAATATACTTTATACTTAAATAAAAACTTATTTAGAAGTTATCTAGGATTAAGAAACCACTGTTAGACTGAATTTGAGCATTGAGTTGATGCTTATCAAATCAATGAAGTCTCACCAGCAACCATAAACAGATCAGTCTTATTTACTTATTATATTAATTTATTTTTAATCTAGTTTTAATTTTACAATAGATTTAGATTTACAGAAAAGTGGCAGTGAATAGACTGACATTTACAGAAGAATTGCAATGACAATACAGAGAGTTCCATATATCACTCATCTAGTTTCCCCTTATTGTTAAGAATTCATGTTACAATAGTATGTTTATTACAACTAAGAAACCAGCATTGGTGTGTTATTATTAAATAAATTCTACTCTTCATTCTAATTTCACTAGTTTTTCTACTAACGTCCTTTTTCTGTTCCAGGATCTCATTCAAAATATCATATTAGATTTTTTGAAAAGATAAGTAAAATCAACAAACCGTTAGCCAGACTAAGAAAAAATAAGAAATGACCCAAATAAACAAAATCAGAGATCAAAAAGGAGAGATTACAACTGATACCAGAGGAATATAAAGATCATAAGAAACTATTAGGAACAATGATATGCCAACAAATTTGGTAACCCAGACGAAATGGATAAATTTCTGGACACATACAACCTACCAATACCGAATCATAAAGCTATAGAAAATGTGAACAGATCAGTAACAAGTGGCAGATTGAATTAGTATAAAAGGTCTCCTATTAAAGAAAAGCCCAGGGCATGATGGCTTTAGCTCTACCAAACATTTAAATAACAAATTGTAATTCTTCTCAAACTCTTCCAAAAAATTGAAGAGGAGGAAATACTGCCAAGGTCATTCTATGGGGCAGGCATTACCCTGATAGCAAAATCAGGCAAGGACACAACAAAAAAGAAAGCTTACAGGCCAGTATCCCTGATGAATATAAATGCAAAAATCTTCAACAAAAGAGATCACTAACCATGGTCAAGAAGGATTCATGGCAGACATGCAAGAATGATTCAACATAAAGCAAATTAATAAATGTGATACATCTCTTTAACAGAATGAAGGACAAAAACCACATTGATATTTCAATAGATACAGAAAAACATTTGACACACTTCATTATTTTTCTCTGATAAAAGCTCAATGAATTAGGTATAAAAGGAATGTACTTCAATACAATAAAGGCCATATATGACAAGCCCCCAACAGCTAATCTACTGAATAGACAAAAGTTGAATGCTTTTCCTCTAAGAACCGGAATAAGACAAGGATGCCCACTTTCTCACTTCTATTCAACATAGTACTGGCAGTCCTAGCCAGAGCAGTTAGGTAAGAAAAAAAATAAGGCATCCATATTGTATAGAAGTTAAATGGTCCTTGTTTGCAGATGACATGACCTTATATATAGAAAAACCTAAAGACTTTACTAAAAAATCTATTATAACTAATAAATTAAGTTTGCAGGATATAAAATCAACATACAAAAATCAGTAGCATTTCTATACACAAAAAGCACACTATTTGAAAAAGACATCAAGAAAACAATTCCACTTACAATGGCTACAAAAACAATCCATAAAATAAAATACTTAGGAATAAATTTAACCAAGGAGGTGGAAGATCTGTACACTCAAACAATAAAATCTTGATGAAAGAAATTAGAGAAGATGCAAAAAATGGAAAGATATTCTGTGTTTATGGATTGGAGGAATAGTTAAAATGCCCATACCTACCCAAAGCAATCTACATATTCAAAGCAATCTCTAACAATATATCAATGATGTTCTTCCCAGCAATAGAAAAAAAAAATCCTAAAATTTGTATGGAACCACAGAAAATACTGGATAGAGAAAACAATGTTGAGCAAAAAGAACAAAGCTGAAGTCATCACAATACCTCACTTCAAAATACATTACAAAGCTGTATCAATCAAAACAGCATGATAGTGGCATAAAAACAGACACATTAACCAATGGAACAGAATATAGAGGCCAGAAATAAAGTCACACATCTATGGTCAATTGCTATTTTTTACAAAAGGTGCCAAGAACACACAATGGAGAAAGGAGAGTCTGTTCAATAGTGTTGGCAAAAACTAATGTCCACATGCAGAAAAATGAAATTAGAACCTTATCTCTCACCATATAGAAAAGTCAAATCAAAATGGATTAAAGCCTTAAATTTAAGACCCAAAACTATGAAAGTTCTAGAAGAAAGCATAGGGAAAAGTCTCCATGACGTAAGTCTGGGCAAGATCTTATCTTTTTGGTTAAGATCTGAAACACACAGGCAACAAAAGTGAAAATAGACAAATGGGATAACATCGAGCTAAAAACCTTCTGCATAGCAAAGGAAACAATCAAGTGAAGAGACAACCCACAGAATGGGAGAAAATATTTGCAAACTATTTATTTAACAAGGGATTAATAATCAGAATATTTTATATAAGGAGCTCAAACAACTCAATAGGAAAGCAAAAACAAAAACAAAAACAAATAATCCAATTAAAAATGGGCAAAAGATCTGAACAGGCATTTCTCAAAAGTATACATACAAATGGCCAACAGGTATATGAAAAAATGCTCCGTATCACTAATCATCAGATAAATGCAAATCAAAACAATGAGATATCTCACCCCAGTAAGAATGGCTTTTATCGAAAAAAAAAAAAACAGGGAACAAGAGATACTGGTGAGAATGTGGAGAAAGGGGAACCCGTGTGCACTGTTGGCGGAAATGAATATTACTAGAGCCACTGTGAAAAACTGTCTGAAGATTCTTCAAAAAAACTAAAAATAGAACTACTATACGATCCAGCAATTCTACTATTGGGTATCGATCCAACAGAAAGAAAATAAATATATTGAAGAGATATCTGCACTTCTATGTTTATTGCAGCACTATTTACAATAGCCAAGATTTAGAATTGACCTAAGTGTCCACGCAACAGATGAACGGATAAAGAAAATGGGGTACATATACACAACGGAATATTATTCAGTCATAAAACCCTCCACAAAATCCTTTTATTTGCAACAAACATGGATAGAACTGGAGGTCATTATGATGAGTGAAATAAGCCAAGCACAGAAAGACAAATAATGCATATTCTCACTCATATGTGGGAGTTCAGAAAGTGGATCTCAGAGACTGAGAAGTATTGGGGGGGTGGGCCGTGGGGGAGCAACGGGAGGTAAACATACACTTAGAAGAAACATACACTTAGAAGAAATAAGACCCAGTGTTCCATAGATCAGTAGGGTGACTACAGTTAACATTAATCAATAGTACATGTCAAAATAGCTAGAAGAGAACAATTTGAATGTTCGTAGCACAAAGAAAAGATAAATATTTAAGGGGATGAGTAACCCAATTATGCTGATTTGATTACAGAAATGAATCAAATTATCACGTATACCATGAAAATATGTACAGCTATTATGCATCAAAAAGTTGAAGAAAATAAAAATGTTAATTTTTTTGTATACAATATATACTGCATGTCATATATTGATTCTGTTCATATATAAGTAAATATCCTTACTGGTTTGCCTCATTGGAGCATTCAGACAGCAAATAATGTGTAGTTCAACATTTTATTAAATATTTTTCATCTTAGTGGATATTTTGTAACAAGATAAATATGATGAAAACTAAAAAAAGTGCCAAGGCTGGGCGCAGTGGCTCACGGCTGTAATCCCAGCACTTTAGGAGGCTGAGGCAGGTGGATCACAAGGTCAGGAGATCAAGACCATCCTAGCCAATATGGTGAAACCCCGTCTCTACTAAAAATACAAAATACTAACTTGGCGCCCTTGTAGTCCCAGCTACTCGGGAGGCTGAGGCAGGAGAATCGCTTGAACCTGGGAGGTGGAGGTTGCAGTGAGCCGAGATCGCGCCACTGCACTCCAGCCTGGCGACAGAGCGAGACTCCGTCTCAAAAAAAAAAAAAAAAGTGCCATACTGAACCTACCAAAAATAAATCAAAATGAGTAAGAGCGACTGCCAGACCATCTTCTTCATCAGAGGTAATGGTCAGAGGCTTCTGAACTTTGGTATGGAAATGAGCCTGCAGGCAGGATTTGTATGCAGGGCAGAGGAGGTTTGTAAACTATGTGAATTATACCTTCAGAGCGCACATAATGTATATTATACTTTTCCTCTGCGTATGCGTACCAGCCGTATTACCTATGTATCACCTGATCCACCAAGTCTGGACTGAAGAAGTCCTGGTAGGACCACACTACACATGGCGAGCCGGTACTAGGAGGGGATTATTCCGAAGAGGATTTGTAGACACTACCCGCTGTGTATGACTTAGGCCCTTTACACGGGCACCACTGGACCGGGGAAGCCAGCAGGAAGGTCCTCCCCCTGGCCTGGGAGCGGGCTGTCCATAGGACCCAGAGCACCTCCCACGGGAGGAACGCCCGGCTTTGCTTCTGGCCCCGCCCCGCCTCCCTCCAGGCCCCGCCTCGCCTCCTCGGCCCCGCCCCGCCTCCCCGGCCCCGCCCCGCCTCCCCGGCGTCGCAGCTCCTCGCGGCCTCGGCGTCTTCCTTCCGGGTCGCGCTGGGCCGGCCTTGCGGCGGTTGTGCCATAGTCAGAGAGTCGGGGAGCCGCCCCCGCACCCAGGCCTTCTCGCGGTGCCTGGTCGCTGGTGAAGCCCGCAGCGCGCGCCTCTCCCGGACCCTGCAGGGTACGGCCCTTCCTTTACTTCTCCCTCCCGTGGGTCTGTTTTCTTCCTTTGGCGCCGGGGCGGGGGCGGGGCCGGGGCCGAGCCAGCGCACAGCTCCGCGCTTTGGAGAGTCTGGACGCCTGGCAGAGGCCCTCGCTGCCCGCCCCTCCCCGCCCGCGCCCCTGCGTCTCCGCTTCACGCTTGCGGGGCTTGCTGGGGCCCCTGAGAACTGCTGACGTGCCTCGGGCTGTTTCTACGGCACAGTCTGCCTGCAGGCTGTGAGGCGTCGTCCGGACGTGTGCGTGGCTCGGGGTTGTTTACACCGCGGGGGACTGCGGGTCTCCCCACACCCGCGATCGGTGCTGCCCCGGCAGCCACGCGTCGGCCACATGCCCGCCTGTGCTTGTGATTCCTGTGCCTGCTGCCTTGATTTCCCTGACATCCAATGGTTTTTGCCTAACCAGGCCTGTTTTCTTTCTTCAGGACTGCTACAAGGTGCCCAGCTACAACCTTGTTTCTGTGTTTAGGTTTAGGGGTGCCCCTAGAGTGTGATGATGACCATCTACTTGGCCTCCTTGTCAACATATTTATAATGGGTGGTTTTGGATTTCCTTGATTTCCCAGTAATCATTGCCACAAACCTTCGAGATGCATTCACAGATTGAAATACAGTATACAAATAACTATTATAGAAGGTGAAGATGGTATAAGCCTGTGGTCAGGTAGTTGCGTTGGCAGGATGCCCGTCTGGCTTTGTGCTCCGGAGGGCACATTACCACCAGGTGCAGGGATCTCTGCTTGCTTTGGTCTGTGTGCAGACACAAACTGCCTTTTCTGCTTCTTGCGTGCACTCCTCAGTTTCTTAAGTTCAGGTATAGGTATATATTTTTTTCTTTCAGGCTCACTTCCTGCCTCCATTATCCTGTACCGCATATTGTATCCGTTGGTTGAGTAGAGAGAGATTTCATCCAGAGTCATCAACGCTCCAATAGTCCTTTATCAGATTAAGGACTTGAGGGAAATGTGCATTATGCTCTAGTAGGCACTCTGAAAGTTCCTTGAATTGGATTCTTCTTTCCACACTTATGTTCTGAGTACTAACTTTGTTTTAAACTTCTGCGCCAAAAGTTGGCTTTTCTGAACTCTGCGTTTTCAAACTCTTCCCTTCTGTTATTTGAAAATCAGATAAATCAGCTCATTGTAAGATGGATAATTTCTTTACTCACGCCATGATTAAATAATGCAATTATAGTACTCTGTACAGTGGTACATATGGTACTTGCACATATGGTCAGTTAACAAAAACTGCCCCTTGTTTCTTTACTGTGTTAGTCTCATCCTCTTAATTTTGCTGTGGTTAACATTCTCGATCTTAACTTCGCGGATCTAACTCAGTGTCCTTTAAAAAAGGCCTTTATCTACATGAATTGTATATAAATACCCACCTCCGTTTTCTTCTAGTATTGTTAATGATCTTATTCATATTTAATGTGAGATAAGAAGGCTCCAACTTTATAATTTTGTTAGTGACTCCATCATCATTTGTTGAATTCTATTTTTCCCTGCTGATCAGTCCTGTAAATACCATAGGCCCTAAATTCCCGTGTATTCTTGGGACTTTCTGAACGGTCGTCTAGTATTCTTTGGCTCCCTGTGGTGATCCTGGCTTCTGTGATGCTCTTGTTGCTCTAGGTTTATAATGTGTTTTAATATCTAGGGATATGAACGATGCCTGGCATATTGCAGACATCACTAAATATTTTTGAAATGAAAACATTTAGTAGGGGCAAGTTGATTCCCTTTCTTTACCTCTTGCCTCTCTCCCCCCTTTAAAATTTTCCTGCCAGTTATTGAGATTCGTTTATTTTAGCTTGCTTTTTCCATGGTCAGTTGAATCATTAACTGTTAGTAAATATATCCCTTCTGTTGCTCACTCAGAACTTGCGACTAGAGTTGCTCCTTACAGTTACATAGAGAAGCAGCCTGATTAAATATCTGCATGCCTTTTGACTTTGCACCGTGTCATGGTAACTGTAGTGTGTCTCTCCCCATCACCTGTGATTTAGGATGTTCTGTACCTGGCTTCTAAGAGAAAAATGGTTATCTAAGAGATGAATGGCTGTAGAAGTGTTCCCTAGGACATCCTCATATCCATTTGTATTTTACCATCCCAACTGGATATCTAAAATATAATAAATTTTAAGATGTTGTTACAATGGACACTTAAAACCTTATTAGCTCATGAAATAAATGTATGCATTCTTTAAAAAAGATCAAGCAATACAGAAATCCTTAAAGGAGGAAGTGAAAGTGCTGTGTGCCCATCTACCCAGTAACCTTGTTCCATAAAGATGATCACTGCTTGCAGATTTTAAAAATAAATATATTTAAGTCTACTTTTGTTTCATAAATGGCAGTGTACCATCTATAATTTTCTATAGCTTCCACTTAATAATAATTGATGAACATCCTTCTGTGTCAGTGCATATAATAGTATCTTGTCTTTTTTGTAAGTCTTTTTGGTATTTCATTGTAGGAGTAACCCAAAAGTTATTTAGCCAATCCCCTGTTGGCATTATTCCAAATTTATTACAAACAGAACTGCAAGGATCATTTTTGTGTTTATTCTGTATACTGTGATGTTTGCATGTTAGTTTATTTCCTAAGATATGGAATTGCTAGGTCAGAGGCTACACGTAAGTGGTAAATTATGAGAGGTTCTGCCAAAGTGCTCCTCAAAAGTTGTTGGTAAGTGTAAATTTATACAATTTGTTAAAATGCTGCTTTTGCCATATCACATTGCCAAGAATTGTCAAGGATCTGAGATCATACCCTACTTACAAGCTAACAGTTTCGTGGAAACTGGCAGAAAATAGGAGACTCCTGACTCAGAGACAAAGCACAACAGTAACGGTAGCCAGAGGATCATCTTATGCTGATTTGCTGGAGCCCTGATTTCCACAGGGTGATGTGACAGGAGCCCAGTGACACTAGCAGGTGAAGTAGGTTATGTTACAGGAGAGGAGTCCTTAGTTTAGGCTGCAAATAAACCTGTCTGATCTTTGCTAGAGAGGGAGACATTATCTTTATTTTCCTGCATGGTAAACAAACCTGCCCTCTGTACCAGAGGGAGACATCTCTTTATCTGCCCAGGCTATTTGCTGTATAAACACCATTGAAAAAATAAAAAATAAAGGCCATCAGTGCCTCTACTTATATGACATGCAGAAACTTGAGAGACCTGCTAAGATGAAATGATTATTTTTTATATTTAGTAATTTTGTGAATGAAAAATGCTATTTTATTGTTTTAGTATTGCATTTCTTTGCTTATTGATGGGGTTGACTATCTTATGTTTGTTGGTCATTTGTATTTGTTTTTACTTGCATGATCATATCCTTTGCTTAGGTTTCTGTTGAAATGTTCCTCTTTTCTAATTGATTTGTAATAGCTCTTTACATATTGTGGCTATTAATGATTTGGTTCACCATTTGCTAGTATTTTCTCATAGTCTATTCTTTAGTGTTTCTTGGGGCTTTTGTTTTATAAAAATCTTTAATATTTATGTTGCCAGTTCTGCTGCTGTTTTCCTTTATGGCCTGTGGGTTTCCACAAGATTATTAAAATACTCTTTGTACACATTCTGTTATCATAGATATAGATTTTTAAAAATGGTTGCTATGGCATACTATTACAAATTTATTTTTCCAAATTGCTGGACATTTTCCTAAAACATTTATTTGGATAAACTGTCCTTTCCCTGTTGTTTGATTTGACACATTTGCTGTAAGATACTATATCCTTAATTTGTTGTTTTTCTCAAAGCCGACAAATTAGTAAGCAAAGTATGTTAGATGTTTACTGTGATTATGATTTTGGTTGAATTCAGCCTTAAAGATAATATGTGTAATTGTTCTTAGTGGATTTTATCTTAAATAATATAAAGTATCTTTTTTGCCCTGTTTAGTGATTTTTTGGCTGGGAGTCTACATTGTCTTATATGACTCTTGCCTCTCTGTCAGTTTTGTGTGTACCTGATAGGTCTTTTTGCCCATATGTTCATTTTCAGTCATTTTACACCATTTTGCTTTACTTGCCTTTCATAAACATCAAACATTCAGGTAACTGAGCTGGACTTCTGTTTCTCCCTGAAATCTTCCCCCTTCTCAATTTGGAAGATTGTCTTTTTTTTTTTTCTTTTTTAGAGTCTTGCTCTGTCACTCCTGCTGGAGTGCAGTGGTGTAATTTTGGCTCACTGCAACCTCCATCTCCTGGACTTATGTGATCCTTCTGCCTCAGCCTCTCAAGTAGCCTGGACTGCAGGTGCACGCCACCATACCTGGCTAATTTTTGTGTTTTTTGTAGAGATGGGGCTTCACCATGTTGCCCAGGCTGGTCTCAAACTCCTGGGCTCAAGTGAGCCACCCACCTTGGCCTCCCAAAGTGCTGGGGTTACAGGTGTGAGCCACTGTGCCCGGCCTGGAAGTTTGTCCTTTTTTTTTTTTTTGCTTTACATTTTATAAAACTTTTAAAAAGATCATTGTAGATTCATATACAGTTGTAAGAAAGAATACAAAGAGATCTAGATCCTGTGTACATTCACCCAGTTTCCACCTATGGTAACACCTTGCATAACTACAGTACAATATTATACTCAGGAAATTGACATTGATACAATATATAGACCTTATTCAGATTTCACCAGTTTTACATGTACCCATCCCTGTGCATGTTTAGTTGTAAGTAATTTTATGTAGATTCCTGTGAACACCACCACAGTCAAAATATACAACAGTTCCATCACAAGGTTACCTTGTACAAAATTGGGTTTATCTCTTAATAGGACAATTTAACCTAGTCATATTAACTATTCTTTCCCCTCTCCTACAAGTTTGGAAATTCTGAAACCATCTATAACTGACTCTTTTTTTGCCCTCATTCTTCCCATTAATAAGTTGAGATCTTGATCTCTTGCCTTCTTTACATTCTTGGTTTTATTGATTTGATTTCTTTTCTGTAGTTGTAATATTCTGTTCCCACATTGCTATAAAGAAATACCTGAGACTGGGTAATTTATAAAGTAAAGAGGTTTAATTGGCTTACAGTTCCACAGGCTGTACAGGAAGCATGGTGCTGTCATCTGCTAGGCTTCTGTGGAGGCCTCAGGAAACTTACAGTCATTGTGGCAGGCAAAGCAGGAGCAAGGGTCTTACATGGCAGGAGCAGAAGGAAGAGAGTGGGGGATGCACTACATACTTTGAAACAAAAAGATCTCTTCAGAACTCTTATGAGAACACCACTAGGGGCGTAGTGCTAAACCATTAGAAACCACCCCCATGATCCAGTCACCTCCTTCCAGGCCCCAACTCCAGCACTGGGGATTAAATTTCTGCGTTAGATTTGGGTGCTGATGCAGTTGCAAACCATATCAGTAGTTCTTCTGTTTGTTTGTTTGTTTGTTTTTCCAACCATTTTTTACAATTTTACTAGTATCATATCACTTATATTTAACTATAAGGTCACTGGTTACTTGAATAGTATGTCTTCCCTGTTTTTGAAGTGTTTAATTCTGTTTTTTTTTTTTTTTAACTGGCATACATTTTTAAGTAATAGTTTCAGGAAGACTTATGGCAAGTATACTTGCATATCTACAATATTTTTATTTTATTTTGTTTTTTCTATGTGAATAAGAGTTTGAGCTATTTTCTTTTTTCCTTTAGAATTTCCTTGAACTTAAATAAGCTTCAGTCTTTATCTTATATAGATGTTAGGTTTCTTGTATATGTGCTCTAGGTCATTTATTTGTCTCTTAATTTTCAATTTATTTCAGTCACCACCTCTTCTAAGAATTTTTTTTAAGTTTGTGCTTATTTCATGGATCCTATAACCTATTAATTAACACTAAACAATGATTTCTTAAAAAAACTGTTGTCCTAATTTTGGCATTAACTTTTCCTGAATGCCATTTGCTGTAATTGTTTAACTTGTTTCCCTGTCTTTAAAATGGTTGATTCTGTTCAGACATATAAATGCAGATCTATGTTGACCATCTTGGTCCTGGTCTGAAATATTGCATGTCATGAAGGTCACTGTTCTCTTTTCCAGACAGGTAGTTTCCTAAGGCAAGATGAGTGGTTGGGGCTGTGTGAGCAGGCTTTGCCCTGGGCAGAATAAGTGGGCAGAACGTGCCAACTAGTACATATCTTTAAAGAGAACAGACAAGTAAGCCAGCATGTGCATAACCAAATCAATACTAGAGTATTGGATTTACAGCTTGACTGGTTTTGACTGAAAACAAAAGCACACAGAACAGTTACATCATCCTAAAAATTCCTTGTATGGCCCCTTTGTAGTTACTTTAGTCAATTTCTCTTTCTTCCCTTAACCCTGGGCAATCACTGATTTATCTGCCTTTCCTATTTGCCTTTTCCAAAGTATCACATAAATGAAATAATACAATATGTAGTTTTTGCATCAGACCTCTGTCACTTAACAAAATGCATTTTAAGATTCATCTATATTATTGCCAGGATTGGTAGTTATTTCTTTTTTTTTTTTTCCTGAGTAGTAACTCATTGTATGGATGTAACACTGTACATGCATCTGTCAAGGACATCTTGGATGTTTCCAAGTTGGAACAATTATGAATAAATCTGCTATAAACATTTGTATATAGGTTTTTGGTTGAATGAAGGTTTTCAGTACACTTGAGTAAATACCTCGGAATGAGATTGCTGGATGGTTTGGTAAGGGTGGATGGACCTTTATAATAAACCGTGAAACTGTTTTTCAAAGTGGCTATATGATTTTGCATTCCCACTAGAAATGTTTGCAGAATCTTAATTTGTTATCTTAAAATTTGATTAATTTGTAATTAACTCTTCCCAGGTCTTCCCTTAAGAGCAAATATTTCCCAGGTCTAAGATGAAATACTTTCTCAGGGTTTACTCTTTTGAAACTGTACTTGATCTTGCTCTTCAGTAATATGTTTGCTAGGACATGTACAAGTATCCCATAGGAGAAAAAAAGATATTTTCAAGTAGATGAAAAGGCAAGCACAGACTGGGAGAGAAAACATTTGCAAAAACATCTGTCTAACAAAGAATTTGTATCTAGTGTGTATAAAGAACTCTTACAACTCCATAATAAGAAAACAAAAAAAACGGATTAGAAAATAGACACTGCACTGAAGAAGATACAAATGGCAAATAAGCACGTGAAAAGATGTTCCATGTCATTAATCAATTAAGAAATTCAAATTAAAACCATAGGGTATCACCACCCACCCACTAAAATGGATGAAGATTGACAATATTAACTATTGATGAGGATGTGGAGCAACTGGAACTCTCATATGTTAATGTCAGAATGTAAAATGCTGCAGCCACTTTGGAAATAGCTTGATACTAGAAACAAGCCAAATGTTTAGCAACAACTGAATTGATATACCTATGTAGCTGACCCTTGAACAACATGGTTTGGACTGTGAAGGTATGCTTATATGCAGTTTTTTTTCAATAAATATAGAAAAATTTTGGACATTTGCAACAATTTGAAAAAACTTGCAAATTGCGTAGCCTAGAAATATCAAAAAAAGGTATTTCACTAATAAATGAAATATATGTAGATACTAGTCTATTTTATAATTTACTGCCATGAATAGCACACAAATGTATTATAAAAAATTAAACTTTATCAAAACGTAGTCACACACTTACAGAATGTACATGCTTCCATTTGCAGTTGAGAGAAATGTAAACAAATGTAAATTCAGTATTAAATTATAACTGCATAAAATTAGCTGTGGTACATACTGTACTACTGTAATAATTTCATAATCACCTCCAGTTGCTATTGCAGTGAGCTCAAATATTGCAGGTATCAGCTTCCAATGCTGTGTGAAGCTAATCATCTACACATGAGCAGTTTGTCTGTCTAGTAAATTGTGTATTACAGTAAGAAGTGATTTCTTGTGATTCTCACGTATTTTTCATCGTGCTTAGTGTAATACCATAAACTTTGAATAACACCATGGGACCCTTAGAAAGTGCCATTGGTAATGTCGGAAGTGATTCCAAGAAGCAGAGAGAAGTCATAACATTACAAGCAAAAATGGAATTGCTTGTTATGTACTGTAGATTACAGTCTGCAGCTATGGTTACCTGTCATTTCAAGATAAATGAATCCAGCAAAAGGACCACTGTGAAAAAAGAAAAGAGAATTTATGTAGCTGTTGCTACAACTATACCAGCAGGTGCAAAACCTTGCACTTTTTATGAAATACCACTTTATCTCATATTGAAAATGCAGCTCGTATGTGGGTGCAGGATTGCTATAAGAAAGGCATACTTGTAGACTCTAATATGATTTGAGAGAAAGTGAAGTTAATGTATGACAGCTTAAAGCAAAAGGAAGGTGAAGGATCTAAAGCTAGAGAATTTAATGCCAGCAAAGGATGGTTTGATAATTGTAGAAAGAAGTTTGGCTTTACAAATGTTAAGATAACAAGAAAGCAGCTGCTACTGTTCAAGAGGCAGCAGATGATTTCCCCGATACCATTAAAATAATTGAGGAGAAAGGATATCTGAGGAGAAAGGATATTTTAAAATGGGATTCCTTCTGTCTCTTGTTTCATTTTGTTTCGTTTCGTTTCATCTCCCTTCCTCCCTCCCTCCTGTCTTGTCTTGTCTTTTCCTTTCTCTTCTCTTCTCTTTTCTTTCTTTCTTTCTTTTTTTTTTTTTTTGAGGCAAGGTCTTGCTCTGTCACCCAGGCTGGAGTGCAATGGCGTGATCACAGCTTACTGTAGCCCCAGCCTCCTGAGGTGGAAACAGTCCTCCCAAGTAGCTAGGATTACAGGTGCACACCACCACACTTAGCTAATTTTTTAATTTTTTTATTTTTGTAGAGGTAGGGTCTCCCTATGTTTCTTAGGCTGGTCTTGAACTCCTGGTCTCAAGCGATCCTTCTGCCTTGGCCTCCCAAAGTCCTGGGATTACAGGCATGAGCCGCTGCGCCCAGCCTCAATCAGGTTTTGAATGCAGAGAAAGTGCCCTATTCTGGAAAAAAAAAAAATGCCACAAAAGACATTTATTATTAAAGAAGTAAAGCAAGCACCAGGATTTAAGGCAGGAAGGGAAAGACTAACTCTGGTGTTTTGTGCAAATGTATCTGGGTTTATGATCAAGACTTTGCTTATTTGTAAAGCTACTAACCCCCAGCCTTAAAGGGAAAAGGTAAATGCCAGTTATCAGTCTTTTCGTTATGTAACAAGAAGGCCTGGACAATCAGAATTCTTTTTCTTGATTGATTTCATCAATGCTTTGTCCCTGAAGTCAGGAAGTATTAATACCTTGCTATAAGAGACTGCCTTTTAAAATTCTTTTGGTATCAGACAATGTCCCTGGCCACCCAGAACTCCATGAGTTTAACACTGAAGGTGTCGAAGTGTATTCCACTTGTCCCCAAATGCAGTGTCCCTAATTCAGCCTCCAGATCAGGGGGTCGTAAGGAACTTTAAGGCTTATTATACATGGTACTCTGTGGAAAGAACTGTGAACTCTATGAATGAGAACCTCAACAGAGAGAACCTGTAAGTTTGTAAGGATTACAGCATTGAATATGCCATTGTTACAGAAAAAAACTGTGAAGGCCATCAAGACTCAAACAATAAGAAAACTAAAGAAAACTGTACCAATAGTGTACATGACTTCACAGGATATATGACAGAACCAATCAAGGAAATCATGAAAGAGATTGTAGATAGGGCAAAAAAAAAGGGGGTGCAGGGGGAGGAGGATGAAGGGTTTCAAGATATGGATCTTCAAGAAATTCAAGAGCGAATAGACTCCACACCAGAAGAGTTAACAGAAAACGACTTGGTGGAGACAAGTGTTTCTGAATTAGTGCCAGATGACGAGGAAGAAGACATAAAAGAGGCAGTGCCAAAAAACAAATTGACATTAGACAATTTGGCAGAAAGTTCCAATTATTCTGGACAGTTTTGACTTCTTTTACAACATGGACCCTTCTATGACATGGACACTGAAACTAAAGCAAATGGTGGAAGAAGGATTGGTACTGTATAGAGATATTTTTAGAGAAGTAAAGTAGCAAAAAGTCAGGCAGAATTTATAGTATATTTCCACAAAATCGCACTGAGTGCGCCTGCCTCTCCTACCTCTTTTTACACCTCCTCCATCACTTTCACCTGTACCCTGAAATGGCAAGAACCGCCCCTCCTCTTTGTCCTCCCTCCTCAGCGTACTCAACATGAAGATCAGACTGAAGACCTTTGTGGTGATTCACTTTCACTTAATGAGTAGTCAATATATTTTCTCTTCCTTATGATTTTCTTGATAATACTTTTCTCTAGCTTACTTTATTGTAAGAATAAATTATATAACTTACAAAATATGTTAATCAACTGTTTATGTTATTGGTAAGCCTTCTGGTTGACAGTAGGCTATTAGTAAAGTTTTGGGTGGTTCAAAAGTTATATTCAGATTTTTTTTTTTTTTTTTTTTTTTTTGAGATGAAATCACCCAGGCTGGAGTGCAGTGGCACAATCTCGGCTCACTGCAACCTCTGCCTCCGAGGCTCAAGCGATTCTCCTGCCTCAGCCTCCTGAGTAGTTGGGATTATAGGTGTGTGCCACCACAACCATTTAATTTTTGTATTTTTAGTAGAGACAGGGTTTTTCCCTATTGGCCAGGCTGGTCTCAAACTCCTCACCTCTGGTGATCCACCTGCCTCAGCTTCCCAAAGTGCTGGGATTACAGGCATGAGCCACTATGCCAGCCTATATTCAGATTTTTTACTGCATGGGGGGTCAGTGCCCCAATCCCATACATTGTTCAAGGGTCAACTGTATAATGGGATTTGATTCAGAATAAAAAGGAACTGAACTACTCTTACACATAGCATCATGGGTAAATCTGGAAGATAGGCTGAACAAAATAAGCTAGGCACAAAATAATACAGTTGATCCTTAAACAACGTGAAGGTTAAGGGTGCCGATCCCCCATGCAGTTGATCCAGCCATAATTTTTTACTCCCCATAAGCTTAACTACCACTGAACAGCCTATGGTTGTGATAACATATACAGTTAGTTAATATATGTTTTATATGTTATATGTATTGTATACTGTATTCTTACAATGAAATAGGCTAGAGAAAGAAAATATTAAGAAAATCATGAGAAAGAGAAAATATATTTACCCTTCATTAAGTGGAAATAGGTCATCATAAAGGTCTTCATCCTCATTATCATGTTAAATAGGCTAAGAGGGAGGAAGAGGATGGGTCAGTCTTGCTGTCTGAGAGATCGCAGAGACAGAAGAAAAGGCACATATAAGTGGACCAACACAGTTCAAACCTGTGTTAAGGGTTAGCCATACATACTATATTATTTCACTTTCATATAATTCTGGAATAAAGGACAATCTGGTTTGTAGTGACAGAAAGCAGATCAGTTTTTGCCTGGCAAAGGTTGTGGATAGGTGATTGACCAGGGAACCTTTTAGGCTAGTGGTAATATTCTGTATCTTGATTTTGGTGGTGGTTATGTTGGTTTTTGTCATTGTCAAAACTCATCAAATTATATGCTTAAAGTGGGGTACGTTTTATACTAACGTTAATTTAACAGTATTACACCATTTTAATTAGTTGCTATTTTAGCTATAATGGCAAGCTATGACAGGCTTATTGTCCTTGGATTTTTGTTAGGCAGGGTGTAAATCCACTATATTTTTTTCTAGGTAAAATGTTCTCTATGTTAATGTACAAAAATATATGGCTAGTATTTGGCTAAAGTAAATTCACATAATTAGTGTGACTTTAATAAACAAAATATCATTTTTTCTTTCTTCAGTAAGTTCCTTAAATTTATCCTCAACTAGATATCTCCAATTTTTAATATTTTAGTTAAATATCGTTGCATATCTGCTAAAGATTTAGGGTTATTCCAGAGTCACAGTTCTTCTCATTCAGATGGGTTATTCTTACCCATCATTAAACACTGAAGAAAAAGGTAATATATAGGTAATATATAGGTAATATAACAGTGGGATCTATGTCTAAGTTACGTTGTGTCATCGTACCTGTGTAATTAGAAACATATCCTTTCTTGTCACTTTGTGAGATAGCATCTTGGGCAGGAAGAGGGTTTCCAGATCCATTATATCAGAAAAAAAAACAAAACAAAAACTATTCCACTCATCCTATAGCTCTACTTTAAAAAAAAAAGATTCCTTCAATTCCTTTTTCTGCTTTTCTTCCTACTAAAGATCAATTATGAAATATTTCAGAAGTTTAGATACGCTTGTTAAAGAAAGTCTAGGAAAGAAAGAACATATTCTGCAGAACTAACCTTTATTAATTTGTAGTTTAAATTGGTTCTAAATCTTATCTCTTGTTTTCTGATAAATTCATTCCTACTTGACTTCTTGGGTACCTCTTGCTTAGTTCCTGCCCTTTATTCATTAACTCACCAGAGGTTTTTGCAGAGTCTAATGTATTCCAGACTTTTTGCATTATTTCCTTGCATTTTTGAGATCTACCTTGATTCCTCGAAGACAGTGGTACTGTTTACCTCTGGTTTTCAAGATTTTTGCTCTACTTTTAGATTTTTCTTCCTGGCCTGGTTCCCTTGCCTTCTCCATTTGCTTCATTCGCTTGGATTTCCAAGAAGCTTTGAAGCTGGATAGGAGTCTCCAGTCTTCCTCTTGATCTGTATGTTTCGGGTAAGAACGCCACCTATTTTTTCTACTTTGGGGCCTTATTGATTAAAAAATACAGTCATAATAAAAATGTTTTAACTGGGGAAGAATTTACTTAGAGGAAGAGAGAGGCACATAAAGCCTTAAGATACCATCCTGAGTAGTTTCCGTGCTGACACTGTTACATTTTTTTCAATGTTAGTTTTTTAAGATCTAGTACAATTAGAATATCAATAATTATGATGAAGAAAAAGGGGAGCTTTTTCTAATGCTCCTTTATATCACATCTAATATGAGAACAATATTAAGCTGTCTTGTTACCTTTGCTCTTATATTACGGCTTGTCTCTTCTGTCTCTCTCTTTTTTTTTTGAGATGGAGTCTCGCTCCGTTGCTCAGGCTGGAGTGCAGTGGTGCGATCTTGGCTCACTGCAACCTCCGCCTCCCAGGTTCAAGCGATTCTCCATCTCTTCTCTCTTAACTTGTAGGTTATCTCTTTAAGAAATTCTTTTTCAGCCATAGTTTTTCCAGTTCTGCATAATCAATGTACCGTTTTAACATAGATTTGGAGTGCAAAAACATCATTGTATTTGAGGAAATAGCTTTCTTTTACCTCTCTAATCATCTCTTTCATGAATCTTTCTTTAATTTCAATCAGAGTTTCTTTGTGACCAGAGTCAAGACTCTTTTATGTATTCAGAAGCTGCTTTTGTACTAACAGAAGTTACTACTTTTTTCATTCTCTTTGAACAGTAAAATTTCCATATATGTACTATTCCTTCTTGGATGGCTTCAAAGAAGTTCATACATTTGATTCTTACCTATTGCGTTTCAGTTTTTATTACCCATTTCCACTCTCTTTTTGTCTGTATCAAGATATGGAACATTTCTTGCGTCATTTTTTGGTTTACATGTGCCTTAGGAAGAGTTGCTGGTTTCATCTCTGTGTTTATTTTAAACTTATTTATTTTAATTCTCTTATGCCATCTACTCTTCCAGTCTCCGTAAAACAACAAATGTTTATTGAGCATATATTGGCATGTGCTAGGCCCTAAGGGTATAGTTATAATTAAGGCATGTTCTCCGAACTTGAGGAATTCATAGTCTAATCATATAGAGAAATATTTCAGCATGTAAGAAATAGCAAATAATACGAACATATAAGAGCAGAGGAAAGGTGCATGGTAGATAAAGTATGAACCTGACCTTGAAGGATGAGTAAGAGAGTGCTAAGCAGTGGAAGAGAGGGGGCATTCCAGAGCCATCCAACCTCAGTTGAAGACTTCAGAATGCTGAGGCATGAAAGCAGGAGTGCTGCTGAGGGCATGCTGGAGGTTCTGGTGGGTCTACAGCAAGGGTGGTGGGTGTGGACATGAAAGGGAAGGGGAAGGCGGGCTCAAAGTTAGATTGAATGTTCTTGTATATCATGTTATCAAAAAGACAGCCTTCCTTTAATGGTACCTCTGTGTATATGAGAAGAATTAGGAAGAAGAAAACCTGGGAGGAGACTGAGAAGTTACCAGAGGCAAGAGGGGGCATAAGAGCACAAGTTCATGTAAAAGTTAGAAGGGGCCAGCCAGGAAAGAGAGCTGATAGGAATTTCAGATGCTACATCAAATTCACATTATCATCCCCCTCTTTTCTCCATTGATGCTTTCTTTCATTCCCCTATGTTTTGATTTCTAGATTCAACCAGAAAAGTCCTTCCTCAAAATAGTATGTCTTGATCAGTTTCAGCAGGATTCAGAAATAGTAAGCATTTAAGGGTTGGCCTTTTTTCTTGATTCATTACCACATTGAGCATTCTAATTACATTTTGGTACTATGTAGCAAAGCTGTCTAAACTTACTTTTTTTTTTCTATGACTTCATTGACTTGTCTCTGTGGGCTGTTTTGCAAGTAAATATTGTGTTACAATTTGCCTTCTATGTATGCCTGTGCCTTATTGCCTGTCCTTTTTGTCTTTTTCCATGTTTTTTCACTTTAGTATAAGTTGAGAATCCTATTTTAAGTTTTAAACTTGTTTTCAGGTTCTTTCATCTCACTGTGAACCTAGCCTTTACACTGTCCTGGCTCTGGTTCATTCAGATTGCTCCCTTTGTTATTTTATTAACAGTCCTTTTCCTTCCCCTTTTTCCCTTCGAAGTACAAGCCGACTTCTCGGCAGCTCCTGCCATCCTGCTTCTCTCCGCCTCATCGATTCCCCATCTCACTTCAAATCTCAGTAGTAAACATATGTTCTCCCTTGTCTGTACCTCTTAATTTCTCTTTTCCACTGTTACTGCTTTCTCTGTAATTGTATTATTTAAGTTTGTTAAGCATTTTGTAATATGGAAGATGTGGTTGAGACCTAAGTTGTATTATAATAAAATCATGTTGTATAAAAGCAAGTTGTTTCCCAAGGAATACGAAAGTCTCATGATACAAGTTAAAATGGATGTTGTTTTGGTATTCCTTGATTGTGCTAGTATAAATGTTCAGTGTAGAGAATTTCTCACTTCATAGTCATTGCTTATCGGTGATTGGATTAAGCAACAAATGAAATGAAGATCACCCTAATTCTGACTTATTCTAAATGGAAAATAATATTTTTATATGTTGTGAGTCCTTAAAATTAAAATAGCTTTTTGAATGAACAAGAAAAGAAAATGTCTCCTAGAAAGTCCATTTTATAATCACTCTTTTGGACAAATTAAGTGTTGTTGACTAATATTTATTTATCTGTACCAGGTGGGAAAAGTAATTTTATCTTTGAATCCCATTCTTCTCATAAAATAGAGTTATTGTATCTTTTACACTTGGTTCATTGCCCATTGGGATATTCATTGGTTACCACAAATTGCCTCCATGCCTTGGCAAAAGTCCAGACAGCGCCTGGACAATTTGGACTTCTGCATTGGTGCTTGCTCTCCACATGAGTCCTGAGACAATGGCTCCATTCCCTTTTTCAGCTTCATTTGCCAGGGAAGAGTAGAGAGAGCTATCCTTTCTTCTCCATATGTTCTTCCCCAACCCTAAAACACTTTTATGTGTCATCTTAGTAGATTGTAAAGGAGTTTAGAATCAATGAAGGACGTTAGCAATGGGTTTGTACATTTCTCTTTTTTATTTCTATGCCTTGCTTATTTTCAAAAACAGGTTTTAACTTCTATAACATTTTCTGAATAGCACTGCTGGAGAAAGAATAAATATATTTGCTTTTTCGGTATATCAGACTCTGCATTTCCTTCCTTTAAAAGTTTCTTTTGCCATATTTAACTTTATTTCCTGAAAAAATTAGGATTAAATATTATTTTTATCCATAGTTGAAAAAAACTAAAGCATCCATTTTACATTTCTATATTGAAGAAGTTTGAACGTATAACACATATATTTACAGTTTATAACTCACTTTTACATATGTTGCCTCAATGCAAAATTTTGCTTAACTTTAACACAGCTTAAACATAATATTGCCCATATGACAGTCTTGCTGCTTTTGATATTATCTTATAATCTACAATGGTAAAAGCTGAGAAACAGTTTCAAAGTTTGTGGCTTGGTGTGTCAAACAGAATTTGACTTTCACAATTTGTCTAAAATCTTTTTGCCAAAAATGCACAACACAGTTTTATAAAGAAAGGGGGAGGAGCTTAGTTGAAGCAATTTATAGACCGTGGAGTGAGAAGTGATGTCCAGAGATTAAGCAGTCAACTTCTTCATCCACTGTGGCAGATGGTTTTCCGTCCTTCCCTTGATGGTTTCTAGGAATAACACATCCATAGTCTTCTAAATTAGCCGATTTGTCAATTGATTTGAATACGTGTTGTTCTTTATTTCCTAAATTTTATTTTTGCAGTTGAACTTATTTGTTAATTCTTTTTCTTTTTGAAAAGAGGAGACTCAAATAACTTCTTTGGAAAATGGTTCTTAATTTATCTGCAGCCCTATTTTGAAACAAAGTGTATATGATAAAAGATTTGTACCATTTCAATTTTTTTGTTAAGGATTGAGACTTGAGTTGCAAAAAGTTGTCTGTCTGTTTTTGAGACAGGGTCTTGCTCTGTGGTCCAGGCTGGAATGCAGTTACACGATCATGACTCACTTCAGCCTTGAACTTCTGGGCTCAAGTTATCCTCCAGCCTCAGCCTTAAATATATATATATATATATATACACATATTTTTTTTTTATTATACTTTAGGTTTTAGGGTACATGTGCACAACGTGCAGATTTGTTACATATGTATCCATGTGCCATGTTGGTTTGCTGCACCCATTAACTCGTCATTTAGCATTAGGTATATATCCTAATGTTGTCCCTCCCAGCTCCCCCCACCCCACAACAGTCCCCGGAGTATGATGTTCCCCTTCCTGTGTCCATGAGTTCTCATTGTTCAATTCCCACCTATGAGTGAGAACATGCGGTGTTTGGTTTTTTGTCCTTACGATAGTTTACTGAGAATGATGTTTTCCAGTTTCATCCATGTCCCTACAAAGGACATGAACTCATCATTTTTTCTGGCTGCATAGTATTCCATGGTGTATATGTGCCACATTTTCTTAATCCAGTCTATCGTTGTTGGACATTTGGGTTGGTTCCAAGTCTTTGCTATTGTGAATAGTGCTGCAATAAACATACGTGTGCATGTGTCTTTAGAGCAGCATGATTTATAGTCCTTTGGGTGTATACCCAGTAATGGGATGGCTGGGTCAAATGGTATTTCTAGTTCGAGATCCCTGAGGAATCGCCACACTGACTTCCACAATGGTTGAACTAGTTTACAGTCCCACCAACAGTGTAAAAGTGTTCCTATTTCTCCACATCCTCTCCAGCACCTGTTGTTTCCTGATTTTTTAATGATGGCCATTCTAACTGGTGTGAGATGGTATCTCATTGTGGTTTTGATTTGCATTTCTCTGATGGCCAGTGATGATGAGCATTTTTGCATGTGTTTTTTGGCTGCATAAATGTCTTTTGAGAAGTGTCTGTTCATGTCCTTTGCCCACTTTTTGATGGGGCTGTTTGTTTTTTTCTTGTAAATTTGTTTGAGTTCATTGTAGATTCTGGATATTAGCCCTTTGTCAGATGAGTAGGTTGCAAAAATTTTCTCCCATTCTGTAGGTTGCCTGTTCACTCTGATGGTAGTTTCTTTTGCTGTGCAGAAGCTCTTTAGTTTAATGAGATCCCATTTGTCGATTTTGGCTTTTGTTGCCATTGCTTTTGGTGTTTTAGACATGAAGTCCTTGCCCACGCCTATGTCCTGAATGGTATTGCCTAGGTTTTCTTCTAGGGTTTTTATGGTTTTAGGTCTAACATTTAAGTCTTTAATCCATCTTGAATTAATTTTTGTATAAGGTGTAAGGAAGGGATCCAGTTTCAGCTTTCTACATATGGCTGGCCAGTTTTCCCAGCACCATTTATTAAATAGGGAATCCTTTCCCCATTTCTTGTTTTTGTCAGGTTTGTCAAAGATCAGATAGTTGTAGATATGTGGCATTATTTCTGAGGGCTCTGTTCTGTTCCTTTGATCCATGTCTCTGTTGTGGTACCAGTACCATGCTGTTTTGGTTACTGTAGCCTTGTAGTATAGTTTGAAGTCAGGTAGCGTGATGCCTCCAGTTTTGTTCTTTTGGCTTAGGATTGACTTGGCGATGCGGGCTCTTTTTTGGTTCCATATGAACTTTAAAGTAGTTTTTTCCAATTCTGTGAAGAAAGTCTTTGGTAGCTTGATGGGGATGGCATTGAATCTATAAATTACCTTGGGCAGTGTGGCCATTTTTACGATATTGATTCTTCCAACCCATGAGCATGGAATATTCTTCCATTTGTTTGTATCCTCTTTTATTTCATTGAGCAGTGGTTTGTAGTTCTCCTTGAAGAGGTCCTTCACATCCCTTGTAAGTTGGATTCCTAGGTATTTTATTCTCTTTGAAGCAATTGTGAATGGGAGTTTACTCACGATTTGGCTCTCTGTTTGTCTGTGATTGGTGTACAAGAATGCTTGTGATTTTTGTATATTGATTTTGTATCCTGAGACTTTGCTGAAGTTGCTAATCAGCTTAAGGAGATTTTGGGCTGAGACAATGGGGTTTTCTAGGTATACAATCATGTCATCTGCAAACAGGGACAATTTGACTTCCTCTTTTCCTAATGAATACCCTTTATTTCCTTCTCCTGCCTGATTGCCCTGGCCAGAGCTTCCAGCACTATGTTGAATAGGAGTGGTGAGAGAGGGCATCCCTGTCTTGTGCCAGTTTTCAAAGGGAATGAACCAGTTTTTGCCCATTCAGTATGATACTGGCTGTGGGTTTGTCATAGATAGCGCTTATTATTTTGAGATGCGTCCCATCAATACCTAATTTATTGAGAGTTTTTAGCATGAAGGGTTGTTGAATTTTGTCCAAGGCCTTTTTTGCATCTATTGAGATAATCATGTGGTTTTTGTCTTTGGTTCTGTTTATATGCTGGATTACATTTATTGATTTGCATATGTTGAACCAGCCTTGCATCTCAGAGACGAAGCCCACTTGATCATGGTGGATAAGCTTTTTGATGTGCTGCTGGATTCGGTTTGCCAGTATTTTATTGAGGATTTTTGCGTCAATGTTCATCAGGGATATTGGTCTGAAATTCTCTTTTTTGGTTGTGTCTCTGCCAGGCTTTGGTATCAGGACGATGCTGGCCTCATAAAATGTGTTGGGGAGGACTCCCTCTTTTTCTATCGATTGGAATAGTTTCAGAAGGAATGGTACCAGTTCCTCCTTGTACCTCTGGTAGAATTCAGCTGTGAATCCATCAGGTCCTGGACTCTTTTTGGTTGGTTATATATATTTTTTAATTTGACAAATTTATACTTGTGGTAGCTGAAATGTTTGAATAAAGAAGTAATATAACAGGTAGTTATTTTTCCCCCAATTATGACATGACATACTTCAGTACTTGCTATTATATGTCCTGAGGTGAATCTGGTTTATTGACTCATGAGTACATCCAATAAGTGTGTGCTACAGAAACACCTTATTTATTTATTTGTTTGAGACAGGGTCTGGCTCAGGCTGGAGTGCAGCGGTGCAATCTCGGCTCACTGCAACTTCTGCCCCGCCAGGCTCAAGTGATTCTCCTACCTTGGCCTCCCAAAGTGCTGGGATTACAGGCGTGAGCCATCATGCCCAGCCTATTTATTTTAATATATGCTTACTTGCCCTTCTTTGGAAAAAGTCTTATTCTGATTATTCCATTATTTCTTGTTCTTGTGTTGCAAATCCCTCCATTTGGTGAGTCCACTGACTATCTCTCATCATGGTTCATTTTCTATTCTGGTCTGTAACTTTTTACTGTGTTGCATCATTAGTAAATGTTTAGTCTGTTGTGTGTTTTGGAAGCATTCCTGCAAAGAGTTTTCACATTTGCTCTTACCCGGTCCTAAAGTTTTACTAGTTCAGGACTACTTTTCTTTTTTCAGTTTTTGGCATGCGGATAGGGTGGGATTCTAAACCATGAAGGTTATGTGAATTTAGGCCCAGACTCTATGCATGGTTCATGCCTAATATGGTTCTGATTTCCTCTGGTGACTTTCCCCCCATTGCCTTAGTTGATGTCATGCTTACTTGGGCTTCCTGGCCAGTGAGCTAAGTTTTTATAGTCCTGGTTTCATGGATAGGGTGATCCTTTCAGAGTTTTGGCTTTATGAAGGTCCTTCCAGCTGTGACCTGTGTCTTGAAATAACGTCTCTGAATGGGTGTTAGGGAGTCCCCTTGTAACCATTATGGCCTGTAACTGGTTCCATGAGTTGTATTAGCTTCACCTCTGACCTCTGCTCATTGACTTTCTTTTTTCTGCTCATCGACTTTCTTTTTTCTGCTCATCAACTTTCTTTCTCTCCTTCTTTTTCTTTCTTTCTTTCTTTCTTTCTTTCTCTCTCTTTCTCTTTCTTTCTTCTTTTCTTTCTTTTTTTTTTGAGACAGAGTTTTGCTCTTGTTGCCCAGGCTGGAGTGCAATGGCACACCCAGGCTGGAGTGCAATGGCATGATCTTGGCTCACTGCAACCTCCACCTCTCAGGTTCAAGCGATTCTCCTGCCTCACTCTCCCGAGTAGCTGAGATTACAGTCATGTGCCACCATGCCTGGCTAATTTTATATTTTTAGTAGAGACGGGGTTTCTCCATGTTGGTCAAGCTGCTCTCAAACTCCTGACCTCAGGTGATCCACCTGCGTTAGCCTCCCAAAGTGCTGGGATTACAGGCATGAACCACCACGCCCAACCAACTTTCTTCTTAGTTTCTTACTACCGTGGATTCTCTGCAGGTGTTTCAAGTTCAGTTATTTAAGTAGTGTTTCAGTGCTTATATTTTTAAATATTTCAGTGTGTTTGGATCTGTTTGGGTTTGAGAGGCAAAGGGATGCTGTTATACAATTTAAAATTATTTTAGATTTTTATAATTTTTTAGTTTGCTCATCACCTATCAACATGTCAAATATTTTGTGCCTATTATGTACTGTGTACTTTGAGAAATAAAGATCTTTGGCTAGATTCCCTCCTTCAAGAGACTTATTCCTAATATAAACCCTAGTGGAACTAAGGTATATATCTCATAAAAATGCAGTGCCAGTAGGTATCAGAAAGTAAGGCTACTGATGTGGAAAAAAGTGGTTGGAAAAGAAATTACAGAGGAAGCGAGACTTAACATAAAATACAAAGAGTGGTTAGAAATTGATTGGGTTTGCTGGGTTAGACAAGAAGAGATTGGTCCAGCTTGAAGAGAGCCTTAAAATACCAAACCAAAGAATTTAGATTATATCTTGCAGTTAAGAAAAAGGCATTGGAGGTTTTTGAGTGGAAGGGACATTTAGTGCAAATAATGTTTTATAATCTTAGTGCTAAAGTTTTGGAAGACTAGTGCATAGCTCTATTAAAGAAAAGTTGGGGCCGGGCGTGGTGGCTTACACCTGTAATCCCAGCACTTTGGGAGGCTGAGGCAGGCGGATCACCTGAGGTCAGGAGTTCGAGATCAGCCTTGCCAACATGGCGAAACCCCATCTTTACTAAAAATACAAAAAATTAGCTGGGCATGATGGCATATGCCTGTAGTCCCAGCTACTCAGGAGGCTGAGGCACGAGAATTGCTTGAAACCAGAAGGTGGAGGTTACAGTGAGCCGAGATTGCGCCAGGGCACTCCAGCCTGGGCGGCAAGAGCGAGACTCTGTCTCAAAAAAAAAAAAAAAAAGAAAAGTTGGTACATCTCCCTTCTTAGAAGTTAAACTCAAGACTTTACAGGTACAAAAATAAGTTTGTTTTATAGTTCCTTGTTGTCAACAAAAGTTTACCTACTCATTGAGGATGGGCCCCAGCCTATATTGTAAATGAGTAGAGCTGGCTGGGAACGAGAGTGGCCACTGAGAGAGCTCATGCCTCTTGGGGTCTTGTTGATTGTTAAAGGTTACAAAGTAGATCAAATTTTTAAAAAACACTGTTTGGCCTCAGTAAAATATGTATACAAACATAGTTGGAAACAAAAGCTGTGAGTTTGCAACCTCTTTATAGATAGCGTTCATTATTAAATCTTTATTATATTCTGTCATAACATTTAAAAAATACATTATTTAAAATTGTGTACAAAATAGAAAAATGTGGCCTGTTTGATTTGAAGGGTTGAATAAGTGGCTGTTTATTTATAATTTTGGATTTTTTGACTTGTGACTTGAATATAAAAATATTTTCCAAAACTCTTGTCTTACAGGTAAAAGAATGTCACATGTCAGCATTTGTACCTGAAGTCAGCATGCAAATTTCAGGGTACATGGATGAATGCCAACTTTTGCATTTCTCATGTGTATCCTGTGACCATTCTATCTGGGGTGAGTGATTTCTAAGAGTAGCTGGCAACAAACCAGATGCCAGCCAGCCATGGAGTGCCCTAACAAATCATGCTAAGAGTTATAAATTAAACACTGTCTGGTGATCCGTGATGTGTAAGGCAGTTAATTTAGTTCATCTGGATTAACTGTCAGCACCAAAGAACTATATTCCCATAATGTGAAATCTGAATTTTGTATGTTTGGAAGAGAGTAATAATTAACAGTAGGGAATTTTTGTTAACATGTAAAATTACAGCAATGCCTAAGATTCTTTTGAATTTACAGCAGTATTTTAGTGGTTCACCATATCATTTAAATCATTTTAATTTTCAGATTCAAAGGCTTAGTATTTCTTGAGTGATGGTTATAATTTTGTATAAAATACGGCTTTTTGGATTGTATATCTTCCATTGCCTTATAATATAGTTTTGCTTCCCATATTGTATGCATAACAATATTTAGGTTTCTTAAAAATACATTAGAACATGTATTTATACCAGACTTCACATTTGTATTTTAAAACTTGTTTTTTTAGTTTCATTCTGAGAAATTACATTGAGGGTAGAGCCTGTTCATTACCTTATCCATGCGTTTTTCTGCTTATTTATATTATTTTACTTCACCAAGCCATTCATTTTTTTTTAGAACATCCTTCAAAGAGTTCATGCATCTTACGGAGGACACCTGACCTTTTGAAGCTTCATAATTCACATCTAGATGTCACCGGTCTTTCCCATGTTAACAGTTCTGACCATGTTTTATTATATATGCCTTCGGCGCCGAGCCAGGACAGCTACAAGAGGAGAAATGATGAACAGCCATAGAACTATAGAATCAAACAGCCGGACTTCCCCTCTCAATGCAGAGGTAGTCCAGTATGCCAAAGAAGTAGTGGATTTCAGTTCCCATTATGGAAGTGAGAATAGTATGTCCTATACTATGTGGAATTTGGCTGGTGTACCAAATGTATTCCCAAGTTCTGGTGACTTTACTCAGACAGCTGTGTTTCGAACTTATGGGACATGGTGGGATCAGTGTCCTAGTGCTTCCTTGCCATTCAAGAGGACGCCACCTAATTTTCAGAGCCAGGACTATGTGGAACTTACTTTTGAACAACAGGTGTATCCTACAGCTGTTCATGTTCTAGAAACCTATCATCCCGGAGCAGTCATTAGAATTCTCGCTTGCTCTGCAAATCCTTATTCCCCAAATCCACCAGCTGAAGTAAGGTAAGACTAATTTTTTAATGACCTAAGTTATATGGTAGAAAGGTTTTGGTTGCTTTAATATTGGAGATCTTTTTTATTGCAAGCATTCTTTTAAGTAACTTAAATGAATTTGATTTTGAAAATTTTCCTTAGTTTTCTGATGGGGAAGAGAGATCACTCATGTAAAGATTTAATATAGGCTTTATACCTGTAATACCTCATACTATAATATTCATGGCTTATGATACTTGCATCTCGTAAAATTTACCAAAACCAAAAAGCACAATTTGAACTCATAGGGACATGGGCCATTCTGAGACATTAGTATGAAATATGACTTTGAAAATATTTTCAAACAGGCATATGTTACTACTTTTAAATCTTTTCAACAACTCACAATAGGCCTGTGAGTGATACTTAGAGGAGGTCCTTAGGGGATTTGGTTTAATGTTAGTTGATTGTTTTTGCAACACCCATATTCATTTAAAAATCAATGTTGCTTTAAGTAATTCATGCATTCTCCCTACAAGCCTATTTTGCATAACAGCTCCTTGGCTCTCGTTTTTGTCATTCAACCTCCTAATTTAAAAAAATATTAATATAATGCAGTCTCACATGTACCCTGTTCTCCATGTGCCTAGGACCCATTCCTTCCTCAAAGAAACCACTTTTATCAGCTCATTTTGTATCTTTCCAGAATTTCTTTGTGCAGACACAAGCAAATACAAATATAATTTTATATTTTTATACACAAAAGCAAGCATATTTATCACATTGTTCTGTACCTTGTTTGTTTCACACAGTAGTATATATTGGATCTTTTCTTGTAAGTACAAAGAGAGATTCCTCATTCTTTCCTGCAGTTGCAGGTAATGCATAGTGTGTATGAACCCCAACTTGTTAACTAGTCCCCCGTTGATGCGCACTTAGTTGTTTCTAGTCTTTTGCTGTTATAAACATTAATGCAGGTAATGACCTTATCATAAGTCACTTCGCATGTGTGCAAGTATATCTGTGGGATAAATTTCCTAGAAGGTGGCTACCCAACCAAGGATAATTTGATAATTTTGTAATGTTTAACATTTTTTTTTTGCGTTTTAACAATTTATTTTTAATTACATTTAATTTTAATTTTTAACAGTTGTAATTTTGATATGTAATGCCAAATTTCTCTCCAAAGGGTCTTTGCTATTTATATTCCCACTAGCAGGGCATGTACATGGGTGTTTTGCCAAAGCCTCGCCTACAGAGTATGTTAATAAATTTCAATATTTTTGCAATTTAATAGGTGAAAAATGTTATCTCATTAACTGTTAAAATTCTTTTATTATCTCTGAGGTTGAAATCTTTTCATATGTTTAAAAGCCATTTATATTTCTTTTTCCTTTAACTATCTGATCATATTTGCTCATTTTTTCTATTACTCATGGATCTTAGCAGTTTCTAGGACTTTATATCACTTTATTAAATCACTCATTCATTAAATATTTTAGTGCCTACCATGTGCTAGGTGTTGTTCTAGGTATTAGAGATGTGTCAGCGAGCAGTGAACAAAATAAATAAAAATCCCCGCTCTCATTCTAGCCTGAAAGCAGATCAGGGCACCTGTTCAACTGTAGGATGGCCAGCTGCCAGTGCAGGAGGAGGCGGGCAGGGGTCAGCTACTACCTCTGTAACATGCAGCTCCTCTGATATCTCTGTCCCCTCATCTCTAAGGGAATACTTCCAGGCCCTGCCAGAAAACATACAGAGTACAGCTCAACTTGGAGATTGCTGGTATAATCTTTACTTTTTTTTTCCAGAACTACCTAATAATCCACTGCGAATAATGTTATTAGTCATTTTTTTAAACTCAGAAAGCCAGCATACTTTAATTAAAATCAGATTTTTGTTTTCTCCCTAAGAGGAAAAAATGGAGTAGGATCTTTTGTTTTGTTTTGAGACAGGGTCTCACTCTGTTGCCCAGGCTGGAGTGTAGTGGCACGATCTTGGCTCACTGCAACCTCTGCTTCCCGGGTTAATGAGATTCTCCTGCCTTAGCCGCCTGAGCGGCTGGGATTACAGGTGCGTGCCACCATGCCTGACTAATTTTTGTATTTTTAGTAGAGACGGGGTTTCACCCTGTTGGGCAGGCTGGTCTCAAACTCTTGACCTCAGGTGATCCGTCCGCCTTGGCCTCCCAAATTGCTGGGATTACAGATGTGAGCCACTGTGCATGGCAGGATCTTTTCTTATATGAGAATTGTTTTATTAGGACTCTGTCATTCTTCTTACAAAGTTATCTACTTTTTTCCAAAAATCTGAAAATATTTAGGGAGGAGATCAATGGTACATGTAATCTGTTTTCTCCAGTCTAAAACTTAACAGCTGCATGACTAATTTTAAGTACAAATCATGCTCTTGGGTTACTGAGAGTTATTGGTATGTGATTGTGATTAAAGTTAAAACTTTATTTATACCTGTATCTCTAATTTTCTTTACTGATTTTCAGCTTTAGTCTACTGAAAATACTTTTTTTTTTAAGAGAAAAAAAGATGACCAATATATTATTAAGATATAAGAAAAAGCCTTTTTAAATTTTACTGGTTATGAAATCAATAGATGTTTCATTGTTTAAAAATAATCTAGAAAATACAAAAAAAAAGGAAAATATATATGAAAAAAATCTGTAATTTTTCTGCCCAGATTCAGTAACTGTTAACATTTGGGCGAATTTTTTATACAATCAGAAACATTTATTGAACACCCTGCCAGTTCACTGCTAGGAACCAAGTAGAGAGTCAGACGGAGATGGCTCTTTTTTGAGCTTACAGGCCAGCCTAGAAGAGGACCATGAAAAACATGTATTGGCAGAGGGGAGAACCTAATCTATGGGCTCAGAGAAGGCTTCCCTGGGGAAGTGACTTACCTGGGACCTGAGGGTTGAGTGAGGCTCCAGTGTGGATAGGAAAGGAGGAGAGACAACAGCACATTTGAAGGTGAGATCATGAGCTAAGATCATGGTGTTTGAAGAATTGAGAAAAGTCCAAGAATGCAGAGAATAAGCTGTTGGCAACTGCAGACATGGTGTAACATTCTTAAGATCTAAACTAGTGGTTTCTAGACTTTGGGATTTTATAGATATTTCGGATCCAGCTTCCCAGAAGAGTATCTTGAGGTGACTATTCCTGTGCAATTTTTTATGGAAATTTTTATGGAAATTTTTTATGGAAATACTCTGGGAGAAGCTAGTAAAGGAGTAGGGAAAGCACGATGGGAAAAATCAAGGAAGGATGCAATATCATGTGAAGTCCCAGTCTGCTGGGAGGCAAAGTTGCTAGAGAGCTGGGCCCTTATACTCCTGCACCAGCCAGACTTTGACCATGGGCTGGAAGGGTGGGAAGGGGGACTGTCAATCTTCTAGGCACATGTCACTCCCTAGATGAAGCCCAAGGTAGTTCTGTGAAGAAGGTTATAGGTGTAAACCCTTAGGAGCAAAGCAAGCCCATCTGCAGGGTGGCACATAGAACTGATGAGGTGGGGGGTGTGCATGTGAATGGAGTTCAGGTGGGAGGAGTCAGTCATAATAAACTAGTAACATAATAATGATCATAAAAATTAGGGAACTCATGGACTTGGCAGATTATTTACTTTGCTAAATTAACATACAGTAAAAAGACAAACAAAATGCCAATTTTATCTATCATCACTATTTCATAAAAGTTTATACATCTGTTCAAAAAAAATTAACCAGTGAAGAGCTTGGTCAATTCTGAGTTAAATGACAAAATCACATTTCTTGGCCCACAAAGTTGAAAGGACCAGATCATGACAAATTTGTGAAATGATTAGCAACTCAGTTTATACCAAGAAATTAGCATGATCAGAATCTTGAATAAAGATTTCTTTAAATGTTATAAGAACATATATGTGTGATAGGTGCATACTAAATGTGCATTCTCACATTTAGTGATGGAAAACTCTATCATGTACTACTGTTTGGGAACCCACTGGGCTACAGTGCCTATTATTTTAATTTTATATCCCTCCCTTAGGAATTAACAAACAAGAGTGTGTTGGAGTAGCTCAGGAATTTGCAGGAAATTGACTTCTTTTAGTTCCAGAACATTTAAAATTTAAATTTAAAACCAGTCTTTTCCTATTTCATGTGATTGCAGTTCTTTGTTCAGTAAATGAAGTGGAAAAGTTACAGGTAGTTCTACCAGATCTTAAAGTCTCTTCATTTCTCGCCTAGTACCTTATTAAGAGGTACGAGGCCGAGGCGGGCGGATCACAAGGTCAAGAGTTCGAGACCAGCCTGGCCAACATGGTGAAACCCTATCTCTACTAAAAATACAAAAATTAGCCAGGCGTGGTGGTGGGCACCTGTAATTCCAGCTACTCGGGAGGCTGAGGCAGGAGAATCACTTGAAACCAGAAGGTGGAGGTTGCAGGTTTTATAGAGTGCCCTAGTCCTGTGAATAATATCTTAATGGATGCTTATGTAAGACTCAGAAAATAGGCTAGCTCAGGGTTACCATTTGGAAGAGAGAGACAAGGAAAAGGGGAAGAAGAAGATGACAAATAGAGGTCAGATTAAATAAACCAATTGGAATAAAGTTATTTGGGAATGAAATTTAATGATGTGGAATTTTTTTTCAGTGTTCAAAGCACTCCAACTATAAAATATTGAAATTAAGAAAGCAGGGAGAGAAAAAGAGGCTTCCATAGAATTTGCTACCAAATCCAGTTGCTTAAGTAACGATTTCACGAATTTGTCATGACCTGGACCTTGGTCATGTGGGCCAAGAAGCATGATTTTGTCATTTAACTCAGAATTGACCAAGCTCTTCACTGGTTAATTTTTTTTTAAGCACATGCTAGTTTATTAGTTTCCAATTAGAGATGGGCTGGGAGGCAGGGAGTGAATAGATAGACCTGTCAGAATACTTTTTACTTTTATTTCTGTTTTCCTATTATTCCTTCACTTTCAGCTAGTGAAATGGAACAAGGTTGGCAAGATAACTTTCTTTCCTGGCTACTAGATACACTTACTGGCTAGGATAAATTTTGGTTGCAGGGAAGCTTTTTGTACTCATCTGCCTGGCTTCAAGCCTGAATACAGGTTAGAAAACTTGCTTTCTTTGGTTTCCATTAATGAAACATCTCTCTTCCTCTCATCTACCCACTGCTTCCTGGTTGCCCTGGAGAAAGTTTCTTAGTGGTGTAACAGCAGGTCAGCAGTCATAGAGAGAGTGGTTTATTGTTTCTGAGCACTGGACACTAGTAGTCATCCAGTACAATCAACAGAAAGAACATTAAATGGGCTTGTGTTGGTTACTATCCCAGAATTGAATGCTCCAAATGCAGACTGTAAGCCCAGTCTCAAAGACATTCGAGGCTGAATTTTGCACATGTGATACTCGAGATTTAAAATACTTAAAGAGTACATTAGAGTTTGTCAGATATGTCCAGTAAATAAATACAGTGTATGAGAATAATACTAAGCATGTAAATGTACATATTACAAAATCCATGACTTAAAGGAGTTTAATCATATTAACACTGCCCTGGGGCTACAGAATTAAGAGTTGAGCTTTCTCCAGAATGTGTGTGTGTGTGTGTGTGTGTGTGTGTGTGTGTGTGTGTGTGTACGTGTGTGTACCTGTATGTACCTGTGCATATGTTTATGTTTGTTTTCTTGTTTTCACTGACTAGTTTTTATTATTCTGGCTTTAGTTTTCCAGAATAAAAAGAAATTCTCATATTCTCTTGTTGGGTAAGATAGATACCTTTCTCATTTTAACTTAGAAATGATACATTTTAGCTCTATTGGGGAATTTTAAACAAAAACTTTAATGTAGGTAGCAGAAAATCTGTTTGTATTGGTCTCATAGTTAATTCAAGTGGCCACAGACCTATAAGTAATTTTTCTGCCTTTTTTTTTTTTTGTTACTTTTTAGGTTATCAAGAAAAATAAAAGTAAAATATAAAAACTAATGATTTACTTGGAATTTTTCATATTTAGACATATTTTTAAATCTTTCTAAAAACAGATACCATCCTGATATTCTACTTTAAGTATAATTTTTGCAGCTTCTCATATATGTGTAACTAAATAATCTTTATGTGATATAGAAGTCAGAAGCAAGAATGATGCTAAAATAACATTAATCCTAATATGTTTAAACATGCTAGAAATGTTAAGGAAGTCAGTTGAAAGCATCATCTTAACCCTATCTATTTTGCATGTTCTGTAAGGTAGCTAGAGAGGACTTTTTGTAGATTAATGCATTATTAAAATGGAATATTTATGTTCTAATCAATGTCTTTATGCTTATATTTATAATTTTTTAATTTGATTTACATTATAATGCATTTCAAATTATACATGAAGACCTGTATTGTGTGCATATTTATTTATTGCTAAGAACTTGGCAGAGGTTATTTCTATATTATACTTTCAGTGTTTTTCTTAAGCCTCACAAAACTCCCCATTGAAACTAAACAACAAAGTAGGCTGGTTTAGTTCACATGTGCTGTAAACCAGTATAGGTGGTTATTTCACAGGGTCTTGAGGGGTCCTTGTTTCTTGGAGATGTTCCTCCAGCATCGTCTGGTGTCAATTTGCAGTGGCGACCAAAAAGTAAGACTAAAATTTGAATTTCTTCATGTATTCTATAATTTACTCTGTGATTCTTGGAAATAAGGTATACAAAATTAGGCATGCATTTTCTCACCAGCATTGTTTTAGATGTTTCATGCTTCTGTTCCCCAGCACCTATATGGCTAGCTCTGTTTTACTGCATATATTTACATTAGAGTATTCAAATCAATTCCTTTGTTAGGAATCCTTGATTTTAGCAGTTAATCTCTATGGACATTCTTAGGTTCAGGATGGCACTCCAGGTTTGCTTTTCTGCCTTGTCACCAGAAGAAGATACCCAGCCTGCTTCTCTTTCTTCATTAAACCTGCCACAGCCTGCTCTATTCTTTGGAACTCTTTGCCTGCCTTGCAAGATTGGTTATAGGGTGTAACTAATTTATCCATTGCTACTTTAATGTTGCTTCTGAATACAGATACTCACAGGCTGTTTATGTTTGATGGATTTTATTCCCACATTTCAGGAGAGAATCAGCAAAAACAACAAGTATGGGATTATAAAGGTTCTAGAAACTGTAATAAAAGTCTCTACTGCTAAAGTTCCCTATTCTGTGGTTCCTGATTCCCTTCGTGATATGTTTATTAGAATTCCTTTGGAGTTTGCTTTTATTCCTAAAGGTAGAAATTGCCATACTTCCCTCTCCATTCTTCCAAGATTGTGGCTATATGCTTTTCTTGGTCCCTTCTGGGCCTAAAAACAGTTGGAGTAGCTATATGTTGATGGCTTCTACAGTTTTGGCTCTGATTTCTCCCTTGAGTTTCACATTCTTCTTTTTTTTTTTCTTTCAGTTTCTTATATGCTTTGCCATTATCAGTTTTTACTTAGATCTCAGTAGGTCATTGGGCCAGGGAAATAAACAAACAATTTATTGGTGGAAAAAATCTCATATGATTAATGAATATATAAAAAAATTAAGTGTCATTAGTAATCAGTGAATTACAAATTACATCGTAAGGAGATGTGGCTCACTATGAAATTAGAGATTATTTTTAATGCTTTCAGTGATCATTCTTATGTAGTATTGGCATAAGCTTTTTTGGAAGCAGTTTGTAGTGTGTATTGAGAGACTTAAAAATATTCTTATTCTTTGACGTAAAATCTTTATTAAAAAATTTTACTACTAAAAGTAAATAGGAATAGAGGAAAGATGATAATTGAAGTATTTTAAAATGTTTCTAATTTTCTCTCTTAGAAACAATATTAGAGAAATAGTTAACTGACATATGAGTATATTAAGTACCTGATGATACTATTATTACGAAGAATCTTTAAATAATTTTGGAAAATAGTTTTATAAGAAGACTTATCTGGAGATGGAATATAAGTTAGGCCTTGAAGAATAGATAGGCAGATAATAGTAGGTTGGGCATTTCATGGGGAGGAAGATAACACGAGCAAAGACATAAAGGTGGAAATAAGTTTATTGCATGGAAAATAATGATTAATCTGGCTGGGAAGCAGGAGTTCATTTGGAGGAATAGGAGAATGTTATTCCCCTTTTATGTGTTTAGATATTTGCTAGATACTAAGGATATAAGGATAACTTAAATACAGCAAAAATGGAAATTCAGGAGAAGGGCATATACAAGAAACAGTTTCTTGAAAAATTTGAGGAAACAATGATTTGATAAAATAAAGAGAAAAAGATAATATGAAAGTTTTGTGTTTATATGAGGCTAGTGACAGAAATGGAAAAGCTGAAGCAGGAGACCTTTGTGAAGCAAAATGATCAGTTTAGTTTCTGCAGTTGGTTTAAGCCATGCACACAGGGAGCTTAATCTTTGTGTGTTTTATTCTTTGGGTTTACTTATCTTGTAAAATGTAATGTTGTTCGGATACCTCTAACTACATGTTCCAGTTTTTAAACTGATCAATGTGAAATCTATAAAAAAGGACTGTTTGGGGACTTATAAATTAAGTAATAAGGTCTGTGGCATTTGGTTTTTTAAAGTTTTTTATATCTTGGGAACAATACTTATATTGGATTCTATTTATTTTGATGACTTTGTTTCACACTGTGACATATTGGGCGTGGGTCTATAACCTTAGGGGACCGGTAGAGCTCATTCTAAACTGTATTATAGGGAAGTTTCTTTTTTTGGCAGATGGGAGATTCTTTGGTCAGAGAGACCTACGAAGGTGAATGCTTCCCAAGCTCGCCAGTTTAAACCTTGTATTAAGCAGATAAATTTCCCCACAAATCTTATACGACTGGAAGTAAATAGTTCTCTTCTGGATTATTACACTGAATTAGATGCAGTTGTGCTACATGGTGTGAAGGACAAGCCAGTGCTTTCTCTCAAGACTTCACTTATTGACATGAATGATATAGAAGATGATGCCTATGAAGAAAAGGATGGTTGTGGAATGGACAGTCTTAACAAACAGTTTAGCAGTGCTGTCCTCAGGGAAGGGCCAAATAATGGGTATTTTGATAAACTACCTTATGAGGTAAGCCAAAAATATTTAGCAGCAGTATTGGATATAACACTATAGATTTTTAATCTTTAGATATTAATGTTTACTGAGCATCGGTAATTGAGCATTGGTAAGGTATGTATAATTTGATGTGTTGTATATTTTGATTTTGGAAAAACTAGACAAAATCATGTTTTAACTAATTTCACTGCTTTTGTTTTGGTTTGGCTTTAGTGTTTCTGGATAAACTATTAAGTATATATTTTCATATTGCTAATTAATAATAACCAAATACAAAAACCAGTAATAAGTAACAATCCACTTTAATTCATATCACAGTTGAAGTATGGGCAATACATGCTTAACTTTATATTAGTTATGTTAAAAGTGATTTGCTATTAAAAATAAGAATATTAATAAGATTGTGAGATGAGTGCTTATTCTATTTAATCTGTAGTTTCTCTAAGTGTCATTTTTTTTTCTATACTAACTCTATTCTATATTCTCCTAACTGTAATTTTTGGTCTAGGCAGGTAGTGCTATTACCTTGGAATTATTAATACTTTTTTTTTTTTTTTTGAGATGGAGTCTTGCTCTGTTGCCCAGGCTGGAGTGCAGTGGTGCCATCTCGGCTCACTGCAAGCTCTGCCTCCTGGGTTCACGCCATTCTTCTGCCTCAGCCTCCCTAGTAGCTGGGACTACAGGTGCCTGCCACCATGCTTGGCTAATTTTTTTTGTTTTTGTATTTTTAGTAGAGACGGGGTTTCACTGTGTTAGCCAGGATTGTCTCGATCTCCTGACCTCGTGATCCGCTCACCTTGGCCTCCCAGAGTGGGAGGGATTACGGGCGCGAGCCACCACGTCCTGCCCGGAATTATTAATACTTTTTTGTGTGTCTAGTCTGAAGTCTTGTTTTCAGTGCGTCCCTACTGGGGTGTTTCTGAGGTATATTTAGCATCCCAGGCTCCCAGATGTCAAATGCTAGTAGCATTCTAGGGCCATGTGACACCAAAACCTCTCCCCACCAGTTTTGAAATATTCCTAGGGGTGAGAGTAGGGCCAAGCATTTCTGTCTCCCACTAAAAACTACTGTGTGGTTAAAAATGTGTGTCAGTTTTCTTTTTAAGAAAATTTTATAGACTCAAATTTTAACAAACTTAGATATCCCTCTTCCAAATTGATGTGTATTTCAGATTTCATGGAAATAACACAAATAGCTTAACTTCCATGAAACAATAAGATAGCCTCTTGAATGTCTTAGAGTAATAGTAACTGTAATGCCTCTCCAACATATTACAGTTAAAATGCTATGGCACATCCTGTGAAGTAGCTAAAGTTGCCACATAAAGATGAATTTAAGTGTCCAAGGTAATTTGGTCTTTAAGCCATGGCACCAGGATCCCACCCAGACCTCATATGATGGAAAGGGAGCTTCACAGATTGGACAAGACTGGCCTTTACTGGGAGGAGGGAGGAAAGATGAAGGAAAAGCTGGGTTTGGGGAGAGAGAGGAGCGTGAGATACTGACAGTGTTGCTCCTCAGGGCTCTGTGGAGGGTCTGTTGTAGCAGCAGTTGGAGCAATTCATCTGGAGGAGAGTGAATTGCTGCTTTGATTCTTACCCACTTGCAAAAACTGTAAAATAGAAATTTAATTTCAGCAAATACATTTTAAATAGTTTATTGAATTTTATCCAGACCTGATAAAATGCTTGACCCATAGAATTTGAATGAAGGCCAGAAGACACTTGAGGCAAAGGGAAGAGAAGGTACAAAGATGAGAAGTAAAACTGTGTGACTTGTTTGGGAACTCCAGTATTTCAGTGTGACCAAAACATAGGATTTGATAGGGGAAGCTTCAGGAGATGGAATTGGATGGAGGCTCAGGGCTGCCTCAGTGCACAGCTCCATGCACATAGATGACAGTGATTGGGACTCCCTGTCTTTGGCAGTGCAGTCTATTCTGCTGCGTCATGAGGGCTGTTCGGGTTTCACCAGGAGATTTGCATTTTATTCCTTCAGCCAGTGATCTTCAGGGTGGTCCAGTATACAGCCAAATTAGTCAAGGGGAGTCACAGATACTTTAGACTTTGCAGATAATTTACTTTTGCTAAAAAATTAGAATATGCCCCAGAGTAGGAAAATACAACAAAAATATCAGTTCTCCTTAATTAGCATATTCAATGAAGTCCCAATTCTGCAAACAGAGTTTTTTAAAATTGAGAAGTTTGCCTAAAAATATGAAAATACTCAGGAAAATTCTGGAAAAGAAGTGTGATAAAGGAGTATTAGTCCTGATTCTCATTTGCAGCCATACAGTCCACGACATTCCAACACATATACTTTAAAAAACTTAGTTATCTTGATATGGGAGAAATAACATATAGATAAATGGAACAGAATAGAGTCCAGCAACAGGCCAAGAGGATAGAGGGAAATGTATTGACAATTCCCCTGGGAAAGTGTTATATTTCTGTCGTTAAAAAAAAAAAAACAAAAAAACACAAAAACAGTTATATCTTTTCTTCCTTTTTTGCCTTTCAGAATAAAAACGTTTTGATAACAATGTTGTCTAGGATATAAGCAAAAGGGTACTTTCATGCAATTTTTGTGGATATATAAATTGATGTGAACACTGTGAATGGCAGTTCTCCACTTGCATCAAAACTTTTAAATGCATGTAATTTACTGTAAGGATATATTTTCAAAGTTTGCCAAGATGAACATACATGCATAATACATACACACAATGATATTGCAGTATTATTTGCAATAGGAAAAAAAGCAGGACATAGATCAATGAGAAACTAGTTGAATTATGTCACTTCTGTGAAATGGAAGGAGGTGGGTCTGTATGTGCAGATATAGAAAGATCTACAAGATATATCATTAAATGAGAAAAACAAGTTGCTGAATGGTGTATATAGTATCATTCTTTTAGTGCAAATTCAAGAACAGAATTTCCTGTACATTTATTTGGAAGAGATCAGAAAAACAATGCTTATCTTTGGGGAGAGGGATGGTTAGAACTGAGTGTAGGGAGGAAGAAACTTCTCATTTTAGACCTTTCTTCAATGTTTGGGTTTACTTTTTACTTGAAATTTTTGATTTTTGTTTGTGTAATATTTTACACATCAACAGGTGTATCTGGATGATGAGATTTGTTAAAGAAAAATTATTCAATCGTGCTAGGTAGAGGGAACACTACAATGGGATTTTGCAGTGTCTGAGAGAGATTGGGTTCAACAGCATGGGTAAGTGAGAATTAATAGCCAAGGAGCAGGTTGGAAAGTCAGTAAATTACTAAGAAAATTACTAAGAAACATCAGGAGTAAGGGAGATTCTGGCTACACCCTCTTTAAACTTATTTTAAAGATCATGTTGTTGTTACTCTGCGTTTTTGTGATATTTTGGCTTAAAATAGTGAAATTCTGACCTGAAATTAATACTGAGCCTAGATAACAAAATAAATTGAAGAAGAGCATTTAGGTTAATTGCAAAACAAAAAGTTTAGCTAGATAAATACATTAAATTAAAAAAAACCCTCTCTCATCTAAATAAGATTTTTAACATTTAGCAAATATTTAATATCTTTTTCTTTATAATTGTTAGTTCAGAATAGGCTATTTAAGCAGTAGTTCTTTGAAACTAGAAGCCCCCAACTGTTAAGAAAAAATAAATCTTGGACTAGTTCAAGAAGGTAATTTTAATTAGAGATAACAATCTCTTGAATTCTGCCTTCTTAATAATTCTTGTATCTGTTTGCTACTGCATCATCACTGCCAGCTGCCTTAAGCAGACCCCTTATTTCCTATTTCCTAGAATTCTGTATTAGCCCCATGGCTGGTTTCTCTTCCTGCTTCCTTGCTTCCAGTAGCACCTCCCGCAGTGATATTTCTGAAACACAAATGTGAACATGTCACTCTAGTTTAAAACCCCTAGTTTAAAACCCTTCAGGACTCCTCATTGCTTTCAGGATAAATCCAAGCTCCTCTGTGAGGCTTTCATAACACAGTCTTTACCACTAGACTCTCTTTTCACCTGGTTTGCCCCTGACTGTTTGAAGCTGAATGTTCCAGCAAAAGAAACTATCATCAGAGTGAACAGGCAACCTACAGAATGGGAGAAAATTTTTGCGATCTATCCATCTGACAAAGGGCTAATATCCAGAATCTACAAAGAAGTTAAACAAATTTACAAGAAAGGAACAATCCCATCAAAAAGTGGGCAAAGGATATGAACAGACACTGCTCAAAAGAAGACATTTATGCAGTCAACAAACATAAGAAAAAATGTTCATCATCACTGGTCATTAGAGAAATGCAAATCAAAATCACAGTGAGATACCATCTCATGCCAGTTAGAATGGTGATCATTAAAAAGTCAGGAAACAACAGATGCTGGAGAGAATGTGGAGAAATAGGAATGCCTTTACACTGTTGGTGGGAGTGTCAATTAGTCAACTATTGTGGAAGACAGTGTGGTGATTCCTCAAGGATCTAGAACTAGAAATACCATTTGACCCAGCAATCCCATTACTGGGTATATACCCCAAGGATTATAAATCATTCTATTATAAGGACATATGCACACGTATGTTTATTGTGGCACTATTCACAATAGCAAAGACTTGGAACCAACCCAAATATCCATCAATGATAGACTGTATAAAGAAAATGTGGCACATATATATGATGGAATACTATGCAGCCATAAAAAAGGATGAGTTCATGTCCTTTGCAGGGACATGGATGAAGCTGGAAACCATCATTCTCAGCAAACTAACACAGGAACAGAAAACCAAACACCACATGTTCTCACTTACAAGTGGGAGTTGAACAATAAGAACACCTGGACACAGGCAGGGGAACATCACACACTGGGGCCTGTCGGTGGGTGGGGGGGCTAGGGGAGGGATAGCATTAGGAGAAATACCTAATGTAGGTGATGGGTTGATGGATGCAGCAAAACACCATGGCACTTGTATACCTACGTAACACACCTGCACGTTCTGCACATGTACCCCAGAACTTAAAAGTATTTCTTTTTTTTTAAAAAAAGCTGAGTATTCCTGGCACAGGTACACTTCCACTTTGGAGCTAGGCCTGCTAGGCTTTAGTAGCTTTCTGTGTTTCTTTTTGTCAAAGCTGTTAAAACGTATCATTGTCCTTACCAATCCCCACTGGACTGTAAGCACTCTGAGAATGGTCTCTCTTTTTTTTTGTTGCCAGTATCTGGCACGTAGTAGCTGTTTAGTAATGCTGAGTATGACAAATTGTATTAGTCAATAGATTACCAAAGTGTATCTTTGCACCTAAGAAAATGAGTAGGCATTATGAGCTGAGTATACTTTGAACAATCTTGAAATGCACTACCGTCAAATGCATGTATGATTTCTTCTATTTGGATAATTCTATTGGATGTTTATTTACTGTATGACAATATTGTTATAAAGTGTTTGACACTTTTATTCCTTATTAGATCATGTTATATGTTTCATAGAATGATACTGCTTCTCACTCTTGACGATCTTGGTTTCTCTGTCTTATTTAGCTTATTCAACTGATTCTGAATCATCTTACACTACCAGACCTGTGTAGATTAGCACAGACTTGCAAACTACTGAGCCAGCATTGCTGTGATCCTCTGCAATACATCCACCTCAATCTGCAACCGTACTGGGCAAAACTAGATGACACTTCTCTGGAATTTCTACAGTCTCGATGCACTCTTGTCCAGTGGCTTAATTTATCTTGGACTGGCAATAGAGGCTTCATCTCTGTTGCAGGATTTAGCAGGTTAGTACAAAGCCTGGATGAAGTTTTTTTGTTTTTTTTTTCCCCCCAGCAGCAGGCTATACTTATTATGTAGTGGTTTCCATAATAAAAGTTTGAAATTATGTAACATGTACTTACAAAAATAAAAAGGAAATATATTTTGAGTGTCATGTTTAGAATGCTGCTGCTTATAAAAAATAAGTGTTTTACTATCCTCTTCAGCTACATTTTATATGAATATGAAGGGAAACTATACCCTTTACTTCGTTTTTTAAATCCCAAGTAACTTTCAGCAGAGCTCCTGTTTCTTCTTTCTCATATTTGCAGCACAGATGATTAACACATTTTAAAAACTATTTCCAAATCAAAATCTACCTCTCTAATGTGATTTGTCAGAAATAGAAAACAATTTATTATAGAACATTTTTAATTAAATCTTAATTACATGTGCAATACATCACCCAGATTTGGAAGCTCATTTAAACTAATTATGTTGAAAATGCAATTGCATGCTAAATAGACGACCACACTTGCAGACCTGCCCAGGTGTTTCCGCTCCTTTCTATTTAAGCATTTAGTTTCCTTACTATTAAATGTCACCTGTTAAGCATTTGAAAGCTTGCACAAATGCATATTCATTTAGTAATGCCATAGTAATTTTTCTTAGGATACAAACAGGTGTCTTTCTCCTAACCTTGATCATGGTTTTTCTCATTGTATGTTACATATAATCCCAGCATTTTCATGAAGTTAAATAATGAAGGAGTAGAAACTTTAGAGAAATTTTGTTATTTTTAATTAATGAATACTCTTGTATTCTATTTTTAAAAATGAAAAGTGAACTATAGCAATCCCTACACATATCCCCAGTGAATATATTCTAGAACAGTGGTTTATGAATTAGAAATTCGTATGTGGAGCCTTGTTTCCTTAACTCAGATTATAAAAATAAAGACGCAGTTCCAGAAATAAAGATTTGATATTGTTAGATTTAAATGAAGTAATGATGTTTGAAATAGTAACAATGTGTTCCAAATACTGAGCTTGATAGTTTATGCATCAAATTGAAAAATAAACCAAGCAGTAATGGCTAGTAGCACATGTTGAAACCATGGATGCACTGAGTTTCTTTTCTGCCAGAAATTGAACCAGGGGAAGGGGTTCATTGCTAGATATTTGGAAGCTGTCCAGTGAAACACTGTTTAGTCCTTTCTACTTCCCTTTGCCCCAAACACACATATTTCAAATTCTTTCCTCTGCTAATAGGACCAAGAAAGAACTGAAGCTAATGAAGTCTGTGAATATTTAGAGTATACATTATCATAAACCAAGACTAACTGAATATGAAAACAGATAGAACAAGTGATGTCAGTAAGCATTATTTTACATTATGTAGACCATTAGGGTATTTTAATTACCCTCATAGCTCTTTCCCAATGTTTTCCATTATTAAGAATTTATTAAACGTTTGTTTTTACCCTTTGTGTGCAAGGCATTGTAGTGGGTGTTGATCATATACAGAGACATATGAGATATATAATATAGTTCCTGTCTTCAGGCTACAGAGAAGATAAAGATATTAAGATAAACATATAAACATATCCCTTATTTTTATAAACAGAGTAACAGGGTAGTAACTAATATGTAGACATTAAAGAAAATATTAGTCGTGAATGGCTGAAGTCCAGCTTCACTGGCAGAGTGCTGCATATGACTGTGATAATAACGAGTAAAATATAAAGCTAATATTAATCAATTTTAAAAACTTGCTTTATGCAGCTTCTGGCACTTGAGAAGAAACATCACTTATAAGAAGAAAACTTACCCGTGCCATTTTTAAAATTTTTATACTAGTAATGGATAAAGATCTTTTGCAAAGTTAGAGTTTCTATCTACTTTCTAACCCACAATTTATCTTCCATTTTCAATTCACCCAGGGTGGTTGCTGTAGAGCAGTTTGAATAATCAGAAAAAGCTATATGTAAATTTAAGTTCTCGTATTTTACTGTAGTATTTCAGCCAGTAAAATCATAAATCTTGATGGCATTCCTTAAAGTGTAGTCACTGTTCCCATTAAGAAAAGAAAAAGTTAAAGTAAGAGGGAGAGAGAACCTTTTCTTGGGCGAGGCATATTGGAGTTTTGCCTACTGACTACTGTTGGCCCCCATCACTTGACTGCTGAATTGATAGTTATTATGGCTTGTAGGCAGCATTCCCAGAATAAACAATAAATATGCATGGCTTGATTATTAATGAATAATCTATGAATAAGTATGGTCTATTTATGCTCATTACTATGAAGAAGACTTATTTGTAATACTTTAAAGAAGAAAAGCACATTTAAAAACTAGAGACCAATGTTGATGAGCTGCTTTTTGAACAAATCTTTGGGAAAAAGTTTGATGCAGTTCATTTTTGTTGCTTAAAAGCCTTATCTCACAAGTTAGAACTGTTTAACTGGATTTTAAATGACTTTTTAGGAATTTTTATTATTCAGAATAGTGGAGAAATAGGTTACATTGGAATAAAGAGAACTTAAAACTTTTAATCAGTTATTAAAATCCTATTCTAGCTACAGATTTGTAATTTATTACTTTGAGTACTGTTCATGCATATCATTACTCATTAAAATCACATCTATTATAATTCCACTTTTCTAATACGGTTCCCCGAAGTCTTAGATGTTCCTTTCCCTGCCTGTCTGTTTGTGCTTTAGAACTTAATTGTATCATTCTGTTCAAAAAGCCTTAGGTTCATTTTTTCCCTACCATTTTTCTTCAAATATTTGCTGAATGGCCTTGATCTTCCCCTCAGTTATGTGTAGGTTTTTACTCTAAACTCCTCTTACTTGTTCTCAGTAGTTTATATTCATTCCTTTAGGAAACATTCTTGGATGCTTTCTAGATTCGAGAACTTTATTAGGTATTTTGACATAGAGCTAAAGTTTTATGATATAAAGAGCTTATTTCCCACTAATGTATTTATTCAGTTGCCTGCCTATATTTTATACAGTTGTGTCTTAAATTGTCAACTCTAGAAAGTAGAGACTATTTTAAGATGTTCTTTTCCCTTCTTTCTATCCTTGTTGGATAGTACCCGTATACAGTTAAGCAGGAAGTTTTGTTTTTAATGGCTTTATTTTGGATCAGCTATATTAAATAATGTCCAAGTTATTTGGGATTAAAATTATCTTGAATATATTGTTTTAGAAAACTCAGTGAGGGTCAGCTAAAAAAACATGAGATTAGGAATTTAGAAGTCATAGATATTTGTATCTAATTCTTCTCTTACCTTTTATACTTCAGGCAATTTCTGAGGACTATTACCTTTTATTTTGTGATAAGTAAACTCAAATCATTCATGTCATGTTAATTATTTTAGGATGCAAGTTACCATTTAGTAAATTACTTCTTATGTACTTGTATTATTTTGGACAAATTAATCACCTCATAATGATAAGCAATTTATTTTTCTCTCCAGAGATTCCTTTTCTCATAGCAGGAGACCTAGTCTGGGATTGTTTATCTGAACTTAGATCCTCTCATAAAACCTTCAGTATAAAAAAATACTTTGTGAGCATTCGCAATGTAGAATGAATTGACTGCAGGAAGTAAACAAGCTGAGTTCTCCTTTCAAACGATTAGTGGCACAGTTGAGATGAAAAAATATATATATGTAATTATGCATTAAAATAAAACCTGCATGAGAAGCATTAAGGAAAGAAGTAAGAGCTGTGTTCAGCTAATTGAGTCTGCTACTCTGTCTGCCTTCTTGGGATGTAGATATGAAAAGGTAGGTAGTATACATTTTGACAATTTAAGTAGAGATAATATGAGGATATTAATCAAATAATCTGCTCAGAGTAAAAATATGCAATATGGGATTCTTGAGAGAGAGAAAGAAAGTCAGAAAGGTAGTATAGGTATAGACTTTATCTTATTTTGCTTTCAAATTCGATCATTCATTAAATCAAGTTGGGGAGTTTCCTATTGTTTCCCAACAGTTTTCTTCCTGGTATAAAGCCAGAGTCATTATAGTGACACACACTACGTGAACTGCCCCTCATCTCTGATCTACTCGTCTCGCCATCGTTTTGTGCCTCCTGCATCCCCCGTCTCACTGTTCTTCACTCTGCTTGTTATCCTGCCCTGGACTGCCCTTCCCTTTGCCTAGAATGCTCTTCCTCCAGATACCTGCTTTGCTCACCCTCTCGCTTCCTTCAGGGTTTTACTCACCACGTCTCTGAAGCTTCTCTGACTACTCTGTCCATCCTTGACACTTTCTATTGCCCTTCCCTGCTTTTATTTCCTCCTGGGCACTTTTCACAAATTTGTGACTTACTTTACTCGTTTGGTTATCATCTCCTTCTCTCTTCAAAACATTAGTAAGCTTCATGAGAGCAGAGATTTTGTTTCGTCCACTGCTGTCTCCCCAGTGCCTAGACTATTGCCTGGATGATAGTAGAAGCTCAGGGCATATTTGTTGAATGAATGAATGAATGAATGTGCTTCATGTGGACTGCAGTTTAGCTAATACAGCTAGCAAAGGAAGCAGCAGTGAGAGGGGTTGGAGGAGATCCAAGAGAGGGAATTATGTGAGGAGTGTCAGAGTTTTAAGGAAGGAGTGTGCAGTTGTATGAAATGTCACAAATCAAATAATACAAGTTTGAATTTAGAATAAACGGGTGTTCAGGTGTAAATAAGATGTGCAGGCTACTGGGTTATTTACAATATTTAAATTTGCAGCAACTGAATTTTTTTATTGTTAAATGTGAATTGGCCAAGATTTAACTTATACTTAATGTTTATGGGGTGCTTTGACCTTTAAAAACTGCATTTGCATAGTATTTCAGCTTCAATCCCACAATGCAGTGCGTTGAATATTGTTACATACTTCAAGTCTGCATTTACAGCTGAGGAAATGCTAAGACTTGAGTAAATGCCTTTTGCTAGGAACTAGTAAAACAATGCAAAAAACCCCATCTTTTAACCAGTGTTACTTTCTTTATTTACACAACTAATCTGATTTAGTCAATTTTATTTTGTATGTGTATTTGTAAGCTCATTAAATCATTTAGGAATAAACATGTGGCATAAATTGACTAACAGTATATTACTGATGTGACACTGGTGGGAAGATTATGTCAAGAGACCTGGGCAGGCATAATTGGTACACTGTTAAGAGGGTTCAGTTTGCTTAGTTGATAAAGTTTCATGGATTCAAATACTCCTAGATTCATGTTTACTTTTAGATTGTTTTCAGGGGATGATCATGGACAGGATTATTTTTCCCCCAACTATAACACAACTGAGATAAATATTGTGATAACTACTCTGATAAAGCATTTTGTGACCTTCATCTTGGTTTATTTCTATATATTTTATGTGAAGCTGCAATTGAATATTTTCAATATCAAGCAGTCTAGCTGCTAAATAGTAACAGCTGCAAGGACCATAACAGTGCTGTAGTTAAACCCACATAGACATTTTCTGAGTTGAGAGGAGCCTAGTCTGATTTGTTTTGAGGTTATTTAATTAAAGTTGTCACTTTCGTGTGCAGTGTTCAAAATATATTATCCAGTACTTGATGGGTACTGTTGAGGGGGAATTATCTCCCAAGAGTTTAGAGTTTTGTTATGTTTTGCTGTTTTTTTGTTTTGTTTTGTTTTTTGGCTTTACCAACTCAGATGTGAATTATAGGTAAGTAGGAAAAATATATCTTCTACTTTCTTAATTTTCCACTTAGCATTAGCTGACTTTTTATATGATGTGAATTCATTTTGTCCTCTCAAGTTGATTTTTTTAGCCTAACCATTCATATTTCAGTATGCAGTGAATAAGAATTTAAGCAAAACAAATTTTACATTTTCCCTAATAGAAATCTATTCTTTCAAATGTATCTGCTTAGAGTTGCTAAAATTCCAAAATTCTTGCAAAAATATCTTTTAGTTTTATAAAATTCACATGGAATGTTGTTTTCGCAGGTTTCTGAAGGTTTGTGGATCTGAATTAGTACGCCTTGAATTGTCTTGCAGCCACTTTCTTAATGAAGCTTGCTTAGAAGTTATTTCTGAGATGTGTCCAAATCTACAGGCCTTAAATCTCTCCTCCTGTGATAAGCTACCACCTCAAGCTTTCAACCACATTGCAAAGTTATGCAGCCTTAAACGACTTGTTCTCTATCGAACAAAAGTAGAGGTGAGAATAATTCATAATTTTCATCATTGCTATTATAGTAGCCAACTGAATATTTGGTTTTCTGCAATTGCTCATAATAATGTGTTTTTTATTTTTAAATCAAGTTTATGATGCCATCTGACTACTCTGAAATCAGTAGAGCTGATTCAGTCATTGTGAAGTTATTTCAAACCTAATATGCTTTTAAATTATAAGGAAATGTTCTTCTCTGTGCTCTTAAAATTTTTGTGATGCTATTTATGTTCCCAGGAAAAAAAATAAGCAGTTGGTTGAGGTAAGCCAAAATGCTGGCAGGGAATGAATTAGAGAAAGGTAGGAGGATAGTATGTAAGAGGACATTTGCTTGCAGTGGGAGGAAACAAAGTGGTATTTATCCTGGACCAGACTTGGAGGTTAAAATTTGTAATACCATAGTTAACGAGTCTCATTAAAAAATGGAATCATGTCATATATATTAGTCTACTTGCTTTTTCACATATCTCTAGGACATGTTTCCAGGGTCAGTGCATATATTATCTAACTCTTTTACTGAAATAGTATGTGTTATACCATAATCTATTTAATATTCTCCAAATGATCAACATTTAGTTTTTCCAGTTGTTTTCCTTTTACAAACTACCTAGCACTAACATTCTTCTGTGCATAGTTTTTTTTTTCTTTTTTGAGACGAAGTCTCACTCTGTCGCCCAGGCTGGATTGCAATGGTGTGCTCTCGGCTCACTGAAACCTCCGCCTGGCCAGTTCAAGCGATTCTCCTGCCTCAGCCTCCTGAGTATCTGGGATTACAGTCACGTGCCACCATGCCCAGCTAATTTTTGTATTTTTAGTAGAGACGGGGTTTCACCATGAGCCTGTGCATGGTTTTACACATACTTACTATTACTGCTGTTGGATAGAGTCCTAGAGGTGGTATTGCTAGGTTAAAGAGTATGTGCCTGGGCCCCTGTAGTACATACTGTTTGTCATATACTTTTTCCCTCTGCTCCATGCATATTGGCCTTCTTTCTATTCCTTGAGTGTTCTGACCTGGTCCCAGCTCAGGGCTTTTGTTTTTTTGCCTGTCTGGAATGTTTGTCTAGCTCATTATGGCTGCCCTTTTTTCAGCTCAGTGTTCAACTTGCATATTTTTTTAGAGATGGCTTCCTGGACACTGATAAAATGTAGCACCCCTTCTAGTTTGTTTCCTTCGTATCATCAAGTTTTATTTCCTTTTTAACATCCTTGTCACTCTCTGAAATGATACTTGTTCTCTTGCTTATTTTCTGTCTTCTCACATTAGGATATAATGGTAGAAGCCTTTTTGGTCTTTTTCATTGCCATGTTTCCAGAATCTAGAATGGTACTTGGTAAAGATTGGCCATTCAGTAAATATTTGTTAAGTAAATGAATAAAGATAACCAAATTACTTTTACAAAATTATATACCAGTGACTTGGGAGACTGGATTAGTTCTGGTGGGAATGGTTTGGTTACCAAGAGAGCAGGTGGTTGTAAAGCAAGGATGCCCTTTGTGTTTGGCCTCTTTGCACTGTCTGCTTCCCCTTTGATCTTCTGCCATGTGAAGACACAGCAGGAAAGTCCTTGCCAGAAGCCAAGCAGATGACAGTGCCATGCCCCTTGAAATTCCCAGCCTGCATACCTGTGAGCTAAATAAACTCTTTTTCTTTGTGAGCTACCCACCCTCAGGTATTTTCTTATAGCAACACCGAATGAATTAAGATGGCATTACTCTCAATTTTGGGCAAAATATTTAGCTAGACTTTAACAGGTGACCTGGCAGGGTGGAAAGAAGACTTTGATTCTAGTTCTAGCCCTGCCAGCAATAAGCTTGGTAATCTAGGTGAAGACATTGTCTCAGATTTCCAGATTTTTTATTTGTAAAATGAAATAATTATTGTCCCTGAATGCCAGATGATATTAGACTGTGTTTTCATTGGTCTGTGGTGAAATGACTTCCCATTTGTGTGGGTATGAAATTGCTAGCTATCTTTTCTTGGGTAGGACTGTTCATTCTGAAATTATGCCATGCCTGCTTTTTACTGGCACATTTACTATTTTATGGGCCTGTGTACTATAAACTGAAATCCTCTGAGCAAGGAGGATTTAAATGCCTCATTTAAAATTTTCTGATTGTTTAATAAGAAATATAGCATGCATAATTATTAAGTGTAATTATTAAATGAGCCTTTGAGAAGAAAAATAGGGTAAAAACCAAAAAAATATTAACTTGCTAGGCATCTTATATCTCTCGTGGCTTGTGAAAATATATCCCATGAGATGTTTTTGAAATGTTATATAGTAATGTGATCTAAGTTTCGGAGAAGTATTAGTCTACAGTTTTCTTAAATTTATTTCAGACTGATAGATATGACCAAATTTTTTAAGTGTGATTTATGAGGATTAAGAAGATTTCATATCTCAAGAGTGGAAATTTATACATACGTACCTAGGTCTAGATAGCATAAGCTCTGGTTTCCCTCAGTTACTTAAATACAGATGTAAAATCATTGTATGAATATATTAAATAAAATTTAGCTTGTACCCTCTGTTACTTCCTATTAAATTTTTTTATTGGCTCATCTGGTAAAATATCATAAACTATGCAATTTTTCTGACATTGAATATGTAGAAAAAAATTATAAAACTGAGTTTTCATTGATCTATAGTTGACTTAAAATTAAAGATGCTGTTATTTTAGTGATATAAATGGCAAATGTGAAATTTAGAAAATCTTACCCAGGCAGTGTTTACTTTTAATGCCTCCCAACTCATTGCTTTCTACCTATACTTCACTCTCTTATTATCTCCTCATTCTTGGGATCTATATCAGAGTCCCACATGGGCAGTAAGTAAATTAGAAAAAGGAGAGATGGCAAAATAATCAGCTGATTTCTTTGAAAACAAACAGAAGCTACAGCACTAGTACTCATGTCAATCTGTAAACACCTCCACTGTCACTTAAGCAAAGCGTTATGTCACCTCGTTCTTCCTTTGATACACACACTCCTTTTACCTTGCACCTAATGATGTTGGTGGATGAGAGCAAACAGAATGAGAAGACAAGATGTAGGAGACTGGTCTCTCTTTAAATGTTCCACAAAATCACTGGCAGTATATTCTCATATTCTAGACTCTGTTTTGAAGAAGGAGCAGTAATTGATTACAAATGCCTCAGCTTGCTCTAAGGACATATGTGAAAATAAAAAGAAGATAATAATTTTAGTTTTCTTGGAGAGGTTATTTTGTTTTAAAAGGGCTACAAATTATCTGGTACCACTTTAACCCTGTTTTCCTGAACCCTACAAAATTCTAAAATAAGCAAAAATTAGTATTAAAAAATATGGATTGTATTATGGCATATTAACCTCACAGAGACCAGTTTATGATACAATACTGTTACATTTTACATGCCTTTACATAATTTGCATTAATAAATATAGTATATTTATGCCATTTTACAAGACTTAGACAAGTCCATATGCATAGTGAATAAAGCTTTTGAGGATTTTGAAGACCTGGATTTTTAGCCCCAAAGTTTGGGAAAACCTACTGAGTATATTCTGTTGGCTGTCCTAGACATTTTGCATTATTATTTCTTTACACCAGTCTAAATAGGGTTGGTGGTATTCTCATCTTTACACATAATTAAATTAAGGTGTCAAAAGATTAATAAATTGCCTACTGGCACAAGCAATAGAGTCAGGATTTGAACTCAGGTCTTGTGGCCTTGGTGTTGTAGTTAAAATCATAACATATATAAAAGCATAGACTAGTAGTTGTTCTGATAGCTTGGCTATTTATCTAAAACAAGGATTTTCTTTACTACTTATTATTTCTAATTTGTAGCTGGTCAGGAGATACAACATAGTAACTAACATATGCAACATTATAATCCATGATAAAAATACAAACTATTAAGTGTATGTTTTATAAATATCTTCTGCAGGAAAATGGATTTTTTGTCTTTTTACTATGAACAAGCTTAGTTTGAAGTCTTAGTTGTTCTGAATTTATAAATCACAATTTGTTATTCAAATTAATTTAGAAACATTTAAGTGAAAGTTTGTAGAATCAACACATAATTAACTGCTTTAGGTAAATAGTTTGTATAGGCCTGCTCTCAATTTTATACTATAATGGAGAGCAGCATTGAGACAGATAATCCTCAAAATAATTTTGACATGTAAAATGATGTGTTGTTGATAGCTAGGTGATGTATTCTTAAGTGGTTAGCCATAGCCAGGCGTGCAGCAGGCCTGATGACTCAGTAAGAATGAGACCTCAGGAGAATAGAACTGTGGCAGGGTCAGAATTGTCTTGTATGCTGATGTGGTCCCTCCCTGCATCAGTGGTTGTTCAGAATTTTTAGCCTTATAAGATGGTAAAATATAGTTCAACTTGGTTTCTTAATTTATTTCATGAGATCTTTTTCTTTCTTTAGATGTGTTTAGGATTACAATGAAAAATGACTTCATCAGAGAAATAACAAATGTTTTATAAATTTAGCAAAGAAAATTCACTAAGTAAGCTATGTGCAGAGTCAGTGGCATATATTTGTTGAATTTCATTAGATGCAGAGCATTAAATACATGCCTAGTAAAGAACAAGATACTATTACATTAATAAAAGACAGAGTGGATGGGTATACAGTAAGCCCAAATATATGCTAGCATTGTCACAGGCTTGTCCTTAGTTGGAGGATGATCTGTGTTGGGAAACCTTTTTAGAAGAAATTACTCTTGAGCTGAGATTTATGCCCTGTTTACTGTGTAATCCCAGAATTACTAGTGAAATGGGTTGGTAAATAGGGTAATTTTTTTTCCTCCTGAATTTGGTGGATCTTTTAGAGTTGAATAGACAGCACTTTCTGCAACTGATGGGAATTTAGACAGGAAGGACACTTCAGTTGTGCTTAGTTTCTTCTTCTACCATCCGTGGCATGGAAATAATTAGGTACTATAATGATTTAAAGGACTTAAGTTCAGTCTTTTTTGTTCTTTTCTTCTCTTTTCATAAGATTCTTATTATGTACAATAAAGCATTGATTGCAAGTACTTCTTTAACTCTACGTGATGATATATTTTCGTGAAAGTAGAGCTGTAAAAATCTAGCCCATTCAGCTGGGCTCAGGGGCTCATGCCTGTAATCCCAGCACTTTGGGAGGCTGAGGCAGAAGGATCACTTGAGATCAGGAGTTCAAGACCAGCCTAAGCAGCATAGCAAGACCCCATCTCTACAGAAAATTTAAAAAATTAGCTGGACATGCCCATGTAGTCCCACTCAGGAGACTGAGGTGGGAGGATCGCTTGAGCCCAGGAGGTCGAGGCTGCAGTGAGCTGTGATTGTACCACTGCACTCCAGCCTGAGTGACAGAGCAAGACCCTGTCTCAAAAATAAAATAAATCTGACTCATTAAATTGATGTTTAAATACTTGAAAAAAACTTTTATTTTGAAATAATTTCAGACTTACAGAGAAATTGAAAAGAAAAAAAAAAGATTTCTTATGTACTTTCACCCAGGTTCCCCTACTATATGCGTAATCGTTATATTGAACCATTTGAAAATAAGTTGAAAACGTAATAACCCTTTACCCCTGGGGCATTATAAGTGAAAGACATAATTTGCCCCTAAAAGGGCATGTATCTGTAATGTACTTTCAAATACTTGTGTTATGGGCTGAATTGTATCACCCCAAAATTCGTACATTGAAGTCCTACCCCCCCACCCTGTACCTAAGAATGTGACTGTATTTTGAGACAGGGTTTTTAAAGAGGTAATTAAGGTTAAATGAGGTCATTAGGGTGGAGCCTAATCCAATATGACTGGTGTCCTTAAGGAAGAGGAGATTAGGACACACACACACACACAAGGAAGACCATGTGAAGACAATGGAACAAGATGACCCGCTACAAGCCAGTGAGAGAAGTCTTAGAGGAAACCAACTCCGTTGACACCTGGATCTCAGATTTCTAGCCTCCAGAATTGTAAACAAGTAAATTTCTGATGGTTAAACTACCTAGTCTATGATACTTTGTTATAGCAGCCCTAGAAAACTAATACACCTTGTGTAGGATAGCATAAGAAAAACTTTTAACATAGTGCATGAGAGTGTCTTTAAGATAAGTCCCACACATGTACTAAAACAATCTGGACTATTGTTAGAAGTTTGAACCTGTTTACCTTTTCTATGTTTGGGGGAAAAAAAAATCTGGAGTCAGGGGTGAGAGTGGGGCATGATAGGTAGCTCAGTAAGAATGTTATTCTGTTGCTTAGCAGCAGACTAGAAAACCAGGAGTGTTTTTTAAAAGTTGGAGTTATAAATGGAACACCTGCATCCAGTTTTGATTGCCTCACTTCAAGAATGATAGAGCATAAATTGAAAGAATCTGAAGAAGTGAAAAAACTGATTATAGGTATTGTGGGGGACTAGTATATGACAGTAATCCATAAGTATGGTTCAGCATCTGTTTACTTGGCCTACTCAGCTGTGTCGACAGTTTCAAGGACCCCTCTGCTTTTATCTTCATGAACTAGAAGACAACAAAAGAAGTTGATCTTTACTTCTGTAGGATATTAACACTCTCCTATTTTTTTCTTTCTGTGCCAGTTTATTTGGCAGAGCATATATATAAGTAAAATTGCACACCACCCTGACTGTTGATGAAAGCGGCTGGGCTTTCTACAAAAGATATATTAACTGTCTTTTGAAAGAGTGTGATTTAATTTAGTGCTATGAATTTGTTTTCTGACATGCGTATATGGTGGTCTCCTTACTGCATTCTTACTTGATTTAAACAATACATTATTGTATTTTGGTAAGTAGAGCAGGGATGGCCTTTCTTTTAAAAGAGCCATTGCAACTAACAAAGTCAGACTATAAGACCAAACTCATTGGCAAATGAAGAGGGTGGCTTCTCACTTACAGAGTCAGTGCTGGTAACTGAGACCAGGGTGAGAAATTAAAATAGAAAGAACCAGCTTCGGTCACCTAAATTAACTAATGCAGGATGTTGTTAGTTGTCATCTAAAATGCAGTCTATTTAAAACAGAAATGTTAATATAGCTAGATAATATATAAAACAGAAAGATATTAGTAATTACTTTGTTCTTAAACACAATCAAGAATCAATAGTTTTAATAGCTGATAAGTTTAATTATCACAGTTAAAACTAACAAACTTTCTTAGAGTCCTTGGTATGTGTCTCTAGGCTGTATTTCTGTATCCTGATTGGCCTTGTAGAACTTTCACTGGGAATAGGCGACTTGGTGGGGTGAGTTTGTGTGCCCTGAATGAGTGGATTATAGTCCAGTTACAGTCAAGAAGCCTAACTTGTGAGTGCAGTGGTGGGGGAGATCATCTTTTAATGGGGGCAGACTCCTTATCAAACAACCATGACAGTGACCAATAAGCCAGGTATAAGAAATCTACCTGGAAAGGACACCATTCATTAGAGATGGCTGATTAGCCCATCCTCTCACTGTTGGCATGTCCTGAGGAAAGCCAAATTATAGGACTGTAATTTGTTAACTGCCATGTCTTTAAATTTTTTTTTTTTTTTGTGGAGATAGGGTCTCACTGTGTTTCTCAGGCTGGTCTCAACCTCCTGGGCTCAAGTGATCCTCCTGCCTCAGCCTCCAAATGCTTGGATTATATGCATGAGCCACCACATCCAGCCCCATGTCTTTTTGACTGCGAATCTCTGCATCCATTGTAGGTTGTTATGCAAATTGATCAGTCGACTGATCAGTTGAGTATCTGTGAGGAAAGATGTATTCAACTATATTATTGTAGGAAAGATCCAATACAGTGATAAAAATAGGCTTCAAAATGAGACTGCAGGGCAAGGCGAAGGTGTGTGAACATTTAGTCTTAGATTTTGTTTCATCACACGCAAGGATTTTAATAATTTGACAAATTATCTGAACCTTAAACTGAAACTTGTATGTTAGAGCTAAAATTCTGAGTCTGTGGTCTAGGGTAGCTATTAAACATCTACAGTTAGGTTTAGAGAACTTTCTTCTTTTTCCTCAAAGGCAGTGTAAGGAACTTTATTAATTTTTACAATTTATGATATTTAGCCTTTTCTTTTTAGAGATCTGTCAGAATTCTAACTCCCCACCACAATGTTGATCTTAAAGTTGTGAAAGACAATATTATTTTCAAGTTGTGATTATGTATCAGTATATAATCTATACCATATTGTGTATTTGAACTGTATAAAAGAATAACTTCTAGTAGATGGTTCATAGCAAATCTGGATAAAGTAATTGAATTTAAGTATTCTAAAATGGTGATTATTTCTACATATGTTTAGTTTCAAGTACTTTAAATAGTTCTCAAAATACTTCAACTTTTTTGTTGTTTTTTTTGTTTGTTTGTTTTTGAGATGGAGTCTTGCTGTGTTGCCCAGGCTATAGTGCAGTGGAGCGATCTTGGCTCACTGCAACCTCCGCCTCCGTAGTTCAAGCGATTCTCCTGCTCCAGCCTCCCGAGTATCTGGGACTACAGGCATGTGCCACCATGCCTGGCTGATTTTTATATTTTTAGTAGAGATGGGGTTTCACCATATTTGCCAGGCTGGTCTCGAACTCCTGACCTCAAGTGATCTGCCGGCCTCAGCCTCCCAAAGTGCTGGGATTACAGGCATGAGTCACTGCACCTGGCTTTCAACTTTTATTCTATATTCTTCTTCACCAAGTTTATTGAAATTGGAAGCGTGGAGCAAAAAAAATTTAATTAGAGAAAGATTTACACTTATACATGTATTTTACACTCCAGTAATTGAGTGGTTGTGTTCTTAGGATTTCTTTGGAGATATTTGTTATGCAAATTTATGAATTTTCATTTAGTGAATACACTTTTATAAAATTTCACCACCTTACTCTGACATAGTGCTCTGATGTGTTTGAAATGTAGTATAATCAATGAAAGTACATTTGTTTCTGATCATGTTATATAACTAGTCTATATTTTAGCTGTCTTTGTCTGTAATATGTACACTTGTTACCTGTCCCTTATTAATATGCTTTCTAGGAGTCATGTTTTAGAATGGAGAATACTAATTTGGAATCCTATATTGAGTGTTATAATTAAGGGTTACATTCTTTATTAAAGATAACCAACAATTCTTAACACTGAGCAAAAAAAGTCATAAACTAGTAACAGCTAAAAACTTACATTAATGTAAAATAGCAAACATATTACTGCATACATTGATTATACAGGGTCTCAGTATATTATAAAATGTACAGGTATGCATAAATATAATTCTAAGCTATAAATCTGGACTATCTCAAAGTTATATGTGAGTATAATAAACATCGGTTATTTTTATTAAGTAGTTTTGCTTAGCACTTTAGAAGTATGGAGGGTGGGAAGTTATGAAGTTTATGGATAACGTTTCTTAAAAAGCTGTCAAGGAAAATTTGAATTCATGCCTTTTATCTATTAGTAAATTTCTTCGTAACAATTAAACGCATTAATAATAATTCTTTATAACTGAATGGCACTTCATATCTGCATACATCAAACTTCCACATCTGTTATCCATCATTTCACTAACTAAAACTGTTTTTGAAATTGAAATCATTCTTGTTTTTTTTTTTTTTTTTTTTTTTTTTGAGACAGGGTGTCACTTTGTCACCCAGGCTAGAGTGCAGTGGTGTGATCTCAGCTCACTGCAACCTCTGCCTGCCAGGTTCAAGTGATCCTTCCAGCTCAACCTCCCAAGTATCTGGGACTATAGGCATGCACCACCGTGCCAGGCTAATTTTTGTATTTTTTGTAGACATGGGGTTTTGCCATGTTCCTAGGCTGGTCTCAAACTCCTGAGCTCAAGTGATCTGCCCACCTCAGCCTTCCAAAGTGAAATCATTTTCTTAGCAATAGTCATTGTAGTCATTGTAGTAGTCTGAGTATTTGGAGGCTTCACTAAAGGACACTAGGGGGAATAAACTTGCTAAACAAACAAGAAGGCAGTTGTGAAAGTAGGAGGAAACAGTCTTCCTCCTGTTATAATCATTGGAGTATGGTGTTTATGGACTAATTCCTTTATAGTCCTTTTCTGAGTTGTAGAGGAAGGTCCGGAACCCTGATGCTATAAGCATACTTTACAGTTGTTTTTGCCTAATTGCATTAATAAAAACTGTTCACGTTGAACTTATCTCTTGCTTTTCTCTCCAGTTGTAACTTGTTATAATATTTTGCTGTTTACTTCTTTACCTTTGGCATTTCACAATGGCTGAGTGTCATGTGACCCACTTGAATATTTAATTATGTGTTTACTCTTCCAGTTTGGTCCCAGGTTAAGAAGCGTATGCTTCTTATGTGTGGGGAGTTGTTGAATTTATTACTTGAATTTATTCATTGGGTTTTGAAGCTGCTGAACAGGGTTAATAGGTAGATTTTAGATGGAATGTAAAATAAATCTTTGTTTATGAACATGTATTCTACTGCTAGATGACAGCATGCACCTAGAGTATGTTTCGGTAATTCTGTAGAAGAAATTATCATGGACCCAGTCACTCCTTAGTGAATGCCTTGCCGTAGTTGTTTAAGTAAGATTGCCCTTTGTTTGAAAATTACAAACTCATTTGAAAATGAATCTGCTGCCTTGCACTATTAAAGCTGCTATTTTAATTATATTTTAGTTTTATAGAACTACTCTTGTACTTCTATTGAATGAGTTTTTGAGACCTAACCAGCAGAATGTGTAGACTTGGGGACCTGAAAGATACTTTATGTCTTAAATAAGAGGTTCATAGAAGTTTTCACTTTTCATTTCTGAATAAATAAAATACTATGCCATTTTCACAGTACACCTAATAATATAGCTTTGATCCATCCATTTGTGTGTTCTAGATATGTAGCAGTGCTGCATATACTCATTATAGTAGAATTGTTTTGTTCTCCTATGTAGAGATTGGTAAACTTTTTCTGTGAAGGACTAGGTAGTAAATACTTTAGGCCTTGCAGGCCCTATGGGCTCTATCACAGCTACTCAGTTCTGCTGTTGTAGTGTGAAAACAGTCACAGACAATACATTAATGACTGGGTATGTCTGTGTTCCAATAAAACTTTATTTACAAAAACAGGCAGTAGGCTGGATTTGGCCTGTGGACAGTAGTTTGCCAACTCCTGCTCCAAACTATTGAGTTGGTGGTCTCTACAAAATCAGGTCCTTTTGCATCTGGAAATGAAGAGTTAATTTCTCCATAGTTTACTCTCTTTGCTTTGACATCAGTAACAACATTTTAATTCTGAATACTGATAGCATGGAGAAAGAATATTTTAAAGATATTTTAGGAGGAAACGGGTTAACTGGATTTAAAGACATTGTAAACTGATTCCATAGGCATGTTCACTAAACCTGGGGTACTCCCACAGTCTCTGGCTTTCGCTGATGAGCTTTGCTGCAGAAAGCCATGAAACTGTGTTAATTTGTGCGTACTCACCTCAGTGTTACCTGTCAGCCCTTTGATTTATCTCTATTTGACCTCTTGTTAATTCCTCACAGTATCTCTTCCAAAGTCATTGTTGTTCTTTCCATTACCATCACCTCCATCTCGCAATATCTTGGTCTCAGCATTTGATCTCACATCTCTTATTCAGCAAAGATCAGTTATATCATTCAACATAAATCTCTTTTGTTCTATGTTAGTTCCTTTTCAAGCTGAGGATTTTAAAAATGATAGTTCTAATATTAAATGATTTTTTAATTCCCAGTTTACTGTACAGACTGATACAAGTTACTGTAAAATATTTGCTGTGAATTCCTCTTCTATGACTTGAAATTCTGCCAGAGAAAATAATGTATCTACCATTTCACAAATGTTTTCTACACATATATAATTAGACTTTAGTTCAAAAGTGAGTTAGGAGGATATGCTGTTAGGTCTGTGCCTTAAAGTTACAATCTTTAAGATACACAATAAGCAAAAGTTGTGATTTCTCTGAAGAACAGTCCAGACAGGTTAATATAGTATTCTTGACAATAAATATTTTTTCTTACCATTATCTTACTTTTTTTGTTTGTTTCTTTTACAGACAGGTTCTTGCTCATTCGCTTAGGCTGGAATACAGTGGCATGATCACAGCTCATTGCAGCCTTGACCTCCTGGTCTCAAGCAGTCTTCCCACCTCAGCCTCCCAAGTAGCTGGGACCACAGGCATGTGCCACTATGCCTGGCTAATTTTTTTTATTTTTATTTATTTATATTTTTTGTAGAGATGAGGTCACACCATGTTGCCCAGGCTGGTTTTGAAATCCGAGGCTCAAGCTATCCTCCCTCCTTGGCCTCCCAGAGAGTTAGGATTATAGGTGTAAGCCACCACACCTGGCCTTACTCTTACTTTTAATTCAAAGAACTGATTGTATAGGGAATTTATCTCAAACTGTATCATGAGAATCTTATTGTCCCAGTCTGGGGATAATCAGCTAGGTGACAGTGTTCCAAGCCACCCCACCCAGGAGTTTGGATGGAAGTCTTAGAGAAAGAAGAGATTTTGTTCTGGGCAGATATACCAAAAAGTATTTAGTGACTTGGCATTGGCCATGCCTCCTAGTTAGAACTGAGCTAAGCCTTCTACTGGTCCTGCAGTATCCGCAGTGCCACTGCAGAGCAGGACCTCTATACCTTCAGCAGAAGTTCTGGTTCTAGAAGGGAGCAATGTGCAAGACCCTTAGACAAGGAGGAATAAAAAAAGATGGGGTCAGGAGATGGCAGTTCAAAGAAATAAGTGAAAGTACCTTGTGAAAAAGAACTAGAAATTTTGAAACATGAATAGACTAAAACAAGGACACATAGTTGTGAAAAAAACTGATTAGAAATCTAGCAAATAAAGTATAGTCATTAGGAAATAATCAATAGATGTGATAAATTCTAAATTGGACACAGGATTGCTAAATTAGAAGAGAAGTCTGAGGATTGTACTCAAATTTGTAAAAGGTATGTCAGACACTGCTGTAAGTTTTATACACACCCACACAATCTCAATCAATCAATCTTTCTCTCTCTCTCTCTCTTTCATTTACTCCTAAGGCAAGGCAGTCCTACTCATTTAATAAATATATATTGTGCCTACTATATACTAGTGACTCTGTTATTTATCTATTGCTATATATCAATTGCTTCAAAATTAGTGGCTTAAAACAACCTACATGTATTATCTCACACGTTTTCTGTGGGTCAGGAATCTGGGAGTGGTTTAGCTGGGTAGTTTTGGCTCAGGGTCTATAAAGAGGTTGCAGCCAGGTTGTTATCTGGTGTTCCACTCATCTCAAGGCTTGACTATGGCTGGTGGCTCAGCCTCCAAACTTCGGGGATGTTGCTACAGTTCCCCTTCAGCTTGTGACCAGAGGCCCCTGTTCTATCCACACAGGCCTCTCCATAGGCTGCCTGAGTGTCCTCATGACATGGCAGCTGGCTTCCCCCAAAGGAACAAGTTGGGAGGGAGGAAGCCAAGACAGGAGCCACAGCCTTTTTATAATTGTATTAGGAGGGTTCCAAATCAGAACCAATAGGAGATAAAGATATTTATTATAAGGAATTGGCTGACGTGATACTGAGGCTGGCGAGTCTCAAAATCTGCAGGACAAATTGGCAAGCTGGAAACCCAGGAGAGCTGATAGTGTAGTTGTAGTCTGACAGGTAGCAGGCTTAAGACCCAGGAAGAGCTGATGTTTCAGTTTACAACCAAATTCAGGAAGAAACCAGTGTCCCAGTTTGAAGGCCATCAGACATTGGTTTTTTTCCTGAATTTGGAAGAATTCTCTTTTATTTGAGGGAGGGTCAGCCTGTTTTTTCTATTCAGGCCTTCAACTGATCGGATGAGGCCCACCCACATTAGGTAGGGCAATGTGCTTTATTCAGTCTACTGATTTAAATGTTAATCTCATCCAAAAACAACCTCACAGAAACACCCAGAATTAGCAGGGCGCAGTGACTCACACCTGTAATTTCAGCACTTTAGGAGGCCAAGGCGGGTGGATCATGAGGTCAGGAGATCGAGACCATCCTGGCCAACATGGTGAAACCCCATCTCTGCATAATATAAAAATTAGCTGGGCGTGGTGGCACGTGCCTGTAATCCCAGCCACTCGGGAGGCTGAGGCGGGGGAATTGCTTAAACCAGGGAGTCGGAGGTTGCAGTGAGCTGAGATTGTGCCACTGTGCTCCAGCCTGGGGACAGAGTGAGACTCCATCTCAAAAACAAACAAACACCCAGAATTATGTTTAACTAAATATCTGGGCACCCCATGGCCTAGTAAGGCTCTTACATAAAATTAACCATCATGAATGTAATATTGAAAGTGACCTGTATCACCTCTACAATATACTGTTTGTTAAAAGTGAGTCGCTAAGTTAAGCCCACTCTCTCAAAGGGAGAGGAATTAAGCTCTACCTCTGGAAGGAAAGCATATAGAATAACATGGACATACTTTTCAAACAACTCTAACTGCTGGTACTAGGAGACTCCAGTGTTATACTCCAGTGTTCATTGAATAGAAGTTACTGAAGAAAAAAATGGAAGGAATGGTAGAAAAAAAGTAATATTTGAAGAGAGAATTGTTAAGAATCATCATCTTTCATGAAGAGAGATATGAGTCTTCAGATCAAAATGGGCACTTGGGGTTTTAAACAAAATAAATGAAAATACATTTTTAGACAGATTGGGATGTAATTGCAGGAGATCAAAAATAAAGGGACAAGAGCTATCAGAGACAAAAGATATATTACCTGCAGAGGAAAACAATTAGATTGACAATAGACTTCTTATCAAGTAAGAACTGATAAGCAATAGAGTAATGTTTTCAGAGTGTTGAAAGAAGGTAACTGTCATCTGAAAATTCAAAGTCTAGCTAAACTTTCGTTCTAGATTGAGGGAAAATCTCAAATATGCACAATAAAATTTATTTTAAAAAAAGATTGAGGGTAAATATTAAACTAAGTTATTTAACTTTCTGTCATTCTGATTCCCCATTTATAATGATAGGATAGGTAAATAACGATCTTTACCTTATAGGTTGTTAACTGTTCTGTTCACTGTTACGTCCCAAGTGCCTAAACAGTGCCTAACACATAGTAGGCATGCAATAACTGTTTGTTAAATGAATGGATGAGTGAATAGGATTGTTGTGAGGATTTATATATATAAAGGATTTACAGCAATGCTGCCTGACATGTTAATAAGTACTCAATAAATGTTTGTTGTTAAGATTTTATCACCTGTAGACACTCAGTAAAAGAACGATTAAAAATATTTCTCAACAAAAAGACACATTCTGTAAGGAAGTATCAGATATAAAAAAATTATGACACAGAAATTGATAAAATGCTAGTAAATTAACTAATGACCATGGAGGGGAGATTAATTTAAGAAAAATTAATCTTTTTGTATTATTTCTAAAAGGTAAAAACTAAAACCTTTCAGGTGATTCTAAAGTTCACATGAAAGAGCAAATGGCCAACAGCAGCTAAGAGATGTTTGAAGAATGAGGAAAAGCTATTTGCCATACTAGATTTAAAGACTTATGAACTATAATAATTAAGACAGAAATGTTGGTGCAGGGAATGGAAAATAGACCAGTGAAACAAAATGACCCAGAAGTAGACTCATGCATATATGGAAACCTTATATGTGACAGAAAGCATTACAAATCAGTGGATACAATGAAGTCTTCAATAAATCAAACTGGAACAATGTGGGGAAAATGAAATTTGATATCCTACCATATAAGAATCGATTGTAGTTGGGTTAAAAACCTAAGTGCAAAAAAGAAAGACTCGAAAACTCTGATTTTAAAAAAGAAGAATCTTAGATTCTTCCTTAGCTAAAGAAGAATTTTTTGGAAAAATCAACAGAATACAAACATAAGGGGGAAAAGGATTAATGACACATTTAATATAGTCATATTAAAATTTAAAATGTTCACATCTCAGAAAATCCAGTAAACAGTGAAAAGACATGCCTCAGAGAAGGTATTTATAGCTGATATAACTGACAAAGATTGGTATCCAGCATGAATAAAGAATTCCAGAAGGCAAGAAGGAAGAAACAACCCAATGGAAAGAAAAATCAGCAAAGGATGTGATTAAGCAATTTACAGAGCAGGAAATATGAATGGCCAATGAACATATGAAAAGATCTTCAGTCTCACTAGTAATCATACTAATGCAAATTATGCCATGCTGTACTCATGAGACAGGCAGACATTAAAAAGGATGAAAAGTCTATGTATGTTGGTAAAGATGTGGGGACCTAACAGTCTTACAGTACTGATGGGAGAATAGGTTAATTTAAGCACGCAGAAGAGCTATTTTGCAAAGCCAAATAAAGTCAAAGAATACATAAACGCCTGGAAATTCTCCTTCTGGTATGTTCTCTAGAGAAATACTCTTCTATAAATGCACAAGGAAGCACATAAAGGAATGTTTATTCTAACACTGTTTGTAATGGTGAAAATTGTAAGCAACTAAATATCAAATGAGAGTGTATGCTATAATATATTTGCATAATGGAATATTATACAATTTCTAATGTTAATATTATATGCTACTTATGGATACATAACATATAGTAAAATTGTATATTTTCAAGCATGTTTTAAACACCAAGTCATAATAAAGGTTACCTCTGAGGAAGTACGTGAATGGATGGAGGGATACAAAAATGTAGTGAGGTAAACAAAATACTGAGTTGATAAATTGAGTGGTGGCTACATGGTTATTATGGGCATTCTTTTGGACCCTACACTTGTTTGTGTATTTGAGATTCTTCATAGTAAGTAATTTAAAAATAAATTACCAAACAAGTTTCATTAAAGATTAGTGGACTAGAGCTATATGTATGAACATGGACAGATCCCTCACACTGATGAAGAAGATGCAGAAGTATATTCACATCATAATACCATTTATAGAGAAACCATGTAGAACAGTATTATTTGCTACTTATGGATACATAATGTATTGTAAAGTTATATATTTTCAAGCATGTTTTAAACACCAAGTCATGATAAAGTTTACCTCTGAGGAAGTATGTGAATAGATGGAGCCATACAAAAATGTAGCCAGATAAGCAAAGAATGTCAAAATGTTAAGAGTTGATAAAACTGAGTGGTGGCTACATGGGTGTTATATTGGAACCTATAGTTGTTTGTGTATTTGAGATTCTTCATAGTAAGTAATTTAAAAATAAATTACCAAACAAGTTCTGTGAATTATATGTATGTGTGTATTTATCTGTATGTGTGTGTATTTTTTTAATTTAAAATTTCTTACCAACAAGAATTTATGAGATTCTCTCTAAAAATTCTAATATTCTCTGGATTTTACTTAAGGGAAAATCTTATAAAACAACCTTTTAATATGGATATGGTCCTGTAATTAAAAAAAAAACAAACCTAATGTTATGTTCCTGTCTGTTAATTAGTTAACATGGCTAAGTATTGTGAAGAACCTGAAAATTAAATTATCTTAATATACCCTTTCTAATGTTAACATTCTGAGAGCTACATGGGATTGTTTTGTAAATGTTGTTATGTTGAAACTTAAGTATAAAATCAATATAAACTTTTTTTGTTTAAATTCAAAGAAATGCTCAATAATGAAATAATTAGACTTAAGTATAATAGTCCTCTGTGGCCTGTTGTAACTATTATTATTTTTGCTTTAAGTAACCTTACATTTTGAGAAATATTTTATTACTTTATTTTCTCAATGAGAATCTTTATCTGGGATTTGACCAAATGTTTTACATTTTCATTGACACATTCTTCACCTTTCCCTCAACTGATATTTTTTAGTTTCTGATCACTTGGAACAGATTTTTACAGCAGTTGTATAATATCTTAATTTTTAAATATATTTAAAAATGTATAAGATATTTTACCATGTAAGTTTGAATAGTTTTCTCAATTGATAAAAGAAAAATTAGAAATTTGAATATCTTGCACTATTTTGTTTTTCACAATTTTTCATAGCAGACTTGTTTAAAAAAATATTTTAGGATGCCATGATTATGTAGCAGTCTTTGGGTTTCTTTAGTGGTGAGACCGTTTTCATTGCACAGGATAGATGGGCTTAAATGGAAGGAACATGACTAGAAAGTGCATGTTATATATATTTCAGTCAGCATGTTGCTACTGACAGGTGCTCAGTGGTTGTTGGTATCCTTGTCAGCAAAGAGAATCCTTTGACATTAAAGTCACCAGCTCAATCCTGATTTGGGGTGACTCTATTGGCAGTTCCGTCAGGCTGCAGCTGATCAGTGAATGTCAGAGCTGCAGCCGTTCTTCAGGAGTGTCACCAGCCTGCTGTGGGGTTTTTGTCTTTTTGTTTTTGTTTTTGGAGGGAGGAGTGGTTTAGCTTGTCTTGTTGTTCAATCTTAGCCAGACTTTCAAATTGCTTACCTTTGGGAAATGAACCGAGAGGTCATAGGGAATATAGGTATCTTTAGGGCATCCAAAACCGTATACAAAGTGATTACTTACATGGAGACTAGTAATGATTACCTTGACTCCAAGCCGATCAATGGTGGAGCCTCCGGGGACTCATTAAATGGCATTTGTGGACTCTGTAACCTAGCTTTTGAGCTGCATTTCAGGAAAAGCAGTGACAGCCTTTAATGTCTAATTGACCTCTTCTCTTTGTTTCACTTTCATTCACTTTTCATATTTGCCTCTGATGTGGTCCCTAATGGCAGCAAACAGCACTGCTCAGCATTTTGAACTTCTGTTCAGAGCTTCAGCACCTCAGTTTGGGCAGTTGTGTCATGGTAAGTGTTTGAGAATTCTTTATACTACTCAGTTACTTGTTCTCTTTTTCTTCCTATGGGTGAAATGTATCCTGACTCACCCTACCCCACACACACCCACAGTTTTTCAGATTTATGGTTCTCTTCTTTGTCCCTTGCTTTCAAACATTTTTCTTAAATTGGAAAGTATGTCTTTGAAACACTGACATTATTTATCCAGGAGAGCAAGGAAAGAAGTATAGTGTGGTGGAATAGAGTATAGTTCTGCCTCAAGCAAGATGTTGTCTCCGACAAGCTAATCACCTCTCTAGGTTTCTTCACAAACTAAGGTGTTAGTCATACCCAAATGCCAATAGTTCAGTAAGTTTTTCACTAAGCTCATTTTAGCTTTCAAATCCTGAGATACTTTTCTTGAAATTTTAATGATAATAGATAGGTTTATTTTATCTGTTTGTTTTTGTGTTTGTTTTACTGTTCTTAGTGGTCAGAACAGAAAGATTAACACCCTGTGTTGGAACTCTTTTTTGTGTGTGGAAATTTTACTGGTCTGTGAAATATAAAAGCCTAGGGACTGTTGGACTAGATAAGCTTTAAAGTCCTTCCAGATTTTTTTTTTTTTTTTGAGACGGAGTTTTGCTCTGTTGCCCGGGCTGGAGTGCAGCAGCGCGATCTTGACTCACTGCAATCTCCGTCTCCCGGATTCAGGCGATTCTCCTGCCTCAACCTCCCGAGTAGCTGGGATTACAGGCATGTGCCACTACGCCTGGCTAATTTCTTTGTATTTTTAGTAGAGATGGGGTTTCACCATATTGGGCAGGCTGGTCTTGGGTTTCACCATATTGGGCAGGCTGGTCTTAAACTCCTGACCTTGTGATCCGCCCACCTTGGCCTCCCAAAGTGCTGGGATTACAGGTGTGAGCCACCGTGCCCAGCCTAGTCCTTCCAGATTTAAAATATGATTTTATGTACCCTTGAAAGAGCTCATGGGAAAAGTTAAATCCTTTAAACCGCATAATTATATAGCTTTTAAATAATACTGAGATATAAAGGACAATAGAAATCTTGTGTGGAGAAGGTGTGCATGTGTGTGTTTGTGTGCACACATAGCATAAGTGAACCTTCCAGTGTAACTGACTGGAAGAATTCATTCCTCCTCACTTCCTCCCCGGTTCCCTAAAACAGTGTAGGTTTAGGGGATCCCCAGACCATTCCATTTCTGCCTTGCATTCACTTAGTAGGAAGACTTGAATAAGCAAAATGATTGCAAGATTCCAGAAAACTTCTGGTATGCTAGGGAGTATTTGCTTTAAGTAACCTTACATTTTGAGAAATACTTTATTAGGGTCAATAGACAGGGTCCCTGACCTAAAATAAGTACCATTTGAACACCTCTTAGAGCTCAGTGTGGCTTCAGAAATGCTCCAAGATTTGGCAGTGTAGACTAAGTAGGCCTCTTATGATGACATATTTATCTCTGTGTCCCCATGGTCTTTAAAATCTTGTGGTTAGGTCTTATTAAACCCCAAGTATGGGCTCAGGCCATCTCAGTCTCTAGAAACAGTCTTGGGAGCCCACTAGATTTTCCTCACTTCTGGTCAAATTCTTTCCATAGTAAGCCATTTGATAGGCTTCTGTGGGTCTCTCTAGTGACTCTTCTTGATGGGCCTAGTGACATTTGATGGCAGTTTCTGCCACAACAAACCAGCCAGTTACTGCCACTTGGATCTTCTTTATTGCTAGCCTGCCCTCTTTAGATTGGTAAGGACCATTTAACTTTGCTTAGACGTACCTTATTCTGCTTGTTATTTACCTCCCCTTAAACTGGAGCAACATTCCTTAGAAAATCAAGCCTCTGGCCATAGACTCTTTAATGTTGGAATTATATATATGCTTATAATTGAAATTATATTATTTTAAATTAGCATTTTCCAGAGTTGACCCATGGAAAATTAGCTCTAAAGGATAATCAATTTTAAAGGCTGTGTATTTGGGGGTGGAGTGGAGATTCCTAATGAAATTAGGAAGCCAGGTATGGTTGCTCACACCTATAGTCCCAACTACTCTGGAGGCTGATAGAGGAGGATTGCTTGAGCCCAGAAGTTCGAGGCTGCAGTGAGCTATGGTTATACTACTGCACTCCAGCCTGGTCTTAGAGTTTTACAGTGGTGTGTCCTGCAACAAAGAAACTGTTTACCTTTGCTAAAACCAGTGTTTTCAAACCTTGCTGACTACTGAACTCATTTTTCTATATTACATTTTCCATATTACATTTTATTGTTGACTGTCAATATAATAGCAATTTTTAGATTTGTGATATTTATGAAGCAACTGTTCACAGTATACATGCATAGAGCACTGTGCTGACTTTCCCATGGTGATTGTGATCTATTATATACCTTCACTGAGTATTCACCTTATGGCATACTTTCTCTGTGGTGAGTTTAATGTAGATACTAAATTAGTTGTGTCACTTTTTTTCTGAAACTAATCTTTGGCCACAAGTGCCAGTTAGACAGATTTGCAGTGACAAGAACTTCTGAAGAGTAGTGTCTCACCTGTAATAAACCTGAATATTCTAGTCAATGCCGTAAACATTTTACATATTTTAGGACTACTTAGAAATATTTATTTTTCCTCTTGATTGGGAAAGAGACAAATTTTATCTATTTCTTTTTACTTTTAAAAATGACTTTTAAAAGTTTAAATTCCACTATTATATAATGCTGATTGAAGTAATTTAAAGTTGCCTAAATTAAAGAATCCTGAGACCTACCTGCTACTTTCTTAAGTTTCCTACTAATTATGTGATCCTGGTCAGGTCACTTAAATTCTTGCTGATAGTTCCTCTGTGACATTTGCCTTATTTTTAAAATTAGATAATGAATAAGAAAATAAATATGTCTAATATTTTTGGGGAAAAAAGAGTCCTGCATAATATCTAAAATTTAGAAGGAATTATAGTTAATAAAGGAGGTTGCCTTTGTTCCAGTAAAAAGTATTTAGTTTCATTTTTATTTTCCCAGCCCTGAATTTGGCATGAGTAGTGCTGTGAAAATTTCACAACAACAACAAAAAACTCTTGAAGGAATTTCTCACTGTGTTCTATGCTGGTAGAGAATTTGTTCAAATGCCACTGAGATTGCCCAGGCACAAATTGGGCAGGGTCAGAATCATGGGTTTCAGAAAGTTTTTTAATTTTTTTTTTTTCTAAATAAGCTAATTGTCTGCCCTAATTATCAAACCCACAGTTTTGTATTGTTCAGGTATACTCACTTAAGGAGATATGTTCCCCCAAACCTGTTTCTCATAGACTTCCGCATGATTCCACCATACATACACTGACATCCAGAACCTTAGAAATCATTACTGCTATATCTAATCTGTCAGCCTTTGGTTCTAACTCAAAAATGCAGCCCCAGATCTGTCGGATTTCTCCATTCCACCATTGCCACCTTAATCCAAGTCCCTGTCATCTGTCCTTTACACTGTTGCAGGCCTCTTCAATGAGCTTCCTCCTCTGTTCCTCCCCACTATAGGCCCATCCTCCAGACAGAAGCCAGAGGTGGTTTTGTCAGTTTTTATGTAAATAATATGTCACTCCTTTGCTTAGAACCCTCCATTGACTTCCTTAGTACTTGAAAGAAAAATCTAACTCCTTCATGGTCTAAGTGGCATGGCCACTGCGTGACTCTGCCCTCCATAGCCCGCCCTCTCCCTCACCACCCTTGGACTATATGGATCTCATTTTTGTTCCTCGAATGCATCAACCTTATTCCTGGAGATTTCAGCAATTACCACCTCTTCCCTCAACCCCTGACACTCTGATCACTCTCTCATCACTCTGTTGTATTATTTTCCCACTATATGTCTCTGTGAATGTATTTTTTCCTTAATTAGTCTGTGTGTCTTTCCTAAAAATGTGGACAGTGTTTCCTTTTTTCAGTTTACTGCTGGTCCTAGCATCTGGAGTGGTGCATAGATGTTTGCTGAAAATACAATTAAACAAAAGAACAAAAGGAAATAATCATTGTAATTGTTTACTATTTTGTTTCCTTTTGATTTCTTGTGATAATTTTAAAATCTGATTTTAGCAAAATCAAATGAACCTCTTAAAATAACCTATTTAAAGAAACATTATTAAAGCATGTAAAGCCCAATAACTGAAATGTTTAATCCTTGATTAGTAGAGTCTTATCCTGTAATCATGAGGTAAGCACTGGACACCTCCAATAACTGACAGTTGATTAACATATTGTAATCTAAATTATTTTCATGTTGTATATGCAGTCCCCAAATGCCTCATTTAACACAAAACTAGTATCCTTATTAGTATTATCAGCATTTCCACATAGTGTTTTAGAGCCTACCAGATGCACATCAAGGAGATCTTATATACCTGCCAAAGTACATTAGCCATATATAAAATGGAGGAAAGTAGATGCTGTCAATGAGTAGCAGCAGCAAGGTTGAAATGGTGGGCATAAAAGAAGAACACATATTCCTTTAATTCTTCATGAGAGACTGAAGACATCAGACTGCTTTGGGATTTAATTCATTAACATCTTCTGTCTGGAGTTCTCTTAAATGGATTTTTAAATAAATGAGTACTCCTGGCTGTTTTATGAAACAGTGGCAGATCCGTGAGGTGAGTGGGCAGATCTGTATTAACAAGGATGTGGATTTGTTTACATGGAAGCAAAGCAATAGGTTATAATTAAGAATCTGACTTACTCTAAACAATTTGCATGTCTGAGCATAACACGTAAAAGATTGGAATTATTTGATTTCCAGATTGAAGACTATGATGTGATAGCTAGCATGATAGGAGCCAAGTGTAAAAAACTCCGGACCCTGGATCTGTGGAGATGTAAGAATATTACTGAGAATGGAATAGCAGAACTGGCTTCTGGGTGTCCACTTCTGGAGGAACTTGACCTTGGCTGGTGCCCAACTCTGCAGAGCAGCACCGGCTGCTTCACCAGACTGGCACGCCAGCTCCCAAACTTGCAAAAACTCTTTCTTACAGCTAACAGATCTGTATGTGACACAGACATTGAAGAATTGGCATGTAATTGTACCAGGTTACAGCAGCTGGACATATTAGGTAAGGATACAATATATAAATTTGTTTTAAATGTCTGTTTCCTTGACATAAAAGCCAATCTCAGACTTTTTGTAAGGAAAAAAAAAATTTTGGATACAATAAGAATTTTGTCCTGATAAGACTGCTTGGGTTGATAGGAAATGCAAGATAGATCAGTTAATATAGGGAATAATTATATATGTACTTTAATAAAATAGTGAGGACAGTAACAGAATTTTATAGTTGAAACTGTAAAAAACTATAACCATTAATTCTTGGTCTACTTGTAAGAGTGAGAATTTACATGAGCTGCGCTCTCTATTTTTATTAAGGAGAGAAAAGAAATTAATTCATTTGTATAATGAATTCAAGCTAGTTTTTTTAAGTTTCTTAATTAAAATTCTTGATTAAGGAATATCGTGAAATCTTTATCCCTGATAATTCTAGCGTTTAGGAATAGTTCTACCCCAGGCAGATCTATTGAAAATCTTTTCCAGCTCTGGGATTTCTTGAATCCTTACTGCATTCATCAGAAAGGAACCCTGTGTAATTTTGTTACTTCTTACTTTTAGCCAGGGGTGCTAGCAGTGTCACAGTAGTTATCATTGTCCACACAATTGATACTTTGTGAAGTCACATCACACTTGCACATTTTACATCAAATGCATGGTGAAAACCATTTTGAACTGGGGTGACAGAAATAGGAAAGTCTGGAGGAGCTGATTTGAAGGGGTAGGAGGTAGGAATGAAGATAGTGGGTAGGATATTGGCAAGATTCAGGTCCTAGATGCTAAATTGGCTGGAAAATTCAACTTTTACTTTTTAAACAACCATTTCAATATGAAGTCACGTTTGAAAAAATGATTTTAATTTGTAAAGGGTTATTTTAAGTTCATTACAAACAATAAATCATGGATGGATTCATTGTTAGCACATTATATAAATGTTATACTTAAGGTGTTTTGTTTTGTTTTTTTTTTCCCCTTAAATAGGAACAAGAATGGTAAGTCCGGCATCCTTAAGAAAACTCCTGGAATCTTGTAAAGATCTTTCTTTACTTGATGTGTCCTTCTGTTCGCAGATTGATAACAGAGCTGTGCTAGAACTGAATGCAACCTTTCCAAAAGTGTTCATAAAAAAGAGCTTTACTCAGTGACTTAATATATGTTCTGTATTAAAATTAATGTGCTTTGTTGGGGTTTAATTTTGGGATTGGTTTTGGATTTTGTTTTTAGTTGTTTTAATGGTAAGAATTAAGACATTTGCAGATTGTAAAGAAAAATATGAAATTGTCCATTAAATCAAGTAAAAATGTGCACAAATGTTTTCATAAAATACTGCAAGCACTTCTCTTCAAGAATATGAGTGGATGATATTATTTTTACCTTATGTTAATCAGTGATATGCTTTAGTCAATAATATGATTGATAAAAGAATAACATGGAAACATGCTAACTTATTTTCAAAGGAACACTGAGCAATAAAGTATTGTGGCATTTATGCAAAAAAAAGTTAATTTTTTACACCTCCGTGTAAGGATGTCTTATTAAGCCTGTGACCTGGCAAGTGTTTTGTTCGGTATGTACAAAATGGTCAGAGCTAGTTAGAGAAAGAGACATGCTTTTCCAGCTATTTGGTTATTTCTCTGGATTAACTGTTCAACTGGAAAATTTGTAGTTTTTCTAGCCAGGTGTGGTGGCGCACACTTGTAGTCCTAGCGACACAGGAGGTGGAGGGAGGAGGATTAATTGAGATGGGATTTTGAGACTCCAGTGTACTTATGATTGCATCTGTGAACAGCCACTGCACTCCAACCTGGGCAATATAGCAAGTCCCTTTCTCTTAAAAAAAATTGTAGTGTTTCCACTTTTCTTCTGATATTTTTGTCTATTTCACTACTGGATAATGCCAATATAAAAATTTGGGTATAATCAAGAATAAGAGGTAAACTACTAAATAAAAAAAGCTTTCCAACTGTTAGAAGCAGATGCTTTCACATTTTGTGAAAGGTAAAGTTTTGAGGTTTCTGAATTATATGTGGATTTTCTTTATATACTAAAAAAACATAAATGTGGAGATATATATTATATATAATTATATATGTATATATTATATATACACACATATATGTATATACTATATATACACATATATGTGTATACTATATATACACATATATGTGTATATTATATATACACATATATGTATATATTATATATACACATATGTATATATACATATAATATAGATCCACATTTATGATTTTTAATATATTATATACATGTATATATTATATACATATATACATGTATACATTATATATATTATATACATGTATAATATACATATATAATTATATATATAATTATATATACATGTATAATATATAATTATATTATATATAATATATACATGTATATATAATAAAATAATTATATATACATAATATATATAATATATACATAATATATAATATATAATAAAATAAATGTATATATAAAATAATTATATATATTATATATAGAGAGATATATATCATCCTAGGGTGTGTGGATGCTGGAATATAACCATTTTGCACTGAACAGGACAATGAATTTTGTTATACTACAGTTAATATTAGTTTTCTGTTCGAAACAGCTGTGCCTTTTCATGCCACAAAATATTTTCTGTCTACTTTCTGAGTAGCAGAATTAATTCATTTTTTAACAAAACAATGCATGTCAAGTGTTCAGTAGTCACATGAAGAGAATGCTTCCTTTGTGCCTGGCACTGTTTCTTGTGTTTTGCATTTACTAATTCAATTCTTACAACAACCCTATAAGATAAATGCCATTACTTACCCCCATTTACAGATGAGGAAACTGAGGCAAAGAAAGATTGAAGAATTTACTCATGATCATACAGCTGCTAGTGGCAGAGCCAACATATAAAGCCAGGCCATCTGGCTTCTGAGGCATTGCATTAAACCTGTGCTTTTAAGTGTTCAGGGTAGCTTCTGACTCTAGGGCAGAGGTCAGGAAACTTTTTCTATAAAGGGCCAGATAGTAAATATTTTAGGCTTTGTGGGCTAAGAGGTAAAACTGAGATTGTTATGTAGGTACTTAAATAACTAGAGAGAAATAAAATTTGCATGAAAATTTTATTGACAAAATTCAAAACAATAATTGAGAACAATTTTTTTTGTAATATGGGTTTACTAATGAAAAGAATTAAATATTTACGGGGAGGATCAAAGTTAATGTTTCGTGTCATTAAAGTTGATTATAAGTACTCATTTGTTAATGCTGATCTGTAATAAGATTTTATGTATTTTGCTTCGGAAATTCGTTGCAGATAGGTATTGTCAAATACTTATATTAATCCATGAGAATATGATTTTTGTTGAGCATATTCATCACTTGGAAGGTTGCTTCTTCTCTGGATATTTTCCTTTTAGCATGTTATTACATTGCAGCTTAATCACTTCCAATTGAAGATTAGGTAGAAGCTCCTGAGTTGCACTGTTAAATTGATTTTGAAAAATGGAAATTTCCTTTACATTTGCAAACTCCAAAAAATACTGTGGGCACTATAGTGTGAGCTACATATTTGTGTGAGAATGGAGATCCCGCTTCTTTGTCTTACCTTTTGATAGCACGGGGAATGTGTAAAGCAGCTTGTTGTTACTTGTAATTCAAACAATGTTGTCATCAAAATGACTTATGTTTCGCATGTAAACACTTGTTTTGCCTTGTAATTTTGGCTTGAATTCATTTCAAAATTTTATTAAGTCTTGAGCAAAAGCTAAATTCCAAAGCCATTCAGTGTTCCATAATAGTGGTTGAGGACTTGTCTTCTTTTTCAGAAAAATGTCAATATCAGCCCTGAATGCAAAAGCTCACAATAGAACTAACACGATTATGCCAATGTGGTTGGGCAAATCAGCATATTCATCTTCTGTATCTGACAAAAGATAACTGAACCACTGATGTTTAATCTATCAGAAACTATGAGAGCAAATGAAGTTCACCATTGATACTAGTAGTTCAGTAATACAAAATTGAGTCAAATATATCCCACAAAGAACCTGCTGATGAATAATACAGTAAATAACCATAGATTTAAATACCTTCTTACCTTTTCACAGGCTTTATAAATTTGACAAATGTAATCATTTTGCTTCACACATTTTTAACACCACCAGTTGTAACACATCTTAGCAGATTCTACTTCAGGTTGCATGAAATTTGTGTTTTCTTCTTAGAAAATATTCATGCTTGTAATTGTTCCCCACAGATAATTTATAGAGACTAATTTCAGTCACTTCAACATTGGCATTGACTTATCAAATAAGCAATAACTAGGCAGTATCAGTAACATCCGTTGACTCATCAAGAGCCAAGGAAAACCACTCAGGGTCATTTGCCTTGTTTTTTATTGACTGTTGATGTTGTTCCCAGTGTTCTCAATTTTTTAAGCAATCATTCTTGCCAAAAGGCTAATTTAATCCTCTTTTTTAATTTTTATTTTATTTTATTATTATACTTTAGGTTTTAGGGTACATGTGCACAATGTGCAGGTTTGTTACATATGTATCCATGTGCCGTGTTGGTTTGCTGCATCCATTAACTCATCATTTAGCATTAGGTATATCTCCTAATGCTGTCCCTCTCCCCTCCACCCAACCCACAACAGTCCCTGGAGTGTGATGTTCCCCTTCCTGTGTCCATGAGTTCTCATTGTTCAATTCCCGCCAATGAGTGAGAACATGCGGTGTTTGGTTTGTTGTCCTTGTGATAGTTTACTGAGAATGATGTTTTCCAGTTTCATCCATGTCCCCACAAAGGACATGAACTCATCATTTTTTATGGCTGCATAGTATTCCATGGTGTGTATGTGCCACATTTTCTTAATCCAGTCTATCATTGTTGGACATTTGGGTTGGTTCCAGGTCTTTGCTATTGTGAATAGTGCCGCAGTAAACATACATGTGCATGTGTCTTTAGAGCAGCATGATTTATAGTCCTTTGGGTATATACCCACTAATGGGATGGCTGGGTCAAATGGTATTTCTAGTTCTAGATCCCTGAGGAATCGCCACACTGACTTCCACAATGTTTGAACTAGTTTACAGTCCCACCAACAGTGTAAAAGTGTTCCTATTTCTCCACATCCTCTCTAGCACCTGTTGTTTCCTGACATTTTAATGATTGCCATTCTAACTGGTGTGAGATGGTATCTCATTGTGGTTTTGATTTGCATTTCTCTGATGGCCAGTGATGATGAGCATTTTTTCATGTGTTTTTTGGCTGCATAAATGTCTTCTTTTGAGAAGTGTCTGTTCATGTCCTTTGCCCACTTTTTGATGGGGTTGTTTGTTTTTTTCTTGTAAATTTGTTTGAGTTCATTGTAGATTCTGGATATTAGCCCTTTGTCAGATGAGTAGGTTGCAAAAATGTTCTCCCATTCTGTAGGTTGCCTGTTCACTCTGATGGTAGTTTCTTTTGCTGTGCAGAAGCTCTTTAGTTTAATTAGATCCCATTTGTCGATTTTGGCTTTTGTTGCCATTGCTTTTGGTGTTTTAGACATGAAGTCCTTGCCCATGCCTATATCCTGAATGGTATTGCCTAGGGTTTCTTCTAGGGTTTTTATGGTTTTAGGTCTAACATGTAAGTCTTTTTTCCATCTTGAATTAATTTTTGTATAAGGTGTAAGGAAGGGATCCAGTTTCAGCTTTCTACATATGGCTGGCCAGTTTTCCCAGCACCATTTATTAAATAGGGAATCCTTTCCCCATTTCTTGTTTTTGTCAGGTTTGTCAAAGATCAGATAGTTGTAGATATGCGGCACTATTTCTGAGGGCTCTTTTCTGTTCCATTGATTTGTGTCTCTGTTGTGGTACCAGTACCATGCTGTTTTGGTTACTGTAGCCTTGTAGTATAGTTTGAAGTCAGGTAGCGTGATGCCTCTAGTTTTGTTCTTTTGGCTTAGGATTGACTTGGCGATGCGGGCTCTTTTTTGGTTCCATATGAACTTTAAAGTAGTTTTTTCCAATTCTGTGAAGAAAGTCATTGGTAGCTTGATGGGGATGGCATTGAATCTATAAATTACCTTGGGCAGTATGGCCATTTTCACGATATTGATTCTTCCAACCCATGAGCATGGAATGTTCTTCCATTTGTTCGTATCCTCTTTTATTTCATCGAGCAGTGGTTTGTAGTTCTCCTTGAAGAGGTCATTCACATCCCTTGTAAGTTGGATTCCTAGGTATTTTATTCTATTTGAAGCAATTGTGAATGGGAGTTCACTCATGATTTGGCTCTTTGTTTGTCTGTGATTGGTGTACAAGAATGCTTGTGATTTTTGTACATTGATTTTGTATCCTGAGACTTTGCTGAAGTTGCTAATCAGCTTAAGGAGATTTTGGGCTGAGACGATGGAGTTTTCTAGATATACAGTCATGTCATCTGTAAACAGGGACAATTTGACTTCCTCTTTTCCTAATTGAATACCCTTTATTTCCTTCTCCTGCCTGATTGCCCTGGCCAGAGCTTCCAGCACTATGTTGAATAGGAGTGGTGAGAGAGGGCATCCCTGTCTTATGCCAGTTTTCAAAGGGAATGCTTCCAGTTTTTGCCCATTCAGTATGATATTGGCTGTGGGTTTGTCATAGATAGCTCTTATTATTTCGAGATATGTCCCATCAACACCTAATTTATTGAGAGTTTTTAGCATGAAGGTTGTTGAATTTTGTCAAAGTCCTTTTCTATTGCATCTATTGAGATAACCAGGTGGTTTTTGTCTTTGGTTCTGTTTATATGCTGGATTACATTTATTGATTTGCGTATGTTGAACCAGCCTTGCATCCCAGGGATGAAGCCCACTTGATCATGGTGGATAAGCTTTTTGATGTGCTGCTGGATTCGGTTTGCCAGTATTTTATTGAGGATTTTTGCATCAATGTTCATCAAGGATATTGGTCTGAAATTCTCTTTTTTGGTTATGTCTCTGCCAGGCTTTGGTATCAGGACGATGCTGGCCTCATAAAATGTGTTAGGGAGGATTCCCTCTTTTTCTATCAATTGGAATAGTTTCAGAAGGAATGGTACCAGTTCCTCCTTGTACCTCTGGTAGAATTCGGCTGTGAATCCATCAGGTCCTGGACTCTTTTTGGTTGGTAAGCTATTGATTATTGCCACAATTTCAGAGCCTGTTATTGGTCTATTCAGAGATTCAACTTCTTCCTGGTTTAGTCTTGGGAGGGTGTATTTGTTGAGGAATTTATCCATTTCTTCTAGATTTTCTAGTTTATTTGCATAGAGGTGTTTGTAGTATTCTTTGGTGGTAGATTGTATTTCTGTGGGATCGGTGGTGATATCCCCTTTTTCATTTTTTATTGCATCTATTTGATTCTTCTCTCTTTTCTTCTTTATTAGTCTTGCTAGTGGTCTATCAATTTTCTTGATCGTTTCAAAAAACCAGCTCCTGGATTCATTAATTTTTTGAAGGGTTTTTTGTGTCTCTATTTCCTTCAGTTCTGCTGTGATTTTAGTTATTTCTAGCCTTCTGCTAGCTTTTGAATGTGTTTGCTCTTGCTTTTCTAGTTCTTTTAATTGTGATGTTAGGGTGTCCATTTTGGATCTTTCCTGCTTTCTCTTGTGGGCATTTAGTGCTATAAATTTCCCTCTACACACTGCTTTGAATGTGTCCCAGAGATTCTGGTATATTGTATCTTTGTTCTCATTGGTTTCAAAGAACATCTTTATTTCTGCCTTCATTTCATTATGTACCCAATAGTCATTCAGGAGCAGGTTGTTCAGTTTCCATGTAGTTGAGCGGTTTTGAGTGAGTTTCTTAATCCTGAGTTCTAGTTTGATTGCACTGTGGTCTGAGAAACAGTTTGTTACAATTTCTGTTCTTTTACATTTGCTGAGGAGAGCTTTACTTCCAACTATGTGGTCAATTTTGGAATAGGTGTGGTGTGGTGCTGAAAAAAATGTATATTCTGTTAATTTGGGGTGGAGAGTTCTGTAGATGTCTATTAGGTCCACTTTGTGCAGAGCTGAGTTCAATTCCTGGATATCCTTGTTAACTGTCTGTCTCGTTGATCTGTCTAATGTTGACAGTGGGGTGTTAAAATCTCCCATTATTATTGTGTGGGAGTTTAAGTCCCTTTGTAGGTCACTCAGGACTTGCTTTATGAATCTGGGTGCTCCTGTGTTGGGTGCATATATATTTAGGATAGTTAGCTCTTCTTGTTGAATTGATCCTTTTACCATTATGTAATGGCCTTCTTTGTCTCTTTTGATCTTTGTTGGTTTAAAGTCTATTTTATCAGAGACTAGGATTGCAACCCCTGGCTTTTTCTGTTTTCCATTTGCTTGATAGATCTTCCTCCATCCATTTATTTTGAGTTTTGTGTGTCTCTGCACGTGAGATGGGTTTCCTGAATACAGCACACTGATGGGTCCTGACTCCTTATCCAGTTTGCCAGTCTGTGTCTTTTAATTGGAGCATTTAGCCCATTTACATTTAAAGTTAATATTGTTATGTGTGAATCTGATCCTGTCATTATGATGTTAGTTGGTTATTTTGCTCGTTAGTTGATGCAGTTTCTCCCTAGCCTCGATGGTCTTTACAATTTGGCATGTTTTTGCAGGGGCTGGTACCGGTTGTTCCTTTCCATGTTTAGTGCTCCCTTCAGGAGCTCTTTTAGGGCAGGCCTGGTGGTGACAAAATCAATCAACGTTTGCTTCTCTGTAAAGTATTTTATTTCTCCTTCACTTATGAAGCTTAGCTTGGCTGGATATGAAATTCTGGGTTGAAAATTCTTTTCTTTAAGAATGTTGAATATCGGCCCCCACTCTCTTCTGGCTTGTAGAGTTTCTGCTGAGAGATCAGCTGTTAGTCTGATGGGCTTCCCTTTGGGGGTAACCCGACCTTTCTCTCTGGCTACCCTTAACATTTTTTCCTTCATTTCAACTTTGGTGAATCTGACAATTATGTGTCTTGGAGTTGCTCTTCTCTAGGACTATCTTTGTGGTGTTCTCTGTATTTCCTGAATCTGAATGTTGGCCTGCCTTGCTAGATTGGGGAAGTTCTCCTGGATAATATCTTGCAGAGTGTTTTCCAACTTGGTTCCATTCTCCCCGTCATTTTCAGGTACACCAATCAGACGTAGGTTTGGTCTTTTCACATGGTCCCAAATTTCTTGGAGGCTGTGTTCATTTCTTTTTATTCTTTTTTCTCTAAACTTCCCTTCTCGCTTCATTTCATTCATTTCATTCTTCCATCCCTGATACTCTTTCTTCCAGTTGATCGCATCAGCTCCCGAGGCTTCTGCAATCTTTGCGTAGTTCTCGAAACTTGGCTTTCAGCTCCATCAGCTCCTTTAAGCCGTTCTCTCCATTGGTTATTCTAGTTATCCATTCATCTAATTTTTTTTCAAAGTTTTTAACTTCTTTGCTATTGTTTTGAATTTCCTCCCATGGCTCGCAGTAGTTTGATTGTCTGAAGCCTTCTTCTCTCAACTCGTCAAAGTCGTTCTCCATCCAGCTTTGTTTCGTTGCTGGTGAGGAACTGCGTTCCTTTGGAGGATGAGAGGTGCTCTGCTTTTTAGAGTTTCCAGTTTTTCTGCTCTGTTTTTTCCCCATCTTTGTGGTTTTATCTACTTTTGGTCTTTGATGATGGTGATGTACAGATGGGTTTTTGGTGTGGATGTCGTTTCTGTTTGTTAATTTTCCTTCTACCACACAGGACCCTCAGCTGCAGGTCTGTTGGAGTTTGCTAGAGGTCCACTCCACACCCTGTTTGGCTGGGTGTCAGCAGTGGTGGCTGCAGAACAGTGGATTTTCATGAGACCACAAATTCAGCTGTGTGATAGTTCCTCTGGAAGTTTTGTCTCATAGGAGTACCCGGCCGAGTGAGGTGTCAGTCTGTCCCTACTGGGGGGTGCCTCCCAGTTAGGCTGCTCGGGGGTCAGGGACCCACTTTAGGAGGCAGTCTGTCCGTTTTCAGATCTCCAGCTGTGTGCTGGGAGAACCACTGCTCTCTTCAAAGCTGTCACACAGGGACATTTAAGTCTGCAGAGGTTCCTGCTGAATTTTTGTTTGTCTGTGCCCTGCCCCCAGAGGTGGGGCCTACAGAGGCAGGCAGGCCTCCTTGAGCTGTGGTGGGCTCCACCCAGTTCGAGCTTCCTGGCTGCTTTGTTTACCTAAGCAAGCCTGGGCAATGGTGGGCGCCCCTCCCCCAGCCTCACTGCTGCCTTGCAGTTTGATCTCAGACTGCTGTGCTAGCAATCAGCGAGATTCCGTGGGCATAGGACCCTCTGAGCCAGGTGCGGGACACAATCTCCTGGTGTGCCGTTTTCCAAGCCCGTTGGAAAAGCGCAGTATTAGGGTGGGACTGACCCGATCCAGGTGCTGTCTGTCACCCCTTTCTTTGACTAGGAAAGGGGACTCCCTGACCCCTTGCGCTTCCCGAGTGAGGCAATGCCTCTCCCTGCTTCGGCTTGCGCACAGTGCACTGCACCGACTGTCCTGCACCCACTGTTTGGCACTCCCTAGTGAGATGAACCCAGTACCTCAAACGGAAATGCAGAAATCACCTGTCTTCTGTGCCGCTCAGGCTGGGAGCTGTAGACCGGAGCTGTTCCTATTCGGCCATCTTGACTCCACCTTAATTTAATAGTCTTAAGTTTACTTTGGACACGGTCCTTCAGCCGATGGAATCAAACACAATTTAGTCATCGTTAGTAAAATGTTTTCCTTGCTTGGTTAACATCTGAGTCACTTTGGCTGCAACTTTATTTTCATTTTTGAGTTTTTTTTTTTTTTTGAGACTGAGTCTCGTTCTGTTGCCCAGGCTGGAGTGCAATGGCACAATCTCGGATCACTGCAACCTCCACCCTGCAGGTTCAAGCAATTCTCCTGCCTCAGCCTCCTGAGTAGCTGATATTATAGGCACATGCCACCCTGCCTAGCTAATTTTTATGTTTTTAGTAGAGATGGGGTTTTACCATGTTGTCCAGGCTGAACTGCTGACCTCAAGTGATCCACCCACTTCAGCCTCCCAAAATGCTTGGATTACAGGCATGAACCACCGCACCTGACCTCCCTATAATATTCTTTAAGAACAGCTATAATGACGTTGCATATTAAACATCATACTCTGACATCTAATCTGATTTTTAAAAATTCATATACTGATGTGCCTTAAAAATGTCACTTCACGTCTACTTTTCTTTTTTTCTCTTGTTTTGATGTTATGGGTAAGCACTAGTAATAAAAAATTTAAAAATATTGTGGTATGACAATATATGTGGCACTCAAAATGCTGGTAACTGCATTACTGCAATTTTTAGTGTGCCAAGTAGCAGTGCAAAATGATGACAGCAACACCTAAGTCTCCTTTGCATTTGTTCACCTCTGCCATTCTAATGTGAAAGCAATCATAGACAATACCTAAACAAAGGAGTGTGGCCATGTTCCAATAAAATTTCATGAGCACTGAAAGTTGAATTTTACATAATTTTCATGTGTTACAAAATACTACTCTGTTAGCCATTAGATTTTTTCAGCCATTAGAAAATGTAAAGCTATTCTTATGAGCTGGCTGGATTTGGCTCGTGGACCAAATTTGTGACCCCTATTCCAGAGTATTTTCGAGTCAGTTAATCCATGTTTGCCCATTCCTAATTTTATAAACCACATTCAAACCTGTTAATCCGCTGTTATTTTTCTCATTTTGCCATTTAGATTTTAAAATGAAGAGCAGTGTTTTGTTAGAAAAAAACAAAGTGTTTACCATAACAAGAAAGATGTGTAGACAAGAAAGATATTTATGTAGACTCTTTGTTCATTAAATTTTGAAGCCAGATGATGCATTGTTAGCTTTGACAACTGACTTAAATTTTTGTATAATTATTTATCTTTGCATTTTGCTCAGGTAAATTATCTTCCCAGAGTCTAGAAATAAAGAGATCCTGTTTAAGAGCATGAATAATACTCTCAATGTAAATTGTTTTGAAATAAGATCTTAAAAATACAAAATGTAGACAGTTAATATTCAGGTGCTTAATTTTGAGCCAATATGTAGCAGAGAAAAACTAATTTCTCTGTGGCAGTATTTTTATTTTTTGGCATTTCCCGGGAATTAACTGAAGACTAAAAACTCATATGTGCAAGTGTAATGACACTAACCAAAGAGTCAGTAAAAATTCCATTTGGCTACCATGTATGTGTGTATATATGTATGTATGTATGTGTGTGTATTACATATTTGAGACAGGGTCTTACTCTGTTGCCCCAGGCTGGAGTGCAGTGGCATGATCTCAGCTTACTGCAGCCTCAATCTCCCAGGCTCAAGCGATCCTCCCACCTCGGCCTCCCGAGTACCTGGGACTATAGACACCACCACGCCTGGCTAATTTTTTTATTTTTTATAGAGACACAGTCTTGCCATGTTGCCTATGTTGGTCTTCAACTCCTAGGCTCAAGTAATTCTCCCACTTTGGCCTCCTGTTGTGCTGGGATTACGGGCATAAGCCACTGTGTCAGGCCCCATGTATCTTAATAGTGAATGTTTGGCTTTTCATTTGTTACTTTCAGCTATTAAAGGATACCTATTACAGACACGGGAATTTTCATTTTCAAAGTCATTTTTGACACATCAGTGCTGCATCTACTTTTCTCCCTTTAGCACATTTGATATTGATACTTCAGAGAAACTTTTTTAAGTACCCTTAAAATCTTGTCAATGACCATTAACTGCCAATCGTCACCTCGTTTGCTGTTTTTGACAACATACTACTAGAAACCTAGGCTGTGAGTATAAAACCATAGCTGTTAGAATCATTTTTTTGGCAATAGCTCACATTCTGTTAAGAGTCATTGCTTTAATCAAAGATCATGATTTATTATATTTTTTTTTAAGTAGGGATGGGGCCAAGATTATTCCTTTGGCACAGCAGTAAGTGTGCTCAAGATCTTTGCCTGTAAGCTTGAATATTTGGCTTAAATTTTGTACATATGAATACTGTTAAAGGTATATTTGACTACATTTTGAAAGGAAAAAGGTCCTGCTAAAATAGACATTTAGGGATATTTTAATCTATGTATTTGGTAAAGTAATTAGTGAAGTATTATTTATAAAAATTTTAAGGAAAACATTTAAGAGCAAAATAGTCATATCAGATAAATAGAGTAGAATACACCAAAGATAAAACAAGTCTCTGTTACAAATGAAGTTGTCTGTACAGACAACTGAGATATTTTAATTTTATTTACACAAAAATGCTGTTCAATATCTAATCATTTCTGTTGTTTGTATTCAGTACTTTCGAGTAATAAAATAAGTTTGAGTATCTCATTAGTTCACTTTCAAAATTGATCATTTCAGGACACCGCTGAATATAATGGAAGGTTTGGGTAAATAGGTTTGCGTCACAGCCCCTATGAAATTACCAGCCTAGATGAGGAGCCATTGCCTGTGTACAGAAGTCTTAACAATCCATCCACATGCTGTGAAATGACATCAACTTGCGTGCATTTTAAACCCTGAGATTACAGGAGTCTGCAACTACACTCTAAACTGAGTTCACTCTGTTATTTATTTCTGCCTTCTCAATAATTCCTCCAAATTAAGATTTACTTAAAAGTTTGATTTGCTACTTAAACCAAAATTTGCTAAAATGTTTTCCTCCTTTTACTCATAAAGTATCATGTATTTGCCTTTTGTAGAAACCAATCCCTTCATTACTATAGTTCTTCAGTTGTTCCACAGTTCTTAGGCCCAGACTACTTTTGGTGAGCTAGGATGGAATGAATGACACAAGGTAAAACACCCATCCTTCTGTTTAGTCGATATATATTGACAACAAAAATACATTGATAGCTTCGAGTCAGGCACAGATTGAGGTAAGGGTGCTGGGTATAGAAAAGGCATATAAACAACTGCAGAGCAATTTCCCAAAATGGTTATGTATCAAGACATTTAGGTTTCTTTACTGCTGAACTTCAGGGACTTTAAAAGGCTAATGGACACTGTGAAGATGAGTTAAGATTTGTATTGTTTCCCAGACTTCTGTGAATACCTATCAACTTCTCTTAGAAATTAGTTTTTTAGAGCACAGTTTGGAAAATGCCACTAACAACATTATAGGATGTATTATGAAAAGTATTCACTAAGGTCACTTTTAACCTTCTTGTTAAAGATTATGCATTGTAATTTTGTTTCTTTTAAAAGTATTTTTTATTAAGAAGAATCCTTGGAAGTTACTAATACTTTGGTGATGTGATTTTAAAAATATTTTTGAGCATGATTACTTTTTATTTTGACCCTTAATTTCTAAGTCCAATTTGTATTAATGTATTAGATTTTTAGAATATTCATTTACTTTTAGTATCATAAAATTCTGTGAAATACAACTCATAGTCTAGTAATTGGGAATACCTTAAGGGCCTGCTGTTCCAGCTGATGATTTTAATATGAATATTTGTATGTAGGATTTAACTGTCAAGTTGCTTTAATTAATATTTATATGTTGTGCTGGTCCATAAACTATTTTAACCATCCATTGTATAGTAATAGAAAAAAGTAGAAATTTTAGATTAACTTCTGATAAGTGACTATTTTTAAAATGTTTAATATGTAACTTTTTTTAAAAAGTATAGTAAAAATTCACTGCTAGCATCTGTTTTGCTAAAATCTGAGAATGAAGGAAAATGGGTAGTTTATCATGAGAATCATTTCTTTACAAATAAATACTTTAAATGTGAACCCTATTATATGTATAGTCATACATATATATACACATGTATATATACACACCTACAATTACTTATTTCTTCTCCAGTAAATATATGCCAGTTTTGTTAAACTTTTTTTTAGTGGGAAGTTATATTTCTATAGCATATTTATAAATTGCTGCTAAGATTACAACAACCAAGGCAAGAGAACTGTTAATACTAACATAAATTCTGACACACCATTCTTCTTACTTGATATTGTTTTTGCTGACAGATACCCCACATAGAGTCAATATTGTTGAAGCCCTAGTAACTTCATTTGAAAGTCGTAAAATAACTCCATCCAGTAAAACCTAAAATAAATGTTCTTAAGTCCTAATAATCAGAAATATTTGTCAAATTGAAAGAATTTACAATGTGTGTCCCTATCATATGTTATCCTCACTGCCAGCAGGGTATGTCTGGACATGTGCACAGAAAAGAGAAACACTTAGATTGAGGACGGTTCTGCCTTTGTCTTTCAAAGTGCCTTCCGCTTTACAATCTATATACACTCCTTGCAAAATCAAGAGTCTTATTCATTTCCTGCTCTAGGTGCACCCATTTTACCAGGGCCTAGAGTATGAATGGAAAGTGCTCCTGGAGCATCATCAGGCCACATTCCTCGGTGCCTTCAGCCCTTCTAAACTTGTGTAGCAAGCCACTAGCCTCAGTTCTCCGTAGCCTTAAATCTCCCCTCATAAACCATCTGGGCGATTAAAAAAATATTTTAAACATTAAAATACCAAGTGTCAAAGAAGGTGAATTTCTTAAGCCTAGTGGTACACTGATAAGTGGTTAGCTACCAACTCTTGGGAGAAAAAAAGCTCCAGTTTGTAGTGCTTCCCAATTTTTGTCATGTAATACTCCCATCTGTCTGATTTCAAGCTATCAATGTGAAGTCACTTAGTGCTGAGTTGGAATGAGACGCACATACTTTGCTCTTTTGAGATGATATGAACTGGCTCCAGGTCCCCTCTGCCAGATAAAGTTATTAAACATTGATCCCATAATTTCTGAAAAAGAGGCATAATAAGCTATAGCTAGCTTTCCCTCAGAGGTGGTATTATGTGTAGTTAAATGGTCCTTCAAAATCTATGAAATTCCTGTTTGCCATCGAATACATTGTAAGAATACAATTAAAAGAAATTTTCTAAACATTCAATAATCATGTAAGAAAAGCATATTAAGAAAAGCTTTGAAAAATTTTATAAGAAGCAAATCATTTTGCTGATGTAAATCTGACATAAATCATATACATTGACAAGAGCATTGTATGTTTATGGGATTGTAAGTTTTTAAAGAGTTTCCCTTTATTTCCATGGCTTTGAAAATTATATCCCCAGATAAATTGTGGCATTTCCTTTGTGCATGTTGGTGCAATTTTACATTATGAAATTGTCATGTAGATTCATTACACCTATTTTCCAAACAAAAATGACCATAATTCAAATATGTACCTATCATATACCAAGCTCTAAACTGTATAAAAACATTCTATCACTAATGTATTTGCAGGCACATTAATAAGATATTTACCCATTTTTATAATGATTCTTGGTCAGAAAAACCTCAGAATTTTTACTTTTGATAATCTTTCTGTTTCAGGTACCAGACTTTTGATCCAGATTTGGGAGCATATATGTATTAGCTTTTATTAGAGTACAATGGGTAACAAACTACCTCAACTGTTTCAGTAGCTTTCAAAAACTTATATTTTTCATTGTGTGGCTTGTTGGCTACTGTGGGTTAATTGCTGTGGCTGCACTTCAGGATGTGATTCGGGTTCAGGTTTACTCTATTCAGGCCCCAGGCTGAAAGAGAAGGCCCTACCTGGGCTATGCCCTTCTAGTGGCAGAGGGCACTAAAGCAAGAGGACTGGCAGCATTGTGAAATGCATTGAAAAGCTCATCAAGTCTGTTTGCTTTGTGTTGACCAAGCAAGTCGTGTGGCTAAACCCAGTCATTGGTCAGCAAAGCTACTCTTCCTATAGGGAACCATTGTAAGTCACATCCAAAGGTTTTGGGAAAAAATAATTCTGAATAATAATACCCGAGGTACTACAATGTACTACAAATATCTCAGCTTTCTGTAAGTTGCCAAAATATCTCAATATAAAACAAAACATCTTAATTTTTTAAAAAGAAGTATAATATTGAATACACTGGTTTAGGTTCAGAATTTTTAGAAAGATCCTCACTGTTTGTAAGATTTTCCCAAATAATCACCTAATTCCATGGGAAATAAAAAATAGGATAAACCAATGGAAATATTTCTGAAACAAGAGTCATGAGGAATCCATAATCAACTGTGCTACATTTTGACTATTTAACTTTGCATCTCAACTTTCTCATCTGTAAACTAAGAAAGTTGTTCCACACTTGTAAACTGTTGGTGGGACTATAAACTAGTTCAACCATTGTGGAAGTCAGTGTGGCGATTCCTCAGGGATCTAGAACTAGAAATACCATTTGACCCAGCCATCCCATTACTGGGTATATACCCAAAGGATTATAAATCATGCTGCTAGAAAGACGCACACGTATGTTTATTGTGGCACTATTCACAATAGCAAAGACTTGGAACCAACCCAAATGTCCAACAATGATAGACTGGATTAAGAAAATGTGGCACATATACACTATGGAATACTATGCAGCCATAAAAAGGGATGAGTTCATGTCCTTTGTAGGGACATGGATGAAGCTGGAAACCAGCATTCTCAGCAAACTATCACAAGGACAAAAAACCAAACACCGCATGTTCTCACTCATGGGTGGGAATTGAACAATGAGACCACATGGACACAGGAAGGGGAACATCACACACTGGGGCCTGTTGTGGGGTGGGGGGAGGGGGGAGGGATAGCATTAGGAGATACACCTAATGTTATGACAAGTTAATGGGTGCAGCACACCAGCATGGCACATGGATACATATGTAACAAACGTGCACGTTGTGCACATGTACCCTAAAACTTATAATAAAAAAAAATTGTTCCAAAAAGCTTTCTGAGGTCATTCTCAGTGTAAAGGTCTCATTCTAATGCTTTTTTATTGTCACCTAATTAACAAAGCATATCCTTTTGCAATTTTTATTATAGTTTAACTCAGTTTTTCTTAGAATTATGGCAGAGCAATAAAACTTTAATTTTCTTTTATTCATATGCCTCTTTATTCAAAAATGGATTTGAGATAAAGTAATAAGATATGATCTTCCTTGTTTTTACTTAGTATTCAAATAGTGGAACCTAGCTTTAAAATAGTCAAGTCACTAAAATACTCTTCCTTTACCGTGAGAGTCACTGATTTAAACATGTATGTGTAAGAATCATGTGGGAGCTTGTTTAAAATGTAAATTTCCAGTCCACAAACCCCTGGAGATTCTGATACTACAAAGAACCCAGAAAACTACATTTTTAACAAGTACCCCAGGTTTCCAAAGTAACCTAAGCAGTACAAACCATATAAATTATTTTGGTAACAGTGGGGAAAAAAAACTTTCACATGCTGGGATACTACATACTTAGTATAATTAAAATTAGTTGTTAATACCATGTGTCTCATTATCTGGTGTTTGTATTTTATCTTTATGAATTAATTTTTGTCACTACATTTAGTGTATTGCACTATACATTAGTCCAGTGCTATAAATTATCACTATAAGTGATGGTATTATGTTTGTATGTAAATTTTAGAAATGTAGAAACCAAAATACCTTAATGTTCCTTTGAAATGAAAGTACTTCGATTAGTATTAGCATTCCCCAGAAACATACAGGGTAGGTCAATCTCAGAATGAAATACTATGAAATGAGAACTACTGTTAAATATTACGTCCAATCTCTTTGCTTCTTCCTTGTTTCCCTACAATCTAGTGGTCCTTTTAAAACATAGTCAGATTATGTCATTTCTGTGCCTAAAACCCTTCGGAATAAAAACGAAAGCCCTTTATCTTTGCTAACTGTAAGACCTTATGTCCACAGCTCCTTCCCCTACCCCCATCCCCACCCCCAGCCCTTTGTACCATGCTCCTTGCTGAAATGCTCCGCTTAAAGTGCTCTTCCCCATATATCTTCACCACTCCAGGTCTCACTTTTTTCAGGTGTCTGCTCAAATATTGCCTATGCACAGAGGCCTTTATTGACCACCCAAAATAAAACAGCATATTCCCCTCTCCTCATCAATCACTAGCCCTTGTAACTTGCTGTATTTTTATTTATAGCACTTATGACTGTTCGACATGTATTCATTTGTGTCCACTCCTCTATAATTTTAAGCTCTTCAAGCACAAGGACTTTGTCTTGGCACTGCTATATTGCCAGGACTTAGAATAGTATCTGGCACATAGTAGGTACTCAATAAATAATTGTTTGACAAATACTGGTGATTATCCACAGCTTGGCTTGTCTCCAGTATAAGGCAAGGCTATTAAAATACAAATTTTATAAAGTAGGCAATGTTTTTAAAGGCAGTTTTATTTTCTGTTAATTTCCCATCTATTTTGAAAGTCATTTTAATTTATTACTTTCAGAGTTATCCCTTTTGCAAACTCTATTCTTTCCATCTTTTTCTTGTCTGTTTTTCAGATATATGAGATAATTTATTTTGAATTATGGCAATTGAAAGTTGATATTTAATTTCAACAGGTTTTAATTACTTATTTGAAATATGAAACTCCAACTATGAATTCAATGTTGGTGAAAGGCACCAGATTTACATTCCCATAAAACTGAGCACTTGACTTTCATGGCATACATATATATGGGAAAGGTGTATGGATGGCTAATAACATTCAGGATTTCCTCTGAAAACTACAGATCTTCTTGATTAAAAAACTGACTAAAAGAATAATTTGGCCAGGTGCAGTGGCCCATGCCTGTAATCCCAGCACTTTGGGAGGCTGAGGGGGGCAGATCGCTTGAGCCCAGGAGTTTGAGAACTGGCTGGGCAACATGGTGAAACCCTGTCTCTACAAAAAAATACAAAAATTAACTGGGCCTGGTGGCACACGTGATCCCAGCTATTCGGGAGGCTGAGGTGGGAAGATGGCTTGAGCCAGGAGGCAGAGGTTGCAGTGAGATCACGCCACTGCACTCCAGACTGGGTGACAGAGCGAGACCCTGTCTCAAAAAAAAAAAAAAGAATTTGTTCCTCAGCATCCTCTGATACATGCACTCTAACACCAGCATATGTACTGGTAGAGGTTATTATGCCATAAAGATATTCCTGTCTGTAATAAAACCAAGATTATTTAGACAAAAGGTTCAAAGGACTGAAAATTGAAGGGAAAAAAAGGTAGCTGTTGTATTAAATATTTTTAGTAAAATAAGATTGAACCATATTAAAACTGTCCACTTTTTTTTTTTTTTTTTTTTTTTTTTTTTTTTTTTTTTTTTTTTTTTTTTTTTTTGAGACAGAGTCTTACTTTTTAGGACATTTCTCCCTCTGTGGCCCAGACTTTCCTGCTTATTACTTTACACCTGCTCTAGTGCTTGGAAATGCCCGTGTGTCTATACACTGTCAAATGACCTACAGATCTGCTTGGGCTAATGCTCAAGTAACACCTGTCTTAAGAAGTTAAGCTCAGCACCAAACAGTTGAGTAGTGGACCCAGCAGTTTCTCCAAATGATGTACAGCTTTAGAGTCCAATGAGACCCAGCTATGGAATCTCCTATGTTTAGCACACGGAAAAGTCAATTCCCTCAAAATATTATTGGTTCTTGTGTCATTTTATTACCAGTAGACATACCCTAAATTATCACGTAAGATTCCAGCTTTTATGTAATCATACCTAGTGGCAGGTTCCTTACATTGGACCACTTCCGTCATAGAAGGGGCAGCATTTTGTTCTTTCTGGAATAAACACTTTGGATATGGATTTGCCTTCCCTGCACACAGTGCTTCTGCCAAAACTACCATCTGTGGACTTACGAAATGCCTTATCTGCCATCATAGTATTCCGTAAAGCATTACTTCTGATCAAACAAGGCTCATGAGATTCACTGGCCTTACCATGTTCCACACCATCCTGAAGCAGCTGGCTTGATAGAGTGGTGGAATGGCCTTTTGAAGGTCAGTTAGAGTACCAGCTAGGTGGCAATACTTTGCAGGACTGGAGCAGGGTTCTCCAGGAGGCTGGGTATGCTCTGAATCAGTGTCAATATATGGTCCGGTTTCTCCCATAGCCAGGATACACAGGTCCGGGAATCAATGGGGGGAAATGGAAATAGCACTGCTCACTTTTACCCCCAGTGACCCATTAGCAAAATTTTTGCTTTCTATGACCTTATACTCTGCTGGCCTGGAGGTCTTATTTTTAAAAGGAGGATGGCTTCCACCAGGAGGAGCAACAATTATTCCATTGAACTGGAAATCAAAACTGCCACCAGGCCCTTTGAGGTTCCTTATGCCTTTGAGTCAACAGACAAAAAAGGGCGTTGTGATGTTGGCTGGGGTGATTGATCCTGATTACCAAGGGGTAACTGGACTACTAATGGAAGTAAGGAAGGTTATGTCTGGAAGACCCCTTAGGGCTGGCTCTTAGTATTACCATGCTCTGTGATTATGGTCAATGGAAACACAAAACAACCCAATATAGCAGTACTACTAATATCCCAGACTTCAGGAATAAAGATTTGGGCCACCCAAGCAGGTTAAGAACTATAACCAGCTGAGATGCTTGCTGAAAGCAATGGGAATATAGAATGGGTAGTGGAATAAGGTAGTTACGAATACTAGCTATGACCACATGACCAGTTACAGAAATGAGGACAACTGTCATGTCTATTTCCTCATATTGTTTTGAATATGTGTATGTGTAGCAAACATCTGTGTTTTTTTCCCGTTATCTCCCTATCATGTAATATAAGATGTATTGACTTTATATCATAGTATTTAAGTAGTGTTAATTTTATAGCATTTAGGTTACGGGATACAGAGGAGAAGAGAAAACATCATCCAAGGACTTTGCATCCTTTTCTGAGGAAAGGCTGTATTTTTGGTTGTACATAGGGTAGTTGTTTCATTTTAGGTGGAAGTATGATGATATAGTTTGGATGTCTATCTCCACCTAAATCTCATGTTGAATTGTAATCCTCAGTGCTGGAGGTGGGGCCTGGTGGGAGGTGTTTGGGTCATGGAAGCAGATCCCTCATGGCTTGGTACTGTTTTCGCGATAGTGAGTGAGTTCTCTTGAGATCTGGTCATTTAAAAGTATGTGGCACCTCTCCTACCCCACCTCTCTCTCGCTCTCTCTCACTCCTGCTTTTGCCCTGTGAAATGCCTGCTCCTGCTTTGCCTTCCATCATGAGTAAAAGCTGCCTGAGGCCTCACCAGAAGCCAAGTGATGTTAGTGCCATGCTTGTACAGCCTGCAGAACTGTGAGCCAGTTAAACCTCTTTTCTTTTATTCAGTCTCTGGTATTTCTTTACAGCAACACAAGAACAGCCTAATACATATGACTTTGTTATTGTCTTTATATGATGATTAAGTGTGGTTCAAGGAGATGCATATGGGTGCCAACTTGGCAAGGAGTGGACTTGTGATGGTTAATTTCATCTGTCAACTTGGCTGGACCATAGGATGCCCAGATAATTAGTCAAACATTATTCTGGGTGTTTCTCTGAGGGTATTTTGGATGAGAGTAACATTTAAATTGGTGGACTTTGTGTAAAGCAGATTGCCCTCCATAATGTGGGTGGGTCTCATTTAATCATTTGAAGGCCTGCAGAGAACAAAAAGACTGACCTCCCTAATGCAAGACAGAATTTCTCTATCAGCCTGCCTTTGGACTTCACTGCGTCTTTGACTCTTCCTTGTTCTATCACAGACTGCCTTCACATGCAAATTGGAACACTGGCTCTCCAAACTGCTGGCCTTCAGACTGGAACTTCAGAGCATCAGCTCTCCTGGGTCTCCAGCCCACCAGCCTTCCCTGAAGATTTTGTACTTGCCAGCCTTCATAATCGCAGGAGACAATTCCTATAATAAATCTCTTTCTCTGTATATACACATTCTATTGGTTCTGAATAACTAATATTCTTCCCAATAAAGCCAAAAATGCTAGTGGCCTACAAATTATATACAGGAAAAGAAAGATATTTTATTAACTGGATTCAAAACACTTTACAGGTACTAAAGTCCATGACTCAGAGCTAACAGAAGTTTGCATTATATACACTTTATCTGAGAGATCTAGTCATTCACTGGATGTTAAGTGTGTAGACTTTTCTATTGCCATGCTCTTGCCTACCTTATAAATGTCTACTTAATCTTTTTAATAAACACCACTTTTGTAGGACTTTTGCTTAAGAATATTTAAGTTAAATATTTTATCACTGCATTTTAAAAAACTCTGTAAGCTAACATAACACTGATACACAAATCTATTTTCAACTTTCATTTATTACCAATAATGGTAATTTAGTTTTTTTTTATAAAATGTTTTTGATGCATTCAGCACTACCTAATATATGTAAGCTGAATACAATCTAGGAAGCAAAATAAAAATTACATTAAATATCTTGCTACTACATTCATTAAATCAATTATATATGATCTTCGGCTACAGAAAAAATTACGAAATTATGGAATATGTTTTGAAAATAATCTCAGAAACTTTTGTGAGATATTGAGGCTCTGTAGAACAGTTTACAAAACAAAATGCAAGAAATTATGTATAGCATTCGTAGGCTTCTTATAAGAAATAAAAGCAATTTTTGAAGTTCCTTCAAGGACAAAAGATAATGGATGTTTTTATAGTTTGCATCTGGACTAACTCTATGAGCATCATTAGTGGTAATGTATTCCAGAAGCCATTTAATGTAATTATGCAGATAATATTTTTTTCATTAAGAATGTTGTGGAATTTCAAATAACATTTTTAAGATGAAATATTTTAATATTTTAAGAGTAGTTTTCTCAAAAGATCTATTACCTATATAGAAAGAAACAGGAAAACTGTAGGTTAAGAGACTACTAAAAATCTTCACTTTTGTAACTCACCTACGTATTGGTACAACCAATAAGTTGCTAAGTCAAGATAGAAAGGAAAAAGTTCCTTTACTTTTATGTCTTAGCCTAGAGATGTTTAAAATATAAGCCTTATCATATTAAAAGTACGTTAATTATCATGGACATGATTCTTAATTCCTTTTTTTTTTTTTTTCCTATTCAGCCACCTTTTAACCTTTCTTGAACCTCCATCCTTTCTTTGGAAAAACACCCCTCTCACTCTCAGGACATGTGGTTTGGGTGGGGCTATTTCCTTAGTTTTAAAGATTGATATATGATGTGGAAACTGGGCAATCAAAGTACCTCCCCACTTCCACACTCCACGCCCACGTGCTTGCATGCGTGCAGGCACACACACAGACTCAAAAAGTTTTCTGGGCCTTGGGTGGCTGGGACTTCTGGTAGTACCAAAGAGATGCCTAACATACCACCAAGCTTTCTAGACATCAGAATGAGTTCACATGCCAGGAAAGGAAGAGAGCCAGACTCAGTCCTGATAATCTTATTTGTCCTCATGGATAAAGCCACTGCAGAAGTTGCATGATCTAATAAATCTTCTTTGTTTGAGTTTTTCATTTGTTAAGCCTATGCCTATTTAGTTTCTGTTGTTTGCAGATGAAAAAGTCCTGATAGTCATACACTACTATTTTTAAAAAATATGTTCTTATAAGCAACTCTTCTCCTACCCATTTCTTAAAAAGGACAATATCCCTTTGTCATTTCCAGTTGTTCTCCATATCCTACTTCTTCCTACTTCTTCCTGCTATCATCCTACTTCTTCCTGCTAAATATCACTTTCTCACATTAATAAACACTGCAGAATCATTTTCTTATATCACCCCTCCTAGGTTTGAGTTCTTTTCCAACTAAGAATTAAAATTGAGTCAGCTTGCACCTAATATTCACCTGCCTCTGTTCTTTCTAGAGGTTGGTATGAATTTATGGACTTGGATTATAAATTCCTCATGGCAATTACAAGTAAGATTGATATTTGAGTAGTTCAGGGTTCCCCCACACACTTAGAAATAAATGTCAAGCAGTATCATTTGGACTGGTTAGTTGAAAATTGTATCTAGTGTAAAGTCCTTCACTCACATTTGACATACCTCAGAGGATTGTAAGTTGGGCAGGAATGGCACCTCAAGAGCCTTTAAATGTTGAGTTTTACTATGATGCAGAACAGGTAGCATTTTTTTTTCTTTGTGAAAATTTTCCTATAACTTGACCTCACAGTGAAAGTATGCTAAACTTACAACGAACCCATTCTCATATCACTCTTTCAGTTATTTATTGCTGCATTGTAACCCTTCAAAATGTGTGTCTTGAAGCAATAATGATTATTTCTCATGATTTTGTGGATTGTTTGGGCAATTCTTCTGTTCTCTGAAAGTGTGTATGTGTTTGTGTTGTGTTGGCACGTATTATGTAACTGAGCTCACTTGGGGCTTCATTCAGCTGGCTGATTGGCTGGGCTTAGGGTCAGCTGGGTTGTTTGCTGGGTACCTCATTTCTCTCTTCTCTCAGCACTTCCAAGACTGCAAAAATAGAAGTTACAAGATCTCTTAAAACTTAGCTTTGCAAGCCACTAGGGTCATTTCTAAAACTGCATTTTATTGATCGAAACAAGAATCAGCCCGGCTTAGGTAGGGTTGGTGATGGTGGGAATAACTTTACCACTTGATGAGAGAGGTGGCAAAATCCCACTGTAGAAAGTGTGCAGGATGGAGGCTACTGTGACCATCTTTGGAAACAATGTACCACACTTATTTTTATTTATAATTGGAGAAAAACTATTATACCTTTTTTATTTCTGAATCCTTTTGATGCATACAGCAGAATTCTTCCTGAATCATTTGATACTCATAAAAGTATTCAAAATGAAAAATAATGTTTTTCATTCAGAAGTAAATATTTCTGAAGTGAAAACTATTAGAACATGCGGTTATTTATAAGTCACACATATGCTGGGATATTTTCTTTTTCTTATATATACAATTGAGCTGATAATCTGTAAAACATATAGGCCTTGCTCTTATTTAAAAAGGCAAAACATAAATATTGTTATCACTATCCATTCTGTCTTTTACTTTTCTCTGTAGTGTTTCAATTTTTTGAAAACATAAATGGTTTGGAAGGGCCATACAGGCCTTTAAGCCAAAATATTGCATTATGTAAGTCTGAAAAGTGCAGCAGTATATGCAAGATGCTTGTCTTTTGCATTTGAGATATTTTTAAATGTTCTATAAAGTGTGATTTATTCAAAAGTTTTACATAATTTATATAGTTTTAAAACAAAAACTCTCAAGAATACAAATATGTGTGTAAAAATATAAAGACATTCATAGAAATGGTAAATACCAAATTCGGCATGGTGGATACCTCGGGTGAAGAAGAGAGGAAAAGGTGATCAAGCAGCTGTAACTCAGGGGAAGTAACATGTTGGCAATACTTTATTTCTTAAACTGTGAGATAGGTGTGCAGGTAATTGTTACATTTTTCTTTATATCTTTCTATGGAAAATACTGCAAAATTATAAAGAGAATTTTATATTTATCATCTAATTAAGATGCCATTCAGATCTATGCTACATGAAGCTCTTTCAGAAATAAACTTTTTTATTGTTTCTAAAATGTTGCCTCACTATAGAGATAATTCTGAAAATTCAGCCTCCCATGCAGTACCATTTCATAATAGCTTTTTTCCTTTTCTTTCCAATTTGAGAGACCATGCTAATAACAGCAGAGAGGCGGGGCATCCTGCAATTTTTCCCACTCCATACATACACCTTCTAACTCAGAGCCAATAGCCCCTCTAGTCCACTTAGTTGCATCTGAGAGGTTATGATACATTTTGTGAAATATACGGGGGGTATATGTGGGAGTAGTATGTTTACATCTGAAAAAATGCTAGCAAAATGACTCTGGAAACTTTAATTCCCTTAACAAATTAGAGCAAAATTTTATTCTGACAAATGTTACATAAAATAATTTCTTGTTTTTTCCCAGTAGCCTAAAAATTTTAATTTTTTTTTTTTTGAAATGGAATCTCGCTCTGTCGCCCAGGCTGGAGTGCAGTGACGCAGTCTCTGCTCACTGCAAGCTCCGCCTCTCAGGTTCACGCCATCCTCCTGCCTCAACCTCCCATGTATCTGGGACTACAGGCGCTCACCACCACACCCGGCTAATTTTTTGTATTTTAAGTAGAGATGGGGTTTCACCGTGTTAGCCAGGATGGTCTTGATCTCCTGACCTCGTGATCTGCCCACCTTGGCCTCCCAAAGTGCTGGGATTACAGGCGTGAGCCACCGCGCCTGGCCAAAAATTTTAATTTCTAACTAACATTTTCAGTGAAAAGTCTTTTTTAAAAAAATCTGAATGCTATGTAGGAAGCTTCCAAGAAAAAGAAATTAATGACCTCTGGTTAGCTTTATTTTAAATAAGAAGTGGAAAATGAAACTAACTTGACTATCTATGGCATAGAGAAGAAGAGAAATTATGTGGAAGTCAGTTCATGCTCTGTTTTTATTTTTCCCCTAGCTTTATTAAGGTATAATTAACAAATAAAAACTGTGTATATTTATGATATATAACATTTTGATATATGTATATTTTATGACATGATTACATCAAGCTAATTAATATATCATCCATCGGGAGGCCAAGGTGGGCGGATCACAAGGTCAGGAGATCGAGACCATCTTGGCTAACATGGTGAAACCCCTATCTACTAAAAATACACAAAAAAATTAGCTGGGTGTGGTGGCGGGCACCTGTAGTCCCAGCTACTTGGGAGGCTGAGGCAGGAGAATGGCGTGAACCTGGGAGGCCGAGCTTGTAGTGAACCGAGATTGCACCACTGCACTCCAGCCTGGGCGACAGAGTGAGACTCCATCTCAAAAATAAATAAAAATAAAATAAAATAAAATAAAATAAATATAAATACGTATATTCCATCACTTCATATAGTTGTTTATTGAGGTGAGTATATTTAAGATCTAATGTATTAGAAATTTTCAAGAATACAATACATTTTTATTAACTATATTCATCATGATAAACAATAGATCTCCGTAAATGAGTCACCCTGTCTAACTGAAACTCTACCCTTTAACCAAGATTTCCCCACCCCCACCTCCAGCCCCTGGCAACTACCATTTTACTCTCTGTTCCATGTGTTCAAGTTTTTTAGATTCCCCATGTATGTGAGATCATGTAGTATTGTCTTTTGGTGCTTTGCTTATGTCACTTAACATAACGTTCTCTACATTCGCCCATGTTCTCACAAATGACAGGATTTTCTTCTTTTTTAAGGCTTCGTAGTATTCATGTGTGTGTGTGTAGGTGTGTGTGTGTGTTAGTTATTCCTTTATCCATTCATCCGTTGATGGACACTTAGATTGATTCCATATCTTGGCTATTGTAAATAATGCAGCGATGAACATGGGAGTGCAATTATCTCTTTGACATACTGATTTTATTTCCTTTGAATAGATATCTAGAAGTGGAATTGCTGGATCATAGGGTAGTTCTATTTCTTTAGTTTTTTGAAGAGACTCCATACTGTTTCCCATAATAGCTGTACTAATTTAATTTCCCATCAATAAAGCACAAGGGTTCTCGTTTCTTCACATCCTCTCCAAAACTTATTTTTTCTCTTTTTTATAGTAACCATTCTAAAAAGTGTGAGGTGATATCTCATTGTGGCTTTAATTTGCATTTTCTCCGATGATTAATGATGTTGAGCTTTTTTGCATACACATGTTGACCATTTATATGTCTTCTTTTGAGAAATGTCTATTCAGGTCCTCTGACCATTAAAAAAAACAGGCTATTTGTTTTCTTGCTATTGAATTGAGTTTCTTTTGTAATTTGGATATTAACCCTTTATCAGAGGTATGGTTTGCCAATATTGTCTGTTCACTCTGTTGATTGTTTCCTTTGCTGTGGGAAGTTTTTAAGTTTGATGCAATCCCATTTGTCTGTTTTTGCTTTCCTGCCTGAGTTTTATGGTCAAATCCAAAAAAATCATTCTCCAGACCAACGCCAAGGAGGTTTCACACTATTTGTTCTTCTAGTAGTTTTACAGTTTCAGGTCTTACATTTAATTCTTTAATCCATTTTGAGTTGATTTTTGTATATAGCATGAGATACAGGTCCAATTTCATTTTTCTATGGGTGGATATACAGTTGTCCCAACATAATTTATTGAAGAGACTATCCTTTCCCCACTGTGCGTTCTTGGCACCTTTGTGAAAGATGAATTGACTGTAAATGCATGGATTTACATCTGGGCTCTCCATTCTGTTCTATTGGTCTATGTGTCTGTTTTTATGCCAGTACTATACTGTTTTGATTACTTAGGCTTAGCAACATACTTTGAAATCAGGTAGTGTGATGCCTCTAGCTTTGTTGTTTTTGCTCAAGATTACTTTAGCTATTCAGGCTCTTTTGTGATTCCATACAAATTTTATAATTTTTTTTTCTATTTCTTTGAAAAATATCACTGGAATTTTGAGAGGGATTGCATTGAATCTGTCGATCATTTGGGGTCATATAGACATCTTAACAAATATCAATTCTTCCAGTCCGTGAACACAGGATATATTTCAATTTATTTGTGTCTTCAATTTCTTTCATCAATGTTTTATAGTTTTCACTGTACATCTTTCACCTCCTTAAGTTTATTCCTAAATATTTTATTTTTTGGTTGCTATTATAAATGGGATTGATTTCTTCATTTCTTTCTCAGATTTTTTTGTTAGTGTATAGAAATGCTACTGATTTTTTTTGTATGTTGGTTTATATTCTATAACTTTACTGAATTCATGTATTAGTTCTAAAAGTTTTTTGATGTAGTCTTTGGGGTTTTCTATAGGTAAGATCATGTCACATGCAAACAGAGACAATTTTATTTCTTCCTTTCCAATTTGAATCCTTTTACTTCTTTTTCTTGCTTAAATGCTCTGGCTAAAACTTACAATACTATATTGAATGAAAGTGGTGAGAGTGGGCACTTTAGTCTTGTTCTTGATCTAAGAGGAAAAGTTTTCCATTTTTCATATGCTCTGTATTTAAAACCAGGCAATCTCAGTTACTTTACAGTATATTCAAGAGAATATTGACATATTTGTATTCCACTGGCCCCTATTCAAATTGCCTTCCTTTTTCCTAACTAAAATCAATACAGTATACCACTCCTATCTTTTAAAGTCTAGGAAACCTTAGAAAGGGGTTTTTGTGTTTTAGGAAGTTATATCAAATATAAACAAATGTCTTCTCCCCAAACATGACCTCGCATAGTTTTAGTTGACTGAACGTGTTAAACAGGGAAAGTTTAATGTATGTCTAAATGTCTTTAAAATAGACTCCTTTCTTTAGCTGTCTTGGAAACAAATAAACATTTGGATGAAAATGTGTGGCAGAAGATACATGAAAAAGAAGTGATATGTCTCAAACAGGTCTCATTCTCCAGCCTGGCTGCCGTTCTTCTATAAAAATTTCTCCACACCATGGATAGCACCTACTACAAATGAAAAATGTGAGGCCGCTCATGTACATTTTTTCTTCCTTCACATTCTTGCAGTTACAGAGGTACCATTTATTAGCATGTATTAGGTTCTTAATGAAATTTCCTGAATTGAAATTAAGTTGTTTTTACTAGGGTCAGCATTAGAGGTAGTTTCAGTAAATAGTTAAATGTTGCTGAAAAACCTGCTATCCTGGTGACTTCGTGATATTCCTGGGAGGGGGTGGGGGAGATGGAGGAAGGAAAAGAAAAATACACTAGTAAAACTAGCACATCTAAAACTGAACACAATTTCTATAATTCTCTTTTGTTCTCATCTCTCTATGCTTGTCCATTTGCTTCCCCCAAAATGTAATCATGGTCTCATCATTCTTTTTTTTTTTTTTCCCCCTACAGCCATTCAGGCACCAGTCATTTGCCTATCCTTTTCAAATTTCCCTGACTGACCACTTTGAGTCAGATCTACACCAGCAACCTCCTACCTAGTTAAGCTCCCTGCTTTCATCCTTACCACTTTCCAACCTATCCGATGCACTGTGCCAACTCTCTTCCTTCCAGGAGCATTATTTCCATTGGATGTCCCCCTCTACGATTGCTCTTAATTGCCTTTTGAGTCTAATTAAAACTTCTTCCAGACCCTCTACCAATTAACTCCATACACTGTTTCCCTTAGCAGCCCTCTCATGCCAGGTGCCAGCTCCTGCTCCCCGGCCCAGCCCAGCAAACCTGCTCACCCTCTGCCTTTTCCTGCTTCCTGCCTCACATTGTGCCGGTTGCCTCCTACCCAGAGTGCCTACTCTACTTCTCTCTTCTTTCTGCCAAAGCATTCTTCCTTTTTTGTTTTTGAAATTGCTAAATCACCTCCTAACTTTGATTACTCTAAGGATCCTAAAGTTCTGCATTTAGGTCTGTTCTTTTGGAAATGCGTGTGTCTTCACGTACCTGCATTATCGACACCTTGCAGGGAGCAGTGCCCACATATCCTGGTTCAGGGAGTCCGGCGCTTAGCGAGAAGTCCTGCTCTTTGGAGCTAGTGGCTTGGTCTTTTGTACAACCTGGTGAAAGTTCCTCTACTGCCAAGGCCTTGGCTCATGTCAGACCTGCATTATCCCTGGATGTCCTGGTTCCTGCCTTGACTTCCCTTTCCCGCCCGTAATGTGAGCTGCCCTGGAGGTCTCAGGCAGCCACAGCCGCCCCTTTCCCCCCCGACCCCATTACGGTGGAACACCGGAAGGGTCAGGGCCCTCCAGGCGTTCGGAAGGCAACCATCTAGGAGAGAGCTGCCGGGCGCGGGCTGGGGCCGCCTGGGGAGCGGACCATAGGCTGCAGGTGGCTTCCTGGCAGAGGCCGCTTCCTGGTCTTCGTGAAGCGGCTTGGCCCGGGTCATGAAAGGTGGCGGGGTGGCGGAGGGAGCCGCCAAGCCGACGCCCCGCTGCTCTCCGAGGCCCCGCTGCTCTCCGAGGCCCCGCTGCTCCCCGAGGCCCCACTGCTCCCCTCTGTGTCGCGGCTTCAGACCCAGACCGCTTCTCGTCACCCCCGTGAGCTCCTGAGGACACGAAGTGTTCGTAACTCTTGACCCCAGAACAGCCCGGGAGGCCTTGCCCTGCTCTTGGGGCAAGAGGGAGGCCGGGCGGGCCCAGGCGCAGCCCTCTAGCCTCCCGCAGCGAAGCCGTTCCTTCGTCCCTGCTTCGGCCATCGGAGCCTGCCCGACACACACACGAGCCCCGGGTCCCCAGACGCCAGGCCTGGCTGGGCGTCCCAGGGGCCCTCCGCGCTCACCCAAGGGGTGCCTGGCCTAGGCCGCTGCTCTGCTCGAGTGGCGGAGGGACCCGCACATTGCGCCGGCAGAAGGGCCCTTGGAGAGGTGAGAGGACTTTCCGAGTGGAATGGGACCCGTAAGCCCACTCTAGGCACGGGCTTTCACCGCAGCGCCACTCCCGGCGATTCCAGGATGTCGCGGGGCGCCTGTGGGATCCACAGCGTCCTGATTTCCAAGTCCAGGGACTGGATGTGGCCCTGGGCCACTGGGGCTCTCTAGACGTGGATTCGTGATAAGCTGCGGGTGATTAGTGCTGCTGCTGTTTCGTGTGTGTGCTTGGTTTTAAGTGCATGAGCCTAGTATTCTCTTCCTAATCCAGGCTGCTATAAATGACAACACAGATGGACACTATAAACATCAGGAGTTTGGAAGATGTTGAAGAAATGGAGTACTTTGCAAGAGTACGGGGCTAGCCATCGCATCACAGGAGCTACAGTCGCTGCAGTCACTGGTGTGTGGCGCCAGGGGCCCGACTGATCGTTTCAGCTACAAGTCAGGACCTGAGTATGCTAAACACAAAAGGTCTCCTGAGTGGCAGCTCCAATTTAAAGCTAAGCAGAATCGGTGGTGCCTTCCGTGGATAATGCAACTGAGATGACTGTTCCTGCATTTCTCTTCCCCCACACAAATAGACATAAGGCTATACGGTTATTTATTTATTTATTTATTTATTTTTTTGGAGACGGAATCTCGCTCTGTTGCCCAGGCTGGAGTGCAGTGGAGCAATCTCGGCTCACTGCAAGCTCCGCCTCCCGGGTTCACGCCATTCTCCTGCCTCAGCCTCTCCGAGTAGCTGGGACTACAGGCGCCCGCCACCACGCCCAGCTAATTTTTTGTATTTTTAGTAGAGACGGGGTTTGACCGTGGTCTCGATCTCCTGACCTCGTGATCCGCCCGCCTCGGCCTCCCAAAGTGCTGGGATTACAAGCGTGAGCCACCGCGCCCGGCCTGGTTATTTTTAAGTTAGAAAACATTTCTTAAGCCGGGCACAGTGGCTCACACCTATAATCCCAGCACTTTGGGAGGCCGAGGTGGGGGAATTGCTTGAGTTTAAGTGTTCCAGACCAGACTCTGCAACAAAGTGAGACATGGTGGCACATGCCTATAGTCCTAGTTACTGTGGAGGCTGAAATGGGAAAATCCCTTGAGCTCAGGAGTTCGAGGCTGTAGTGAGCTATATGATTGCACCACCGCAATTCAGTCTGGCAATGGAGAGAGACCCTGTCTCAAAAAACAAAACAAAACAACAAACATTTCTTATTAGTCACAGCAGAAGCCTCCACTGGAGTTGGCAACAGTAGTGCTTCAGGTTGGATTTGCGCTAATTTATACAATGCTTTCATATACATTATTTCATCTGAGCCTTACTTCAATGCTGTTGCAAAGTTTATAAAGGAATATTATCCACATTCTGCATATGAGAAAACTGAGATCTGAAGATGTCAACTGACTTTCCCCCATTGCTCGTTAGTAAGCATAGAAGGATAGACAAACACATGTGTTCTGACTGCAAATCCATTGCCCAGTTCCATTAATACTGCTGGGATCTGCCTGAAGTCCACGTCCTTTCTCTTCTTCTCCTTGTCGTGTTACTTGGGATAAAGGCAGAGGGAGAAAACATTCATGGAGCAAATGGCCCATAGTATGGGAGGACAAATGCTCTGGGCTCTGAGGGAAGCAAAGTTCAGCTCCACAGGCTGAATTGATACCTTTGGTGGGAGTTTCTAGGGGAATGTTTTCCCTAGTCTGGAAAATTCTTCAATGGATGAGTTTCTGTTCAAGTGATCCACTTTTTAAAGAACTCACTTTTGAATGGTAAAACTGAACAAACCTACTGTAGAGCAAGAAGTGTCTGATGAAACCTGGGCAGGGTTAAAATAACATTTGCTGGACTCCATTTTTGCTGATTGAAGCATTGCACCTGTTATTAACTGTGGCTTCTAACCTGGTATTCTGGTCTTAATGCCTGCCAAAAGCTGAGGCTTCTTAGAGAGACTGAAGACTTATCTGCTACAGCCTCAACAGGTAGGAACTAAGCAACTGGGGAAGTGATTCTTTCTTCCTACCTTTGGGAACTTTTCTGGTATAGAACGCAGTGTCTTTTCTGGCTAAACTTTTCAAATATCTACTCAGGAATTACCTAGAACTAAATGTTTAGAAACCCTTGTAGGGGTCATATGCGTAGTCACCTTCATAAGTGTTTGCCTAGGAGGGGTTGAAGGAAAGAATGTAGAGAGGAAGGAGAGGAGTAAGGGGAAAGAGAATTGGATCTGAAACAAAAACTGGGAGGCTGTAAAATCAAGGGTAGTTCCGAGCCGATGCCACTGTGGGGCGCCAAAGTTCTACTCGGCTAAGGCCCGCCGCCTTCTTGGGTGCGAGGACAGAAGTGCTGGAGAACAGATGCACTGAGGGAAGAGAGCGGGGAGGAAGGAGGGAAGGGAAAGGAAAGGAGGGGTGGGGCTACGGTGTCCTTTATTCTCCAGTTAAACTCGCCTGGGAGACTTTGTTACATAACAAGTCTGTGCGTGGGGGAAAGAAGACTTTGTTAGACGGAAAGGAGGAGGGTGTGGGGAGGGGGTGAAGCTCTTAGAAAAGAAGAAAATCTCGGAATACTGAGTTGACTTGGGAGCACAAACGGTCCTCGTGGCTTCAGAGACGCTGGGGCTTATTCTCAAACTGGGGCCAACACCTTTTTAAAAGAGGGCTAGCGAGGAGCGGAGATAGGTTTGGAAAGGGTCCGTTTCCCGACCCGCCACCCAACAGATACAAACCATAGACCCCGCCCAACCTCCCAGCCCCTGGCCCCACTCGCTACCCCCTCCCATGCCTGGGGGCTGCTGCCTCCAGGAAGCCGGGCTCTTTCTCCTCCGGGTAGCCGCGGCTCCATCTGCAGCCCCCGAGGACTCCTCAGCCGGGATAAAGGGCGGCCTCCCCCGCCTGCCAGCGCCCAGGATGCTCAGCCGTCAGCTGCGGGGAGGCGCTGATTTCATTCCGGCGCGGCTTTCGCTGCGGGCGGCGAGGGGCGGAGGGGCCGAGGCCCGCTGGGCGGGGCGGGACGGGGGAGGGAGGCGGCGGCCGCGACCTGGGGAGGCTGAGCACCCCGGCCCCGCCAGGATTTATTACATCCCAGCCACTGGCAAAGGTTAGGAACGCGCATTTGGAGACGGGATAATCCGAGTTTAAATATTAAAAGTAAAAGCAGAATCGGTCGAATATTTACCTAGAGACTGAGCAGATCTCCCTTCGCGAGGGGAGAGGACTGCGGAGGAGCCCGGCTCCCAGGCCCGCGGCTCTAGCGCTGCGCTTCCCCAGTGGCATGGCCTGGGACGGCCAGGACCCACTTCTGAAGCTTCCTCAGACTGTGGTTAAGGGGAGCGGACCGCGGATCCCCTCGCTCTCCCAAGTCTATCGGAGTCTGTGGGGCTCGGTGCAGATCTTCTGCTTTGTATATTCTCCTTTTTAAGGGCCTCCCGGACCAACACAAAAGGTGGCGGAAAGTACGTTGGATCAATAGCAAAGATTGTTATTTAGATAACGAATTAATCTCCCTGTTATAATACTTTTTATAGTGAACTTTGCACCCCTTTCATAAGAAAAAGGAATTTAAAGGGAGAAGAAAGTCTCAAACAGGATTAAGGTTTTAATTACAATTCCCTATCGAAATAGTATGTTTGATGAGCTGATCTTATCAATTAATAGTAACATTAAAGCACAAGAAACAGATTCACGGAAATATGCTTAAAGGAGCCTTTAAAAAGTAATCGCACTCAGGGAACTAGAGGGGCAGGCGGCCAGCGATGCTCCGTCCGAGCAGATTTCGGATCCCCCTCTGCTCGGACTGGTCCAGAGCGGGGCGCGCATCTGGGGCGCAGGATGGGGCGGGGGCGGCGGGCACGGCGCTGGGAGACCAGGCTATGCTGGTGGGAGGGAAATAATAAATAACAGACGCCTCTTCCAAGCCGAGGCCCACATCAAAGTTGGGGCCCCACAAGGGCCGTGCAGTTCACTGCGTTTGGGTCAGCGTTATATTCCAGGGGCAAATAAAGTAATTTGAACATGCACCAACAGTTTTCCATAAAATACGAGTTAAAAGAAGTAATAGAACTAATCACTGTCTCCTCAAATCAAGTAGAAAACATTTCAATGCACTAATTAGAGTAATTAGAATAATAAGCCTCTGCCTATATGTGGTAAGACAATGTGTACAAACAACTTTATTTAATGTATACTGGTAATCAGCGATGCGTGCCTGCTTGAATGCTTAGCGCAATAAAACTACCCTCCGTCCGCCCAAACAATCAAATACAAATTAGTTTAATGATTGTGCCTGCTGAATGTCTTAGAAATCTACAGGCAGAGGCGAGTAAATAGAAGCATCCTTGTTTGCGTGCGACCCCGCCCGGGCTGGCCGCGGGGCCGGGTGAGTAGCCGCGGGCGGGTGCGGCGGGAGCAACCCGGAGGCTCCGCCGTGCTGGCAGAGGCCAGGCCCGGCGCCAGCACAGACCTGCGCCCAGCAGGAGCCCCTGCTGATGCCCTTGGTCGCCTTCCCACTCCTCTCCGGCCACCTTCCCGCCACTGCGGCCCTGCGGTGCAGTTCTGGGCCCCAAACCCGCACATCCCCAGCTCGGCCTCACCTCCTCCGAGAGGCGAAAGGCCGCTTTAGAACTCTCCCACCGCCCGTTTGCGACGCTTTTCAGAGCTGAGTGATTTCCTCTCCCGGAGCGACTCCTTCCAGGGGCCTCGGAGGGCTAAGGGGGATTTCTGCGGGCCCTGAGAGCCCTCAGTTCGCGGAGATGGACTCCAGGCCTCCAGTACTGAGGCGCGGCCCCTCACTTTCCGGGCCCTCAGCTCTGGCTTGAGAGGCCGGGGTGCCCAGAGGGTCTCCCGGGCTCCCTTCTCTAGGGGACTGACTTTCCTCTGCTGGGAACTGACTTTAGGCCCAGCAGGGGAGTGGTTCCAGGGGGTCTAAGAATTCGTTTTCCCCCGTGCTTCAGCGCTTAAAGAGTAGGTTCCTCTTCATTGGAGGCAGGGAGCTGAGGTCAGAAACACTCAGAAGTTTGATGGGTGGGAGCTGAAGGAAACCTGCCTCAGAACTTTGCTCCCCAGCTCTCAGCTGTCCCCCTTCATTCTCACAAATACCGCCCCCCCCTTCAAAAAAGCAGGAAAAGCCCAGATTACTGTACTTCCCTGGGCAGCTGTCCCCCTTTCCTCTCCAGTCTTCCTGCACTTGTCTCATCTCCCTCTTTCTCTTGGGGCACCATCTTCCACAGTTGCGTCTCCTATGCAGGTGCAATGTCCTGGGCCCGACTCTGCAGAGTCAAGTGGAAAAGCCGGGCAGGCAAAAAGCTAGGAGACTCTCCTCCGGGCCTCGAATCCTTGTTACTCCTAGGCACACAGCACCTCTGCCCCAGCCACGCGTGCCCCCAGAGAGGCCTTGCCAACTCCTGCGTCTAGATCCCACTTTCCCGGGGCGACGGCTATACCCAAGACATCTGGACTCCTCCTAACCGCCACCTCCAGCCTCTGCTGGGGGCAAACCCACCAACCGTCCCCGTTACCTCCACCCCGCTTCCTTGGGAAGCGAGAGAGTGGAACAGCTCGACGTCCGAGCTGTTGACCCTTCCCTTGGGGGTCCGGGGGTCGGAGCCTGGGGAGCCGCAAAGAATCTCTGATTTCCAGGCAGGCACTCAGGGGCTGTTGGCAGCGTCCCGAGCGAAGGCCGGGGCTGGGAGTGCAGGGAGTGCCCCGCTCCTTTCCCTCTCTCTCCTCCCTGCGCGCCGCCGAGCTGGGCTGTCTAGGCCTTCGCTGTCAGCTGGGCTGACAGCGGCCGGGGTCCCCGAGGTGGGGGGTGCGTGGCAAGGCCAAGGCACCTCTGTTGCGACTGGGCAAGGAGCAGATGCTGGCCGCCAGCACACTCGCCCGCCTTGTCCAGGCGCTGCACCAATTCTGAAGCAATGTTTTTTAGGGGAACAACATCAACAAAAAGTTATTAATGCCAAATAATTGTCTCCAGAATCATGTGCTGTAGAGCATAAAAATTCCTCTGACGAAATGAGATTTCTTAACAGGAGGAGGGAAAGAACTCCTAACATTTTCCACATAGATTTGCCTGAACCTTGAAGCCCAGTGATTTACAATGGCTAATTTGTGTTACAAACCCACAAGAAACTTTCTTTTTCCCATCCTCCTGCCAAACTCTCTGTGGCCATATTTTTTGTTGTGTGGACTTTTTTTTTCTTCTTTCCTTTTTAAACAACAAACCCAGAGGAAACACTCGTGGGAGGAAAAATATATTACCCAAATAAAAAAGGACGCAAATTCAAATTCACTCCACAGTGAGATTCCCTATTGCTGTCGCTCGACACACAGAGAGTTAATCGTATACAATTTATAACAATCAAAATCCCCTCCATATCCCTCAGATGGGGTCCTAGTGCTCCCCTGTCTTCCTAAAATTGGTGACAACTACGTCTTTGTGGGGGATTTATTTCCTTCTTTTTTTCTAGATGACAGCTCCCCATTCTGAGAGCAGAGAGCTGTTTGCCGCCAACTAGATACCACTCCAGAGCCTAGGCTCTTCACGCACAAACCGCATATGGAAGTCCCCCCCCTCCCCAAATCCCAGACAAAGAGCTATAAAAACTCAGAAAGACGTGGAAGGAATAAACTTTAGGCTATAGATGCACTTTTACTGGTGTATTAAATAACATTTCAGACCTTTTTTTAAAAAAGAAATGCAACTTAATGTTACCAACAATCAGAATTCTAGGAACAATAAAAGAGGCCAGGATCGTTTTGATGGGATATTAAATTATTTCTAAAACCCCTAACAGCTAAGTCAAGCAGAGGTGTCTTTAAGATAAAGGAAGGTACTATATGATGAAGTTTATTAACTTTTCTCCTTTTAAAGGAGGGAACAAATATCCCAGTTTCCCACCAAACACCAGAAAAATGTTAAAATATTCATTGTTTCCTTATCTCCTTATCAGCCAAGCAAGGCCTTAGGAAAACGAAAAAAGCCATTTTCTGGTACTCTCATACCTGCCTGATAAGGAGGCATTAAAATAACAGAGGCCCAGTTCTGAAAACCTGGGTCAGTTAATTCCATGATTTGTTAGCTGGGTGGTAGGCCCCTGCCACTTTTGCCTTGTTTCCCATCCTGAATCAAATGGTGGGAATAGGTATCAGAAGCCTTGATTCTTTCCTATGGCCATCTGCCCCCTGTTAAAAGAATATGCATCATTGAAAAGTAAACTTTCCTAAACAGGGAAAATGTTTATATAAAAAGTTGTACATTCCATTTAGTTATAATATCAAGATTCATAGTACTCCAAGATGCATCTTTTTCTTTCATTTTAAATAAACACTGTCCTTTGCCCTACTCACTGAAATATACAAGCAGACCCAAAGAATCACTTTTACCTTTGACCCTCACTTCACCAGCCTTCTTTCTTTTTCTGTACAAGTTCCATTCTTTGCCTCATTTTTAAACTTGTGTTGAAATTCAATAGAATCTAGAAGAGAGTTCTATAAACTGTTTGAAAATTCAACCAAGACAAATCACAGAGACTAGTGATAGATAATTTAACCTGGCTCGCCAGCACTACTCAAGCTGCCTCCAAAGTAAGGCAAGTGAAAAGCAAATGAATGCAGCATATAGACATAAGTGCAGGTACCAATGCACCCAAATGCCACCCCCTCCCCCATTGCTGTTGTTGCATCTCTTTATTAGTTGCTTTTGAAAAAAGAAGAAGGTAGATGAGTGTCTTTACCAAAGCCATTTCACCAGAAATTTTGCCAACCAGTGTGTGGCCTCCACTGGTAGGAGCAGGAAGGGAAGGGGAAGAGAACAGTGCTTTTGTTGCTACCATCTGAAATATAAAGGCGGTTACTTCGTGGGAACCGAGAATGTTTAGGACTGCCAAACATAATATTATTTGTGGGTATTCCCTCCATCTGACCTTCACATAACTCTTTTTCACATGATCGTTTCTCCCCCATATTATTACATAAATTTTTAGAGTAACATATTTTGAAGAAACACAGGAGATCTTCGGGATAGCTGTATTCTGCATTGTCTTAGGAGAAAGAAAGGGTTTGTTGTGATGGCTAGCCAACATCTTAGGGGCAACTGCCCCACAAATTTCTCCCAGTGACAGTGATAGGGTTTTCCACCTTAATGTTTAATACATTCCCCAAACCAGTGTGGCAACTACTCGAGTAGCCTTAGGATCTGAACAGAAAGCATGGGTCAAAACCATGGTGTGCACGTTTAACATGTGATGGTTTCCACTCAGCAGCCCCTGTGGCTAAGAACAAAAATGCCTTCTCAAGGTCCACTAAAATGCCCTGCAGAGGGCAGATGCTGCTTGTTTTCTGCCTGCAGTGGAGGAGAATATTGACCCAGAATTCAAATCTATACCCAGCTTAAACATTTTACCCATCAGCATGTCTGTGGTCACAAAACACTTCTTCTTTCTGTCACTTCTCGTTCAGACTATTGATAAGATCATTTGGTGGAATCTGTTTGAGGCCCATGTAATATTGACTAGGAGTTAGGAAAGATGATCAGATGTAATAAGCCCAGAAACTACCTTTCAAAATGGACATTTATACTTAAACCAATGTTCCAAGGAGGGCTTTACATACATCAGCAAACTTGTAAACTGATCCAACACTGCTTGAAATTCTCACTAACCTTAAAACGGATTTTGGTACTGTTTCATCTAAGATTGTCTGAAACAATCTGTTATTAGCATCACGGCTTGAATCTATCCCATATGTTCTTTTTTTTCCCTTACTTGCTTTAAAGCCCGTTTGTATGCCTAATGAAAAATAGACACGATTGTATAAACCATTGTAAAATTCATCTTTTTATGCAAACCAAACAGGAATAATGTATAGGATCTACCTCTAATCATTTAGTAAACACATAATAGTATACTATCAGGGTTATTCTTTGTTAAGAGATATTTGTAAATTATTAAAAATAATCTCCTAAATCCTGCTTTTCTGTAGATCCCAAATTATTTGAGGACCTGTGGGTGGAGATTAAAGTCCACCTAGTTCCACTGATGTTCTCCACAAGAGCACAATTGAATAAGGTACAGTTAACCTGGAAAGAAGATGCAGGCATATCTGCATATGTTTAAAGAGGACAAATATCTCTTTGTAGGACCATGAAATGGCAAACAAATTGAAGCTCAAACCCAATGACCATTTCAATTTAATGCTACAGGCATAGTGACTGAAAGATTTGGGACTGATAGTTTTTGCAAAGAAAAGTGAATTAGACCAGTAGTCTCCATTAAAAAAAAAAGCCTCTGAAAGTTATGAACATGAAATCTGGCGGTATATGCATAAAATTTATTCCAAAACTTTATGAAGTATAAAGGAAGGGAAGTGTTTTACACACAACTCAACTCAGTCAATTTAAGGTCTAGGGTTTTCCCCCCTTAAAACTTGGCACTATCTTTAAAAATAAAATAAAGATATTTCAATAATTAGAACAAACTATGAAGGTATTGTGCATTTCTGTTTTATGTAGATAATAAAATATTACTTTAACATAAATATATAAGGATCTCTGCGTTTTTATTTTCCCCACAAGCACAACCAAATGTACCAAAACAAAGTATTTTTTAAGAGACTGAACAAAAAAATTACATCCCATATAGATTTTGCTCACCTATTCATTTAAAGCTACAGAAAAACAGTTTCCAGAACCTTTTTGTTTCAAAAGAAATAAATATACATTGAGGCAGGCCACTTAAAAATGATATGAAAATATTTCCCTGGGTAGCATTAAAAAAAAAGAAAAATAGACAAAGAAACATTTAAACTATTTCTGCATTTCAAAAGACAGATATTAAACATATATACATAGTGGTAAGGTTCAGTGGTAACTTTCATCTTAGTAAACCTATAAGAGTCAGAGAAGCTGTAGACACATTCTCTGAACTCCAGCTTCTGACCTTACCTACTTGGTAATAAGTATCTGAAAATTCATTTCCTCCCTTTACCAGTGGCTATTTGCCCTGCTCTGGATAGCTTCACTAAAGGCCAGTCCCCATACCTCAGGAACGAGCAGCGTGATGCACCCGAAGCAGCTCCGTGCCCATCTCCTTGTGACATTCATTGGGGGAAATGAAATACAGGCAAATAAATATGCCCATTATAAGTCACCATTTATCTTGCAAAAACATGGAAAATGAAACAATCACAGGTGTTTGAAAAGACAATATAAAGCATATTTCCTAAAATCTTAAAGACTACTGAGTGCAATGCTAATCTGATGCTGAACCATAATTTTATGGTAGTGAGACTTTCATTTTTTAAAATAAAAATTTATCTAATACCTAACTGGAAAAAAAACCCCAAACTTTTAAGCTTAATAAAAAGTGTTTTCCCTTTTAGCGCCCTTTTGTGCTGATTTTTCTTTTAAATTTTAACTGATCACAGTTTAATGGTATTTATTTTCAATACAGTTACAAGTTTTTTCACCTACACTTTCCAGTAGAGTCTTTTGTGTTTGGAGTTAACCGTTTTCCATCAAGACAAGGTCAAAAATGCACTTAAAACTATTAACAAAGGGGAGAAAGGAAGGATTGAAAATGGCATTTTTTTTTTTCACTTCATTTGCCTTCCTTAGTGAAAGACGGGGCAGAAAGCTGTCCAAGTCAAAGTGGTATATTCTGCAATAAATTACAGGAAAAGAGGGTATGGGACCCTAACTATGACTTGATAAACAAATGAGCTAGTGAAGACAAAACCTGTCTACTGCGTGGAGATTGTCAGTGTATGCTGTGGGTATCTGTGTGCTAAAAAACACAATCTTATGCATACACTATTAAGTTCCTGGGTCATTTTTTTATGTAAAAAAAAAGCTATTAGAGAAAGAAAGTTTAACTGCTGCTGTCAGCACAAATAATTCTTCATAATTGTTACTAAAACTGAAGGTAGAGAACTATATAGGGATATCTGAAGATACATACTTCCCTAGTTCTCTTCAAAGTGCCACTTTCTTTCTGCTGGACAACTCTGGAAATATATTTAACCTCCACATTTCCTCTGAGCTCTTTCACAATGGGCCCGCCTGATAAAATGAAGCAATCAGTCACTCACTATCGATTTTTCTTTTTTCTTCCCTCCATAACCTCCCCCAGAAACACTGCCTGAAAATGAAGTTTACTTTGTGGCTGGTAACAACAACCAATGCTTATTTTCATATTCCAAACCGGATTCTTGCCTTCGATAAAGCGGGTAGACCATGCACATTTCCTGAAAGCAGAGAATTGTCTATTTTGTATGAAGCCAATCGTTTTGCTTTGGTAAGAGGAACAAATAGATGTTACACCCTCGTAAGGGGAATGTGAAGGTAACCAAAGTTCACAAACAGTACGAACAAGGGGCAACACAAGAACATTAGAAATGGAGAGTGGCCAAGAGCTGGCTTCAACTCTCTCCGATGAATAAAGCAAAGCAAAACAAAATCCCCCAAAACGGCAATTCCCAAATTAACGGTAGGGAGAAAGAGAAAATATGTTCATGAATTTGTTCATGTAAACTTCAATTTTCTTGCAGTGCAAATTTATGGGGTTAAATTTTGCCTGTATCAAAGAACGTGTGTATTTTTTCCTGTTTCCTGATGGGAATTCACAATAAATAAACACAGCAGCATGAGCCAACTTCAAGCATCAGGAAGCTGCGTTTTGTGTTTATCATGGTTTGGTGGATATTTTTTTCCTTTTTGGTAATTTATTTAGTTTTGCCAGGTATTTATCTCAGTGCTTGCCATCTCTCTATCTCTCTCTCTTTCTATCTATCACACACTCTCCTCACTCTCTCCAGGAGACACTCCACTCCATTGCCTGGTTACTCGCCTGCAAAGGTCAAAACACATCATTACACCTGCTACCTTTAAAGGATAGTCCAGTGTCTTAGTTGCTTTCCTTTTTCCTTATTTTTTTTCTTTTTAAGGGACGGGGAAATAATAATTAAAAATAAAAGAACAATCAGAAGTTAGAGAGGGAACAAGAGGGCCGGGAAAGGGCCAAGGACCGAAGGGGAGGGGGAGCCCCGCGCTCTGCCCCTCCCCCCGCTCGAGTTCACTGGACGGGCGTCTGCACCCCGTGGTGTGGTGGAGTGTCCCTACTCCCCCCGTACACATCCTCGGCGCCCGGCAGAGTCCCTCCGGGAGGGGTCATCCTTTTCTCTTTCTGTCTCCTGTTACAAAACCAAACTCTCACCACCTCCTTCTCCAGCTGTAAGCTGTCCGCGAGGGAGGTGATCTCCTGGGCCGAGGGCTTGGGGCATTTGAGGAAATGGCTCTCCAGAGCCCCCTTGACGCTCACCTCGATGGAGGTCCGCTTTTTCCGCTTGCGCCCTTGCGCTGCGATCTTGTCTATGCTCGTGGGGCTGCCCGAGGACGAGTCCGCCTCCTCCAACCACTTGTTCAACAAAGGCTTCAGCTTGCACATGTTCTTGAAGCTCAGCTGCAGGGCCTCAAACCTGCAGATGGTGGTCTGCGAGAACACGTTGCCATACAGGGTGCCCAGAGCCAGCCCCACGTCCGCTTGGGTAAATCCCAGTTTGATCCGCCGCTGCTTGAACTGCTTGGCGAACTGCTCCAGGTCGTCCGAGGTCGGCGTGTCCTCGTCCGAGTGCGGGTCGTGGTGCGCGCCTGGGTGGCCAGGCGGACCCTGCGGGGGTGGCGGGGGCGGCGGCTGCTGGTGCGGGTGCGAGTGCGGGTGCGGGTGGTGGTCGGCATGGTGTGGCTCGTCGTGCGCGTCCCGCAGGCCGTGGTGGTGTAGCCCGGCCGGCTGCCCGCCGGCGCCCAGCATGCCGTTCACCGTGAAGCTGGGCTGCGAGTAGAGCAAGCCGCCGTTGGACGCTCCCATGGAGGGTGGGAGGTGCGCTGCAGCCGCCGCGCTCCGCCATGCCCCGGGCCCCGGGTGGTGGTTAGCGGCGTGGTGCACCAGATGCGGCGGCCGCTGTTGCTGCTGCTGCTGCTGCTGTTGCTGCTGTTGCTGCTGCTGTTGCTGTTGCTGCTGCTGGTGCTGCTGCTGCAGGGCGCCTGGCCCGTGCAGCTCGTCGCCGCGGCCGCCCTGCTGCACTACCACCGAGGGCTTGATGTCCGGCTGGCCCAGGGGGCTGGTGGACCACGGGGAGCCGTCGCCGCCGCCCCCGCCGCCGCCCCCGCCCCCCCCGCCGCCGCCGCCGCCCCCGCCGCCGCCGCCGTGGGACAGCGCGGTGATCCACTGGTGAGCGTGGCTGAGCGGGTGTCCGTTGCTCTGCAGCGCGCCGTAGTCGCCCTGCACCAGGCTCTGCGCTTCGCGGTAGCCCCCCGCGCCCTGCTGCATGCCGCCGGGTGGCTCGGCGTGCACGATGGAGGCGCTGGAGGTGAGCAGGCTGTAGTGGTTAGACGCTGCGGTCGCCATGACTCTCGGAGCCGGACTGAGCGCTCCGGTTAAAGGAGCCGCGCATTTGACAGTTACTTTTTCGCCTCGGGCTCCCTCTCCTCGCTCGCTCTTTCTGTCTCCTCTCTCTCCCACAGCGGGCAGCTCCGACGCCCGCTCCGACGCCTTCTGTTGCTGCTCCTGCTATTACTGCTGCTGCTGCCGCCGCCGCCGCCTCCCGCCCGCCCTCGCTCTCTTTCTCCTCCTCTCCCTCCTTCTCGCTCTCGCTCACTCTCTGACTAGCTCGGCGCTCCCCCCTCTCCCTGCTCTCTCCAGCTCTCTCCCGCTCTCTTGGCAGCGCCGGCTCGCAGCGGCACGCGCCTGGGCCCCGCCCCCTCCGCCCCCTCCCATTGGCTCCGCGCCCTTTGATTTACGTGGATACCGCTAGCAACCTCCCAGGCCGGCGCCACTGATTGGCGCAGAGCTACTCCCTCCCCCTCCCCCGGGCTCGGAGTCCTCCTAGCCCTCCTCCCAGTCCCCTTCGCCTCCTGATTCAGATTCTCTCAGTTCTCACCCCCCCTCTTCTTCCTCACCCGGGGCCTCCTCCGCCCTCTCTCGGATGGGCCCCACCCCCCATCTGTCTCCCAGGCAGAGAAGCCGGGCAGGGGGGCGGTCCCGGTGCTCTTATCGACCACAGACACTTGGAAGACTTGGATTGGGGTGGGGGGCGGGAGGCAGTGGTGTCCACTTTCGTTTCCCAATAGGGCTTTAAGATAGGGAAACGGAGTGGGTAAGGGAAAAGCTGGGTCGCACCGAGCCAGCGGGAGTCGGATTTTTATTCACCTAGGGACACACACACAGTGTGTATCTCTTAAACCTAGAGCTAAGAGCCAGACTTGTTCCCCTGTTCAACTCTCCTTGCATCCCAGGGTTAGAATTTCAGTGCACAAGTGTCTCTTGCTCCAGGGTGTGCGGATGCTTCTGCCCAAAGCTCTTCTCCTTCCCCTCTACCCAGCGGCTAGCACAGGCTCTCTTCCTTTTAGGTTCCAGGCCCAATTGTCTCCCACTCCCTTGCGGAAAGAACCCCGAGAGAGGCAGGCTCAGCCCGCGCCGCGGCTTGTAAGTCACTCCCATCAAGGCTCAGAGTTGCTTGCTCTGACAGCGTAGCGGTCTGAACTGAAAACAAAACAAAACTCTAAAAGGCTCTCCGTCAGATTCGCACGCCGGCGCGTGCAGTTTTTGGTTTAGAAAACTAGAAGCCTGCGTGGGCTCCGTCTTGTGCGAGGCTGCCGGACTGCTGGCCAGGGGTGTGCGGCCTCGTGGGGGCGGCGCAGTCGCCAAAGGCCGCTCCGGGAAGCCGCGCGGAGGGGCTGCGTGCGCGATTCCCCATGCTCCTGCCGCTGGCAGGTGCAACTTTTCCGTTAGCCCCTTCGGAAGGAGGAAGAGTGTGTGAAGCAAATGGGCTGATGTCAGGGGAACCTTACTAATCAGTAACTTCTGTGAGCGCTAGCGGGTGGGGTTAGTCTATGTCTTTGGCGCTCCCTGGCCAAGCTCCCAGCTCAGCTTTCAGCAGTGAACTCCAGAGCAAGACTACGGGACCATGCACCCGCAGCGCCGCTCTACGGAGCGCGGGCGCGTCGCGCCATCAGTTCCTTAGTCGCCCAGAGCAGGTGCCGCCTGCGAGTTTCCGAGCCTGCAAGCCCGGTAGCTAGAACTTGGGCGCGGACCCAGGCTGGAGCGGCGTGACCGCCACGCAGGGCCGGGTGTGTACATGGCGCTGTAAAGCGAATCAACAGTTACTGCTGGGAAGGGAATGACAGACCCCAGGGAACCTGGATCGCGTCCCCACCTCTCACCCCTGGCTCTATCGCTGGTTTTGCCGGCGGTCGTAGGCTTGAGAGGGCAGCCAAATCAACGCTCAGAGGGAGCATTTTGGGGCCTCTGAGCATCTGAATCCAGACAGCAGACTGGAGCGGGCCAGAAAATTCATCATGACTAACAAGGAGTCATGCTCTTTGCAGAGCGGCTGAGCTGTTTATAAATCACCACGTTGAGCACCCGCCCGGGCAAGACGCTTTGGCTGAGAATTTCCACGTGTCCTGTGTTTATGAGAGTGTGTGGGGGAGAGAAATGGATAGGGGAGGGGCGAGCCCACAGGCCGCCAGCAGGACGGACCTGCACCCCCACCACGCGCGCACCCGCGCGGCGAGGCGAGGCGAGGACACACACAGCGTGTCGCTCCGTCCCAGCGCAAGCGCGGGGCCACTCTGGCCGCGCGCCTAGGGGCTGCTAGGAATCCCATAACTTTGTCTAGCTAGGAAAAAATGAAAAAGTCCGAGCCTCAGCGCGCAGACTCAGCGACTGGTGCCCGCGGCTCCTCAACCGCGAGCCAAGGGGCTGGGTGGCGGGCAGAACCGCCTTCTCCCGACTTCGGCCTGCGTCCCCTGTGCTAGGCGCGTGACTTTCCCTGGGCCTTGGGGAGCGCACAGACAGCCCGCCAGCCGCATCTTCTCCTGACATGTCGTGCCTTTCTTTTCCCGGACCTGGGAGCTCAGAGCTCCCCCGGACAGAAGAATCCAGCCCTGGGGAAGGACCGCGTCCGAGTGCTAGGCAGCTCATACTTCTCCCCCACCTTTCTGGGTCAGGTGTCTGCTTTTCTCTGGACTTAATTTCACATTTCTCGAGGCAATGCCTTCTGCAGCCCATAGGATGATACACTCGAGAGAAGAATGAAGTTTTCAAACACGTCTCGGAGGGAACTGAGGCGGCCTGGCTCTGAATCAATTTAAAAGTTCCTCCTCCTCTTATCTTTCTCATCACACCCCACCCCACACCCCCGCCCTCCTCCCGGCATAGGGCACTAATGTGAGGGGACAAGAATAGGCTGCACGTGTACATCAAAACTTCCTGTTTGCGATAGGATATCACCGGCGATTAATGCTGAGATCCTTCCCATGTTGACTTCCCAGGTCTCAACTCCACCCTCCACCCCCGTCTCATTTCGCTGGCGGCGGGCCGAGGAGCCGAAACGTTCCCAACAGGGTTTAATATACCCAATAAATCCCCGGGAGTACACAAAGCAATAGCCTACCCGGGGCCTCAGTCTCTGCACCCCACCCCCACCCCCAAGCGCGGCCAATCACCGGGCGGGCCAGGCTGGGCGCGCACCGCGGCTCTGAGCACCACCTCCCCACGAGCTACCGCCGCCTCCCCTCCAGGCGCCCGGGGCCCGGTTGGCGCGAACGCCGGGTTCCGAGCACCCTTGCTTCCTTGTCTGCCTCTCAACGCGGCACCTCTTCGGGGCTCCCGAAACCTGAGCTCTCGCAGGTTTTAGATACAGACTGGGGCTTCTCCACCGGTTCCTCCCCCGCCCCGGGCTCTCGGGGCCAATTCTTTGGGCTGACCCTGTCAGGGCAGAGTCCGCGCGTCTGCCTGCCATTCTCCGCCCGCATAAAAGCACGTTGAAGGTGTCTCGGGCAGACACCTCCAGGTTTTGATTCAGTTTATTCCCTTTCACTGTTCAAAGCAGCTGTTCAAATACACAGGCTGCTTACGTTGACGTGGAGAGGATTTCAAACAACGCTAAAATGCTTTGAACTGACAAGGTGTCTTGATATCTCCCTCACTCCATCCAGCACAGCTCCTCGAGATCACTAGCTAGGACAATGGCTGAGCAGGCGGTTCGAGCGGGCCTTGCCGCCTCGGTGCGCGGACGGCCGAGTGTCCTAAGCCCCTTCTGCAAGGACAGGATGGAGGCACCGGTAAGGAGATGCTGGCGCCACCCCAGCTTCTTCTCCCAGGTCCGGAGGAACCTCTACTCAGTCAGTACCCTGAGCTGGACTTGTCTGAAGAAATGGAGCCGACTCCCTCTTGCCGGGGTGCACTGAGTGGAGGGGAAACATCTTAGAATAACAGAACTACACCAAAAAGACACCCATGTTATCTCTCACACTTTCACACTCCTCGAGATAGTGAGCCGGACCTGGATCTTAGTAGCACCCAGTACCTTGACACAAACCTCCCAAATTTCCACCTGAGTAACAGTTATGGGGTCAATCCATGCACTGTAACTTGAACTCTAATTTATTAACTCTTTCATCTAGTAAAGACACTCACACCATATATAAAATAGCATTTATTTATTTCTATATACCAGGAGTTGGCAGAAAACCCACCATGACCACTCCCATACATTGAGCTGGAGGCACACAACTACTAAAACAGAGGTGAAATGATATTCATTTGATCTTAATTTTTTCTTATTTATGTAGTCCCAGGATAATAGAATCAGGAAACAAAAGAAAACAGAAAGAATTTTCTGAGGAGATGGCCATTGGGGGAGTGGAGGTAGCACTTGGTTTAAACCTAGGTAAAACTAGAAAAAGAAACTGCTGTTTCTTTTTTCATATATCCCCCTTGGAGGATCATGTTTGAATGTCCCTACTCCTCCTCCTCTTTTTAAAAAGCCTTGTCTCAGTCATTCATTCCTGTGCTTCCTGCTCTTCTGCTAGACCCCAGCAGCTGTTTGATTTGGTGAGACCCCCCTCCAACCTCTGAGTGGAACTTCTTTGCTAAGGGCCTGCAGAATGTTAAAACTGAGGCTCTGGCTTCAGAGCTAGAGCTTTGAACAGCCAATCCACACAAAAAGGCAGCTGGCTGCTTTAATGAAAACTGCCATAAAGCTTCAAGAACTTTAGCTTTGGGGGATGCATTTATAAGGAACATGGAAAATGCATTTCCAAGTTGCTGGTTCTTGGGAGAGACATAATAAACATTTACCAAAAAAAAAAAAAAAAAGGACAGAACTTATTATCTTTAATTATGCAGCAGCACATTTTTTCCTGAAGAAATAAAGCTTCCATATAAATTTGTATGTAACTATCTATACCTACATTTTGCAAATTCCTAAATGTGCATCTGTCCTTATGTAATAAAAGGTCTTGAAAATGAAAAGTTTTCTGAAAGTTGAAACTCTCCTACGTCATATGCTTGGCAACTCTGTCCATACCTCACATACAAACAATTCTATTTTACCTTCACTACTGTGTAAGCCAGTGAAATATAATGTCCTTAATTCAGTATTTGAAATAAAATTATCTGTATTTGTAGATACTAATATCTTTCCCTTTTTCTTCAAGTTATAAATTTTATCATTAAAACAGTCCCCCCTTTGTAGTCTGCAAGTGAATATTTTATAGACAGGGATGGCTTGAAGACATCTAACACCATGTCACCCAGATAGTCTAGCTGTTTCAAGGATTACTTTGAGTAATTTATCAAAGGAAGCCTGCTAAATCCTGAACAGTGAATATGAGGCCTTAGGAGGGAGAAAACATAAAGGAAGCATTCCATCTGTGTGTAAGATAAATTCTGTTTGGAGGAGTTAATATAGCTTGCTTATACGAAATCTCAGAAACAGAACAAAAATCTCAGAAACAGAACAGGAGACAATTGGTGGCTTCCAGCTTGCTTCCCGCAAATTCACTTTCAAAGGACTAACAGTTAAATGACCTCTTAACAATGGAGCCTAAAGGTGTCTGTGTGTGTGTGTGTGTGCATGTGTGTGCGCGCGCACGCACACACAGGCACGCTCCCATTTTCTCCCCCTAGCCTTAAAGCAGGTGGATGGCTGGCCACCAGTAGGGGATGACAACTCTTTGATAAATTAAAGTGATTTCAGCAGAAACCTCCTTAGCTCTAAAGCATTTGGAAATGTACTGAAATGAAGCTCTTGCTAGAGCTCCTGGCTTCTCTCATCCTCTGGAGCAATTTTCGAAGAGGAAGGCAAGCTAGGGACGAGTGCACTAACATACACCTGCGCACAGAGGCGGGCTGGGGAAGTGGGAGGTGGGTGTACTCAGCTATTTCACTGAAGCCATTTCCAAGGGCTGGGGCGGTTGGCCCTGGGATAAACAGGCGTATTTGGTTGAAGTTGGACTTCAGTTCTCTTATTCTGCCTGCACACAGCACGAATGCAAATCCTTCTGAAGTGTACAAGTGCACTTAACAATTGTGTCGTTAGTGTCCGGGAGGACGGCGGGGGGGATGGGGGGTGGGCGGCGAGGGGAGCAGGTGGTGCACGGGCGGGAGAGATGCTTTTCTGGAGAGCAGTTAACCACAGCCGTAATAACTGTGGGCCAAAATCTTCTGCTAGGTCTCAGAGTTTCGAATCTGTCATTCTAGACAGCCTTTGGACATCATAAAGTTAGGGATGATTGTATCTGTAAAGACAGGTTTCCAGAATTTGAGTCCTGGGAACACAGGGGCAGACGTTGGCCGGAAGAGGAGGCAGGAAGAGGAAGCCTTAGGCAGATTTGGAGCAGGGAGACCTCCTGGCTCCTCTGGTCTTGTCTGAGAGTTTTCGATGGTAATCTAGGGCAGCCGGGTCCCAGCATTAAATGCAAAATAGGAAAACAGAACACGGCCGAGTCATAGGCCTGATCATATTAACGCCCTAGGTCAGAGGGAGAGAATAATGACTAGGCACGGAGCTCAGTTCGTGGAAGGGAACTTAATTAACCTTGGGAGAGTGAAAGAAAGTCAGAGATCATGCCTAGTACTTCGGTCTTGGGTGCTTATATTAATGTGTGTGTGTGTGTGTGTGTGTGTGTATGGGGTGTGGGTGTGTGTTGGGCGGGGGAGAGGTGTAGTCTGCTCTATGCATTTTTCTAATATATATATTTTTAACCCTGGAAAAAGCTGGAGTTACTCCTCAGGGCCAAATACCCACACAATCCCCACAGGGAACTCCCCTGCGGGAGCCCCCGAACTCGGTAGTGAGGTCCTGTGTCCTAGCCTCGGCCCGCGTGGGGGATCACTGGCGGTAGAAAGCAAGAGCTAAGGCTTCCCAGCGCCCTGGACTGACCCCGGGAGGGACTGCTGTGGAAAGGATGGAGGTGGGGGTGGCGGGGAGGGATGTTCCGTGGTCGAAGAGCGCCCAGGCAGGTCCTGGCTGGGATCCGGGGGGGAAGACGAGGGCGAGAAGCAGGAGGCCGGGCCATTGTCCAGGGAGGGCGCATTTTTATCCGGATGCTGCTGGTTGCTATAGCGAGGAGGGAAATCCAAACAGAAAGGCTCAGTTCGCCTCCCTTGGGCCTGGGAGCAGCCCTCCCTCCTCTTAACCAAAATAAAAGTGCCGCCTGGGGCCTGGCACCCTTTCCCTGAGAGCCGACTGCGGGCTCGAGGAGAAGGGCCCGGAGGACCCGGGCACTGAGCAAGGGAAGGGGGGCCGGCCCCGCGGGGAATGGCCAAGCAGCTTACTGCTGGAGCGGGCGGAAAGCCCCAGCTACCCTCCCCCTTTCGTCCCCCAGCCCAACTGTTTTCCTGCCCCTATTTTGTTTAGGAAAAATCCCACAACTTTCTCCAACTTATGCCTTCCCAGTGGTTGAAACCCCTTCTCCGCCTGGGCTGATGGCAGCGATTCCGCGTTTAAGGCGCGGTCCTAGCACAGGGACCCGCACGCGGCGTCGACAGTGTACAGAGGAGCGGCAATACCAGCGGCGGAACGGCCTGTTAGGAGAGTTTAAAAATCACTCAAAGGAAAACCTTACTAGAAAAAAGTGTAATTGCAAATTTCTCACATTTAAAAGAGACTTTTATTTTGCAGTAGGTTTTTTTTTAATGTCTTGCTATTCAACTTTGAAAACAGTGTGTGAAGGGAAGGTTACAATGAAGACTTTTTACCGCTTGTAATTTCTCCAATAGTATAGTTCAGAAGAGTGAGGGGCAAAACAGTAATATTTAGTTAATGGTGAGCTGTTAGCTTCAGAAAATTTCGAGTTTGTTCTTTTAAAAGGGCTGTTGTATAGTCTCCTCTATCTCAGATAATGAGTTAAGATTTTATTTGTAGGGACAAGTTATCTATACCAGAAGGACGTGGATAGTTGGAACTTGAAAAATTGATTCTCTCTTACTCTCCTGTGACTTTGAAAGTCAGCCCCATCTCTCTTTGTTTCTTTCTGTCTGCCTTTTGCCTAGAAGCAGCATGAAAAACTAGACAGAAAAACTTTTGTTTGACCTTATGAAGCCATTTGAAAGGCATAGTCAAAGCATTTTTCTACACCCTCTATTTAAAATATATGCTTTCCTTTCCAATGACAAATTCCTTTTTAAAAAAAGTTCACATAACTTTGTAAAAAGTCTCTTAATTCACAACGATATCCACATTTAAAAAATGCTTGAAAGAAATCATGTTAATGAAGAGAACATTTGCAGTAATTTGGAGGTAATTATCAGAATCACTACATACTCGCAGAGGCTAGAACAATACGTGTTCAGAGAAAAGCAAAACACATTATTTTAATAGTCTGATATGCAAACTATGGACCGTTCAATTATGTGGCTTAATAATGCATACATGATGTGATCTTGTTATTGGGAAGGGTAGGTTTGTGATGAGTCACTCCTAAGACCAAGAGTGCTCTCACATCCAGTAAAATCCATTGCCATGGATCAGGGGCCCATGCCAAACTACACTTAAGAGAATAAAAATTAATGACTGAGAATTTGAGCGTTAAATTAACATTAATTATATGACCTGCATGCTGGAAAGATTAAATTTCTTACGCCCTAATTAGATAACGTCTCCTCATACATCAAACAATTTCTATTTTCATTTCCAGGTTTCAGGAATACAATGCAAAGTGCTGAGAGGCAGTAGTTGAGGATTTTCCTTCTCTGAAGTCAGAGTCTGGGGGTGTCTAGCCACCATCTCCACTGTTTTCCTTTCTTTCCTTGACTGCATCAAAATAGGAGGTCATATTGTTAAAGAATTAAGCTCGTTCTCCACCTTGCACTAACAATGATAATTGGAGAGCAGGGAGTTGGTAGGCGGTCCCCAGGTAGACCTGGAACATTACAGGGACCTTTTACAGCTGCCCCAAACAAGCCTAGGTCACCAGTCAACGTCTCAGTCCAGGAAAATTAAGCGGCAAGACACCTGCAAGTAATGCCCAACCAAATCGCACCACGCATTCGTTTCTAGTAGAAACGCCTCAGCTAGAAATGCAAGGACGAAACTTGATCCAAAGCGTGTTTGGAACATAAAAATTGTTTTCTTGGGGGGCATGAGGGACACACAACCAAAAGCTAAGACAACAGCACTCATTTCCTTCGTGAAGAGGTTTACTACAGGTTTGTCAGCCATTTCCTCAACAGTGCCCTGACATTTAGAAATCTCACAATACGCTGGCCACAGGCGTCCACGCCGACGCAGCCAGCTCAGCCTCTGCCTGACTCTGTCCGGGATGAACACAGGGCAGGCCTCGGCCACAAGTGGGGAGTGAGAGAGTTTGGAGGGGATGTCTCCTCAACTTGACAACCTGTTGCTGATGGAGAGGGAGCAGGGAAAAGGAAGGTGTGTGGGGGGGGAGCAGTACCTCCTCCCACCAGGATAGGTGGTCGGTGGTGGCACGTTCCTTCTCCCAGTTCCTAAGTTGCCACTTGGGGTACCCGGGCTCCGAAGAAAGCTGCTAAATGGACTCGATTTGGAAACTGCGCAAAGACTTACATTCTTGAGATTAGGATTCAGTTTCCTCCTAGATACACAGTGTGGCCCCAGTCCTCTCACATTCCCCGCGCTGCCTCCCCCTTCCTCCTAGCCTCACCTTTCCTAGGGACAGCAAATGCGGGGACCTTTCGGACAGCTGCCCTGAACTTTGGGCAGGACCGGCGGACCAAGATTAAAACCTCAAAGCGGGCGATTCTAAGTCACTCAGAATAGAGTTTTCACGAGTCAGTGTTTCAATTCAGCCACTTTCAGGCTTCTGGAGAAAAGGGCAGGCGTGCGTGAGCGCGAGTCGACGCGGTCGTAAATAGTGACTTCCAAGGCAGGGGAAGGGGAGTGTTAGCAAAGTTAGCAGAGACGGCAGAGGCGGGGTGGGGGGTGGCCTCTGAGGGCAGGTTTTCCATTCCTTGGGGCAGTCCGCAGGTGGAGGGAGGGTCGCCCCGCGGGGGGGAATGCGGGCAGGGGAAGGTGGCGGGAAGGGGTTCGGGACAGGGAGACACTCTCCGAGGCTCCTGGCCGGGCGGCTCCTCCCGCTGCGGACTCGCCCCTGGTTCTCTGCTGTCTGCCCCACAGCAAGAGCCAGCGCTGCGCGGCCACCGCGCACTGCGGAACGCACGCTCTGACTTGGCAGTTACTTCGCGAACTCCAAGATCAAGTGGAATCCGATCTCTGGGTTGGAGTGGACCTGAAAATTAGTCCGCCCCGTATTTGAGGCTGGAAAATTCCCGCCGCAGTTCCCTGCAGAGCCTCGAGCCCTGGGATTGTGGAGATGGGGAGGCGGGGCGGGGCTCCGAGGCCCGGAGAGGCGCCTGCACCCAGTCCTGCGAGAGCCAGGGGCTTTTGGAAAGACTGGCGACATTTGAAACTTGGCGCGCGCTCTCTCCCTCCCACGCTCCCTCTGCACTTTGAAGGGGTTCCGAGGGGAGGGCCTAAGGATTCAGGGTAATAAAGGTAGAGGAGAGTGAAAACGACTAGAAGATGGTCCTGCCTTCCCGAACAATACATAAACCTCTCCTAAGAAGGCTCTATTTTGGCAAGGCAAACGCCTCTCCTGGCAGGTCCACAGAATCAGAACGTCTCAGCTGTTGTGGCAGGAACTTTGCAGCCCCACTACTTGGGCAGAGAGAAGCCTCCGCTCGCTCCCCACAGCTCCATACCCCCGTCTCCGCAGCGCTGTTTTAAGTATTTCTCCTTTTCGCAGACCTGCCCCCTATCAACCTCCGCGTCCCTGAGAGCTAGCCTTTGCTCCAACTGGTTACTCCTTTTAGAAATTGGAAAATCAATACTAGTTTAGCCTCTTCCGTGAGATGAAGCACTGTCGAAACGCACAGGGAGGGAACCCGCGCCATCTGACTCCTGGGCGGACCAAAGCAATGCCCCTGCCCCCTGGATAATTTACATAGAAATTTACAATGAATAATGTTCTTGGGCGCTTCTGAAAACATACTGTGGCTAGTGGCATTATTATAAGCCCCAGGACACACTTCTTACGTATTCTCTAGTCGTGGTTGAAGTTTGGTTAAATGATTGATCAGAAGTTTGCACCGTGGGTGTTTATTCTTCCTGTTTTCTTAAACCGCGTCTTGGATGGTTTCCTGTCAGTTTTCAGATGCCATTTGCAGCACAAACAGATTTCATATGCCTACTGCAGATTGTCTTCAAAGTTCTAGTTTAAAGAGCATTATGTAAGCCTCTCTCTATTTACATAAGAGCTTTAACTCAAACCTCTCGGAAAACCATTTATTACCAATGGAAACCCGTCCAGGGGAGCAGCATAACCGACCTGTATCTTTATGACGCTTTCAAAAACAGCAGTAGTTTATTCTTTCTGGGGGTGGGGTGGGGGAAGTAGATGTAACAAAGATTTGGAGTACTTGCATTTTTATTCAGCTTGGTTTTGTATCATTTGAGTATTATTCTTAAGCTTAATTTAGTCAGTGGGGACTTTTATAGGATCCACTTTTTAAATCGTGTGGTCAGCACTTATCTAGACCACAGAGATGGCCCTGTCTCTCTTCCTCAAGTTGAATCCTAAATGTGAGAACAAATGTCTTTTAGTTAGTAGAATCAATTAAGTATAATTTTTACTAAAACTACTAAAAGGATTCCTGAATAATGCTCACTGTAAGCCAAAGTCAAGCAATAATAAAATATATATAATAAAGTTTCCTTTAAATTTTTTTTTGCCACTTTTACTCTTTCCGTTCCCCTCCCCATAAATAACCACTTTTATTTGTTTAAATGGGTATCTATCTCTTTTCCTTCTCTTGTTCCTTCATTCTTTCTTTACATATTCTTACTAAACTTTATATGTATATAGATAGTAGGAATTATATATATATATAGGAAAGGGGCCTGGAGAGATAGGAAACTTAGTTATAGGGAGTTCAAAATTGTGATAGTTTAAGGAAGGCCAATATCTTGCCCCATATCACATAGGACACTAGTTTTCAGGTATTGTTCTATCTTTGTTATTGCATTAGCTGAAAAATAAGTCACTTAGACATTGGCACCTAAATGTCATTAGAAAGAATCAACAAGGTTCTTGCAGACTTCTTTGCTTAATTGTTAGGCCATTAAAAACTGGAAATACTTCAAGAGAATTCTTAGAGTCTAAGGTTCTTCCTGGTGACAGTCTTATATTTAAATGACCTACCATTTCCTTGCAGACTCAAGGCCGATGCCATTCTTCAGCCATGTCTCCAACAAGGAACTTCTTTTGTGGAGAAAAGGGACTAGATTTCCAAACATCCTCTCATAGTTTGCCTGTTCTAAGATATAATTAAATGGTGGTACGGGTAGTGTTGTTATAAAGAGAAATTGCAAATTAGACACGTTGTGCCTGGGGTGCACCACCACCCTCCAGCCCTTTCCTCACTCTTCCTATCAACCTGACCACACAGGTTCCAGACCTGCCCTTTGGGACATTTCAACCCATACAGATTCCTTCCTCTGAGGGACTCCTTACTATTGCCTTACCTGTTATCATCAACCAGATAAGGTAATAAGGTAATCAATATGAGGTGTTAAGAGATGATAAATGCTAAGAGACATTTGCCTTTTCCAAAAAAAGCTTGGAGGGTCCATGCTATAGGTCCAAAACAATGTATCTCAGTAGTGTAACTGGAATTTAAGACTGTAGTTGGCAGATGGAAAGGATATTTTAGGCTGGAGGAATTTGCGGCATTCCTAAAATATAGCCACATGGCCATGAGTCACCTTCTTTGTCCTCTCTTAAAGACCAGCTCTACCTCTGTGAGCTACTCAGATATGAAATTTCTACTGTAAAAATAATGCCATTGAATTTTTATTAGTAATTGTGCAGTGTTGGAAAAGTTTTAATGGGATTGGGGTTGTATTGAAGAATTTACTTCTTTTAGTAATAGGTTGAACTGATCCCATTCTGGGGAGAATGAGCCATGACTGGCCAATGAAAGTATTGCACATTGTAGTGATTGGTTTAGGAAGGGCACATGACCTAAGCAGACCAATCAAGGCAACTCAACATTGGCCTCATAACTTTGGCCATAATAGTGAGGGAAGGGAAAACTAGTTAAAGCTCTGGTTATCTTATTATACTAAGGTATAGAAAGTATAAGCCTTCAACTTCTAGGAGCTCCTGTTGTGAAGACAATGTGCTTGAGGAAAACCATTGCAGAGAAAAGCAAAAGAAAGAGAAAGATATGATATAATTGAACCACTGGATTCATCTGTGCTTAAAGTGCATTCTTGGACTTTTAATTTTTTATTTTTTATTATTATTATTTTTTAAGACAGATTCTTGCTCTGTTGCCCAGGATGGAGTGCAGTGGCATGGTCTTGGCTCACTGCAACCTCCTCCTGAGCTCAAGCGATCCTCCCACGTCAGCCTTCTGAGTAGCTGGGACCACAGGCATGTGCCACCACGCCTGCCTAATTTTATTTTTTTTGGATTTTTTTGTAAAGAGAGTTTCACCATGTTGCCTAGGCTAGTCTCGAACTCCTGAGCTCAAGTGATCTGCCTGCCTCCACTCCCAAAGTGCTGGGATTACAGGCAAGAGCCACCACATCGGCATGGATTAGGGTTATTAATACTTTAAAGTTTGGAGGAGGAGTCCCAAGGAGCTAGCACTCACCTCTGAAGAGGGAGTGCTACTCAGCTAGTGCTAGTGATGCCAGGTGAGAAAAATGGTCTTGAAGAGTTGAGGTTGAAACCTCAGGAGGCATTGCCAGCTGTTGCTGGTGTTTCTGAGGGGGGCAGGGTATGATGAGGCTGCTTCTGGGAGTGCCAAATAGAGTTGGAGATGGAAAGACATTGCTGCTGCCAGGATAAAGTATCATTGCTCTGGTGACACTGACAGGAAGAGCAAGCAAATAAAAAGGAACAAGTCCCCCTCTGCCCTCTCCCTGTCTTCCAGTTTCTCTCTACATACTCTTTTTGACAGATTCAATGGGTTCAGCTAACAAAGTAATCTGAAGAATTCCAGGCCTAGTTTCACAAGGCAAGATCTAGTAGGGGGAGATTTAGAGCTGAAGGACAATAGCTTAATAATATGCTTGTACACATATCAGAAAAAACCTTTTGTCCAATAACAACTTTGTGCTTATGTTTAGTAAAATGTAACTATCCTTCAGAAGATGGTCTCACTCTCTAGCCTCCCTCCCCAAGAGGATACTCAAGTTTTCCATAGGTGTTGTTTTCATATATGGACAATTAGTCACCTAAATAATGAATTGTCAATTTTACCACCACCAACACTCCTTATACAACACAATAGAGAGAAAAAAAGAAATAGAAATATATGTGATAAGCAAGGAAGAAAATATGTGTAGCTGCTACTGCCCATGTTTCTAGAATTGGTCACAAGACTATAGTTAATTTTCATAACCTTCTTTGTCTACTAACTGGTCTATATTTCTTTGGCTTTCAGCCATCATTTCAGCCAGTTCTTTACCTGGCAAAAGCCCCATACTTCCATTATGAGAAGTTTTAATCCTCAGTTATTCTGTCTTTTCTTGATTTCTTTAGTATTCTTTTAACTTTTAGTCTTATAAATGAAAATTCTGAGAGGCATCCCAGTGAGTCCTCTGGTTTTTCCTCCACCTATGTTACATAGCTGTAGCCAAATTCTCCTTGCTAATCAGGATCAGCTCCCACAGTCATTAGAGTAATCCCCTTCTTTGCCTATTGGCTCAGTGGCATGAGGATCCTAAAATAGACAGGCGACAGTCTCAACTTTCAGTTCAATGGAACAATTGTTATGTCTGCTTGTAGAAGTTTTCCTTCTGTGAGAATTAGAACCTCTAAACCAGAAGAGCACCAACTTGTGGGGAATGGAAAGCAAAACTTCTGCTACTGGGTTACCAGATGGAACAGTGACACTGACTACTAGACTCCCGCATTCTGGCCATGGGAGAAACAGCACCATATGTTGGCCACTGATTCAAAGCATATGATGGCATTTTATAAGACATAGCCCCAAACTTTTAGGATATTCTTAACTGGAATGATAATGATTCTTCATAGATCATTTCATCATTTTGTCAGTCCAGTGCATAAGTGATGGGATACTGTGATATGACCAGTGAATTCCATGGACATAAATTCATTATTGTACTTCTTTTGTTGCTGTGTTAAGGTTTTTGGTCAAAGGTAATATTGTGTGGAATTAAACAATGTTGCACAGAATATAGTGACAGACTTTCTATAAGTCCATGATGGTGGTGCTGTTGGAAGCAGTGAGAAAAGAGAAGGAAAACGCATTTCTAGACTACCTGTACATTACAGTTAGAAGTAATTGTTGTTGTATACATGAGGCAAGGTATCCGGTGTAATCAATGTACCACAAAGTAGCTGGCTGCTATTCCCAGGGAATGGTGTCATTTGGGGACTTAGCACTGGTCTCTGTAGTTTATGCATTGTGCAATGGCAGCCAAAGATCAGCCTTGATGAAGAGAAGCCCATGCTGTGGAAGCAATGCATAGCTTCCACCCCTGCTATCATGACTGTATTGCACATTCATTCAGTAAGCACCCAAGTGGCTAGGGAAGAGGCCACCTGGTATCTACAATATCTCATTTTTTAAACTCGATCTTGATTATTGAGGGCCTTATCTGCAGTGGATGACTTTGGGTGAACATATGTCTTTGCACTCCATGTGGAATCTATTCATAAATATCTTCTTCAGTATTTCTTGCCATTTGTGTTCTGATCTTGTTCTTAACCATCAAACCTAACCAGTGGTTATTAGCCACTGCCTATGAATCAGTGTAGATCTATATTTCTGGCTATATCCAGTCCTGAGAAAGGAAGTGATACACTTTGGATGTTTGTCCCCTTCAAACTTCATGTTGAAATGTGATCCCTAATGGTAGAGGTAGTGCCTAATGGGAGGTGTTTGGATCATGGGGGTGGATCCCTCATGAATAGCTTGGTGCCCTTCCTATGGTAATGAGTGAGTTCTCATTCTATTAGTTATCATGAGATCTGATTGTTAAAAGGTCTGGCACCTCCCCACTCTCTCTTGCTTCCTCTCCTTGTCTTGCGCCCTCTCCCTTTGCTCTCTCTTTGCCTTCCACCATAATTGTAAACTTCCTGAGGCTTCACCAGAAACTGAGCAGATGTTAGTGCCATGATTGTGCAGGCTGCAGAATCATGAGCCTAGTAAACCTCTTTTCTTTATAAATTACCCAGCCTCAAGCATTCCTTTATAGCAATGCAAAACAGACTAACACAGGGGGCAACCAAATGTACTCTTCTAATTTCTTTCTTCTAGAAGGATTTCCCTTCCCCACTGTCTTTCAGGGACACTCCTGATTAGGGCTATAATGTTGCAGGTATCTACTTCTAATAAATGGTCCATGCCCATTCAGGATTTCCTTGTATTTAAATCAAAGTCAACTGATTAGAAGCCTTAATTATATCAGCAAAACCCATTTACCTTTGCCTTATAACATAATCATGGAACTGATATCCCATCACATTCAGAAGTCCCATCTACAGTGAAAGGGAGGTTAATTATACAATAATGTGGATCAGTGGAGGTCACCCTACCATATTATCATCCCATTTTTAGTAACATTTTCACTCAACATTATGTCTTTCATATCCATCTATTCTTTTTAATATTGGTATCTATTGTACTGAGTCTAATTGCCACACGTTTCCTCATTACAAACATCCACGATGGTTTACTTTTCTTCTCTCAGTTATGAACACTGAACTTCTATTAATAACTTGTTGCCACTACAAATAATTCTACAATAAACAGATTATTGTATGTTCTTTTCTGAACATACGTAATAGTTTTCTCTCTATATATATTCAGATATCCAGGGGGATTTTTTTTTGCATTACAAGGTGTTCAAATACTTAATTTGACTGAATAGTGTGCCAAATTGTTTACCCAAGTGGGTACACCAGTCTACATTTACACCAGCAGTGTATGATGATCCCTCTATCCCAGGGAGACAATGTGATTTATTGTTCAACTGCGGACGCTTTTGACAATAAAAGCAGGTGCTAATAATTATGCTGAAAAACAAGTGTAAACCAGGACTGTCTCAGACAAATTGGCATGTATGGCTACCTTGCTGTATCCCCACCTTGCTGTATCCCCACATCCTTGCCAAATTGTTGCTGTCCATTTTTCTAATTCCTGTTAGGCAAATAGGTATGAACGTGTATCTCCGTTATTTTATTTTATTTTTCTCTCATTATGTTTGAGAACCCTTTTGTATGCTTTCTAGGCTGTGGGATTTTATTTTCTTTAAATTACCTGCTTATATTTATTGTCCATTTTTCTTTGGTTGAGATTGCTAAAGACTTTTTTTACATTCTAGAAATTAGTAATTATCAATTGTAAACATTGGTGATATAATCACCCTTTCTACTTCTGTTAACATTATCCAAGATATCCTTTATTGAACAGAAATCTTTAATCTTAATGTAATCACATGCATCAGTGTGGTAGATACAGTGATGTATGGTTCAAATCCCTCTTTAAAGAGAGATTTGTTACCTTGGCTACTGGAGGTGCTATTTGCAGACAGACTTAAATTCTCAGCCACGAATTGTCTCAGCTGGATGCCCAATTCTATTCTATTAGTCTATATGTTGATCCTTATGCCAGCACCATACTATCTTGATTACTGTAGCTTTGTCCTGTAAGTTTTAAAATTGGGAAGTGTGAGTTCCCCAACATTGTTCTTTTCAAGATTGTTTTGGGTATTCTTTGTTCCTTGCAATTCCAAATGCATTTTAGAATCAGTTTGACCATTTCTAAAAATAATGCAGTCAAAATTTTGATAGAAATTGAATTGAATCTACCTATCAATTTGGGAAGTATTGCCATCTTCACAATATTTTCTCCCTATCCATGAACATGGGATATCTTTTCATTTATTTAGGTCTTCTTGAATTTCTTTCAACATGTTGTATAGTTTTCAGTGGACAAATCTTGCCCTTTGGTTAAATTATTTCTAAATACTTTACTGTTTTTGGTGCTATTGTAAATTAAATTGTTTTCTTAATTTCATTTTCAGATGGTATATAGAAATGCAACTGATTTTTATGTGCAATTACATACCACATAATAATGTTTAGGTCAACGTTGGACTGCATATACAATGATGGTCCCAGAAGATTATAATAGAGCTGAAAAATTTCTATTGCCTGGTGATGCCATAACCATCGTAATGTCATAGTGCAATCCATTACCTTTTCTATGTTTAGATATGATACACAAATACTTACAATTGTGTTACATTTGCCTACACTATTCAGTAGAGTAATATGCTGTACAGGTTTGTAGAGTAGGAGCAATAAGCTATACCATCTAGACTCGATGTGCAGTAGGCTATATCATCTAGGTTTGTATAAGTACACTCTATTATGCTCACACAATGAGAAATCATCTAATGATGCATTTCTCAGGTTGTATCCCTGTCATTAAGTAACCATGACTGTAATTTATTTTATATGATCTTGTATCCTGCAACTTTGCTAAACTCATTTATTAGCTCTACAGTTTTTTTTGTAGATTTATTATGGTTTGTACATATAAAATCATGTCATCTGTGAACAGAGATAATTTTATTTGCTCCATTCCAATATGGATAGTTTTGATAGTTTTTTTCTTTTTTTTTCCTAGTTGCTGTGAGTAGTACCTCCATTACAATGTTGAACAGAAGTGGTGAGAGTGAGTATTCTTGCCTCATTCTTGATCTTGGGGGACAAATTTCAGTCTTTCATCACTAAATATTATGTTAGATGTGTGTTTTTAATAGATGTTCTTTATCAGATTGAGAAAATTCCCTTCTATTTTTTTCTGTTTAATGTTTTTATCTGAAATGGTGTTGGATACTGTCAAATGAATTTTTAAAATGTTTATTGAAGTAATCATGTAATTTTTATTCCTTATTCTATTATTGTGGTGCATCAGTTGATGTTCACATGTTGAACCAACCTTGCATTCTTGGGGTAAATCCATGTTGGTCATGGTATATAATCCTTTTTATATATTGCTGAATTTGGATTGCTAGTATTTGCTCAGGATTTTCACGTCTATATTCATAACAGATATTGCTCTGTAGTTTCTTTTCTTGTGATGTCTTTGTCTGGCTTTGGTATCAGGATAATAGTGACTTCATGAAATGAGTTAAAATGTATTTCCCACTCTTCTATCTTTTGGATGAATTTGAGAAGGGTTTATGTTAATTTTTCTTTAAATATTTGGTACAATTCACCAGTGAATTTTTCCCATTATTTATGAAGGTCACTTTGCATGGTTTCAGCTTAGTCATTTTTACATTCTCTCACTGCTGTGCAAAATACATACTGCATATGTGTGTATGTGTGTTTTATGATTTTTAAGAGCAGACCCTGCACAAGGCATATATTCAGTTCTCAGTATATACATATCAAAATAACTTTGAATCTATTCTTATAGCTGACCCAGTAAGATCTGCTCATCTAGTAACCTTGCTAAGTTCAACTGGGCCATCAGTCTTGCCATCCTAGGCATCCACATAATGATATTACTGCATAATGGGATGTCAAAATTCCAGTAGGTGAAACCAGTGACTCTCTAAGGAAAATAAATCAATGTATTGTATACATGTAGCTACTTGTAAAATCATCATCATTCAAATATTTGGCTGTCTTTATGTTTTGACCTTTATTTTATATTTTGCTTTCATACCAATTGGTACTGGGTCACATACAGAACTTCTTGTAAAAATTTACTTTTAAAAATCATAATAATTCCATCAAAACATTTAATGAGTGTGAATTTACCAATATGTATAAATAAATAATAAGAAAATAAATATATACACATGCACATTTTAAGCTGTTTGCTATGCTGAAGAAATATTTTGCTGAATAAATCAGTAAACATTTCACCAATGGGCATCTCTGGCTTTGTCTTGCAGAGTTCAGGAACATTGCAGCATTACTTAGACCAGGGGAGCAAGCAGATCTTATCTAATTCACACTGCATGGGGAATATAAGAACTAGCATGCACTGAAACTGGAAACAGACATTACTGGCTACACAAAACTGTTTATAAGAAATGGCCATCCAGTAAATAATGCATTGCTGACATTAGTGTCTCTGAGCTATGAGAGGGCCTTCCTTGGGTGATATGCTCAACTCTTCCAGGAGAGTCCAAGAAAGTCCAGATAAAAGCCAAAAAAATTGGAAACATACAAGCAAAATCTAGTTTTTAGAATATGTCCATCTACATAAAGAATATTTTTAATTTAATTAACCAAGAAAATTAATTTCTCCTTTCTTCATGTTATTTTATTTCAACAAAAAATTGAACTCCTAATATATACCAAGCAGTGCAAAGGTAAATAAGACACTGTGAGAGGAGATGGGTATAGAAAACAAATAAGACCCTATGGTTCTTATTCTCTATGAGTTTACAGCCTACTGGGGGAAGATGGATAGGTAAGTATTACAATGTTCTGTGTGACATCTTGCACTCAATCACTCACTGAATTTACTAATTTATTTTATTTAACCTGCTTCCTTTGTGCTAGATACTGTGCTAAGCCTCTAGAGCGGGAGTTCTCCTAGACCTTGCTCACACTGAAATTACCTGGAAGCTTTTAAGTTTCTCACTCTCAAAGATAATGATTTAAATGGTTTGAGAGCAACTTAGGTACTGGGAGTTTGAAACTCTTCCAAGGTGATTCTAATGTGCAGCCAAGGTTGAGAACTGCTTTTTTTTTTTTTTTTTTTTTTTTGAGACGGAGTCTCACTTTGTCACCCAGGCTGGAGTGCAGTGGTGCGAATTCAGCTCACTGCAACCTCCGCCTCCCGGGTTCTTGAGATTCTTGTCTCAGCCTCCTAAGTAGCTGAGACTACAAGTGCCCACCACCACACCCGGCTAATTTTTTGTATTTTTAGTAGAGACGGGGTTTCACTGTGTTAGCCAGGATGGTCTCGAACCCCTGACGTTGTGATCCACCTACCTCCGCCTCCCAAAGTACTGGGATTACAGGTGTGAGCCACTGTGCCTGGCCGAGAACTGCTTTAAGAGATCAAGACTCTTTCTTTCTCCAGGAAACTCATAATCTCATAGGAGGAACAGACAAGTAGCCAGATGATTATAATCCAGTGTAAAAAGCCTTACGGATAGAGGAGAGTATGGGGAGCTACGGTCCTTCTTCCCATTTTACAGATGAAGAACCTGAGGATCTCAAATTTCAACAGATTTTCCCAACAGCACAGATTGAGTAGGTGATGGAGCCACGATATAAACCTAGATTAGTCAGACTTGACTTATCTAAGCCACTGCACTATGCCTCCCAATATAACAAAAAAGAAGAAATAAAAACCAAGACTATTTATTTTAATTATTTTATAAGGAAATTCAGTGTTCTTGTATCTTTAAATATAGAAAACTACTCACATGACTTTCTAAATGTTTGCATGTGAAGGACTATAGCAGCAATAAATAAAAAAACAAAAATACTTTTATGATTCCATGTTCTCAAAATATTTACCGAGCTAGACATTTCTCATATAAGGAAATTCTGCATAGGCTATATTTTTATATCATGATTCCTGTGTCTATTAGAATGTCCATTTAACCCAACTGGGCAATGTTTATTATTCTCATGAAAATATGATAATAGTAAATATAATTTGGGAATTTAGGGTAGAGCCCTCTTTGATAATCTGACCCACAATGAGTAAGCCTTGAAATATATACCACTATGTAATTTGGACATCTCTCAGGCCTTTTCAAAACCGCCATTCTAGTTTTAGGCTTTTTTGCTTTTTCAGAGACTTCACAGCATTCTCTTATTTTTTAAGCAGGAAACTGTAAATATCTGAATGCAAAGTTTCTCTTTAAATTATTCTATTTTAGTTTTTATTTTTTATAGTTTTTCTTTAGGAAAACTTTTGACTGTGGAAAAACATCTCAGCTCATCATAAAAAGGGTATACGCAGGCAAAAAGCAGAAGAACTTTTCTACATTTTGTACTGATGTTTTATACATCAGTGAGGCTGTACATGGCATGTCCAAATTGAAAAGAAAAAACTGAAGCAGCATCTCTGCGATGTCCATCTGGAGGTTTCCTGAGTAAGGATTATTAGCCAAACTCTAGAAGAAACCCTAGCCCTTGCCAAAACAAGGCTGGAGCTGCAGCTGACAAAAAGAAGTTTGAAATGAAGCAGAATTTTATTATTTTAACTAGATTTCAGTAGCAATCTTGTTAAAACAAGAACTTTTAGGTGGGATTCAACTTCTAAAAGTGAATTTTAAAAAGAAAAAAAACCTCAGTGATGCAAATACTTCATGGAAGAATAAACATTTACAAATGTCATTGAGATATTTAATAGTTATAATATATTAGAATGCCTTTGATTCAGAGATTTCAGAATGTCTGGAACTTAAAAATACCACAATGATTCACATTATGCATATCTGTAGGGGTTCTTTTAATGTCTTGTAGCTGTTTCATTTTTATCCGTGATTTTCTATTGAGGTTCTATTGAGCTCATTGTATGAAAAGGTCCTATAAAGTTCAAGACAAATTTTCTCTCGTAGATCTCATTTTATAAGAGTAATAAGAAATAGTTACTGCTTTTGGTCATTATGTATAATACGAACTTTAGTTATTTCTATCCATGGATTTATATATGTAAACCAGCTTCTTTCTGGGCCACACCAAAGAAGCAGGTGTCTTTCTTTTTTTGGTATCTCAAAGAGACTGGGCCCTGCATAAAATTTAACATGGGTAACTCAGCATGAAATACCCCACTCTGGGCATTTGATTCTGAGGAAGCAGTTTATGGAGGTTGAAAAAGGCTATTCCAAAATATAAGGTTATATATGTGATATAGAACTTGTCTTATATGCAAATTATGTGTTTGTATTGGGCTGTTGTATTGTCATGTTACTATTGTGTATGGCTGTCTGTAGCAGAAAAGATTCAAATAATGATTCCCCACGCCAAACCCACTGTATTAACAATAAAAATGTCCTGTTATCCTATATACCAAGAAATTCTGAGATAGGGTAGTTCCAGCATTGTTAATTTGTTGGCTCATTGACTCATTCAGAACTCAGGTTCATTCCATTGTGTTTTTCTCCGCTATCTCTGATTTTGTCCTTGGCTGGTTTTCCTCAGGGTTACAAAAATGGCTCGGTCCCAGGAATAACATGCAGATACTGTAATGTCCAATAATAGGAGAAGGGTCATTCATCCCATATGTCTCTTTATTTGGATATTAACTTTTTCTGAAGTCTCCAGCAGACTATGTCTATAGATTGGAACTGAGTGATATGTTCATGCCTAAACCAGATGCTAGCAAAGAAAACAGGATCATCCTAATTGTATTCTTAATCAGGATTTACCTTGAATCATATAGGGAGATGGACAGTTGAGTTAAATTGGGACCACTGCTGGTAAGGAGGAAGGGTGGTTGCTTGTTGGACAAAAACGAATGACTCTCTGTGAAGAATAAAGAAAGTGATGGAGAGAGAGTGAGAGAGAAAAAAATAGTTCACGAAAATCAAGCTCAGAGATGATTCTCTATGGGAACAGATGGGACTTACAGCTATAGGAAGCAGGTGGCAACAGAGGAGACGGACTTTATTTTTAGCCACCCTAAGTGGGCCTCTATGCACATCAGGTCAGGACTGTGGGTAAAACAGAAAGGGCCTTTGGAAGCCTCCTTGTATTGGTCATTGAGTTATTGTCAATTTTGTTTTTTCTTTTTAAAAACAAATTAAGATGATTTTTACAATGAAAGCTTACAAGCTGTGGGTGCAGTGTTTAAGTAACTTGCTTAGGTTAGCATGATAAATTGGATTATTCCCTTTCCTCAAAGAGCCTGGAAACAGAAAGGGGAGTGGTCTGGAGTGCATGCCCAATTTTCCCCATCAGCCATCCATTCATCTATCCATCCATTCATTCCTTCACAAATACTTATTGAGCACCTATGTGCCAGGCATCATTTTAAGCTCTATAGTTAACCCTGAATTAAGTATGGAAAGTCTTTGTCCGCATGGAATTTAAAGTCAGTGGGAATGGACAATAAACAAACAACTAAATAAATGTATAAAGAACAGATGGTTATAAGTTCTATGAAGAAAAATAAAGCAATGTAAAGTAGAGGTGTAGTGAGTTTGGTATTTTATATGATGTGCTCAGGGAAGTTCTTATTAAAAGAGTATTTAATTGGAGACCTGAAGAAGGGAGTGGTCATGAGAATATCTAAGGGTAGAATGCTCCAGATAAAGGGAAAAATATAAAGATTCTGAAGTGGAAGGTTGCTTGGAGGCTAAGAAGGACAGTGTGATTGGAGCAGAGAGGAAGAAGAGAAGTAACAGGGTATGAGCTCAAAGAAGTAACAGGAGCCAGATCATGCAGGGCATTGTAGGCCAGTGGTTCTCAGAGTGTGGTCCCCAGACCCACAGCATCAACATAACCTGGAAACTTGTTAGAAATGCAAATGTTGGGCCCCATCCAGGCTTTCTTGAATCAGAGCATCTGGGTGGAGTCTAGAAATCTGTTTTAATAAGCCTCTAGAAAGTTTGAGAACCAGTGTTGTAGGCTATTGTAAAGATTTTGGATTTTATTCTGAGTGGAATGGGGTTATATTGGAGGGTTTTGAGCAAAAAACCCATAATCAGATTTTCATTTAAAAATGATCACTCTGGGTGCTTTGTTAAAAATAAACTATAAAGAAACAAAAGAAAGAAGTAAATAAATCAGTTGCAGATTACTATAATAGTCTGAGCAAGAAGTGATGGTGACTTGGGCTAGAATGGTGGTGACATGTATTTTGAAGTGAGAGTCAACGGGAATTGCTGATGGATCATATGTAAAATGAGAGTTAGCAGGTATATAAGTATAACTCCAAAGCTTTTAGCCTGAGCAACTGGAAGGATGGAATTGCTCCTTATTGAGATGTGGAAACTGTAAGGGAGGATAGTTTAAGGGCTAAAATCAGGAGTGCATTTTGGTCTTGTTAAATTTTAAAATGGCTATGCCAAGCAGGCAGTTCAGGGAGTGGCTTGGGCTGGAGATAAAAACTTGGGAGTCGTCAGGGCATATGTGATATTTAAAACCATGGCCTGGATGAGATCATCTAGGGGATGAGTATAGATGGAGAAGATGCCCTAGAGCTGAGATCTGAATATTTAGAGGCTGGAGGAGGTGAGGAACTAGCAAAGGAGACTGAGAAGGAGTAAACAGTGAGATTGGAGAAGAAAGGAGAAATGGTGCCCTGGAAACCAAATTCAGATTCAAGAAAAAGAGAGTGAGGCACTTGCCTTGGGTATAAAATTTAAGAGGGGAACCAAGAAACTCAGTAATCAAGATAATTGATATTGTAATATAATGTTAAACAATACAAATTATTAAAAAATCTATGGTAAAATGTAGCGAAGTATCTCTTACGAATCTCTTAAAACTTGGAGGATATCAGCCTGGAGTCGTCGTTTTCATAATTTTTTTTTTTTTTTAGTTTTTTTATTCCTGAAAGTAAGTGGCTATTAGGATCATTTGTCATGGGAAAAATAGCCATTTATTTTTTTAGTTTAGTCGAATTAGCAAATGCCATAATTAAAATATAGTCAAATTAAATGTTTTATGTTATATGTTAGCTAAATAAATATACACTGACTAAATTTTTCACATTTCAGAGAATGATCTTAGTGACAGGTAAACCCAACCAGAGCATGTGCCTTGGATGCTCTTTTTTCTTCCTTATTTTCTGCTGTTATTATAGAAACCCTGCTATGAGAATGGGCTGAGGAAGTGCAGCCAAAGTGAGTCAGGGCCAGCCTGCCCATGGGTGCCTAGGTATTTCGAAGAAGTTGGAAGGAAGGAGCAAAATCTTAGGGCTATGCTAGATGACAATGGGGGGGATACACAGTGCTGAGGAACCTACAGAAGTGTCACAGGGCTAGACTAGTACAGACACAAAAGTTCCACTTGGGAAGGGTCACAAACTGCCAGCCTGGGTTTCAAAGTGCCAGAATATATATATATATATTTTTGGAAACCACTAAGATGTCCATCTTTAAGGGAAACTATTCAAATCTCCGGTCTCTTAGAGATGATTCATCTCTAAGTCATTTTATACTTTTGAAATTTGTCAGTGACATAATGGGAGCAAAGTTTTTCCTGAGAGAAGACATAGGCTGTTTGTTTCTTGCAAAGGAAGTGAAAAATGAGGAAACCATCTGGCATTTGCTCAAAATATCTAGATAATTGAGGCCAAAGTATCTTTTAGCTTAATTTTATATCAATGAACATCATTTATGCCCCTTCCACGTTTGCTATGTAGAAAATATCTTAAGGAAAGAGTCTGAAATTTACTAACAAGAATTTTGAAATACAACGGTTATTAAGATTACTGGATGGTGTTCTCCATTATCCTTAGCAATTCTGCTATCCTTGAATTTAATACATGTGTGTATATATATACATATTAAAGAGATGTTCTTTAAGAATGTTTATAGATTAAAAACTCCTGCTTTTATTAAAAATTTCATAGCATTGATCAGATATTTTCCACAGGTGATGTGATCTCTCTGCTATCTCTCAAAATTTGCATTTCAAAGCTGATTGATGGACTTTGTGAGATGAAGTTGATGTCCTTTCTGTACAACAGAGATGTAGGATGAATCTCTGCTGAAGAAAGATTATTTACTCCCAAGGTTATTTCATGAATTTAGTTTTGCATTTCTAAATCGGAATCATATGTTTTCTACCACATCTGAAAGCTCTGTTATTAAAGCTCACATTTCTTGGGAAGAAGGATTTAAAAGACATTTAATAGCTAGGATTCTTCTTCTCCGTAAGTGTATATAGTATTGTTTTATTATTCATTAAGAAATATGATTATTTGATGATATTTTTCAGGAAGTCAAGGGATGCATACTACCTTTCATTCCTAGTTTTAGTCTGGGTATAGATCACTTTTTGTTTTACTGAGAATAAATTAAAAAGATCTGGGAAACACTGTAACTTTGTAAAGAAAAATGTTTATTTATGAGAAAATAATATTAATAGTCAAGCAAATTTGAAATCACTGCATCAAAAATGTGCCAGTATATTTAGCTGGGTTCTATAATTCTTGTTATTGGCTAGTGTGTAAAGTTTGCTGTCACTTTTGCATCAAAATTTTCTTTAAATTACATCATCCTAAATGATGGAAATATTATATGTCATGTCTTCTATTTATTTAAAAAAACTTTTTAGAGATAGTCTTGCTATGTTGCCCAGGCTGGGTTCCAGCAATCCTTGCCTCAGCCTCCTGAGTAGCTGGGATTACAGGTGCATGACACCTCACCTGGCTGTCATGTCTTTTAAAATTTAGAATTGGATGATTCAATGAGGGCCTAGATTTGAAGCAAGCAATTTTACCCAGAAAAGTACAAATATAGAATTTTATGGTTTTGCTGGGAAATATATAATAAGAATTATATGACAGGAACTTAGTTTTGGACTTTTTATTTTATATTTTAAAAATATATTCCCACTCCTCCTCCTCCTCCAATTTCTCCTCTTTTTGACTATATGTTCAACTCGATTTTGAAGAGAAATGGTAGAAACCACTATAGTTAATTAGCGAAACTGGAGATGAGCAGTGGTTTTCCTTAGTTGAAGAATTAACATGATTCCTAATTTATATTTCTCTTCCTTAAGCCATTCCTTAACTAGCCACCAACTGAAAATAACTGTGGGCTATTTTGAATGAAATTTGCTTATTTTTTCTATGTCTTAAAAAACCTGATTTAGAAAGACCAGGTTTACCTTTCTACTTTAAATGACTATAAAATAGGGCAGGCGTGGTGGCTCATGCCTGTAATCCTAATATTTTTGGAGGCTGAGGCAGGCAGACCACGAGGTCAGGAGTTCAAGACCAGCATGAACAACATGGTGAAACCCCATCTCTCCTAAAAATACAAAAAGCAGCCAGGCCTGGTGGCATGCGCCTATAATCCCAGCTACTCAGGAGGCTGAGGCAGGAGAATTGCTTGAACCTGGGAGGTGGAGGCTGCAGTGAGCAGAGATTGTGCCGTTGCACTCCCTCCAGCCTGGGCGACAGAGCGAGACTCCATCTCAAAAAAAAAAAAAACCAAAAACAAACAAACAAACAAAAAAACCTATAAAACTGGGGGAAAAATGGAAGAAGAATTTTCAAGACATTGACATCAGGCAATGAAGGACAATGATTGCTGAGAGATGGGAAACTAAAGAGGTAGGTTCTACGACTGCCTCAGCTGACTGCCCAGAGAGAGTTTCAAAGCCACTGCACAGGGCAGGGAGATCCAAGTGGATTTTGGGAGTCTCTCTGAATTCTATACTCAGAGAAAATGTTTTTTAAAAACAATGGCAAGATTAGGAAATCAGATATGTGAGGCCTGGAAGCATTTATTCCTAGTAGAATTATACTGTAAGAAATATTCATGGAAGTCTTTCAGGCAGAAGGAAGGTGATAATAGATGAAAATCTGGATTTATAGAAAAAAATAAAGGCTACGGAATCAGTAACTATGTAGACAAATATATTTCAATCTCTTTAAGAGATAATTAACCATTTAAGGCAAAATAATAATGTGTTTTGTGGTTTATGACATAAGCAGAAGTAAAACATCTAAGAATAATAGAAAAAAGGGCCGGGAAAAGAGAAATAAAAGCATGTTGTTATAAGGTTTTTATACCCTCCATGAAGTGGTATAAATGTTATTCAAAGGTATACTGTGATAAATTACAGTACAAACCATAATGCAATCACTAAACAACACAGCAAAAGGCCTTATCTAGCAAATCCACAAAAGAGATAGAGGAAATCATGAAAACTACTCAATTAATAAAGGCAATCAGACAATGAGAAAAATGGGAGCAAAAAACAGATGGGACAAACAGCAAGCAAATAGCAAATGGTAGACTTCAACCAAATATTTCTTATTACACTAAATATAAATGATCTCAATATTCAATTTAAAAGGCAGATATTGTCAGATTAGATAAAGCAAGACCGTACTTGTATAGAAGAAACACAAAGTATAAAGTCAAAAATACATTACAAGTGAAACTAATGATCAGGGAAATGCAAATCAAAACCACAGTGTGATACCACCTTACTCCTGCAAGAATGGCCATAATAAAAAAAATAAAAAAATAGTAGATGTTGGTGTGGATGCGGTGAACAGGAAACACTTCTACACTGCTGTTGGGAATGGAAACTAGTGTAACCACTATGGAAAACAGTGTGGAGATTCCTTAAAGAGCTAAAAGTATAACTACCATTTGATCCAGCAATCCCACTACTGGGTATCTACCCAGAGGAAAAGAAGTCATTATGCAAAAAAGATACTTGCATATGCATGTTTATAGCAGCACAATTTGCAGTTGCAAAAACATGGACCCAACCCAAATGCCCATCAATCAACAAGTGGATAAAGAAGCTATGGTGTCCCTCTCTCTCTATATATATGATGGGATACTACTCAGTCATAAAAAGGAATGAATTAATGGCATTTGCAGCAACCTGGATGAGATTGGAGACTGTTATTCTAACTGAAGTAACTCAGGAATGGAAAACCAAACCTCATGTTCTCACCCATAAGTGGGAGCTAAGATATGAGGATGCAAAGGCATAAAAATGATGCAATGGACTTTGAGGACTCACGGGGAAAGGAAGAAAAGTGGGTGAGGGATAATAGACTACAAACAGGATGTAGTGGATACTGCTCAGGCGATGAGTGTACAAAAATCTCACAAATCACCACTAAAGAACTTACTCATGTAACCAACACTACCTGTTCCCCAATAACCTATGGAAATTAAAAAATATATATATTTTATATATATATATATACACACACACACACACACATTACAAGTTAAAGGATGGGAAAAGATATACAATGCTAATTAAACAAAACTTGGAGTAATTATATTAAAATCAGACAAAGTACCATTAAGAGAGACAAATTACCTAGAAGAGAAATAGCATAAAGTATTCATTCCTTTATGTGAGTCTAAAATAAAAATATTATAAAGACTAAACTTTATCCTGATCTCACTTAGCAATGTAATTCTTTAATAACAATTTTTAAAGCTGTAGATATAGCATGTTGCTCTATGTATATCTTTCCATTAAAATGCTCTCTTTTCAAGGCTGAAAGAGACAGAGATAGAGAGAGAGAGGGAGAGCGAGAAGAGTTTGCATCAAAGCAAGCACAAAAACACAGAATGAATTCTGGCTATACAGCTGATTTGAGTGAGAAGAATAGACAGGGACAGTTTTGTTTCTTTTCTCATGAGGATCCCTCCTCTTTTCATTTTTTTTCTCCTTGGAGTTCTACAAATGCTGTGAGCTTCCTCCCAAGCATGTGTAGGTAATCTCATTTCACTTGATGGTAAGTTCACCCTTTCAGTTGCTTAGGCTAAGAGCCTTCGTATCATCCTTGAATCTTTTTTCACATGCCTAATCTTATTGTATGTCCAGTTCATTCCTTCTTCAAAATATACCCAGAATACGGCATCTTATCACCTTCATTCCAACCATGTGGTTTGAGCCACTATCCTTTCCCCAGTCACTGCAATGATCTTTTATATGGATTTCCTGCTTTTGCCCTTGCCCCTCTGTAATATGCTTTACCCCTTTAATGTCAAATCATGTCCTCTTCTCTTCCAAACGCCTCCTCCCCCACCCCCTGATTCTCTCTTCTTTGTAGAATCTGATATCCTTACAATGGCCCATAAAACCCAGAATAATCTCGTCCCCCATTTCTCCTCTGCCATCCTCTTCTACTCTTCCCTTTGTTCACTCTGCCCTGATCACCGGCCTTAGTTTTGTCCCCCATTTCTCCTCTGCCATCCTCTTCTACTCTTCCCTTTGTTCACTCTGCCCTGATCACCGGCCTTAGTTTTGTTCCTTCAATGCGCCCTGATGCTAACCTCTTTAGGGCTTTGCACTGACTATTTGCTCTGCCTGGAGCACTTTCCTCCCAGATATCCTCATAGCTAACTCTTTCACCTCATTCAGATATCTATTAAATGTTAACCTCTTAATGAGGTCTATTTGAAACCCTCCCTCCTCATTCCCTAACTCTGCTTACTCTATTGTATATGGTAGCATTTATTTCCTTCTAACCTACCATCTAATTTACTTATTTATTATGTTTATTATTTATTATCAGTCTCTCCACACTGGCATAGAAGGTCTGAAAGCTAAGATTTTTGTCTGTTTGGTTCACTGATGCATTCCAAGACCCTAGAACAGTGCCTAGTGCAAAGTAACTGATATTTATTAATGGTTGAATGGCCATTCTCAGGAAAGAATAAAGGACATTGTCAGAAAAAACCTAGCACGTTTCATCTTTTCTATCAAACTGTCTTCCACAGTGCCACATGAATCTTAATTTATATGATCAGTTGGCAAACATCTAAAGATGGAACTTTGGCAGATGAGAGAGTGACCAAAGATTTTGGCTATACCTAAAATTGTTTTATTTTTGTTATATGTCTAAGGTAGAAGGATTCTATTGTTTCTATTTGAGTGTAATTCTTGTACAGCTCAGTTAAATGGCTAATGCATTTTTAGGTTGTTTGGTCTACGGGGGTGAAGTTTTATCTGCCTATTGTCAATTGTCAATCATGGGGGAAGGAATTACATCTCTTAAAACAAAAAGTTTCTCTGGGTTTTTGAGTTCTTGAGAATCACTGTTAGCATTTAGCAGAAGGTCTGAAGGTGTGTAACTGGTAGTTCCTTTGTAGAGAGTTTTAAAATGGCACTCCTCACATGAAGAGAGATTTTGAACAAGAAAATAAGCTGCTGAAGCACTGATGTACTTAAGAGTGGTTTCACTGGACACATACGCATGTGTGCACACACACGCATCCTGGCATGAAAAGATCTCTCACTCCCACTATCATACTCTCCACTCAGGACAGTAGTAGAACAGGATGACAGGACAAGTAAAGCTGAGATCAAAGTCAGCCATGGTAGGAGATGACCATTCTCTTTTAGGCTTTGAGTTTTGTTTAAAGGAGAGAGTTTCTTCAATACCTTCCTCAGCTCTGGTTGACATTTGTGGTTTGAATTTGCTATGCATTTACCTTGTAATCTGTGTAATGTGCTATGTTTGAAGTAACCAAGAGTTATAATTGCATTGTCTTGCTCTTTATTGCAGTTCATCTCCCTGTTTGATGTGGTGGCCGTATTATCCTTTGAGCCCATTGAGGACTGGAGCCATATGCTCTATTTCTTTCATAGTCTCCCATTACAATAGTGTTACTTGCAAATGACCTAGGTTGTAGCGGCAGCAAACACAGTAGCAGGACTAACCACATCAACTGCCATTTATTAATCATCTGCTGTATAACAGGAAATACACTAGATGCTTTACAAACTTGTAAAAATGTTGTTGTGTTATCTTTTATTTTCTATTGTTTTACCAGACCTCATGACAATTTATCTGGAGGAGACATATTTGCTTTTTACCTTCCATATTCAATACAGAGAACGGACAGGGACAGGAATAGGGGTGACAGGGACAAGAGTGTAGAATGCGTAGAGTCACTACCAGCTAATCCGCAAATAGAAAATAGCTTTAGTCTGTGGCCCGAGAAACAGAGCAATAAACTGTGAGTTTGGCTGACGAAATTTCACAGGGAGCCCTTTGGCTAGTGTAACTAAAACATGAGGGATGGATGCTAAGCCTTCCCAAATAACTTCTGATAATCAACTGTGGATTTGCAGTTCAATGAATTGTGAAAATGATTTTGAACCTTTTAATAATTTGTATTTTTTGCATGTCTCTTTCTCTATCGGGGTAAAAGTCAAAGCAAAATTTACCAATTTTCTATTGGTTCCTTTCTCTAGAGATTGTTTTCTTTTCTTTCCACTGTGTAGTTCAAATTTTATCCCCACAAACTCCAGGACACAGTCAGAGTTTTTTACTGAAATTTGGCAGCATTACATCATTGTCGAAACTTGGAGAACGAACATTTTGTGACACAGATTTTCACTGCCACGTTATTTGCAAATAGTAATGAGAAAGTAGCATTTTTTTTAAGTGAAAACCAGACCATTCCCAATCTCCTACTTTGTTTTTTGGATTTGAAATGACAATTGACTTCTCATTAACTTTATAGTCACAAATTCCCTCCCATCTTCATTGTCATTGCTTTGGCTGAGTTCCTCATACTCTACTACCTGGATCAATCATTAACTCATTTATTCAACACTTACTTTGGTCTATATTCTGTCCCCAGGACTTGAAGACACAAAAATAAATCAGAAATGCACTTTATCTTCAAGGAGCACTCCCATCCTTATGAGGAGGAAGTAGATGTATCTATGAGGTCCAGTAGGAAATCAAATATTATACTGGATATCTTTTTCTTTTGTTTTTTTGGTAGAGGTTCTGGGGAGGTTACTCTGGGTATCTTAAAGAGAATTTAATATCAAACTGGTTGCACAGGTGTTAGAAGGCTGGAAAATCACAGAGGAAAGACTGAGGTATCCCAGAGAGAAAGTATTAATAACTGTAGAAAACACCTATCACCTGAAAAGTGAGGGAACACAAGGGAGGAGATTAGGGTTACCAGACCCCAGAAGCTCAAAGAAGGGCCCTGTAAAACTGCCATTCATATCCGTGAGGCTCATGAAGAGGCTGTGATTACCAAGAGAGGATGAAATCAGCTGCTGCTCTGGGAAGGAACAGCAAGCAAGTGGAAAGGATCAAGTGGCATCTCTCTCCCCTGCCTTCCCATCTCTTAGTCCCCTTATTGACAGAATCTAACATGGAGGCAGTGATGAGGGAATCTGGGAAATGTAGTTGCCTCAGTCCCAGCCGCATCATCGCAGAGAAGAGTTGAGAAGGGTAGAGAAAAAAATCTAAATAACCGGCATAGCATTTACACAAAAACTGAAACTGAAATAAGGTGTGAATAGGTAGGTCAGCTGATTGAAATATATGGTGGTGATCATGAGGATCCTGGAGGAGACTGTCAGGTCCTACCTTGGGGAGACAGGGTAGTGGTGCTGGAAGTGAGCCTTGAAAGATAACACAACACCTATTTAGGCATTCATTAGGCAGAAGGCCGAGCCAGCACCAAGGCTTGAACCAAAAGCCAGGTGTTTGGGGGGTTTTGCCAAATGATTCAGAATGACTCAAGATTAGGGTTTGGGAAGCGAAAGGAAAGGGGACACAGCCAAGGATTCATACATTTAGCCAATATTTGTTAAAAACTTACCATGTCCCATGTAGTATGCTGCACACTAATTTACATCATTGGAGAAGGTAGACAAGACTCCTGCCATATGAAATGTACACACCCATACCTGAAACAAGCAACCATCACATACACAGAGAAAGAAACACAACTACAAAATGCAGCAAAGGCAATAAATGGGGTGCTCTGATGGAGAATAAATGAGGACCACCTAATTTAGTCCAATTAGTCTGAGTAGGTCTATTTAAATTGATACTTGAAGGATGAAAAAGAACAAACTACTTGAAGTGCCTGGGAAAGATTAGTGAGCATTAAGCTAGTCCTTAAAGCCAACAGAAGGCCAGGGTAGCTGGAGAACACACACACACATACACACACACACACACACAAACACACACACACACACTTTTTTTGTTCTTTGCAAAAAAGGAAAAAAATACGTATCTCATTAGCTAGAGCCAGAGAGTGCCTCAGCTACGAGGACCTCTGTCTAGGTCAAGCTAAACATCAGAAAAGGGACGGGAGAGATAGGAAGGACCTGGTCATGGATGACTCTATGTGCAGTGTCAGGACGGGAATCCGTTCCATGGCAATGAAAAGCCCTGGCACAGGTTTAAACTGAGTCATGTTGACATCTGTTTTTTTGTGTTAGAAGAATTACATTGGTGATGATGTGGAGAACTTTTGCTACAGGTGAATATTAAAGACAATTTTACATAATTGAAAGATGCCAATATATGCTATATATATATATTGCATAAATAACATCACATCTGCTTGATTGGTGGTCAAATCATTTGAAAGCCATTGCATTATAGTTTGAACAGCATATTGGTTTTATTTTTGCCCCCAAACAAGGTTTGATAGATGAAGTAGGGTAGGTGACCAAAAATATGATGAGACACAATTAAAATACTCTATTTAAACTTTACTTTCATTGGTTAAAATAGTTACATGTACTATTTGATAAGTACAGACAATATATGTAATAGAACTAAGGTGTTGAGCTTAATAATGAAGACTACAGTCTTGAATCAGTCTTCTTACTTCCATGTAGAACATTGCCAGTATCCTTGTGTCTACCTGTGTATTTCCTGCCCAAATCCACTTTTCTGAAGGTCACTCCTAAATTGAATTTTGCATTAATCTTTTCCTTGCTTAAAAAACTGGTTTCACCACACATGTGTCTCTACAGAATATATTGTTTTGTATTTCTTGTATTTAAACTTTATTAAAATGACATTATACTTTATGTAGTCTTTTTTTAAAACTTATTTTAGGTTCTGGGGTACATGTGCAGGCTTGCTATATAGGTAAATTGTGTGCTGCAGGGGTTTGGTGTACAAATTATTTTGTCACTCAGGTAATAAGTATAGTACCCAATAGGTAGTTTTTCGATCCTCACCCTTCTCCCACCCTCCACCCTCAGTAGGCTCCGGTGTTTGTTGTTCCCTTCTTTATGTCCATATGTACTCAATGTTTAGCTTCCACTGAGAAGTGAGAACATGCAGTATTTTATGTAGTCCTCTGTGACTTGCCTTTTTTTCCTCTTCAATATTGTGGTGTCTAAGATTGATCTCTATGGTTGTGCATTTTCTTTTTTAAAATGGTGTTTTTTTTGTTGATACATAATGGATGTACATAATTTCAGAATACATACGATAATACACTCATATAATTTGTATTCAAATTGCTAATTTTTTTTTTTTTTTTTTTTTTGCGACAGAGTCTTGCTTTGTCGCCCAGGCTGGAGTGCAGTGGCGCGATCTCTGCTCACTGCAAGCTCCGCCTCCTGGGTTCACACCATTCTCCTGCCTCAGCCTCCAGAGTAGCTGGGACTACAGGAGCCTGCCACCACGCCCAGCTAATTTTTTTGTATTTTTAATAGAGGACGGGGGTTTCACCGTGTTCTCCAGGATGGTCTCGATCTCCTGACCTTATGATCCACCCGCCTCGGCCTCCCAAAATGCTGGGATTACAGGCGTGAGCCACCACGCCCGGCCTCACATTCATATAATTTGTAAGGGTCAAATCAGTGTGATTGAGATATTCATCACTGTAAATATTTGTTTTATTTGTTTTTTCTTTATTCTAGAAACATTCGAATTACTCTCATCCAGCTATTTTGAAATACCTGATTGATTCTTGTAAACTATAGTCACCCTATTGATCTATCAAACAGTAGGTCTTATTTTTTCTATCAAACTGTACATTTGTACCCATAATCACTCTCTCTTCAATGCTGTCTAATATTCCACCAAGTGAATAAATCATAGTTATTTCCACTCTGGCAGTGGTTATGTAGGTTTTAAAAATGATCATTATTTGCTATTACATACAACATTGCTCTGAATGTTCTTGTACATGTCTCCTGGTAGATAAGTGCAAAACTGTTCCAATATATATACACATATTCATACCTAGGAGTAGAATTGTATAATACACAGACACACACACACACACACACACACACACACACACACACACACACGAGAGCAGAACAATTGAATGTTTAACTTTATGTTATTTTCTAATAAATGATGCTGATTAAATTTTTTTAAACTGCAGAATTACTCACGAGTTACCCCTAAGTCCTGCCTCATTGTTGCATTCCTGATTCTTGGTTGCTTATAGGAATCATTTTGACATGTTAGTTTTAATGCCAACTAACCTCTCTTTATTTCTGCCCTAATTATGAGGAAAGATAACCTTTAATTTATTCCCGTGAAAGGATCTCAGGCCCCGTATTGTGTGACTCAGAAGATAAAGGAGCATGATAATTTCTAGCTCCTTCCAGGAGGTGGATTTACTGTGAAGTTAGTGATGCTAAACCTTCAAGACCCCTTATTTGCCAGGGCATCTACTAGCTTCATTTGAAAATGTTTGCTTTTGTATATATATTTTATTCATAATTTTAAAAATTTTTCTTAAATAGGATCCCAACTTGTAAACGTCCAAGGTTCCATGAAACTGGGATTTGTCCCTAGTTTCTTTTCTATTATAATACCTTTATTTTGGGGTTTAATTTACACTTTATAGCATTCATCTTCAGAATCCTTTGCAATAGCTTTTACGAGACTTCCTAAAAGATTCAACACATCTTTCCTCTGAATGTATAAAAAAATCACCTCAAACAACAGATGAGTCATTAAACTAACTCAACAATGAGCTCTTCCTAAGGGATATCATCCCGGTTTTACTGACATTACTTAGAAATGAGTCAGAATCCTAACAGTTTTCAACATGGTGGATTAATCTAATCTATTTATTTGTTTATATTTTTTAAAGTTTTTTTTTTCCATAAGTTGTTGGGGTACAGGTGGTATTTGGTTACATAAGTTCTTTAGTAGAGATCTGTGAGATCGTGGTGCACCCATCACCTGAGCAGTATACACTGCACCGTATTTGTGTCTTTTATCCCTCACTCCCCTCCCACTCTTCCCCTCAAGTCCCCAAAGTCTATTGTATCATTCTGATGCCTTTGTGTCCTCATAGCTTAGCTCCCACATATCAGTGAGAACATATGATGTTTGTTTTTCCATTCCTGAGTTACTTCACTTAGAATAAGTCTCAAATCTCATCCAGGTTACTGCAAATGCTGTCAATTCATTCCTTTTTATGGTTGAGTAGTATTCTATTGTATATGTATACCACAGTTTCTTTTTCCACTCATTGATTGATGGGCTTTTGGGTTGGTTCCACAATTTTGCTATTGTGAATTGTGCTGCTATAAACATGTGTGTGCAAGTATCTTTTTTGAATAATGAGGTGGAGTGGAAGGCCTGACACTCACTGCCTGCTCTGCTTTCTGTCCCTGCCTGAGCAAAGGCTGTGCTTAACCTTCAAAGCTCCTTACATACTCACTTTGGTATATAATTTTTGCCCATAGCTTTTTATTCTTTTTCATAAAAGGGCCCCCAGATGCATACATTTTTTTAAAAAATTAGGTAATCTCAGAAGGACTTTGGTGTTTGACAGCAGTTTTTTTTTTTAATATCAATCATTTTGGGGGGTACAGGTAGATTTTAGTTACATGGATAAGTTCTTTAGTGGTGATTTCTGGGATTTTAGTGAACCCATCACCCAAGTAGTGTGCACTTGATAGCATTTCTTAAACTTAAAAACTCAGATTTTTCAGAATATTCCCACAGACCTCAATTTAAGCAACCCTGGGATATGAGGATAAAAGTTGACATTTTAATCAAGTTAGAGGTCCTCAAACTCACATTTAAGCCTGTGCTGTGAGCATCTTCTGTGGATGCTCCCTCCATTCTGGGAGCACTCCTGGGGTGCCCCCTTCACCCCTAAACTCCCTTCATGCATTTCCATTGGTTAGCCCACTCCTTCCCCAGAGGAGGAGGCTCTTTCTTGTTTCTTAAAAACTCCAGCAGCACCTCTGTCTCTGTCAGGGTGTGCTTTGGAGATTTCTTTCCCCACCTCTTGAAAGTACTGCTAATCTATTCCCCGACCATCTCAGACTAGGTAATAGGATACTCAGCCGGAGGTAGGATGTTCTTAGCCACAGAATAGTAGCCTCAGTTAATTTGCACAGAATATCTTATTCCTATGTCTCTCTTATGTAACACTTTCCTTCTGGTGAATTTAAGACTCCTCAAGCAATAACAACTTGCATTTATACAGCCTTATGAACATGAACTCACATAAATCACATTCATTAGTACCTCTTTCCTTCAGAGGTTCCTTTCCCAGGTGACTAGCGTGCCTCCAGCCTGCCTCCCAACCTCTGCCTCGCCTCTGTTATTGGCATAATCGTGCTTGACTCTCCCAGGGGAACCCCGCCTGCCCAGTCCTTTTCCGCATTTCTCCATGAGTCTCAGTTCAATTTAGTTGAGGCCCACGAAGCCTGCTGCCTGCTCTGACAAACCCTCCCCACCTGCCCCTCAGCTCACCTAAATGTCTCTCTCCTCTTGGAGTCACTCTCCAATTGTGCTTTATTGAGAGGACAGAGTTGTCTGTCCTCGGTGAGCACCAGTGTCTTACGTCTTCTCCAGCTCAAAATTCTCCTCATTTTTTTTCACCTTCTCGCCCTTCCCATAAATATTATCTCCCTCATCAAGTGAATAAATATCACACAGCATAGTAGTTGACAGTGCAGACTGGGGTGGACTCTAGCTTGACTACTGGAATACTTAAAAAGTTCAAAACATTCTCCCACCCATGGCTATTTTAACTAGGAGACCATTTTTAAAAACTTTCTAAGATTCAGTTTTCTCATTTATAAAATGAAATTAATAGTAGTGCTTACTTCATAGAGAAGTTGTGAGGATTAAATGAGAAAATAAATATAAAGTATTTACCAAAGTTCTTAACACATAGTTTACAGACGATATTTAGTTTTCACTCTTACAGGCACCGTGTTCTTCCATGGACTTATCCACTAGGCTTGCTTTTTGAGTTGTCTGTGACAAGGAGAGTGAAAATATTTACATTTTAGGCAACATACCTAAAATATTTAAAATTTAAAATGTTACATTATGCAACATGTTCAATTTACTTTAGGGCTTTTAGTATGATTGTTATTTCTCTAAGTGTTTGAAAGGGTAACATTGCTTCCTCGACACTAAAATATTAATCAATTCTCATTTTATTCTAGGAAGGGAACCATATTTTATTATTATCATCCCCATTACAAAGATGGGGAAATGAAGGTATTGAGAAAAAAGATAATTTGCACCAGGTCACAGAATGACTAAAGAGGAGAGAGAATGTATAAGCCCAGACCTGGTTTGCTCTTTGTGCAATTTTGTATGGGTATTTTAAAAAATGCACCAAAAAAAAAAAACCCTAGTCAGAATCTTCTGAATAGTAATCATGTGTTGAAAGATGGTGTATTCTTTTTGCATAAAAGATTTTCTGCATTACAGCAGGGGGCCTTACCCTGATGTGTCAGGAGGAAGAAGAAAATTCATTTCTTATACCAGCCTGTCAGCTGCCCTTTATGATTGGACCATATACCATTAGACAATCACAAACAGTGACAAGAGCTTTTGCTCTGTAGCGATCCTCATGTTTGAATTGGTTTGCTGAAATGCCGCACTATGCTGCATTACCAGAAAACACTACAAAGAACAGATGTGCAGTGCCATGTAATATTTATTATTTAGATGTATAATCTGGCTGTTTTAAATACTACTCCCATTTTGTTACAGTATATTAGATATTTGAAGTGTTCTTTTTAAAGATTCGTGTTAAAAGCAAAATAAATGATATATTTTATGGATTAAGTAGATCCTTCATTGTTACTTCATCACATCCTAAGAGTGACTGAAAATAATATCTTTCCAATTTTCATTCACAAAATTATACAGATAATTTTCATTGTATATTTGTAGCTATTTTACCAGAGTAAATTCACATCCTCTGCAGATGGTATAATTCTTATACCTACCTTTGGGGAGACTTCTTCTATAGAAGTACAGAAGATATGTGCTCTTATATTAACTCCCAGTAGATTACAAAAAGTAATCAGAACCAAATGGAAGATATGCTCTCCATTATATATTTTCAGACTTGAAGTAGTATTTTTTTCCCTGCATACTAAAGCAAGTAGGGACCTTTTAAATTATCTCTGGTCCCTTTATAACTCCTTGAGTAAGTGTATTGCGAATAAGTACATTTATCTTTGAAGACTGTTAGTAAAGAATATGGTATTTATTCAGACAGTTCAGAGACACAACATTTGAAGAGTTTTAAAATTGCTTATTTGGTTTAGAGGCATATTCACTTCTTGAACAAGATACTGTTAAGCGATGAAAGTTAGAAAGCTTATCACTTCGCTGATCTTCGTCATAGTCAATGAAAATATTAATTTTAAAAAATTAATATGTAGAGAAAGGCTATATGAATTTTAATAATGAGTTTCATGTTTAAATTATAAGAAAATTTAATAGAACATATATTCCTAAGGTTAATTTTAAAGACACTGCATTTCTTGAGTCAACATGAATGCTATAAAGAGATTTCAGGATGAAAAATTAGTACAGAACAAAGCCTACTGTGGAGAATCAGTAAGTACCAGCTATGACAAAAACCTGTTACAAGGCACCTGGTTATAGCAAGGATTTGATCATGGAGGTCAAATCATGTTCTCTGTGTACATAGTGATGTGTGGTGCATCTCTTTTCCTCTAACTTGGAAAGCATAAAGTATGGGGTTTCTGTGTGTCCTCTGGCTCCTGCATTATAACAGGATTCCACATGGTAAGGCCATTAAGACATTTATGAATGCATCAGTGGCAACTTAGCTGGAAGATTGCAAAATGCTTGGGGATGGGAAATTTGTGCTTACATATTCATTTATTTAGGATTCTGCCCTCACTGCCGAAAGAATATGGGGTGGTTTCATACTTAGAGCAATGAAGTAAATATATTAAAACAAATATTAGCCTTTTAGACAAACATTTTCTCATTAGTCTTCTCTGTGAACTGAATGAGGTTATAAATGGTTTGAAGTTTCTTAAGTCATTATGTTCTGTGGCTTTTCTAAAATTAGAGTGCCACATTTTCAGTAACTGTTTGTATTTACATAATTTTATTAATTTTTATTACTGTTCAAAGCGTACAACCATTTTACCAAGTGCCTTTTTGGAATTAGAATGTTATATCTTCACTTTGTTTTGGCTCTCAGTGAATACAGTAGCATCACATTTCATTAGCAAATACAGAACAGTATTTCCTGATGTAATTAGACAAGTGTATTTGGTGTTTAACATGATTTTCATCTTCACTAGAGAGAGATATAAAACTTGGGAGTCTCTTTTATCACTTTAAAAATTCTTCTGCCTTAAGTGAAAATCTCTTTTTACTTTTATTATTCTTGTTTGATTTTGTGAGGCAGCATGTCACCTGGATCTACGGATGTAGCAAATTATCTTAGTTTGTCTGGAAGAGGAATACCAGGAAGTATGTCTGTGTGTGTAAGATATAAAAGGACTGTATTTGAAAAAGTAACACAAAAATGACTGTTTAGTGCAATCTGAGAAAGTTTTTGTTGTTAGACCTGCAGCTGGTATAATTCTGGGCACATTTGACTGGGACCTCTTTATGGAGATCAATGGTCGTTTAGGGTTAAATAGAACATTAACTTTGGGAGGCCAAGGCAGGTGGATCACCTGAGGTCAGGAGTTCCAGAGCAGCCTGGCCAACTTGGTGAAACCCTGTCTCTACTAAAAATATAGAAAAACTTAGCCAGGCATAGTGGCAGGTGCTTGTAATCCCAGCTACCCTGAGGCTGAGGCAGGAGAATTGCTTGAACCTGGGAGGTGGAGGTGGAGGTTGCAGTGAGCCAAGATTGCGCCACTTGCAGTCCAGCCTGGTGACACAGTAAGACTCCGTCTCAAAAAAATAATAATAATAAAATAAAAAAATTAGGTAGTCTCGGACAAACCCTTATTCAGGACACTGGAGAAGCAGAGACTGTAATAAACATTTATTCTTATAGCATATCATTCTTCCATTAAAAATACAAATTATTTATTCACTATAGCTTACTGATCTATAGAAACAACACTAGAAATAGGGTTTTGAAACATTTCAAGCTTTTTTTTTGTTTGCTTTTAACAAGAAAGGCTCCTAATCATGCTGATTATTCCCCTTTCCCTTTTATTAGCAAAAGATGGGCAATGTATATCTTCCTATTTATATCAACACTATGTGGTCAGTTTTAATTTGTTTTTTATTTCTGTATAGTATTTTCCTCAGCAAGATTGCCACTAGAAATGGTGTTGACTATACGTTTTGTAGGATTAGGTACTAATTATGATAATTTAAATTGATCTTTTGAAGTATATAGAGTTCGAATACTTATGACATTTTTCACATATAAAATTGCTTCTGATATTTACATTGGTTCTTTATGATCAGGTCTTCCTCTGCGGTGGTTTTGAACTAAATTCTTAGTTTAATGGAACAGACAGATATCAGGGGATCTTTGCGACTGTCTCAGAAATTTAGTATGATAGCATAAAATATCATGTTTTTTTCTTGTGTCTTGGGCTATTTGCCATTTGTGTCTTTCAAAAATATTATTTATTATACTCTATCTTCTCAAGGGATTCAACTTACAAGGAGAATGGTAAAATACAAAATATTAAAAATAGGCTTAAGGAAAATAGGAATTAGAAGAAGAGTCAAGATCAGAAATAAGATAGGGCACAGTTGTAACAGTTGTGCTCTATATTAAGGTTTAAGCTTCCTAGTGGCTTAAGTGAAAAGGCAGAATTGGGTAACTGTTCAAGATGATCAAACAAACACTTTCTCTGGGGCACATAAAACTATTCTTAGCACATAGCCCTAAAAGAAATTACTTTTACACTGTTGGTGGGACTGTAAACTAGTTCAACCATTGTGGAAGTCAGTGTGGTGATTCCTCAGGGATCTAGAACTAGAAATACCATTTGACCCAGCCATCCCATTACTGGGTATATACCCAAAGGACTATAAATCATGCTGCTATAAAGACACATGCACACGTATGTGTATTGCGGCACTATTCACAATAGCAAAGACTTGGAACCAACCCAAATGTCCAACAACGATAGACTGGATTAAGAAAATGTGGCACATATACACCATGGAATACTATGCAGCCATAAAAAATTATGAGCTCATGTCCTTTGTAGGGACATGGATGAAACTGGAAAACATCATTCTCAGTAAACTATCGCAAGGACAAAAAACCAAACACCGCATGTTCTCACTCATAGGTGGGAATTGAACAATGAGAACTCATGGACACAGGAAGGGGAACATCACACTCCGGGGACTGTTGTGGGGTGGGGGAGGGGGGAGGGACAACATTAGGAGATATACCTAATGCTAAATGACGAGTTAATGGGTGTAGCAAAACAACATGGCACATGGATACATATATAACAAACCTGCACATTGTGCACATGTACCCTAAAACCTAAAGTATAATAAAAAAAAAGAAAAAAAAAAGAAATTTCTGTCATAGAACTACATATAAGAAGGGCCTGAATGCTGCTCTCAATAATATTCTTATAGCCAATGAAATAAAAGATTTCCAAAAAGAAGGCTTTTTGTTTCCTCTCAATTAATATGAAAGCTAAAGGCAGACTACAAAAAAAGTATCCCAGTATAAGCAATTCCATAAAGAATCAAGACAATATGGCACTAATGAGAGTTTTTGATATGCACCTTGGTCCCTCTCTAGAGCAGGGGTCCCCAACCCCTGAGTTGCGAATCAGTACTAGTTCATGGCCTGTTAGGAAACTGGCCACACAGCAGGAGGTGAGCAGTGGGCAAGTGAGCATTACTACTTGAACATTATCTCCTGTCAGATCAGTGGTGGCATTAGATTCTCATAGGAGCGGGAACCTCATTGTGAACTGCACATGGAGGGATCTAGGTGCTCGCTCTTTATGAGAATCTAACTAATGCCTTGGTGATCTAAGGTGGAAGAATTTCATCCCCAAAACATCCCGCAGGTCCCCCTCTTCCCTTTGCCCCCTCTTTGCCAAAAAGGTTGGGGACCGTTGCTCTAGAGGAATGGACAGCTAGCAGGTCCTTTCAGTTCTTCTCCTGTGGATAGTAGGCAGTTTGAGGCTGTATTCTCTAGTGAGGTATTCTGTGTTGTGTATTGAGGTTACGGGTGCTCATCATGCTTTGGGTGCTCACCTCATATCCGTAGTCCCTTTACAAGCAAGTAGTTCCTTGTATAAACATTTACTGCTTTGTCATGTGACCTTACTACTAACACCACAGCCAGAGTTGGGCCTGGGGTCAGTAACTAAGTTAAAGGCCATACTCTAGGTCAGCATTTGAGATGGGCTGAGAAGAATGCCATCCTTTATGGTTGTTCTAACCTGGATAATGATTAATTACTCCAATGACTATCTTTGCTCTTAAGGTGGTTGACTTGAAAATGTGCAAAAAGAGGTGGAAACCTAAAGAGTGGCTCTGAAGTGAGGAGATGCCCTGAAAGCAGACAAGCAGAAGCCACGAAACAGAGGAGAGGGAAACTGAGGCACACGAATGGCAGACCCCTGGAGCTGCTGTGAAGCTTTTGACATTGCAGTGGCATCATAAGTGATGTTCAGCTTCCTTACAAGATTTTTGTGCTTCCTTGCTCTCTTGGCAACCTTACAGTGAAGCTCATTATATAAGATAATCTGCATATTTTTGTTCTTTGTAACAGAAAAGAGTCAAACACAAGGGTCTGTCTTCCCATGTAATCTGAAGATTAAATGACAGGATAGTTTGTTATTCTTTTTGTAGATATTAAGGATACTAACGAAATTCTTACTAGGATGAATCACCAGGTACATTTATGTCTCTTTGCCATTAGTGATAGAAATACAGCAACTAAAATTTCCTTCTGGGATAATTATAAGTAACACCAATTGAAGATTATTGAGGCTTATGTTTTTGTAAAATCCATAAAAACATTTAAGATTTATACATAGACGTCTTGTAATGTATTTGATTCAATAACTATGGAATTTAAAATTGTGCTGTTTTAAGATAGCATAAGACCTTTTAAAACAGCAACTCAAATGCTAAAAAGAACAGGACAGTTTGGAGGATAAGGTCTATGATTTAGTATGTCATGGAGCTGGTATCTTTGATTATAATCAGAAAAACAAATAGGTTGGCTTCTTTTACTGTATTAGGTTTACGTTTTAGAGAAACAATGGCATGGTGCAATTACCCATAGATTTATAATAAGAGGAATATGGAATCTGGGGCTTTGGAGCTCTCCTATTGTCTCTTCCTACTGTAAAATTAGAATATTGCGTTACAATGAGATAATTCTAATGAAGCAAAGTATATTCATCCTTCAGCCCCTGGAAGAGCACTCTGCTAATATGGTCTCCTATCTTTAACGATTCAACCCAAATCGGTGATGACCTTTCTAATGGAACATAAAACCTACACTATGCAACCTTGCTAATATATTCTAATGCAATTAGGTCACACAAAAGACTTGTTAAGTTTGTAATGTCTGCATTCACCTTTATCAGAATTCTAAGTTATACCGAAAGTTTGTCATTCCTCACTGTATCACTATTATTCTACTACAAATAAAGAAAGGAGTTTATTAAACAAAAGTTCTTCCAAATAATACCACTCTGTAAAACAATTACGGTGTTTGATGATTAAAAAATTATTAAAGGTAATTAAAAGTAATAAAGTTTTACATCTTAGTAATATCCAGGTTATGTATTATCGTATTGAAATTTAAATACTATTATATGTATTCTTGGAGAGACTTCGTTTTATAAATATATTAAGTAGTTTCACTTTTAATAGTGTTTTGTAGTCGTACCCATTAAATGATTTCCTTATTAGGAATAATTATCTATTTAGAGCTGCTGAGGCTTGCAAGGATTTTGCTTTCCTAAATAAGCATCCATATTGATGCTAATGTCCTATAGTAGCCACATTCAAGCTGCTTGTTGAAAACTGGCATTTCAGAGTTACATCCTGGTTCATTAAAAAATGTACTAACCATCTGTCATCTATCGGATTGTCATATATATACACACACACACACACACACACACACACACACACACAGAGAGACACACACACATATATCTATCTCCCAATGGCCTCTTAATGTAGAGTTACTATTAATATTTTGCATGAATAAACCTGGGGAGAGGGGAATCAAAGCCCTTTCCACTGCAAATACACCATTTTATTCTCTTACCTGGCTGCACATGGCCACTTATAAGCCGAAGTTTCTGGAGCTGCCTCTGCAGCAGCAACTTGCCTGGCCAATGGTTCTCTAGAGATAGGAGGTTGCTTACTTTTCGTGTGGAATTTATGTCACACAGATAACTGTCTGCCACAAACTAAACTGAGCCCACAAAAGTTATTGAAGGTGTGAGATTAGATTCAGCTCTGGTGGAATGGGGACCCCAGAGGGGATTCCGAGGGAGCACGCTCTGCCGAGGCGGCCCACATGGCCGGGCTCCTCCGCGGGGAAGTCTGGCTGGCATCTCTACAGTCAGCCACCACTGGCGGATGTTGCTGCAGGCACATCAGAATCTCTTAATGTACTGAGGAAGAAAGGCGCGAGGACAGCAGGGAAGGGAGACCAGAGGAAAAACGTCTGAAAAATTCCCCGCATAAATTAGCTGGGCCTCTTGCCGTAAAAACTAACAATTTCATCTGATGATGAATCCCGGGGCTCCTTCTTCAAGTGCCTGGAGGGATTGCATACGTAATCTACAAGGTAGTTATTAAAAATGCATAGATGGCGTAGGTACAAAAAAAAATGTAAACGTCACCAGAAAAACATTAAAAGGTCTGCATATGTCAATGAATTAGAGTCTGTTTGCTTCTAACAGCTGCTATTTTGGGAATTCCTCTGAGGATGTTTAAAGAGCAAGTTTTGTATATTGAGGTGGCTGCTCCATTGTCGCGGACAGTTGAAACCAGAGTAGGCTATTGAGGGGAGCTAACGGTTTTGGCACTGGTTTTGGGTGTTAAGTATCAACTAACATGTTTATGCCCGCCCTTCAGATGTCCACATACAAAGACCCCTTTCTCTCCCTTCTGGCAGGAATCCAGGCCAATCTTGGAATGCTTAGTCCCCCGCCCATCATTAAGGGCCCTGTGTTAATCGTGGGGCTTCATCTCAGAAGCACCCTGGAAAGGAATGCTCACTGACCCACAGCATCTACGTTTCCGCTTCTGTAGAAATTGCATGCACATGATCATGAGGTTCTGAAGCAGAACTAAGAAACAATCAAGCTCAACTTCACATAAAGCTATCTAGTGGTTTAGTATTTTAGCCATGCTAGTGGGCGGGTCATTGAGTTGTTGCTGTCATTGAAGGAAATCTGTATTCTATTCGGGGTGTGTGATATGTCTGTATATATGTAAATCATAAATACATGTACACATATATGAGATTCTTCCTCATTATTATTTCTATGAAGACCACAGATGCCATATACTTTATTCAGTAACATGTAGGCCAAGTCTTAGTCTGCTAAAATGATGATAACCTGATGTAAAATAATATGTTCAAGCTGGGTTTTGGTAAATAAGATGATAAGCAGGCAGACAGAACACATTACATCTTTTCCTATAGCTTTAAGCTGAGTTCTGTAGCTGTGCTGGTATAACTAAAAACCATTTTACTTTTTTGTGATTTATTTGGCATTAAAGTTTTGATGTTCTGTAGGCTTTGCTGAGACTGAACATTTTAATAAGCTGTATGTTTATAAATTTAGTAAAATAAAATCCACTATCAATGGAGAAGAGAAATTTGAATCATTCTACTAGTAAACAATTTTCAGGGTATTTTTTTTGGAAAATGAAAAAAAAGGACTAGCTATTTCTATGACTGTTGTGGGTTAGACATCTTCTACTTGTTACTGGGGAAGGAGTTAAAATAAATATGGTCTCATATCTAATTATTAGGTTATTATATTGTATATATGATGTTATTTACTTAAAATTATGACTTATTTGGGTTACGATTCTTCTCCTGTGCTTAATGTATTTGTTTTTAGGACTCAAAAATGAGTCTTGAATCTTTAGAAAAGTAGAAAAATTCTCTCCTACATGCCAACAATTTTGCATGTTTACACTGTCCAATTTACATTTTTTCAAGGTATTAGCGCAAAAAAATAGTGAGAAGTGGGCAATTTGTTTATTTCTAAACAAAAAATCCTCACAGATTAGATTTATTTATTGATTCCCCACTTGCATGGCGAGTTTGATGTCTTTTCTCCGACCAACACAGACATGATTTTTTACCCTGTGGGCTGGAATGGTGGTTTTAAAAATCCTTGGAGACAAGGTCTGAACTTCTTACTAGATGCGATGACATCTATCCTGCTCCATACTGTATGGCTGGCACATAATTGGCACTCAATAAATAATTTTTGATTGAATGATTGGATAAAGACCTTTGTGTGGGAGGAAACATTATGCCCCTCCCCTTTTCTGAGTGTGCGTTATGTAGACACCACAGCATTTCACAGGCCTGCAGCCTTATGTGGTTAGCATGGATGAGGGTTCTTCAGGTTTCATGAGAATAGGCTATGAACACTGGGTTTTGGTCTTCCTGATTCTCAGTGCCTGGATACCAGGTAAAAATAGTTTTTTGTACTATGGCTGAGAGCAATCAAGTCACAAAACCTCCTCCGCTGGAGTGGAAAAGGAGGGCAAAGGAAAGGAGAGAAGGGCAGACATTGTTTCCAGTACTCTACCTCATTTGACTGTGTACCTCTTCTCTGATTCAACATCCCATTGACTTTATGGTGATATCCTTTCTATTTTTGATGTTTTTCTCCATTCTACATTAGTTACTATTCACCATTTAGTCCCCTGGTGTTATCATAGGTCATGCCATCCCTTTGGCATCACTTTATATATTACGTACTATTGAACTGCTCCAACTCTGCTGTTTCAACATCTCAATTTGCTGACTGACCACATCCATATTTTTTCTTTTCTCACTCACTGTCATCTCTTCTGCAGCCTAATAAGGACCTCCAATTCCTTGAACCCCTTACCTTCTAACATCTCTCTCTCTTTTCTTCCCTACTTAAATTAGAATTTATACTCTACTCTTTTAATTGTTCTCTTTCCAGCAACTTCCCCCAATATGCTTCAGGGTCCCACACACCTGCAGAATCCCAACCCTGCTTAAATTAAGCTCTTTGGATCCTCCACTCCTACACCAGAAAGCTGTGCCCTGCTAGAAAAAAACAAAACAAAAAACCACCCAACATTTGTCAAATCAGAAATATGGTAGTCAATCCAGACAGCTCTTTTTCCACTTCCCCTCCTTACCACGATCCCTAGGTTCTGTGCTTCTACCTAAATACCTTTTAAATTTGTCCTTCTCATTTTCCCACATTGCCACTCCCTTACATCAGGCCACTATTATTACCCTTTACCTCCCTAATGGCACTCACTCGCTAACTGGTCCTGCTGCCTTTATTCTTGTCCTCTTGTTATCCGGGCTGCATACAACAGCCATAATGGTCTTTGTACATCATATCATTTTCTCTTCTAACATCATTTAGTGGCATTGTTTTTGGATTTAGGACAGAAACCAAACTTTTAAACATGGTATAAATCCCTATGGGATATGGCTTCTGCCCGTATCTCCAGTTTCACCTCCCACTTCTCTTTTTTCTCCAAATCTGTAAGTACGAATAGCTTTGTCAGTTCAGGCTCCATGCTCTCTCTTTTCTTTGGACATTCTTACTTTTTCACTCCTCCTCTTCCTCCTTTCACCTTCAACTTCCTTTCTTCTGGTGACCACTTACTCATCTTTCCCTTGTTTATTGCATCAAGGGATTCTTTCCTGATGTATCCTCTCCCGCCAAAAATATCTGACTTGTGCTCTTACTAAGTGATCCCAGGGGACACTATCTCTCCTCCATTATAGCACTTAGCATACTGTCTTTCAACTGCTTATTTGTCTATATTTTCCACTATTTTACAAAGTCCGTGGAGGCAGGGACCCAATCTATCTTGTTCACTGTTGTGCCCCAGTGCACAGTACAATGCTAATAATATAGTAAGCAGCAGATAAATATTTATAGCAGAGAGAATAGAGTGATGGTTAAGGTAAAATATCATGAGCCAAATTGCCTGGGTTCAAATTCTAGGGCTCCCAATTACTTTCTGGATAAACTTGAGCAAATTACTTAAACTTCTCTATGTCTAGCTTTCTTATCTATAAGATGGGGGTGGGCCAGGCACGATGGCTCATGCCCATAATCCCAGCACTTTGGGAGGCCGAGGCAGGTGGATCACCTGAGGTGAGGAGTTGGAGACCAGTCTGGCCAACATGGTGAAACCCTGTCTCTACTAAAAATACAAAAAATTAACCAGGCGTGGTGGTGTGCACCTGTAGTCCCAGCTACTTGGGAGGCTGAGGCATGAGAATTGCTTGAACCTGGGAGGTGGAGGTTGCAGTGAGATTGCACCACTGCACTCTAGCCTGGGCAACAGAGTGAGACTCTGTCTCATAAAAACCCAAACAACAACAACAAAAAAAGATGGGGGTTATAAAAGGACTTACCTCATATGGTTGTGAGCATTGAATTAACACATGCGAAGTGTTTAGAATAGTGCCTGGTACAGAGTAAACACCCAATTGGCTAATATTATTTGTTAAAACATTTAATATGATCATTAAAAATAATAGTAATCTGCCTATCTTTAGCTGAAAATGAGCATATCTTTATACATCTTTATGAACCAGTTGTGCATGTTAAATCAAATCTGTGACCCAATTCATTATATAAACTAATAACTCAAATAATAGTGTAAACATCAACCTGGATTTTTCCCTTTGGCGATTTGGAGAACATGGCTATGTACTCTCCTGCACGTTGACTTGTGTCATTTTTTCTGTCTATTCTGATAGTGACCTCACCCAGCAGTGAATCTGGCTACCAACCTGACTGTGTCTGCCTTTATGCCAGTATCTCCATTATCAGGCTTACTGATTTTCAAATTAGGGCTTTCCTTAATTTTTAAATGCTTGGAATACTTCTTCTACATAAGGCAGCACGATGCTGAGACAGTTACACCCCCACTTCTTTTTTAAATATGAAGGAGATTTTCAACCATCTTTTATAAGTAAGAAAATAGAAGCTTGTAAATGCTCTGTTATTTGTCCAGAGACACACATTGGTTAATATTGAAACCAGGAATAAAGAACTGGCACTGTATGGCTATCTTAAATTTACAATAAAACATTACCGCAATATATTACTAGGAAAGAAAAGCTCAAGTATGGGAACATAACATATAATTTTCTTTTTGAAATTATAATCATGAATTTATGCTACACTGGTCCAATTTCTTTATAAGGTGAAGAAAATTAATAAAAAGAGGTCCTTAATTGCGTATGCGTATGTTTGGATAAACAAATTATATCACCTGTGTAAATAAAGTGATCTTTGTTCAATTTTTAGATTCTCTCTTGTAGAGAATTAGGATGAAAATCTTTCATCTGTGTCCTTGATATCCTTGAGTCTTAAGTATTAGGTCTTGCTATGTGAAAGCTGTACTTATTTCTCTCTGTCCTTACCCTGCCAAACTTTTGCTATGTTACATTCTTTACCCCAGAGGACACTACTTACTAACTGCTTTGTCATTTGTCCCAGGCAATCTAGTTTCTGATCTCTTCACACTACAAATGGTGAAAGTTGCCTGTAATCTGACATTTTCTTAGCTTTGACTCATCTTTCACTTTCTTTGTAGGTAACTCTGTTGATCAACTCACCATTGTTAAAACACACCCCTCCTCTGGTGGCAACATCTCCAAGCTTGTCTAGGTTTGTGATACTGGTTGTCTCTTTCCTTGTTTGTCTTCGCTCACTCTGTTGGCTCCTCTTTCTTCTTGCATGTTTGACAAAGTGTCCACCAAGTTGCATTCTTTTCTTTCTTTTCTCTAATTTCTGCCCTTTGAGCATTCCATTGTCTTCTGTAATTTGCCCCGAGTTTTGTGAAAGGAAAGATTCCGTCTTTGTCATTCTTGTATCTATTCCTAATACTTAGCACAATACCTGGGGTATAGTAGGTGCTCAAAGAGTTTATTGACTTGAACTTCTGCTATGCAGATGATTCCAAAAATTGAAATCAATAATGCTGTCTTTTCTCAACTACTAGTCGCAATAACATTTCCCACTTTCTGTGCATTTCCAATGATAACAAACATAGTTACCACTTTTAAATATCTGTTGTAACCTAGCCAGTCTGCTAGGTGAGTTAAATACATTATTTCTATGCTACACAGCAATTCTCCAAATTACACATTATCATCAATACCTAATATAGGAGAGAATTGACATCCACCTGAATGTCTAGTGAGCATCTCAAACTTAACATGGGCAAAAAAGAACTCTTTTCCCCATACCTGCTAATACAACTCTTCCCCATCTCAGAAAGCAGCATCACATTTATCCAGTTATTCCCCATTCAATGCTCTGCTTTCTCACATCCAGTCAATTAACACATATGCACAGTAGACTATAAAAAATACCACCAATCTGGGCTGGGTGTGGTGGCTCCTGCTTGTAATCCCAGCACTTTGGGGGGGCCAAAGCAGGCAGATCACATGAGGTCAGGAGTTCAAGACTAGCCTGGCCAATATGGCAAAACTCTGTCTCTACTAAAAATACAAAAATTAGCCTGGCGTGGTGGCGCATGCCTGTAATCCCAGATACTCTGGAGGCTGAGGCAGGAGAATCACTTGAACCCAGGAGGCGGAGGCTGCAGTGAGCTGAGATCACACCATTGCACTCCAGCCTGGGTGATAGAGTGAGAGTTCATCTCAAAAACAAACAAACAAACAAACAAACAAACACACCAATCTGTCCGTCTTTTTTCATTTCCACTTCCCACTCTTAGTTCAGCCCATCATTTTTTCTGTACCAGTACAAGAAGAGCCTCCTACTGGATTCTCTGACTTGCCTTCACTCCATTCTCCATACAGAAGCCCGTGGTCCTTTAAACACATAAATCAGATCACATTACATGAGTGATTACAACCTGCTATAGCTGCAAAAACTACTATCCCTTTGAGTTGATGGCATTGCCGATATGGCTGTACCTGTGCTCTATGTCAAATATTTGAAATTTTATTTAAAAAATTTTTAAATTTAAAAATTTAAGTGCAAAATAATATCTCTTGTAGTACTTGTATTGCCAATAGTTTTGATATTCACTGAAATCTAACTAGTGGAATGACAAATAGCCAAAGAAAGAATTAAGATAACCAAGGGAGCTGTCACTCATTTCCATGGTTCTGCCTTTTAAATCACTGCCATGCATTTGGGGTCAAATTAGCCAGTGCTGGCTGTGAGATTCATAGATGATTCCTGCTTTGGTTGTTTCTGGACTCATGTAAACTACAGGAAGAGAGACTTGGATACTAAGTGTAAGTTTTGCTTATCTTGTCATAGTGTTAAAGTATGTATACTTTTCTCATACACTTAGATTCATGTTTATATTGTTGAAAAAGTATTTCTAATAAAACCTAGCATTTTTGTGTTTGAAAAATATGACTTTTAATGATAGTGATTTATCAGTAATACAAATATTCTTCTCTCTTTTAATTAGTGGAGACAAGTCTCAAGCTGAGAATTGTTAAGTGTCAGTGCTTGCTTAATTGGTGCAATTTTCTCTTCATTGAAAAATACATACCAATACTATTTGTTAAATGATCTGAACTTGCTCTCCTTGAAAAAGAAAGGTAGAGGCCGAGCGCGGTGGCTCATGCCTATATTCCCAGCACTTTGGGAGGCTGAGGCGGGCGGATCACAAGGTCAGGAGATCGAGACCATTCTGGCTAACACGGTGAAATCCCGTCTCTACTAAAAATACAAAAATTAGCCGAGCATGGTGGTGGGTGCCTGTAGTCCCAGCTGCTGGGGAGGCTGAGGCAGGAGAATGGTGTGAACCTGGGAGGTGGAGCTTGCAGTGAGCCGAGATCGCGCCACTGCACTCCAGCTTGGGCAACAGAGCGAGTCTCCATCTGAAAAGAAAAAGAAAGGTAGAAAATGTCTAAGCACATTCAACATGGAAGTGTTTCCTGTTTTTTTTTTTTTTTGTAATGCTTTCGGGTTTTCCCTGAAGTCTGTGACAAACCTCTGTATATGCAATCCCAAAACATCTTACTGATGATTACTTCAGGAAGAAGAAGCTGAGGAAGCCCAGACACTAGGAAGGTGAGATCTTTGACACAGAAAAAGAGAAATATGAGATTACAGAGCAGCACCAGATTGATCAGAAAGCTGTGGACTCACAAATTTTACCAAAAATCAAAAGTATTCCTCAGCTCCAGTGCTACTTGCGATCTGTGTTCCCTGACGAATGGAATTTATCCTCACAAATTGGTGTTCTAAATGTCTTTAAGATGAACCTAATTAAAGAGCTGACAACAACAACAACAAGAACATTAGAAAAGATTCTATCTTGGAATTACTGACTTTGGCTGAGAATGTGCATATTAGATTTCTTTGTTGCTTACTTGAAAATAATATAGTGATTATTTAGCTATTAAAATAATCACCAAGGGTTTCCTTCTAAGTGATCTCTTCTTCCACCTTTGCTTGAAATTTATCATCACCACTAAGTTCACATGCCTCCGTGACTTCAGCTAAATCTAAGACGATGACAAGCACATTCATATCTCTAGGCATCGTCTCTCCTTAAAGTACTGTATTCCTAGGATTACCTCAAACTCAACATACTACCATGTGAACTTACTAACCGTCTTAACCAATTTTCCCTTTTCTCACATTTCCACTTTGGTTAATGTGTAACCAAAGCACTCACCCTCTCTCCAGTTACTCAGGTTAGAAATTGTGTCAAACTGGACTGATCTTCACCTCACCCTCCACTTAGTGTTCCCAGCTCTTGACATCTGTTCTCTCAATTGTCACTGGATTCCTTTATTCATTGTGGTATAGTAAAACGAGCATAGACGCTGAAGTCAGCAACACCTGGGTTTGAAGTTTCTCCCACAGGTTCTGCTTTGGTTATTAATGCACAGCTTCTTTCTGAGTTTCGGTTTCCAGCTATAGAATGGAAATGATGCCACCTGTCTATGAAGTGTTGTTGTGAAGGTTAAATAAAATAATGTTCGTCAACTGCTTAGAAATGGGTCTGGTATACGGAAGTATCAATAAAAGACATAAATACTATTTTCACCTATTCCAATTTTAATTGAGGGCTAACTTCATATTAGACATTGTATTGTAGTTGAGTCTATAAGTAATCACAGGTATTTATTTTAGCCCAGACTTTTGTGCTTGTCAGCACTCAAAGCTTTTAGCCACTTTCCTCAAATATTTTTCCACTTTATTGTTAGGATCAATTCTCCTTGGGAAGAGAGAAAAGGATGTATATGGAAAAGGACAAGACTGTCATTGGGATACAAAATTGATAACCTGTCCTAGAATGCAATGTGCCACCATGAAAATGATTTAGAGACTGTAGAATCTGCCAAAGTTAATCAAGGAGTATTAACAGCTTGTTGAAATTCCTTATATTTAAGGGGGTGGGGGGAAAGAAGAGGCAGGCAGAAAAAGGAGGTCATTTCATTGCTAAGTGTTTAAAGGCATAAATGTAAAAAGCCCATAATGTTTAGCCTGGATCATCAGCTCCAAAATACTGTGAGTCGGCTCGAGGTTTGACGCTGATCTCTTTTCCTCATTTGGTAGCACATCTGAATTTCTTTAAAAAATGTAGTAAAGGTTCAAAATGAAGACTCAAACTTCTCAACTTAGACCACAAATGCTGCTGTGCAACAATGCTGGAATGCATTAGGATCATTAGCATACCACCTTTAAGCAAGTTTCCCCTAAATTAAGAATATTTGATAATTGAAATCCACTGGAAGACTATTTGCTCCTTTTCCTACACAGTTTCAATGGCTTATTCTGCTCTGTATGTTAATAGCACATGTTGCTTCTATCACTGCAAGTAGAATCTTTCTAAGACCCTTTCACAGATCTTTGATTAGCTCTCAGTTGCTTGAAGGCAGGAAGTCAGGGATCATTCAAGGACTCCGTCACCCTCAAAAAATTGAGCTGACTTCTCCAGGGGAAAACTGCCAAATTTCGTTTTTGGATAAATTTCTTCAGCAAAGATTTCATTTGGCATACGTATGGAAAATTGCATTATCCTTCCCCATTTATTTCGCTATTTAACCAATAAACATCTCTTCCTGAAATGAACCCTGTAGTATAATTTTTGCTACGTTCTTTTGCTGTTATAAGTGTGATGGTCAAGCCATAGGCACTAAAGTTGATATTAATGTTTATGGGATCAGATTAAGTTTAAGAGCAATTTTGAATTTATCACAATTACTTCATTCAAGCTTAACTGTAATTGGAAAATTGTGACAAAATGTTTAATAGTATAACATAAGGCAAAAATTTTATGTCCTTGCACAGTGTTTAATGTGACAATCTAACAAAATAATAAATCATGAATTGATAATGAATATATCCAAAATTTTGGGCAGGATTTTAACTTCATTTTAAGCAATTTTGTATTACATGAAATGAATTATATACATAGCTTGAATCTTTTTTCTTTTTGCTATTAATCTTTTTAAAAACATCATCTAGAGCAATGCATCTCAAGCTTCAGTGTGCATTAGAATCACCTGGAGGGCTTGTTAGACATGGCTGGTTCTCCCTTTCCTCCTCCTGCAGCCCCCACCCCCAAGTTTTTGATTGAGTAAGTCTGGGGTTAGGGCCTAGAATTTGCATTTCTAGCAGTTTCCCAGGTGAGGCTGCTGCTGATCCAGGATACACCTTGAAAACATTGTGATATAAAGAAAGAAGAGGGTTTTAGGAAACGGGTTCTCGTACCATTGGCTTCTCCACATACAAGCTGGGTAACTTTAAATAAATTTTCTTTTGGAAGGGCTATATTTTCATTCATGAGATAGGGATAAGAATGCTTGTCCTGACTACCTTCCATGGACAGGAGGATCAAATACCACATTTTGGGTAAATACAGGACACAGAACAGGAACTGCTCAACAAAACTACTGGTGCTTCTTAAGTTATTATTTACAAAAAGGTACTTTGAATTAATTAAGAAGCCTTGTATTATAGAACAGGAATTCAAACCTCTCAGTTTTCTAAGAGTTGTCTTAATTTACATGCTGCATAAATAATAATATTAGCAGAGATGCTCAGGACTCCAAAATATAATCAGGTCAGAGAAGTTGATTACAGAGACAGTAAATTAATCTTCTTTTAGTGCTAATTAGCATAGAAACTGGGTTTTGAGTCTGCATTTCCTTAAGAAGAGCTCCATCTACTTCTCTTTTTTTTAACTCCTTCCAAAAGCATCGAGGGCCAACTGTGTGTTGGGCGCCGAGTTAGGAAGTGCAGTGGCAGAGGTGTGTTCATTGTGCTCACAGCCTGTTAAAATACTTCCTTGTAATTCAAAGTGATAACTGTTCCATAGAGGAATGTGCTAAGCAGTGCAGGAGCACAGAGGAGGGAAGGCCTGATTCTGCCTGAAGGGGTCAGGGGAGCCTTCCAGTTAATGTTGCTTTCTTTAAAAAGTGAATGTAGATATATCTTTAAGTCACTTCCAAATAAGTGACTTAAAGTGACTTAAAGTCACTTCCAAATAAGTGACTTCCAAAAAGTCCCAGTCAAATATATCACCCCTCTAATCCAAAAGAAAAAGCAGAGTTGAATAAAGAGGAAATGCAGTATTTATTTAAGGAAAGCAAACACCTCACAGAAGAATATGATTCCTTTCATTTTAAATACTCTTGCTTCTCAGGACTAAGTAGGTTCATTCATTCATTCATGCACCCACTCACTCATCCAGTCTTTATATTGTTCCCCTGATCTAGACATTTCAGGGGCTTTTCAAAGCACTTAAAATCTCAGCTGATTGTCATGGCCATTAAGGCCATGTGAAATATGGCCATAATATGGCATGATATGGTCACTGCCTTCCTCACCTCCTTCACTTTTCTCTGCACTGTGTTGAGCCACACTGGTTGCCTCTTAATTCCTTGATCAAACCATCCTCAGTAGTTCAATGCCTTTGCGTTTGCTTTTTCTTTCACCAGGCTCTTTGTGTGGCTAGCTTTTCTCATCCTCTGGCTTCAATCTGTATGTCTCCCTTTCAAGATGCCTTGCCTGCTACCTGAATCTAAGGTTTGCCCCTTCACTCTCATAATCCTTTATCAGACCACTGTGTTCTGTTCTATTGTAGCATTTCACAGGTGTAAGTGAAATATTGGTTTGCGCTTGTTTGTTATCTTCCTCCCTTATTCTGTCCTGTGTCCACTGTAAAGCACAATTCTTGGCATAAAAGAGGTTTTTAATATCCATTTGTAGAATGAATACATTTCCGTGTTAAAAAAGTGATTGTCAGGTGAGGTGAAGCTGAGAACTTTTGTTTTTTTTTTGGCTGGAAAATTAAACAAGAGCCCAGCTTTCCAATAGTCCAATTTCCAATTGAGACTGGGGTTTCAGACCTTCTTCCCTGTGACTTGGCTCCCAGGAGGACAAAGGGGAGTTTAACTTCCTGGAACACAGGCATGACACCTACTGTCCCTCCTTTGCCTTGCTAAGCAATCAGTGCCCTTCCTGAAAGGGTTGCTGTAATCGACTGAGCACCCACGATGCATAGCATTGGAGTAAGTAGGTAGGCTATGTTACACTTTAATTCAACTCAAGACATTAAAAGAAAGTTTTGTACTTACTAATGTGGGAGGCAATGGTTTTTTATATGTAGTCCCTATTCTTAAGAGGCTTCCAGCTTAGTTGGGGAGATAGAAAGTATGGCTAGGTAACTATTAAATCAAAATTGGAGAAATTTGTAACCGCAAAATGGAATGAGAAAATTGGAATTTGAATGCTTTAGGACTAAATGTTATTGTCCTATAAAATTGCTCTATTCCTACTGAAGACTAGCCATAATCTCTGATGTGAAAGAACTCATGACTTCAGCTAAGGCAGTATTGTCTAGCAGAAGCTTCTGCAATAAAGGAAATGTTTGATAATCTGTGCCATCCAATAAAGTAGCCACTAACTACATGTGGCCTTTGAGCATCTGAAATGTGACTAGTGCAACTGATAAACTAAATTTTTAATTTATGTTAAATTAAAATAACCACATATGACTAGTGGTTATTGTATTGGAAAGCTCAGTTCTGAGGGGAAGAACAGAATTTGTGTCCACTGGAAGGTACAGCATCACCAATTCTAATGAGACATATGTTGAAAAATCTTATTATCAGAAAGTAACTTATTTGGAATAGCACTGTGGCACAATATGTTTATTATAAAACAATAATTCTGAAGACTATATTTGGACCGTCTGTATTACCTTTAAAATGAGATGGCTTAAAGTAATGTTTGTTTCTATTTTTAAAGCATGTATTTGTGAAAATACTCCATTTCTTGAGTTTGCAAACTTTGGTGCTGAGACTTCTATAATTTTCAAATGATTGTGATGACAGAAGGAAAAAAGTAATTGGAATTGTAGTTGAAGTGGGTACTCTGCAGAATTTTCTTTCACTAATTTAAATAAATCAACATCTTTCTTTGTATGTAAAAGTTTTGAAATAAATGCAAAATTGTCTTAAGAAAGGGCTCATAAATATCCATGTACTTTCTGGATATCATTTAGTGAAAGGGCATGAAAGAGAGAAAGGGAGAGGGTGAGAGAGAGGGAGGAGGAAGGAAGCTGTAGAAAGCAGGGTTTTCTGCTAAAATTTGGGAATAGTCTCTAAGACTAGAGGACTGTCAAAGACATAATTTACATAATCCATTTATCACAACCCATCCAACAGTATAATCCAGATCAATAGCCCACCAGAATCTAATCAACCTCCTATAAGGACACAATCATTTACCAACCTTGCCTACCTCACCCATCAAGATCTTAAAAAATCTTGCCTCAGCTCCTCTAGAATATTGAGCAACCCTAACTAATTCCTGCAAAGTATGCCTACCAAATCTCACAAAACAGAAGGTCTTAGAGTATTAAAGCTTTTTACAAAGAAAAAACCCCAGCCAATTCACCAAACAAAATCTATCTGGCATCTCAAGTCAAAATTGCCGTTAGAGAAAATGGAGGCAGTTTTATCTGGACAGACTGAAATAACTTTCCTCCTGTTTTGCAGAAAAAGAGTGATGAGATTTTGAAGAATAGTCCTAATTGTGATTATAACAGGATGTATACCTTGTCTGACGTTTAATAACTTGTTTCTGATGTTTTCTTTTTGAGTTTTCTTTGCAACAAAGTTTCTTCATCAGGTCCCATTGGGTCGGTTTTGGTCACAGGAAGTAACAAGGAAAGGAATAAAACTTTATACTCCTTGTTGGATTATTTTGTTTTAAGGTGGAATGGCCTTTTGTTATTTTCTTAAATTTGGCAGAGAACGTTTACCCGATTCTTTTTTTTGAGATGGTGTCTCACTCTGTTATCCAGGCTAGAGTGCAATGGTGTGATCTTGGCTCACTGCAACCTCCGCCTCCCGGGTTCAAGTGATTCTTCTGCCTCAGTCTCCCAAGTAGCTGAGATTACAGGCATGCCCCACCATGCCCGGCTAATTTTTGTATTTTTAGTGGAGACAGGGTTTCACCAAGTTGGCCAGGCTGGTCTCAAACTCCTGTCCTAAAGTGATCGGCCTGCCTCAGCCTCCCAAAGTGCTGGGATTATAGGCATGAGCCACTGCGCCCTGCCCATTTATTTGCTTTTTAAAGAATTCTATAGGTAGAATGAATTCATGACTCTGGGAAAAGTTTATCAAAAGGTAGAAGCTGGCATCACCATAGCCAGTCAAAGTACCGTCATGAAGAGACTGAACGTGCAAGATGCTGTCAGCTCCCAAATAGACTCACTACTGAGCATATCTCTGAATTTCTCAAGTGTGTCTGACAGTCTGAGGGACTGCTGCTGCTCCCTGATTGGCAGGTGAGGGCAGGTTGGGAGGTCTGAGGAAGACCCATGCTGGATACCTGAGAACCACCCTTGTGTCCAGTGAACAAATAGGCTAGACCCAAGAAGAAATGCCTTCTCAGAGAGCTTGCTTATCTGAAAGTTGTAGTTGTTTTTCCTTTAATAAAGAAGTGTGTGGCCCAAATATATTTGATCTGCTTGCCTTTTCTTCCCCACCTGCCAGTGTGAAAGGTTCTTAACTTGGTGGCCCATGTAAATGAGTTTTACAGCATGTGTTCGTAGCTGAAGGCTTTGATGAGCTGTTTGTTGAAGGCTGTTTTTAGGTGATGATTTTAAAGTGCTTTGGTGGGCATAATATGGACCAGTTTAGATGTTTAATTGGGGCCCCTGGACAGCTGTCACAATCCTGCCTGGAACTAGGGAGGAAGAAAAAGTAACTAATGAAATTCACGTCGAAAATTAAACTATCTCGTTTGCTGGGGATCATTACTTATATGAATGACAAAATGAATATTTTATGTTGACAGCTAAATTGGTTATTTTTTTAAAATAAAGGGTTTGGTTCAGTTATAGAAGTGTAAATTTCATCAAAATCTCGTTCAGGAGCTTGTTAGCTTGTTAACAGTTCTCACCCCAAATGCATACAACTCTCATATGTTACAGAAATACCAAGCTATTGATGAATCATAAATGGCCAATTAACCCAGATATATTTGGGTTTTAAATAATCTCTCATGTAGTACATTTACTTTTTTCCCCCGATCTGAATCAGCATGACTAATAAGGATGTCTCCAAAGTTCTTTGATTGTTAAATGAGATTTTCCATGTGGTGGGGTGGTGGTAGTATGTGGCGTGTGTCTCTCAGGAGGCTTCAGAAGGGGTGGAAAGGTGAGCTGGTACTTGGAGCAGAATGGCTCAGTTAGTCACTTTGCAAATTGTCAACACAAACTGGCTTGGTCTCTCTCAAGAGACCAGAATTGTGTTTCTACATATGGATGCTAGTTCCTGTTTATAATAGGGGGTTTTTCTTTCTTTCCTTTTTTTTTTTTTTTTTTCTGAGGCAGAGTCTTGCTCTGTCACTTAGGCTGGAGTGCAGTGGTGCAGTCACAGCTCTATGCAGCCTCAACCTCCTGGGCTCAAGTGATCCTTCCCGCTCAGCCTCTTGAGTAGCTGGGACTATAGGCATGTGCCAACACACCCAGCTAGTGTTCTTTCTTTCTTTTTTCTTCTTTTTTTGTAGAGACGAGGTCTCTTTATGTTGCCCAGCCTGGTCTTAAACTCCTGTCTCAGCCTCCCAAAGTGCTGGGATTATAGGCATGAACCACTGCACCCAGCTGGGGAGGTGGGTGTTTCTTTTAACAGTTGTTGACGTATTTTCAAACTTTACTTGGATTCAGGATCTAACATAAAAGGCAGATAAAAGAATTGTCTAGGATCTTAAAGTAATGCTCAGCCCGAGCAGGGTGAATCAGAAACTTTAGACCAACGGGGAAAGGACACCTTCACTGTGCCTAAGAACAAATATTTGAAGTATTATAATAGCCACTGATTTTATTATCTGTGGTTCTGTTACATGGAGGGGTATCAAGTGCTTCAATGGGACATTGAAATTGAAAATGTGAAGTTACACAGTATATCCATGTCCTTATGAATATTACAATAGTTTAACTGACACCACCCAACGGAAAATGTGTAGAAGACTTAGATGTCACAATAACCAATTCTTGGGCGGTTTGGAAGGCCTATGTGCTGGTGGCCCCTTGGCATTTATCTTAGCTGAAGGGAATCATTGAAGGGGGACTAAGCAGATGCCCTGAAAGAGATACTTAGAGCCACATATGTGCTGAAGGGGAGCAATGTCTAGTTTACAAAAGAAAAGGCTAGGGTGGACAGAGTCAGTGCAATTGTTTATCCAGGAGATTTATACAAAATATTCCAGAGCGAGAACCTCCAGGGTAAGGGCAGGGCTGGATCCCAAAGCATACAGAGTCTGAGCCTGAGTTTGAGTCCCAGCTGAGCAACTGGGCAGTTACTTAGCATCTCTGTGCCTTAGTTTTCTTGTCTGTAAAATGAGAATCATACCTGTACCTACCTCATTAGATTATTATGAAGAATAAATGGCTATTATTAGTAAAATGCTTTCAGTAGTGTCTGCACATAGTAAATACTATCCCAGTTTGGGGTGGCATGACATACTTAACAGTTGGACCAAGATTGCTGCTTAGGACAGAAATGGAAAAGATGGATCAAATTGATTTTTCTATTATACTGCCCAGCAATGCAAGCAAACATGTCTTCAGAGCACATATATGTGTATTCAGCTCCTTGTCCCTGGAGCTCCCCCAGGTGGGGGTTGTGGAGATACAGGTCCTTAAGAGCTGGTGCAGGTTTCCTGAAGAAGCCACCTTTTGGAATCTAAGAGCATGAAAGGCCCTTGGGTTTACATCTGACAAGTGTGAATATCAGGTAACCAAGTAACTAGTACAGTCCGGGAATGAGAACATTAATTCAGGTCAGACAGGTAAAGCGAAGTTAAGCCATGCTCTACCTCTGAAATGAAAATCAATACTATTTATAACAGTAACCGAGAGAAAGACAAAGGAGTCAGGCAGATGAAGACTAAAACTCTATCTTTATTCCTGATGGAATAAAAATGTTGGATGGAGATGTTGGATAACACAGTTACGGGGGTGCAGGCAATGAAGGACTTTCAAAAGCCAGTCCCAGGATGGGACAGAGTTACCTATCCCAGGAAGCAAAGGAGAACTGCAGTCAGGATGAGGTGAAGCTGAAAGGAGTGTTCTCTAGGGGAAGGTAGACTGCCAAGAGAGAGGAACCCAGTGACCAAGAGACCCATGCCTGCATCTTTCTCCTAAGTTGGTGGTTCTCAATGTATAGTCCCAGGTTTCATGAGTCAAAACTATTTTTATGACAATAGTAAGACTTTTTTTTCGCATTTTCACTCTGTTTCTCTCAAGAGTGTATGATGGAATTTTCCAGAAACTCCATTGCATATCATATTGCAAAAAGTTTGAATCCAGAAGTTGATACTTAAATTCATCTTCTTTCTCTTAAGTCAGGCATTAAAGAGATATGCAAAATTGTAAATCAATGCCATTTTTTCTTACCACAGTTTTGTTGGGAAAATGTAGTTATTCTTTCACAAAATGTTATGTATGTTAACATATAGTTAATTTATTATTGTTATCTTAAATGTAGTTCTCAGTTTTAATTTTTTGTTTGTTTGTTTGAGATGGAGTATCGCTGTCTCTCCCAGACTGGAGTGCAATGGCGTGATCTCGTCTCACTGCAACCTCCACCTCCTGGGTTCAAGAGATTCTCCTGCCTCAGCCTCCCAAGTAGCTGGGATTACAGGTGCCTGCCACCTCGCCCAGCTAATTTTTGTATTTTTAATAGAGACAGCGTTTCACCGTGTTCCCCAGGCTGGTCTCGAACTCCTGAGCTCAGGCAATCCACCCGCTTGGGCCTCCCAAAGTGCTAGGATTACAGGCATGAGCCACTGTGCCTGGCCAGTTTTAATTTTTAACACAGCAAACATCAATTTATGTTAACCCTCACAACTAAAAGCTTTTAGTAGTCATTAATGAATTTTGAGAGTGCAGGAATTCTGAGAGTGAGAGTGAAAACTTTGAAGATCACTTCTTAAATAACTAATCAGATGTTTTGCATCCATCCCTCGTGTGGAATAAATGAGGGGAGAAGAGAAACCAGACGGTGTTAGTTTAGAGTATTTTCCATCACAAGAGAAGTGATACCCACCCCAAGCCCACCCCATGAATAACCCTATTGACACCGGGGTAGCAGATGCTTAAGATGGTTGCTCCAATGTTTGTGAATAATGATGCCAGTGGAAAGTAGGGTAAAAACTCTTTCAATTTCAAATGTAGTGACAAGTTCTTTGCCCTTTTTGTGGATAGGGGAATAGGTAGCAGCTACGAATCTTTTTTTTGTTTGTTTGTTTTTTTTGTTTTTTGCTTATCCTCACATTTATTGGTTTTTATCTTTTGCTTTCTGTGAATAGCTTTTGGTCTATTTTGCCAATGCTTTTCTTTTCTTTATTTCTTTCTTTCTCTTTCTTTCTTTCTTTCTTATTATACTTTAAGTTCTAGGGCACATATGCACAACATGCAGGTTTGTTACATATGTACACATGTGCCATGTTGTTGTGCTGTAGCAGCTAAGAATCTTAAACTGGATTTTGAGACAGGGAATTGTATTACCGGATAGAAGACTTGTGTAGATTAAAGGGAAGTGTAAGAAGGACCATACATGGCTGGGCACAGTGGCTCACGCCTGTAATCCCAGCACTTTGGGAGGCTCAGGTGGGCAGATCACATGAGGTCAGGAGTTCAAGACCAGCCTGGCCAATATGGTCAAACTCCGTCTCTACAAAAATAAAAAAATTAGCCGGGCATGATGGTGGATGCCTGTAATCCCAGCCACTTGGGAGGCTGAGGCAGGAGAATTGCTTGAATCTGGGAGGTGAAGTCTGCAGTGATCCGCGATAGCACCACTGCACTGCAGCCTGGGCGACAGAGTGCGACTGTCTCAAAAAACAGACAACAACAACAACAACAAACAACAAAAGAAAACCATACACAAAAGATAGTAGACCAGGAAAACAACTTCTCTGTTTGAAAATTACCTCCTAAGAATGACTTAGATATCCTCAAATGCACCGCATTTTTGTTTTCATATTATTCTGTTACCTATGATGCAAAAGCCTTCTCTAGAGACCTCGGGATAGTGATCAATATCTACCTTCACACCACCTTGGGGAACATTTTTTCACACTAAATTTTTAATTGGTATTTCTTCTCGGTAATCTAAGGTGCTTTGAGATAGGGAGAGAGTATGTTTTTAACATTGTAAACTAATGCATATGCTTTAAATGCAGTTTGGGAATTGAAACTCATTTGTTGCAGATGTGAAGAAAGGCCAAGTTTTATCATATCCGGATAGCCCAATCCTTGAGGTAGCAGCACCCCAGACATTGTAGGGCTCAGTATTTGTTGCATAAATGATATATTCTGAAGTTTGGTCTCCAAATTTAAATATTTAAAGTGATGTCAAAGTAGCATTCTTCCAAACGTGGATTTCTAAGCCGTGAATAATTGAATAAGAATGACTAATTAAATAAATAATAATAACTGAAGGAAATGTTTCAACTTAATATTTTTATTTTTCTCTCTGAAATGACAGGCACACACGCATAGGGGTTAACACACTGACCGCCTACAACGAGGCAGGAATGGTTTTAAGTACAGTACATTGATGCTTAATTCTCATAACTACCCTCTCCACTAGGTTATATTATTATGTCTCCTTTATATATAAAGGAACTGAAAACCTAAGAGTTGGGAACAGGGTCTGAATCCAGGCAACTGACCCTGGAGCCTGACACTAGCCGGTACATGCCCTGCAGTCAGCAGCTGGGCACGTTGGAAACAATTCCCTCTGCTGCACTTGAGAAAGATTGATTCAGTTTCTTTTCATTACTGTGTTCCCTTAGGAGGATGTGATAGTATTGATCGGTTGTGCCAAAAGTTCTTGCAGCTCTTTGGCCGCCAAACGTCAATGAGAGCCTCACTTAAATGCTCATGATATCAAATCTTCCACTTCAGTTTGTTCCTCTGTAGGCTGGGTACATCTTCACTGGAGTTTCTCAATGCAGAGGCACAAGAGTGTATTGGAGCCAGAGTAGAATCTCCATGAAGGGTGAACTCTTCTCCATATGTTTCTTTCTTTCTTTTTTTTTTTTTTTTGTTACATTTTCAGCTTTCTTTCTTTCTTTTTTTTTTTTTTGAGAGAGAGTCTCACTCTGTTGTCCAGGCTGGAGTGCAGTATGGCATGATCTTGGCTCACTGCAACCTCCCCCTCCAGGGCGAAAGTCATCCTCCCATCTCAGCCCCCTAAATGGCAGGGACCACAGGCGCACACCACCATGCCCAGCTAATTTTGTATTTTTAGTAGAGATGGGGTTTCGCCATGTTGGCCAGGCTGGTCTTGAACTCTTGGGCTCAAGTGATCCGCCCATCTCAGCTTCCCAAAGTGTTGAGATTACAGGTGTGAGCCACCACACCCAGCCTGTTTCTTCCCTTTCATTTGTAATGGAAATAGCCTTATTGTGCTGTCCCACTCAATAATATACCTGATGACATGCTCACTGAAAAAAATTCAAACATTACCAAAAAACCATAAGCAAGAAAATAAATATTAACTTAAATCCTACCTCCCTGAATTTGCAGCATTAATATTTTGGTGAACATCTTTTTAGGCATTTCTTTACGCATACAAACACCTACATCATTTCATACAAGTGGAATTATATTACACATGATGTCTTTTAATATAGGACAAATAATTTTTAATTTTTTTTACTTCTTCTTCCTCCTCTTATAGTTCTCTCCCATTTTGAAACATCTGCCTTTACCCAAAGGAATCCCCATTAATAATGTTATATTTTTCTGTTCTTTTTTCAATAATGATCTAAAATATATGCAATGTTGTAATATATACATCATTGCTTGTTTTATAAAATATATACATGTACATCTATAAAGTTATACATGTATATAATATATGAATGCATGTTTGTGTATATATGTGATACAAGTATAACAAGATATATACACATGAAATAGAATAGGGTAGGACCAGAGGTATATACATGAAATCTTTTTTCATGTATGTGTATATCTACATAATACATGTACACGTATATACATAATTTTTGCCATTGTTTTACAAAAAGTGAGATCAAATACATTTTTGGCTATGTCTTATTTTTCCCGCCTAACAAAACCTCATAAATATTTTGCAAATTGATTGGTATATACCTAATTCATTCTGTTAATGATAACATCCCTGAGCTAAAGGTAACTGATGCCTTTCAACCTTACTCTGCATTCATTTTGCTTCTCTCTTCTTTTTTAAATTAATATTTTAAGGTTCTTTTCAGCAACTTAGAGACTTCAAAAATTTTGTTTCTGGTGGAAGACTAGACAAACTACTTTATATTTTATGTTTCTGATTTTTGTTGAAAACATCTTTAATATTATCTGTTGATAGATGAATAATGCAAAATGATTAATATATGACATTTCTTTTGACAGAGGAAGTATTTTTCTTTGACCCAGAAACTGTACAATTTCACTGGAAAATTTGTGTAAAATGCTTACTATAATTTTTTATAAATCACAAAATTAGATAAAGCCCTCAAGTAAAGAAATGACTGTCTTATTGGGAAAAAAAAATGTGTACAAACATTCAAGGGGCCAGTTGTGGCCAGCAGAATTGAATTTCTTATGAATAGACTGTGTTTTATGAGGCAGACCAGATAAGGCAGGCTACTTGCTTGTAGCTCTGATATAGGATTGCTTTCTCATTCACTGCCTCCTATGGCCAATAAGGAGGAGAAACAATACCAGCCAGGGTATTGTGTGTAATGCATGGGGTCTTATTGCCGAAAGAATGGTTCAGAGGAATCTTGGAAATAGCGATCTGAATCTCATTGTGTTTGGGATCAGAATGAAAATGAAAGTGAAACAAGATAGAGCAGAAACAAGTAAACTTTGGAAGGTTTTAATATAATGCAGAAATTGTTTAGAATAGGGTAGGACCAGATAGAAGAAAAATAAGACACAGCAATACAATTTCTCTAAGTCATGACAATGCCTAAGTGAATTAGCCAACTAGTAATTTAAGAATTATAACAAGATAAGGGGCACAAAAATAATGTTTAGAGAAAATAAGATTAAAATACATAAGAACATTTCAGCAGTTAAAGGCTGCTAATGGAGAAAGTAAAAACAGAATACAACAGAGGACATTTTAAAAGTCTCCTGGATTTTCCCACAGACACTAGAAGGCATTGGTGACAGGGCATGTCACCGAGAATCTTAGTTAGTTCTTTTCCATAGGGATTGCAAGAGTAGGTAAAGGTTGAATTTTGAAAACTGGGATCTGTTTTTCCAAAAGAGCGGGGAAGCAAGCAAAATACCAAAGATGATCATATTAGACCCAAGGAAATTGATGAGTGAGAGAAAAAGAGAGAGAGAAAGAAAGAGAGAGAGGGAGGGAGAGAGAGTGGGAATTTTTGGAGGATAAAGACAGAGCATCTACAGGCATACCTCACTTGGAATCAATCTGAAGAGTGATGCCTTTAAAATACAGGTGTAGTGGATAAATTTTTTGATGTGCTGCTGGATTCAGTTTGCCAGTATTTTATTGAGGATTTTCATATCGATGTTCATCAGGGATATTGGCTTGAAGTTTCCTTTTTTTTGTTTTGTCTCTGCCAGATTTTGGTATCACGATGATGCTGGCTTCATAAAATGAGTTAGGGAGGAATCCCTTCTTTTCTATTGTTTGGAATAGTTTCAGAAGGAATGGCACCAGCTCCTCTTTGTACCTCTGGTAGAATTCGGCTGTGAATCCATCTGGTCCCGGGCTTTTTTGGTTGGTAGGCTATTAATTACTGCCTCAATTTCAGAACTGTTATTGGTCTATTCAGGTATTCAACTTCTTCCTGGTTTAGTCTTGGGAGGGTGTATGTGTCCAGGAATTTATGAATTTCTTCCAGATTTTCTAGTTTATTTACGTAGAGGTGTTTATAGTATTCTCTGTGGTATTTTGTGTTTCTGTGGGGTCAGTGGTGATGTCCCCTTTATCATTTTTTTATTGTGTCTGTTTGATTCTTCTCTCTTTTCTTTCTTATTAGTCTGGCTACTGGGTTATCTATTTTGTTAATTTAAAAAAAAATCCAGCTCCTGGATTCACTGATTTTTTTGGAGGGTGTTTTGTGTCTCTATCTCCTTCAGTTCTGCCCTGATCTTAGTTATTTCTTTTCTTCTGATAGCTTTTGGATTAGTTTGCTCTTAATACTCTAGCTCTTTTAATTGTGATATTAGGGTGCCAATCAGAATGGCGATTATTAAAAAGTCAAGAAGCAATAGATGCTGGCAAGGCTGTGGAGCAATAGGAACACTTTTACACTGTTGGTGGGAATGTAAATTAGTTCAACTGTTGTGGAAGACAGTGTGATGATTCCTCAAGGATCTAGAACCAGAAATACCATTTGACCCAGCAATCCCATTATTGGGTATATACGTAAAGGAATATAAATCATTCTGCTGTAAAGACATGTGCACATGTATGTTTATTGAAGCACTATTTCACTATTTACAATAGCAAAGTCATGGAACCAACTCAAATGCCCATCAACGATAGACTGGATAAAGAAAATGTGGTGCATATACACAATGGAATATTATGCAGCCCCAAAAAGAATGAGTTCATGTCCTTTGCAGGGACATGTATGAAGTCGGAAGCCATCATCCTCAGCAAACTAACAGGAATAGAAAGCTAAACACCACATGTTTTCACTCATAAGTGGGAGTTGAACAATGAGAACACATGGACACAGGGAGGGGAACAATATACACCAAGGCCTGTTTGGAGGTGGGGGGCGAGGGGAACGAACTTAGGGTGGGTCAATAGGTGCAGCAAACCACCATGGGACATGTATGCCTATGTAACAAACCTGCATATTCTGCATATGTATCCTGGAACTTAAAGTAAAATAAGAATAAAAAATAGGATAAATATAGGCATAACCAGCAGATATTGCAGGTTCAGTTCCAGATCACTGCAATCAAGTGAATATCACAATAAAGTGAGTCATGAAAAGTTTTTGGTTTCCAGTGCATATAAAAGTTATATTTATGTGGTCAGGTGTGGTCATGCCTGTAATCCCAGCACTTTGGGATTCTGAGATGAAGTAGGGGGTTGGAGGGGATTGCTGGAACCTAGAAGTTGGGTTCTCATATAGTAAGACCAGATCTCTACCAAAAATAACAAAAAATTACCGGCATGTGGTGGCATGTGCTTGTTGTCCCAGCTATTCAAGAGGCTGAGGTGGGGGAATTGCTTGAGCCTAGGAGGTCAAGAGTCCAGTGAGCCATGATCGCACCACTGCACTCCAGCCTGGGTGACAAAGTGAAATCCTATCTCAGAAAAAACTTGTTATTTTTTACACTGCATGGTGGTCTATAAAGCATGCAATAGCATTATGTCTAAAAGAAAATGTACATACCTTAAAAATGTTTTATTGCAACCAGATATAATAGTGTGGACCTGTAGTTCCACTACTCAGTAGGTCGAGAAGGAAAGATACCCTGAGCCCAAGAGTTTGAGGCTGCAGCAAGCTATGATCACACCATGGCACTCCAGCCTAAGTGAAAGAGCAAGACCTTGTCCCTAAAAAGATAATTTAAAAAAGCTTTATTGATGAAAATGCTAATGCTTATCTGAGCCTTCAGTGAAAAGTCTTGCATTGATGTTGATGGCTGCTGACTGATCAAGGTGGTGGTTCCTGAAGGTTGGGGTGGTGGTGGCAATTTTCTAAAGTATGACAATAAAGTTTGCTGCATTGATGAACTCTTCTCTTCAGGAAAGATTTCTCTTTAGCATGCAATGCTGTTTGATAGCATTTTGCCCATAATAGAATTTTTCTCAAAATTGGAGTCAATTGTCTCAAACCCTGCCACTGCTTTATCAATTAAGTTTATGTAATATTCTAAATACTTTGTTGATATTTCAATAATGTTCACAGCATCTTCACCAGGTGTAGGTTCCATCTCAAGAAATTACTGTTTTTTTGGCCCATCCATAAGAAGCAACTCCTCATTCACTCGCATTTGATCATGAGATTACAGCAATTCTGTTACATCTTTAGGCTTCACTTCTAATTCTGTTTCTTTTGCTATTTCTACCACATCTGCAGTTGTTTCCTCCACTGAAGCCTTGAACCCTTCAAAGTCATCCATAAGGGTTGGAATCAATTTTTTCCATACTTCTGATAACATTGATATTTTGACCTTCTCCCATGAATCATGAATGTTCTTAATGTCATCTAGAATGCTTTCCATAAGGTTTTCAAATTATGTTTCCCGGATCCATCAGAAGAATCACTATCTATGGGAACTATAGTCTTATGAAATGTATTTCTTGATAATAAGACTTGAAATTCAAAATTACTCCTTTATCCATGGGCTACATAATGAATATTGTGTTAGGAGGAATGAAAACAACGTTAATATCTTGGTAAATTTCTATCAGAGCTCTTGGGTGACCAGGTGCATTGTCAATGAGCAGCAATATTGTGAAAGGAATCTTTATTTCTGAGCAGTGGCTCTCAACAGTGAGCTTTAAATATTCAGCAAACCAGGCTGTAAATAGATTTTCTGTATCCAGGCTTTGTTCTTCATTTATAGGGCACAAGCAGAGTAGATTTAGCATAATTCTAAAGTGCCCTAGGATTTTTGGAATGGTAAATGAGCATTGGTTTCAAGCTCAAGTCATCAGCTGCATTAGCCCCTAACAAGAGAGTAAGTATGTCCTTTGAAGCTTTGAAGCCAGGCATTGACTTCTCCTCTCTAGCTATGAAGTCCTAGATGGCATTTCCTTTCCATAGAGGCTGTTTTGTCTGCATTGAAAATCTGTTGTTTAGTGTAGCCACCCTTATTAATGATCTTAGCTGGATCTTCTGGATGACTTGCTGCAGCTTCTACATCAGTACTTACCACTTCACCTTGCTCTTTTATGTTATAGTGATGGCTTCTTTCCTTAAACCTCATGCGCCAACCTTTGCTAATTTCTAACTTTTCTTTGGCAGCTTCCTCATTTCCTTCTGCCTTCATAAAATTGAAGAGGGTTAGGGCCTTTCTCCGAATTAGGCTTGGTTTCAAGGAATGTTGTAGCTGGTTTGATCTTCTATTCAGACCATCAAAACTTTCTCCACATCAGCAATAAGGCTATTTCACATTCTTATTATTCATGTATTCACTGGAGTAGCACTTTTGATTTCCTTCAAGAACTTTTCCTTTGCATTTACAACTTGGCTAACCCTTTGGTGCAAGAGGCCTAGCTTTCAGCCCATGTTGGCTTTCAACATGGCTTCCTCACTAAGCTTAATCATTTCCAACTTTTGACTTAAAGTGAGATATTTGTGATTCTTCTTTTCACTTGAGCACTTAGAGGCCATTGTAAGGTTATTAATTGGTCTAATTTCAATATTGTTGTGTCTCGGCTAACAGAGAGGCCCAAGAAGAGGGAGAGAGATGGAGGAATGGCTGTTTGATGGAAGAGTCAGAAAACACACAACATTTGTTGGTTGAGTTTGCCATCTTATATAAGTGTGGTTCATGGGGCCCCAAAACAATTACAATAAGTAAGACCAAATAACAGAGATTACAGATCAGCATAAGAGACACAATAATGGAGAAAAAGTTTCAAATATTGTTGGAATTACCAAAATGTGACACAGACACATAAATATGTGCCAATGCTACTGGAAAAATGGTGCCTCTAGACTTACTGTACCCAGGATTGCCACAAATCTTCAATTTATCAAAAATGCAGTATCTATGAGTACAATAAAGTGACACAATAAAATGAGATATGTCTATATTCAGTGTTTCATCAAGGGTAAATTATTGTCTAACAGAGAAAAGAAATATGTATAAAAAGAAGGTCTCAGTGTTTATGAAGAGATCTTCTAAAAGTTTAATTGAGCTTTACATCATAAACTAGAATTTTGGGCACAAAATTCTCAGCACGTGAAAGTAATGAATAACTAAAATCAGCATGTCAACTATGTTGATTTTGTTTTGCCAATTTGGAGCCCCAAAAACTGGCAGTTACCACTCAATGAGTGTCAGCTAGTGAAATATTTACTTTCAAAATTGTGGTGGCTACCTCATGTAGATAAAGGAGTAACTATTACAAAAGCTTAATTATAGTAACCTAAATTATGTGATAAAATCTGTTTTAATAAATTAAACTATGATGATTTTTACTTTATAGGAAATTTATTACGGTGTTAGTATCTTATGAAAAGATATAAAAATAACAATTTAAAAGTGGATGTGATATGGCTATCTTTGATTCTCTGGCTTACAGAGAATAAAACAAAGTGAGAGCTATAACCACATATACAAAATGCAACATTCATAGTCAGTTTTGTTTAACCTTGTGTGAAATCTACCTCAATTGCTGTTGAAAGTTGAGAATGGCCTGTAACAGTTTTGAAACCATTTTAGAAACAAGTAAACATGAGTATACATCTTAAATATAAAACCCAAGGTAGCATTAAAGATGACAGTTGTAGAAAGAAAATAGCATAGCTTTGTGTAGATATTTTAGCATGTAATTTTCAGCACACAATTCATATAATCAAAAGGCTTGAGGTGACCTTGAGAGGTTGTCAGGCCCATGCTTCTGCTATTATAGGGAATAGTTAACATAAGGCACTATGCAATGATAGACAGAAACAGGTAAGTTAAGGGCAATATTACTCTCTTATCTAAAAATAACATTATTTTCATTGAGTTTCAATATAAATGAATGGCCTTTTAGCAAATACATAGCTCTTTTGGAACTTACCTGAGTCGTGTAATTTTAATCAAATTGTATTTAGCATTCTAAATAGCAGTTGTATCGTCATGTGGTACAGAGAGGTGGTTTAATGTAGTCATCAGGGAGATATATTGAAATAAAAATCATATTTAAATGACGAAATTTTCAGAATTTCTTCTAGGCTTAGAAAGACTTTGTATACGGCCCCTGACACTAAATTTGATCATCTTCTGCCCAAACTCTTATTGGAGATTAGATTGTGAATCTGCTTTGCAATACAGAACAACCTTTCTTTGAACACATTTTCATAGGGGAGTGTCTTAATCTGTTTTGTGTTGCTCTAACAGAATATTTGAGACTGAGTAATTTGTACAGAGGGGAGGTTTATTTGGCTCATGATTCTGCAAGCTGGGAAGCACCAGGGCTATGGTGCCAACATCTACTCAGCTTTTGTGCTGAGTCAAACTACATGAAGGGTCAGAATATGGTGAAAGGTCAAAGAGGAAGTGGACACATGTGAAGAGGCAAAACCTGAGGGGCATCCCAACTTTATGGAAACCCACTATTGTGGAAAGTAACCCATTCTCATGAGAACTAATCTAGTCTTGCCAGAGCAGGAACTCACTCACTACCTGCAGAACAGCACAAAGCTACCCAGGAGACCAGCGCCCTCATGACACAAACTCCTCCAATCAGGCCCCACCTGCAAACACTGCTGCACTGAGGATCAAAATTCAACATGCGTTTCAGTGGGGACAAACAAACTAGATGGAAACCATAGTGAAGAGTTTCCTTTGCATGTAATCAGTTTGATTCTAGGGATATAAAAGGCAGAGTGGAGAAGGATCACAGAGTATCCCTCCTAATGTTTGGAAAAAAAATGTAAAGGGTCTGGCCTTAAATTCCCAACAGCAGTCAAGTAAACAAAAGGGTATATTTTTTATTAATAAGCTTCAAACAGTAGTGATGAAAGAAAAAATGGAAGATTCTGGTATATAGAGAGGTGTTACTCCTTATTTTGCTTCTTGTCTTCAAGAAGCAGTACAGAGGAGAGACGATGACTAAAAAACAAGACAGGCCAGGCGTGATTGCTCAAACCCTGTAATCCCAGTGCTTTGGGAGGCTGAGGAGGGAGGCTCTCTTGCATGCAGGTGTTCGAGACCAGCCTGGGCAACATAGCGAGAGCCTTTCTCTGCAACAACAAAAAAATATTAGTTAGGCATGGTGGCACGCACTTGCTTAACTGGCTACTTGGGAGGCTGAGTAGGGAGGTTCACTTGAGCCCCAGAGGTCAAAGTAGCGGTGACTTGTGATCACACCAATGCACTCCAGCCTCTGTGAAAGAGCAAGTCCCTGTCTCAAAAAAAAAAAAAAAAAAAGGAAGAAAGGAAGACAGAAAGGAAGGAAGGGAAGGAGGAAGCAAGAAAAACAAATGTGACAATTCTCCCTAATATCCTATTTTGAAGAAAAGTGAACTGAGAAAATAGAGTGGTTTTACCACATAAAGTCAAGGAAAAACTCTCTAAAGCAGAAAACCTATATATGATGGTAGAAAATCAGGTAAGGAGGATCAAAAGACTGTCCTTGTCATTTTTCCAGGGGATTGGGAATGTGGGACACATTCTTGACTAAGTGAGATGACTGTGAAAATGGACGTGGAATGGGATTCATCACAAGAGCCTGGCACCGAGATTCCTCTGCAGAAGTTGCACTCAAGCCCAGCAAGTGGTGCCCACTGGCTTATGTGATAGTTAACTTTATGTGTCAACTCAGCTAGGCTATGGTACCCAGATATTTAGTCAAGTATTATTACAGATGTTTATGTGAAGGCCAAATAATAAATAACACGCAATCAAATATTATTCTAGATGTTTCTGTGAATGTTAATGAGATTAACATTTAAATTAGTGGACTTTGAGCAAAGCAGATTACCTTCCATAATGTAGGTGGAACTCATTCATTCAGTTGATGATTTTAATAGAGAAAAGACTGGCCTCCTGGAGGAGGAAAGGGGAATTCTGCCAGCAGACAGCCTTTGGGCTCTGACTGCAACTCTTCCCTGAGTCTCCAGCCTGCTGGACCATCCTGCAGATTTTGGACTTGCTCAGCCTATAATAAATCTCTCTCTCTCCCTCCCTCTAAACACAGACACACAGACACACACACATACATACACACACACACATACACACACATTATTTGGTCTGTTTTTCTAGAGAACTCTAATACAGCTTAGTAACATCTCATTTCTTGCAGACTCAAACACAGATGCTCCCGGTTATCATACAGCCTTCTACTTAGTTAATTAGGGATCCAAGCATTTTCCATCTTATGGCTTTTCCAAGTTTTAGGGCCATCTTGTGGGTTTATTAAGTTCTAGGACCTTGTGGCTTTATAAGTTCACCGGCAGACATGGGGAGACAGAGAGAGAGAAAGTCATTCATGGGAGGTTTTTTTTTTTTTATAGGCTGGATCTGGCACCAGTGCACCTCATTTTGCTCATAGTCCGTTAGGCTGAACTTGGTCATAGCTTAGCCAACTGCTAGGGAGGCTGGGAAACATCGTGTATTTGTGTGCCCAGGAGTACAAGAAAATGAGCTTTTGTGAACTCATAGCGTTCTCTGCCACACTCTCTTACCTAATTCATAGATTTGCTCAAATTATCAAATGTGAAAGTGCTTTGAAAACAATCAAGTCTTACATAAATATGTGCTATTATTATCATTATTTCAAATGTTAAGGTTCTGCGAAGCAGACTGATTTTTTAATTGCTTGGTGAGCTCAGATATAAATAATCAAGAAATATATTCAACGTGGAGCATTTGAATGGACTATTTAAAATAGTATTTATTGTTCTTACTGATGATAACATACCATGTGTATTGTAGAAAATATGCAAAATAGAGACAAGCATAACAAAAATACCAAGGATTTCCAATCTTTTTGTATGCACAGTCTGTACAATTGAGATTCTCTGGGTTGTAACAACTCTCACTCACACTGGTTTAAGGAGAAAAAGGAATTTATTGGCTTGTGGAACCAAGCAGGGCAGGGTCTCTCTCTAGCTGTAGACATGGTTTAATCCAGGGGTTCATGACTACAGCAGGACTCTGGCTTTGCTTCTCTGTGATTCTCTCAGCTTTGTCTCCTCTTTGCACTGGCATTGGCCTCAGGCTGGCTTTCTCATGACAGCAGAAATGACTGTAGCAGTTCCAGGTGGCATGTTCTTATACTCTGCTAACCAGAAGGCAGGATGGCTCTTTTGGTTGCCTTTTCTGAAGAGCTAGGAAGTTATTTTCTTTCCTTCCCGGAAGCTCCCTGAAAAATCTTGCATCTCCTTTGTCTGAATTGGATTGTGTGCCCATCCCTGATCCTATAGCGAGTGTGGGGAATTGTCAGGCTAGATAAGGCTCACCCTAGGACCTGGATGAGGAAGCAACTTCTTGCTCAGCACATAATCCCATAGGGAACCCTTGGGTACCTGATGAAAGTTGGGGAATGTTATCAAGAAGGATGGGGGATGGCTATTGGGTAGTCTAAAGCAGCAAATGCTACCACACACCCATAAACACTCACATACCCACACCACTTTATCAGAATCAGTATTATAGTGTACATATTTTTTCTTTTATGGCCTGCTTCTTTTTTTTTCACTTAAGGATACATTATAATCATTTTACCATTTGTTAAATACTCTTAAAAATACAGCCATCAGAGACTTCTCTTCTGTGGGTTTTCCAAAGTTTATTAATAATGCTATTATTAGATATATGGGTAATTTCCAATTTTTTTGTATCATACTGCAATCCACATTCTTATGCATGTTTTGTGTATATTACTAATGATCATAGTGGCACTTCACAACAATTTTAGATTAATATTATTCACACTGAGTTTAATCTGCCAGTCATTCTTACAGTATATTACAAATTTCATAGCTAGTCATGAGACCTTGAACAAATTTCTTAGTCTTTTTGCACCTCATATGTAAAATGGGTTTAATAGTAGCATCAGTTTCATAGTTGAAGATTGAATGAAATGATGCAGCTAAAATTAATACAGTATATTCTAAGTGCTCCATTATTATTTATACATTACCACCACTCCCTTTTAGCACCTGGCTGAGCAGGTTCTCAATGACTATTAATTTGGTGAATAAATGAGGTAATATTTGATACTTGAAATACTTAGCTAGTCTTAATGTCACATTAAACTTTTTCTTGTAATATTGTATAATTGAATCTTTAAATTTTATACCTATTATTGGGGTTTTTTTGAAAGTAACACAATTTCATTTCACTAATTTTATAGATGAGAATGTTCTTGGGCAAAGAAATGAAAGAATTACATGATAAGTTCATAGTCAATATCTTAAACCCCTTAAATTTTATACCTATGTAAGTAAGTTTTTCCGAAGTAGTGGACTAGTCAGTTAAAAGACAGGATAATTATCTTTTACCACTGATATTCAGTTTCAACAAATTCTACCACTTCATTTTATTTTCAAATAATATATTTCACAAGTCCAGAAAGAGTGACAACTAGTATAGATTAAAAAATAGGCAACTAAACTATAAAGTGAAAGTCTAAGAGGACATGAAGCAGGTATTAATAATAGTTTACTTAGTTTTGTAAAGTGAAAATTAAGCTACTGTATGGATATATAAATTGTGGTATATACACAGACTGGAGTACTGCATAGCAATGAAAAAAAGCCTACTTCTGCACGTGAAAACATGGATGAAACTCCAATTATAACATTGAACAAAAAGCAAGACACAAAAGAGTATCCACTGTTTGACTCTATTTATATGATGCTCAAAAACAGGCAAAATTAATTTGTGGTAGTAGAGATTAGATTAGTGCTTACATTTGGGTAGTTTTGTCTGGGAGTTTTCTAGGATCCTGGAGATGTTCTCTGTCTCTGGGTGGTGGTTATACAGATGTATTTATATGGGAAAAAGTCATTGCCCTATGCACTTAGGATTTATGCCTTTTCCTATTTCAAAGTTATACTTCAATACAAAGTTTAAAGTCTTAATTAAAAATATTAAAATGTAAACGTGCAAATAGGGAATGCTAAAAATAAACTTAAGGAGATGTAAATGAAGTTTGTGGTGCAGTTGAAAAAAATAAGTTACCTTAAGAAAACATTTCTTTTTTTTTTTTTTTTTTTTTTTTTTTTTTTTTGAGACAGAGTCTTGCTCTGTCGCCCAGGCTGGAGTGCAGTGGCGCAATCTCGGCTCACTGCAAGCTCCGCCTCCCGGGTTCACGCCATTCTCCTGCCTCAGCCTCTCCGAGTAGCTGGGACTACAGGCGCCCGCCACCACGCCCGGCTAATTTTTTGTATTTTTAGTAGAGACGGGGTTTCACCGTGGTCTCAATCTCCTGACTTCGTGATCCGCCCGCCTCGGCCTCCCAAAAGAAAACATTTCTATAATGTCATAAAACTTTGCTGAAATAGAGGAAGTCAATAATATAATTTCTGTGTTGTAGCTATTGGAACAGAGGCCTAGTATAATTAAATGAGACATCTAGTGAGATAATGGATGTGAACGTATGTTCTAAGATATCAAATGCTATACATATATTAATTTAAAAATGACTGGAAGTAATGGATCTAGGCAACGATTATCAATGGCTGCTGTAAAGTTTAGGTTGAAGACTCATGGAAAACTATAACTAATGGAGAGGGCTGACAACAGCCAAACTCACAGATCAAGCTTCAGTCACAAAAAGAGAAAGCCATTTATTATGAATCTTTTGTTGTGATGTGGAGGGCATACACTGCACGTTCTATGAAGCATTCTTGCTAAAAAGTTGAGTCTGAACTTGATTAAGGATCTGGCTCTTCCTGCCAGTTATCAGGAAATATAGGGGATAGACAGACATACTGTACTAACAACATGGCGGGTGTGTATTCAGCCAAAACCGGGGTGTGTGAAACTTTCTAGGCCAAGTGACCCTATTTTTTAAACTAATAAATAGTTGAAGGAGGGGGTAAAAAGAAGAACAAGGAAGATTGTGTTGTCACAGGAGGTCTAAGGAATAAGTCAACTAAATGCAATGTATTCATCTCATTTAGATTCTGATTCAAACTAAGCAAAAAACATTTAAGAGACAGAGACATCTGAATGTGAATTAAATATTAGATAATACTAAGAAGCTATTATGACTCTTTTAGGTGTGAAAAGCATGTCAAAGCCCTGTTTAAAAAAATGAGTCAGGCTGGATAAAGAAAATGTGGCACACATACAACATGGAATACTATGCAGCCATAGAAAAGGATGAGTTCGTGTCCTTTGCAGGGACATGGATGAAGCTGGAAACCATCACTCTCAGCAAACTAACACAAGAACAGAAAACCAAACACCACGTGTTCTCACTCATAAGTGGGAGTCGAACAATGAGAAAACATGGACGTAGGGACGGGAACATCACACACCAGGGCCTGTTGGGGGGTGGGGGTGCTAGGGGAGGGATAGCATTTGGAGAAATACCTAATGTAGATGACAGGTTGGTGGGTGCAGCAAACCACCGTGGCACATGTGTACCTATGTAACAAATCTGCACGTTCTGCACATGTACCCAAAAACTTAAAGTATTAAAAAAAAAAAAAAGAGTCAGGGCCTTATCTCTTAGGCATGCATATTTTCAAGTATTTATTAATGAAACAGTTTGAAAATCCAATGTGTGTGTGGGCTGGGGCATAGATGAAACAAATGTTCACATGTTGATAGCTTTTGATGCTGGATAACCGATATAAGAAGGACTTATACTATTTTCTAAACTTTTAGTATGCTTAAAAAACGTCAGTAAAAAAGTTAAAATTATTTGGATCTAGTTGAACAACTTGGGACTGAAATTTTTAGGAAATAATGTGGGAAGAAAAGGTTTTCATTCCAATCTTTGAAACATGACATGCCAAATTCTTATTTTTATCTTCATAGACTATGTTAATATACATTTAGATACATTAAGTATGTACCAATATTATTTCTGAGACTAGATCTCCTTCCAAATTACTTGTGTACTTTAAACAAACTGACACCACATCATCTATCAAAGAAGGTAAAAAATTAGTTGAAATAAAACTTTTTAAAATATTGTATTCCTTTATAAAACTAGGGGTTTACTGTCTTCATTATTTTTTATAAGAGCTTTTGATGACTCACATAATTTAATGATGTATATCCTACTGACACATTTATTTGGCATTCAATATGGGTAAATTCCAAAGAAAAAATTATTATCTTTTTGTCTTAAATATTATAAAAAAATTATGTGGCATTTTCATCAGTGGCTTCTCAGCATGCAGATTCCAATCCACCCAACATCATTTTAATAGTTACTGATTTTAGAAAAATCTATAAAGACACGTGCACACATATGTTTATTGCGGCACTGTTCACAATAGCAAGGACTTGGAACCAACCCAAATGCCCACCAATGATTGACTGGATAAAGAAGGGAACATCACACACTGGGGCCTGTTGGGGGTAGGGGGCAAGGGGAGGGATAGCATTAGGAGGAATACCTAATGTAGATGACAGGTTGATGGGTGCAGCAAACCACCATGGCATGTGTATACCTATGTAACAAACCTGCACGTTCTTCATATGTACCCCAGAACTTAAAGTATAATAATAATAATAATAATAATAAAGCAATCAATATACCAACAAGCCAAACAGTCAGCTAGATAATTCTTCACTGGTAGGTATACACTGTACAATATTCTTGCTTGACTTTGGGCAGGGTCAGGTTTGGGGCTGAACAGTGTGTGTCTCCTTATGGGAGATGCTTGGGATGAGTTGTTGAGGTTAAGTCTGTTCGCCAGAATGTTGCTGCATCTACTGTCTTTGAATGTCCACCTGACATGGCTTGAGTGTAGAATCAGGCTTAGCGGTTTTGGAAGGGTTGCTGAGAAATGTTCTTACTTGTCTTCTCTCTCTCCATTCCAGCCATTAAATCAAAGCTAAAAACTTGTATATTGTGGTAGAGATGCCAGTCTCTACTTATGGCTGAACCTGACAGGTATAGCAAAAGTTGCATAGAACAATTTAAAGGAAAGCTGGCTTTTCTTCTTCATTACTTGTTTCCTTTCATTCAGAAATGAAGTTATCTATTATATATATTAATATCAGTTTATTAAACTTCTTTAAACAGAGTGTATATTCGATTTTTTTTCGTATGCAGAATGCATGGCCTTAGCGTGTGCACTTGCATTTTCACTCAATTAGCCTATCCTCAGAAATATGCCTTCAAAATTCATGTTTAGGCTTAGTTTTAGTTTTCATATCATCTAAATATTCAGGAAGAAAATACTATGGGTGGTATTTTTTTGTTTAATGGATAATCACAAATTGAAATTGTTAGTGAAATTGCATTAGATTTAGCCTCAAATTACTCTTAAAACATGCATGACCAAAGGACTAAAGATACAAATAGCTTTGATTATGGGCCAAATTCTGCATAAGTTTATTTTGTAACTTGATATCTTGAAAGGGAAAAATTTTAAGTTCAATGGACCAGGCCAAAAGTAATGAGACTGGTATGTTTTGAAAGCATAAAAGATCTTAAATGTTTACCCAAGCATTATTTACCTTTGAAAAAGCCATCTTGAGAAGTTTATTTAACTACAATTATTTAAAATATGTTTGGAGTCTTTCACTAGTCATTTTAATGTCACATAAAAATGAATCTTATTCTATATTATTTTTGAACAAAATGGTATTAATCAGCTTATTCAAACTTCTTATTTGCAAGATTTTGAACACATTTTATATCAAAAAAATCAAACCCTCACTTCAAGAATAAAAGTTCTTCACCATTGAAAATATTGTAGTCAAATGAATGTGCAACTAGACTGTGAATTCCAAATATTTAGGACAGTGGCAGCAGTGTTACAGTGCATTATGGCCTTTGTAGGGGGCAGTGTGTATTTGGATATAAAATTTTTGGTGAGCTTGTTAAAATCTGTCATGTAACTGAAGTCGTGGGTTCTTAGAAATTTATGTAAATTAACTTTTTGCCAAGTTTATTGATTTTAGTAGACTATGTCATGACTCTCTAAAATTCTAGGTTTAGACTTGGAAGGGTCAGTCCTACACTCATCTTTGTTTTTTATGTTAGTTCTTGTTTGCATTTTTAAAAATAATTTCATGTACTTGAAGACAAAGGTGATATTTATTTATTGTTTTAGGAAAGAGATTGCAGGGTCAAAAGGCACACCCAGTATGAACAATTAAGTCTATCATTATGCATATGTAAGTATGAAGTGCCAATAAGACCAATACTATTAGGAGTCTGGATGTTCTGCTGCAGTCATATAAATGCCAGGGTTATATAAGGTTGTCAGGTTCATGGAAGAGGAAGAGAGGACTTATACACCATGTTACTTAGGACCTACTCCAGATTGCAAGTGACAAAGAACTGAGTCTAAAGTAGATGAAACCAAAAAGCTATCTTATTAGCTTAGGTAACAAAGTGGTCCAGAAATACTGCTTAATCATGGCTTAAGGTGATCAAGACCTGGGCATCTTTCCATCTATTAGCTCTGCTTTTCTCTAAGCAATAACATTCTTCTCAGACTTCATTTGGAGGAAAGGTGGCAGTAACAGTTCTATCCTCCGTATTTCAAGTTTCAAATCCATCTGGGAAGAGTCCTTGCTGTGTTCCAAAAGGCTCAGTGAAAGTCTCATTGGCTCTGATGGGGTCATATGCCTGTTGCCCATCACTTTTAGGGGAATGGGATATGCCAGTTGGTCTAGACCAATCAGGACCCATTATTGGAACTGGCAGCGGGGTTAATCCTGCCCAAATACATGTATGGAGAATAGAGGCCGGGTTGTTCCCCAAGGCTTATTTGGAGTATGGGGGCTGGCTGGCAGAAACAAATGTCCCCTACTGGCCCAAACATCTATCACACTTCTACTTTTCCCCAGGCAGTATGCTAGTGCTTTACATACATTACTTTATGTAACACACACAGTGTTTTTCTTTTTGTTATGTTATCACATTTGCAAGATAGGCCTGAAGTCAGTGTGTGTGTGTGTGTGTGTGTGTGTGTGTGTAAGAGAAAGAGAAAGAAGAGAAAAATTACTTCTTGGAGTGATATAGAGCTCCCAATCTTATTTAAGTTGATTCTTTCACTTTGTTCTCCAATGGAAAACAATTTGTCTTGTAACATTATTATGTGAACTAATGACCCACTAGATTAAAGATACATAAAGCTAAGTAACAACATTTGACATATGTGGAAGTAGATAGCTGTTAGCCGCTATGTTCTGCCCCTTCCCATGAATTCCCTGGTACTGCAGAGAATGGATGACACAATTTCAAAACTATTTATATGTAACATACTATTCAAATATAAGGAAAAATAATCATTTTGTATCCATTCTACTGTCCAGCACAGAGGCAGGCACCAAACAGAATGATAATTGTTCACCAATGTTTTGAAATGTAGATGTAAAATTTTCTGATTCGTAAGCTATGTACAGTTACTGTGACTTCAGCTTGCTGTGACTTCAGCAGCTTGAATAGATCTTGAGGAAGATTAAGTAAAGTTAGGAAGATATTATCCTTTGTGGCTGAGTCAGACATGGGACAGGAAAGAGACAGTTACTGAGGAAAGCCTCTCTCCCTCTTATTTCTTGAAAAATCTGCACTTCTTCCCACTCCTTCACGTTGCTCAGAAGGAAGGATAGGTAGAAGGAAGTGGAAGGGATGCAATATTGCCCTGCTATGTATAAAAAAAGTAAACAACAAAATAAATAGTGACAAAGGAAGAGTTACATTTGTTGGATTGAAAAATATCTACTCTATCAAAAATCTATTAGAAAACTTTATGATCATCTTAAAAGTGATACCTGCAGTCAGATAAGCTACATGTTATAAAAATTGGTGTAGTTTTCACATTTCCATAGTTTTTTAAAGTTTATTTTCTTTAAATTATTCTAACGGTTCTTGTGCTGTGTTTGTGATGTAGCTTCTCTGAAATCAAGCATTCTCCGCTCCTGGACACATATTCAATCCAAGAGGTAATCTCTGAGAGAGGTAAAGTTTTCTTTCAGGGCTATAAACCAGACAAAATTCACAAAAAAGAAGATTTAAATTTCCACATTGGGAAGGGAGTTGTTAAAGCTGGCTTTTAGAATGATGAAACTGCAATGTGGTATTCTGAATACATTCTCTGTTATCCCCTCCCTCCCTCCACTCTCTCTGTCTAAGGACTTGCATTTAGAAACTGGTAGAATGTTGTCTGCATTAACATTGCCTCCTTTCTCCATTGATTTTTGTTGTGAATAGGCTTCCTTGAATTCATGGTCATCTGCATCTTTAGGGTTCCCCTAAGGGATATTGGATTTCCTGCTTCGAGGACTAATCAGAACCATTAATCAGCCATGAAAATAAGCACTGGCCTATAGAGGTCCAAGGCCTGAAGGAAATTAGGACTAGCTTATTGAAAATTAGGCAGTAGATACCTATAGAATAAATATATTTGTTTATGAATATTACGCAGTTCCATAAGGAATTTGAAGTGGCAAAAGAAAAAGATTTTCAATGTTTTTGTGGGTTAGGGGTTCAAGTCCTTCTTCTGGAATGAGGTAGAGGCTGCAAGGAGGTGCTTACTTTCCCTCAGTCTATGAACAGGGCCACATGCAAAGTCACAGGACCAGGGCTTTGGCCTCAGGCAGAATGGGTGAGAATCTGTGTTTTGCATGCCGTAGACTTGCTGACCTCCATTTCCACATATTTAATTATATCATATTCTATATTATTCTAATCTTTACAGTCATTTTTCTCAGAAGGTTGTTGTAGGGATTAAATAATGCAGCATATATCACAAAATAGGAACTCAAAACTGCTAGGTCCTGACTTAGTTTGAGTTTCTCCTGAAGCAGGTCTTGCACCATAAATTTGAGGGTAAGAAGTTTGTATGGGAAGTTCAGGCAACACCAGCAGGGAAGTGAAGGGAAATAAAACAGGGGAAAAGGGTAGTGAATAAAAGGAGAGCGATCACTGTGGGCAACTGTAGTTTAAGCACACAGGAGATTTTGGGAAATGGTACGAAGTACTCATCTCAGTATTATTGCATCCAAAGGCAGAGGGAGCTGGGGTATTTATGCAAGTCTTGAAAGCTATTACTTAGGCATATTCTCAGCAGATATTAATGCCTCAGTATTTTCTTTTTGTAAAAAAAAATTTAATGAGTAGTTTTTGGGGATTAGGTGTTTTTATTTTTTTTGTTTTTTACATGAATAAATTTTTTAGTGGTGGTTTCTGAGATTTTGGTGCACCCATCATGTGAGCAGTGTACATCCAATATATAGTCTTTTATCCCTCACCCCCCTTCTACCCTTTCCTGCCAAGTCCCCGAAGTCCATCATATTATTCTTACACCTTTGCATTCTTATAGCTTAGCTCCCACTTATAAATGAGAACATACGATATTTGGTTTTTCATTCCTGAGTTACCTCACTTAGAATAGTGGCCTCCACCTCCATCCAAGTTGCTGCAAAAGCCATTACTTCATTCCGTTTTATGACTGAGTAGTATTCCACATTTTCTTTCCCACTCAGTTGATGGGAATTTAGGTTGATTCCATATTTTTGCAACTGCAAATTGTGCTGCTATAAACATGCATGTGCATGTGTCCTTTTCATATAATGACTTCTTTTCCTTTGGGTAGCCAGTAGTGGCATTGCTAGATCAAATGGCAATTCTTCTTTTAGTTCTTTAAGGAATCTCCACACTGTTTTCCATAGTGGTTGTACTAGTTTACATTCCCACCAGCAGTGTTAAAGGGTTCTCATAACCACATTCACGCCAACATCTATTATTTTTTGATGTTTTAAATTGGGGTCATTCTTGCAGGAGTAAGGAGATACCTCACTGGGTTTTAATTTGCATTTCCCTGATAATTAGTAATGTTGAACATTTTTCATACATTTGTTGGCTGTTTGTATGTCTTCTTTTGAGAATTATCTATTCATGTTCTTTGCCCTCATTTTGATGGGATTATGTGCTTTTCTCTTGCTAATTTGAGTTCCTTGTGGATTCTGGATATTAGTCATTTGTGGGATGCATGGTTTATGAATATTTTCTCCTACTCCGTGGGTTGTCTGTTTACTCTGCTGATTATTTCTTTTTCCGTGCAGAAGCTTTTTAGTTTAATGAGGTCCCATTTATTTATTTTTGTTTTTGTCGCATTTGCTTTTGGGTTCTTGGTTATGAATTCTTTGCCTAAGCCAATGTCTAGAAGAGTTTTTCTGATGTTATGTTCTAGATTTTTTATGGTTTCAGGCCATACAAATTCAGATTAAGTTTTTGATCCATCTTGAGTTGATTTTTGTGTAAGGTGTGGGATAAGAATCCAGTTTCATTCTTCTACATATGGCTTACCAGTTATCCCAGAATGATTTATTGAATAGAGTATTATTTCCCCAGTTTATGTTTTTGCATGCTTTGTTGAGGATTAGTTAGCTGTAAATATTCGGTTTTATTTCTGGGTTCTCTATTCTGTTCTATTGGTTTACCTGCCTATTTTTATACCATTACCATGCTGCTTTGGCAACTATAGCCTTGTGGTATAATTCGAAGTCGAGTAATATGATGCCTCCAGACGTATTCTTTTGCTTAGTATTGCTTTGGCTATGTGGGCTTTTCTTGCTCTCATATGAATTTTAGGATTGGAACATTCTCCAAGGTAGAATAGACCATATGATAGTCCATAAAACAAGTCTCAATAAATTTAAGAAAATCAAAATCGTATCAAGTATCATCTCAGGCCACGGTGGAATAAAAATGGAAATTAACTCCAAAAGGAACCCTCAAAACTATGCGATACACGAAAATTAAATAATCTGCTCTTGAATGATCTTCTGGTTAATGAAGTCAAGATGGAAATTAAAAAATTCTTTGAACTGAATGTTAATAGTGGCACAACTTATCAAAACCTCTGGGTTACAGCAAAAGCAGTGCTAAGAGGAAAGTTCATAGCACTAAATATCTACAGCAAAAAGTCTGAAAGAACACAAATAGACAACCTAAGGTCATGCCTCAAGAAACTAGGGAAACAAGAACAAACTAAATCCAAACCCATCAGTATTTTCATATACTTCTAGATTCCTGGTGGTGGGCAGCATGGCTTTCTGTATTCTAGGAAAATGAGTCCTCAGGCCCAGAATGCAGATCCTAACAGTCAGAAGGTAGCTGGGGCCCACTGAGAGTTCTGAGTTCTGAGTATGGACAGCTTCCTGGGTTACTGATATCATATGCAGGTAAAGGTGCTGTATTTATCCTGAAGAGCGGAGTAAATATGGTACCTCCCAAACCCACTTTATTAGGAAGATACTTGAAAATGTACTCTAAAAAAATCAGGGGGTAACCAAGAAAAAGAAATCATAGGATTCAGGAAATAATAGAACGTAGGAAAGTTGTGAAGGGAGGTCTTAGGATGAGAGCAAAATGGCATGCCTGGTGAGCAATCAGTCTAGGTTAGAATTGAAAGAGCAACAATCTTGGGAAGGAGATTACTGGATAAAGGGAAAATGAATATAATACACAACTAGATGGAGGACTAGAAAAATGAAGATAATGACACAGACTAATAGTTGCTAGAAAGGAAAACAGTGAGAAATTCCAAGAAAGAAATAGCCGTAAATGAAACCAAATATAATTACAGTTTACTACTTGTTCTTTCCAATGAGCAATATTTAGATAGTCAAATTTCCAACTTCCAATGTACGGACAATCCACAAGACCTAATTATGGTATCAGAATGTAAGTATTACCAGGTAGAAGTTGGAGGGTGAAGGAAAGCCAAAGGGAAAGAGAGTATTAATATTGTTTTCTTCCAAAGTTGGGAGTTGAAATATGTCTATGGATGTTGGAACAAAAAAGTGAGAATTGTAAATATATCAAGTATCTTCTCAGACCACAGTGGAATAAAAATGGAAATTAACTCATTCTCTTTTGGAAACAAAGAGAAAGTCACTTCTCAGCTCTTTACTTCCTATGTGACTAGTTACTTCTTATGTGACTAGTATTTCCACTGGGGTGAAGCATTTAATTGCTAGTGAGTTAGTTTCTCTCTATCCTCCACTTTCTTTGCCAATGACCAGGAAGGAGGTACTTTACACCTGGTATGGTTCCGCCATTGTCAGTCTAAGTGGCCAAAGGGCAGACACTGCTGTTGAAATGCAATGGACATGGGCTATGAACGTGAAGTAAACCTTACAGTGTTAAGTTACTGAGATTTTGAGGTTGTTTGTTGCCAAAGCATTGATGTTCCTATCTTAATAGAGACACCCATACTACTTTTACTAGAATTAACTTATAATATTCATAAAATGAAAATCTACCTTGAAATAATTCTGCATTATAATGGTTTAGGCATGTATGGACAAGGCAGAAATTATGCTGTTTTACTTTAATGTATTCATATAGAACATTTCATTCTAAATATAAAACATATATTTTTCCAATGGTCTCAGATTACTGTACAACCTCTAAAGTGGGCTTATTGCCCTAAATCTTCATTGAAAACACAATTTTGAATTTTAGTATGTCTTTAATTTAAAAGAACTTTTCTTTAATATGTTTATTGCCAATATTAGTTTATTATCCAATGATACATTTAAAATTTCCACTTTTATCATAACATTGATAACTAAAAAATTGAAGAAAAATAAAAATGGTTTTAAGACTATCAGTACTAACAAAAGATGAAAAGTAATGTATTTGTTACTTAGTACTTTTACAGTGTACAGAAAACCTCTTATCAGTGAACATTTATAGTTCTACAACCTTAATTTATGTGTATAATATCTTTTTTCCATTATTAGGATTTAAAAGTTTTACAATTTTTGGTCTTCTTCCAGTGAATTTGTATAAATGTTGACTTTCCTAATTTTGGAAATTATATGATATTTTGACACTCAAAAACTTAGTGACAAAATAGTACAGTCAAGCTAATTAATATATCCATCTCTTCACACAGTTACCATTTTGTTTTGTGTGTGGTGTGAATACTTCAGATAAACTCCCTTAGCAAATTTCAAGTATACGATACAGTATTACCAACTATAGTCCCCATTCTGTACATTAGATCTTGAGAACTTATTCATCCTATGTAGCTAAAACTTTATGCCCTTTGACCAACATTTTCCTATTTCCCCCACCTCATTTCTAAATCCTAATGTCTTGCTCGCAGTGCTATTTCTTATTGCAATTCCTCCAAGAGTTGTCTTGGAATTGCCAAGGTGAAGGTATATTTTATTGCCTCATTCCCATTTTCTTGAGTAGACTGTTGATATCGCATGGGAAGAGCCATGACTGGAAGACACAGCTAAGGTTGGAACATATTGACAAACCAGATTTTTAAACTATTATTTTAGTTTGTTGGGAAGTTTAAATGTTTAACATTAATGTTTAATGTCAAGTTCGATGTTAAGCATAGTTGCATACTTTTCACGAAAGCAAAACTTAATATCTGATCAAGTGAATAAAAGTAAATTTATCATAAATAAATCTGAATTTATTCAAAAGTAGCTCTTTGAATTTACTTTTATTCACTTGACCAGATAGTTGTTACTTACAACTATTTACAACTATCTGATCAAGTGAATAAAAGTAAATTCAAAGAGCTGCATTTCATGAATAATTGACTAAACTTCTGATATTAGTGTTTCTATGTATAAGGGAAGTGGGATCTGGCTTAGATTAGTATTTATGAGGGTGTGTGCATGTGTGTATGCATGCATGAATATGTTCATGTGTGTAAACTTCTTTCTTCCTCTGGCTACCACAGCACTTTTCCAATCTATGATGAACAGTATCACTGGCTTGCTGGCCTGTCCACCTTTTCTCCTACGCTGTCATCTCCTGGAAAGCCAATATCCTGTCTTAACTTCTTGTTTCAACTTTGGGGATTACAGGGACTAATATATCTTTTCTTAGCTTAACATATATTTTCTAAGTTTATGTATCATCATTTATACCCCTCTTCCATGAACCCAGTATGCCCTATTTTGTCTCTCCAATTTATTTATAAATAATTTTTTTTTCTTCTCCCAGGGCTTACTTGCTAACATCATTTTCGATTTTGTTCCTCCCTGTCCCAGACCCAGACTTCTCACCCTATGGCCTGTCATACACATTTACACTCTTCCTGCCTTTACACCATTGTCTGTTTCTAGTCTCGCTTTTGCTTCCTGCCTATTTAGTTTGCCTGCCTTAGATCACATTACTACTCACGTATGCTAGTGGTTGTAGTTGGTACTGGTGGCCTTGATCCTTAGGGCCATTTTATCTGACATTGTTTCTGCCTTTCTCCTTATTTATATTAGTCCATTCTCATGCTGCTCATAAAGACATACCCAAGATTAGGTAATTTATAAAGGAAAGAAGTTTAATTGACTCACAGTTCTGCATGGCTTGGGAGGCCTCAGGAAACTTACAATCATGGAGGAAGCAGAAGCAAACATGTCCTTCTTCACATGGTGGCAGCAAGAAGTGCAGAGCAAGCGGGGGAAAAGCCCTTTATAAAACCATCAGATCTTGTGAAAACTCACTCACTATCATGAGAATAGCAGCATGGGGGTAACCACCTCCATTATTCAATTACCTTCCACCAGGTCTCTCCTATGACATGTGGGAATTATGGGAACTAGATGAGATTTGGGTGGGGACACAGCCAAACCATATCAAAGTTCATGACCTCTTGCTTCATTTCTTCTACCGACTCCACCCTCCTACTCTTTCACCTGGAGGAGTTTACTCCAGTCATTGATCTCTGCACGTTTTTTTTTTTAAATCATTTTCTCTCCCTACCCACATATTTTCTGCTGTTGCCCTTAGCTTCATTTGCAGCCTGTCCTTAGCTACGTGGCCCCTCTTATTAATCACTCCTTGGATTCTTCAGACTTGCACTTTCTTTCTCTCCATCATGTTGCATTGTATTTTGCTACTTGACATCAGCTACTAAGCCACATATCCAACCTGGACCTTCAGATTTCAAGGTAATGATTCACCTCTGCTAAGATAACTTCAGTGTGGCAGCCGAATCTAAGCCTAGAAATTCAGGAATATAAGAAATTCAGGAATACAAGAAATATAAAACAGGTGAGTCCAGTTTCACTTGGTGCTATAGGATGCTCCTTGGGGCTAAGTCCCTTTCTGCTTGGACACAACCCACAGTCAATGCTTCTCCATAGTCTTTCCATTGGTTCAGGGCTTTACCCTTTAGGCTTTGACACACCTTAGCTTCTGTTCTTCACTCTTAATCCTGAACTAGAAGAGCTTTAATTGAGCAGAATAGAGAGTTGTAGTGACTGGGTCTGTTCTAGATTCAGGTTACTACTTGTCAATATTTTTATTTCCCACTCCACAATTTCCCAGGATGTCCCCTTTGTTGTTTAACCAGATATTCATCTATTTATAATTCTCTGCTTCCTTTCAAATACCAATTGGTGATATAGCACCTGGTGCATGGTAGATGCACACACCTTGTTTGTGAGAGATATCATATATTTTCTTGATTATCTTCCTTTTCTAAACTATCCTGTAATCTTTCTTTCCAATTTCCAACTGTATACATTTCCTAGGGCTCTTAATGGCTATTTACTCTTATCTCTGCTAATGCTCTGGGAATAGACAACTCCTGGTTTTATGGTCTCACTCTGTCACCCAGGCTGGACTGCAGTGGTGCGATAGCTTACAATAGCCTTAAACTCCTGGGCTCCAACAATCCTCCCACCTCAGCCTCCTGAGCAGCTAGGACCATAGGTGTGTTCCACCATGCCCTGGCTAATTAAAAAAAATTTTTTTTGGATAGATACATGGTCTCGCTATATTGCCCAGACTGATCTTGAACTCTTGGTCTCAAGCAATCCTCCTGTCTCAGCCTTCCAAGCACTGTTGGGACTGCAGGCATGAGCCACTGCATCCAGCCCTGATCTATATTTCCAACTCTCTACTGAACATCTTGGGTGATGTGCCAAGACTTTACATTCAATATATCCCAAATTTCAGTCATGACATTTCCCAGTTCAACTTCCAACCTAGTTGATTTTGCTTTGAGCTGGATCACCATATAGGTATATGGTGATACCTATATCACAGCTTATTGGCTGATGGAAATGAGACAATGACATTAAACTACTTAGCACAATGCCCAACACATTGTGAATGCTCAATACATTTTTGCTACTGTTATTATGTAAATGAGTTAAAAGGCTTCTAACCACCTGTATTTGATTATATGACAGTATAGTGAGGAGAAGATATTTTCTTAGATGGCATCAGTGATTCATTCACAATTAAAACTAGTTGATAACATGGGATTAAATAAATGTAAGCTGTATAAATAGGGAAATACCGAAAAAATTTGTAGGAAATATTTTAGAAATAACCTAAAGACCTAAATGTTTTCAGATAATTATTGTTTGCAGAAGACTAGCATTGTCTGTTCTAAATACTAAATATTTGTTGTTGCTTTTCAGATTGAAAGTTTAATGGCTAAGTGGCATTGAATTCAGTCAGCATAATCATTATTTATTTACTCTAGCCTTCACAGCTCAGTACATTTTGGTGGAAAAATCCAAAGCTACTCCTTCAATCAGTATTAAACAGCTTAAATTCAGCATAGGATAAAATTAGCAACTTTAATCTGAATTTTTAAAATAAAAGTTAGAGACAGGGAGAGCTAGAACCTTCTCTGAATTTTCGTTTCAGATTTGAATTTTGATCTTAAGTTTGTGGAGTGCAGAGGGCATTCTCTACCGCTACCATCAAGGTGCTTCTTCTCAGTCAATTTTATTTATGTAGAATCTTTCATCAAAAGATCACAAAGAGCTGTCTAACCAGCTATAAAGAAACATAAATCAAAAAAGAAAATGAAATGCTCAAACAATAAAATTATACATTAGAGGCCCATTTAAAGCAGAGCATTTTAAGATGAGAGAAAAGTCTTGGCTGGAGTATACAGAACATAAGTTATAATGGGAAGCTATTTCATAATTTGGTGAAAAATGAAAAAGGCCTACTTCTAATAGTGGAGAGCCTATTATTAGGAATGATCACTTGCATACCAGTGCTTTAATGAAGGGGGTGAAGAGCATAATAATGTGAAGTGGAATTGACAAAGTACCGAGGCACTCTTCTTGCTGCACCATGGAATAAAAAAATAAGAATTTTCTATTCCAAAAATAGGCACTGTGCCCAAAGTATCATTCTCTTTAGCATGCCTATTGCCTATTGCTATTGTGCCTTTCTCAGAAGGCTCTGTGCTGAAGTCCCACAGTGCGTATATAATATACATATCATATTTATGATATATATCTACCACACAGGGGTCTTAAGGAAGCCAAGAGGATCTTTCAATCTCTGCTGTCATCTTTACTTGCTTCTTCAGCACAGATTAATTCGGTGTCCCCCAAGTCTCAGGGTATCCAGTTTATGGTCTGAAAATATTCATTTTAATGTCCCCAAGTAGAGGGAAAATGTAAGAATCTTGTAATACTATTGCTCTAACAAAAACCAGCAGAAGTCTTCTTAGCTTACTTATACAGGGAAGCTAAAGATTTTTGAGACATCGGTCTTTTGTTTTATTGACATTAAAATAGATATCAAGAAAATGTCATTTAGCATAACGTTTATAACATTCAGATTAAATTGTACATTTTGAATTTTAGAATTTCAAATATCTCTGTTTCCATTCCCCTTTTGCTCAAGCCTGACTCTGACTCTTCAGATAATTTATTTTATGGCTTGAGGATTATTCCTGCCAACTTATGTAAGAAAACTTATACAAAATGTAATATTTACACCTTTGTAACAGTTAAACTTCATGTTCAAAGCAATGTATGTTCGTTGCTTGCAATGTATGTTAAGCTTAAATGACAATGGTAGTAGTATAAAATTTTAGCCTTTTGTTTATGATCTAAAGAGTATGTGATATATTTTTTCTGTGCTCCCTAGCAATTAATAATTGCCAGGTAGCCGGGCGTGGTGGCTCACGCTTGTAATCCCAGCACTTTGGGAGGCCGAGGCGGGCGGATCACGAGGTCAGGAGATCGACACCATGGTGAAACTCCGTCTCTACTAAAAATACAAAAAAAAAAAAAAATTAGCCGGGCCTGGTGGCAGGCGCCTGTAGTCCCAGCTACTCGGAGAGGCTGAGGCAGGAGAATGGCGTGAACCTGGGAGGCGGAGCTTGCAGTGAGCCGAGATCGCGCCACTGCACTCCAGCCTGGGTGACAGAGCGAGACTCCGTCTCAAAAAAAAAAAAAATAAAATAAAAAATAATAATAATTGCCAGGTAATGGACTAATATGCATGCTAAGGAAGTAGGAAGAAGAGAAGAGAGGGAAGCAACATGGCCAAAGGATTATCTCTGCCACTTAGGATGGTCTGCTTGAATTGGTGACATTTGAACTAAGACTCAAATGAAGAAAAGGAGCTAGCCACATGTGCAAAGAAAGTAAAGAGCTCTTGGCAGACGGAACTGAATGTGCAAAGAAAGGAAAAAGATTCAAATGTTTCAGGCACCGAAAGAAGTCCAGTAAACCTGAATGTTGCCAACCTGGTAGGGAGTTTGGTAAAAATGAGAGTTGATAGGCCATGCACTGCCCAGGTTCTTGGTTGCAAACAGTAGAAGGCAGTTGCTATTGTCTGAATCTGACCCCCAGAATTTGTGTGTTGGAAACTTAATCCCTAATGCAACAGTTCTGGGAGGTGGGGTCTTTTGGGAGATGTTAGGTCATGAGGGCTCAACCCTCACGAGTGGATTAATGCTACTATAAGAAGGGCTTGGAGAAGATAAATCACTCTCTCTTGCTTTTCCATCTTATGCCATGTGAGGATGCAGCAAGAAGGCCCATGCCAGATACCAGTGCCTTGATCTTGTACTTCCCAGCCTCCAGAACTGTGAGAAATAAATTTCTGTTTTTTATAAATTATCCAGAATGGCATTTTTCTATAGCAGCACAAAACAGATTAAGATAGCAGTGATGGCTATCTTAAGAAGAAAGGAATTTATTGTAAGGTAATGAATTGCAGCCATAATTGATGGGAAATAGGGAGAAAGAAGTTTGCCAAATGAACAGTAACCAAGAAAGGGTAAAAAGAGTTACAATGTCTTCAAGGTACTGCTAGTGTTTGTGTCTTCACTGGATAGTTAATCCTTCTACTTGATGTTAACAAGGAAGAATCTCATACTTAAGGCTTTCTCGCAAGATTCAGAATTCCACCTGCAGCAGCCTAACTGGCTATGCTTAGGTCATGGGTGTGTGCATTAGCTGCCAGTTGGTGGAAAAGGAATGCTTGGCAGGCTCACAGAGTGGGGATATCCCTCCACACAGGAAAGGAATTTGGGTATTGGGCAGACAAATAGCTACCAGCTAATACACAGAAAGGAATTTAGGTTTTATGTAGGTGTGATAGGAGTCAATAACAATTTTTTGGCAGAGAGGTAGCATAGTTCTATATTTTATATAAAGATCACCTCAACTTCTGCTCTGGAACACATCATGGTATAAATGAAGTAACACTCTAATCTTTGCCATAAAGAAGAAATATAAGCCTCAGATAGTTTAAATATAATGTCTATAATGGAATAATTCCCTTTTCATATAGTAACTTGAATTTAAAACTTGATCAACTAAGGTATAAGTGCTTTGAATTTTTTTTTCTTTTAGGTTTTAACTGCCTCTAGCTTCCCATCTTTTCAAAGGTAGAAATTAAGGAGGGTTTAGTCATGACCTCCACTTTGACTCTGGAGGACTAAAGCGGGAGATCAAAGAATAAAACCGAGACTATATAAAGCACTGAAGCCAACACTAAAAACTTGGTAATATTTCAGTAAAGCTCTGAAATGATACTGGACAGATTTTTTTTAAACAAAGAACACAAAGCTACAAACGAAGCATTTGGCCTTGTGAACACTGGTATGTTAAAAACTGCTACTCTTTCCATTGTTTGTCCTTTGAAAGCCATTTTGGAAAAGTAGAAATAATTTAAAATATTTTTTTGAGTCATAGATTTTCAAATGACTGCAGATGTGATACACATTCTTAGTGGATGTCTTAAAGGAAAATTCCAGTTTAGAAAGGACTGAAACTCACTGCCCATTAGTTTCCCAAAGTGAACAATAAAGAAATCATTCAGAAAGGAAAAAAAATCTCTAATTTTTCTTGATAATGTCATAGTAGTAAAATTCTGGTAGCTAAAATATTTTAAAAGCACAGGGTTACTAACCCTGACATGATTTAATGAATTTGCTAAATGATTAATAATTCATAAAAGTCTTTTTGTAAGAAAAAATGAAAATTTCACTGAATGTATGCTTGAGATAAAAATAGATGGGAGGCATTTAATAAGAGCAGCTCTTGCCAGAAAGGCCAGTCAAGTTATGGTGTGATATGTAGCTCATCTTACCACACACACACACACACACACACACCCACACTCACCCCTGATTCATACAGCAAATTAGTAGTGCTTATTTGATCAATTAATCAATTGTCCTTCGGACTGTAGTTGATAGGGCCAATTCAATTTCCATTTAGGAAGGGGAGGAAAGAAAAAGACCAAATATTTGTTGAATGAGTTCTCAGTGTCAGGCACTGTGCTTGCTTTATATATGCTTTCTTATTTAATCCTTATGATAACCTTCCAGGTAGGGATTGCTGCTTGATAGGCAAGAAAATTAATGGCTCAGAGTAATTAAGAATTTTTGCAAGGTCACAGAGTAGTATGTAGGCAGAACCAGGATTCAAAACCATCTGTGATTTACTCACTTTATACTCTTTCTGCTATATAATGCAACCTCTTGGAAAACATGTTTATTGAATTTTAAAATTTAGCTGCTGTAGTTTAAGGATAGAGTGTGTGCTTGTAAATTAGATCAAATCATATGAAAATTCTAACATTAGATTGTTTCTGACCTATAAAAAATAGCAATATAAACATTTTCACTGAATCCATAAAAATCTGCAAATGATGGTAAATACTCCATTGGAAATAATGCTGAAATTAATTTTGCCTTCAGTCATTATCAGGTGATAACATTATATTCATTCAAACAACAGTAGTGTGTAAATTCTAAACATATTAGAATGATTTTGTGCAAAAGATTATGCACAAAAGAGACTGTAAGAGACTTTTTAGGAGACTTTAAAAAGTGACTTGCAAAATATAAACAAGAATTTAAAACACCAAGAGATAAGTTAAAGTAGGTAAATTAAATCTCTCTGATTTGCCCACGGTAACCACAGCATTATTGAACATTAAGCATGCTTGTGTGAAATTGGCAACTAAACATCATTTGGACATAAAATATCAAACCCATTAAGTTATTAAAATGATTGTTTAAAACATATTTCCCTGGAACTACAAAGGTTAAAAACAAAAAGTATTAGATAAAATTTTAAGGTGGATCTGATTGAATATTCTAATGTAAAAGTACTAGATGATAAACTGGTGAAGTACATTGACTTTTCTGATTATGTGATTAACTACAGCAGCTTTGAGTAAATCATTCATCCCAATATGAATGCAAAATTATTGTATTCTATATAAAAATTGACTGATGAAATTTACAATGCATTTTTTATAGATCTTAAAACTTTTGAACTAATGAACTATGTGACTTATTGGCATTAAATTGGAATTAACACAATGGAGAAGAAATGGTTTTATTTTTGTATAAACTGAAACCCTATTATTTGAAGCTATATATGTATTGGTTGTCATTCTCATCAACTCTGAAGTGGGAAATATCAATGCATTTTAGTTTTCCAAGACCTCAGAGCATATACTAATGATTAAAGAAAAAATTTAAATATTAAATTTATCAAAATCTTATTCAATATAGGCATGCCTTGTTTTACTGCACTTTATTTTCTACTGCATTTTTTTTTGTTTTTTTACAAATTGAAGGTTTGTAGCAAACCTATGTTGAACAAGTCTATCGGTGTCATTTTTCCAACAGCATGAGCTTACTTCATGTACTCTGTAACTGAAATAACATAGCCTGGATGATAGCACATCTGTTTACAGCACGGTTTGTTGGATATTTTAAGCTCACTATTGAGAACTACTGCTCAGAAATAAAAATTCTTTTCATAATATTGCACTCATTGACAATGCACCTGGTCAACCAAGAGCTCTGATGGAGATTTGCCAAGAGATTAATGTTCTCATTCCTGCTAACACAATATCCATTTTGTAGCTCATGGATCAAGGAGTAGTGTTGAATTTCAGGTCTTATTATTTAAGAAATACATTTCATAAGACTATAGTTGCCATAAATAGTGATTCTTCTGATCGATCTGGGCAACGTAAGTTGAAAACCTTCTGGAAAGGATTCACTGTTCTAGATAACATTAAGAACATTTGTGATTCATGGGAAGAGGTCAAAGTATCAACATTAACAGGAGTTTGGTAGAAGTTGATTCCAGCCCTCATGGATGACTTCAAAGGAATCAAAAATTCAGTGGAGAAAACGACTGTAGATGTGGTAGAAATAGCAAGAGGAACTAGAAGTAGAAGTGGAGCCTCAAGATATGACTTAATTGCTACAATCTCATGATGAAACTTGAACAGATGAGCAGTTGCTTCTTATGAATGGGCAAAAAAAAGGAGATTTCTTGACATGGAGTCTTCTCCTGTGAAGATGCTGTGAACATTGTTGAGATGAAAACAAAGGATTGGAAATATTATATAAATGTAGATGATAAAGCAGTGGCAGGGTCTGGGAGGATTGATTCCGTTTTTGAGAAAAGTTCTACTGTGGGTAAAATGCTACTAAACAGCATTGTATGCTAGAGAGAAATTTTTCCTGGAAGGAAGAGTCACTCAATGCAGCAAACTTCCAGTGACTATTAGCATTTTAAGCATTATAATTAAAAAAATTTTTTTTTAGAGACAAGGTCTCACTGTGTTGCCCAGGTTGGAGTGCTGCACCATGATCACAGTTCACCACAGTCTTGAACTCCTGAGCTGAAGTGATCCTCCCCCTTCAGCCTCCCAAGCAGCTGGTACTACAGGTGTGTACCATCATACCTGGCTGTAATAAAGTAGTTTTAAATTAAGGTACATATTGTTTTTAGACATAATGCTATTGTACACTCAATAGACTACAATATAGTGGAAACATATCTTTTATATGCCTTAGGTGACCAAGAAAATGTTATGACTCCCTTTGTTGTTGTTATTTGCTTATTGCAGTGGTCTGGAACTGAGCCTGCAGTGTCTCCCAGGTACACCTCTGCCTACTATGTGTCATCAGGGATTCAAAGATTAGTAAGGCATTTCAAGGAAGTTTCAAGGAGCTAAATTGTGAAAATGTGAATACCTTTGTCTTTCAAAGGACACCTTGTTCTCATCTCAGTGAGGACATGCGAGAACTCATTGGAGGCATTTACTTGGCATACATTAAGAATTCAGGAAATACTAGCTTTTTAAATTATCATATCTGGTTGTGTATGATATGAGGACAAATCCTTTTTGGTGTTTGGACTCCAGCAAGGGTCTCAACATTGTCCCCACCAAATTAAGCCCTATTATGATTAGGAGGGCCTAATACTGGGAGAGACCTTAGAATGAAAAAAGTAAAGTGGAATAAATTTTTTTTAGGGTCAAACATGTGAAAGCATCATTAACATTGGATAGTTTTAAATAAAACCAAGTGTTATGATTGTTATTTCAAGCTACATATGTTTTTGCATAGTGGACTTGAGACAAGTGCCATATTAATCACTTATTTTGTCCTGGGATGACTTGATGGAGGGCTAATTTAAGGAGACCTAAAAGAAGTCAGAATTTAGCTTTGTACCAATGATGGGGTGACTTCTGTGTGTCTGGTAAAATTCCTGATTTTGTTGTAGAAGTTTTAACATTACTGTCTCCAAAAGCCACAAGTATAGACACAGTTTGTGTACATACATTTTGATTTTTGATGTTTGTCATATGAGTGGCTAGAGAGACACTGCCTGAATTTGTCTTCTCCATGAATGATTTTGGGAACCAGACAAGGCTGGGGACTCAGAGGATGTAACTCCCAGTGTGATCATAGAGTTGCCACTTAGAACACAGATTCCAAGATTAGGAGAGTCAGACTTCCCCAAGCATACATAGTAGAGTGAGAACTGAGTGTTCCTATGGGAATCACAACCATGCTTGGGGTAATTCTGGGGTCCTGGGAATGGAAAAGTTTTCCTTTGTCAGGCACTGTCCAGAATTCCTAGTTAAGTGTCCTTGTAGAAATTCATTCCTGTGCTTAGAAATCTGGCATCCTCTGGTCTTCTCTCTTCTAGTGCAATATGTTTCTCTGTAAAAGATTTCTCAGAAACCTCAGTCAGAAGTTAATGGCCTTAATGTGGTAGAAAATTGGGTTGAGTATATCCTTGCTTTTGCTGTTTCAACTTCAGTAGAATAAGAGCTCCTCTTTGGATCATGATTTCCCTTTAGAAATTTATATGGCAGTGTTTTCTTGCTTTGTCACATCATGGCACATAAAAAATGATATTTGTATATAGCCCTTTGAGGTGAAGTACTGAGGCTGCTCATAGCAGGAGACGATGAAGTTCTTGCCCATTCTCTCTGAAGACTGAGGGGATCTATAACCCCAGCATATCCATTCATAGCTTAAAGGCTGGCAATTTTTGTTTTAGGGGAACTATGTCTAGCTTGCAATTATGATGGTGAATACATACTTTGTGCCATACCCTGTTGTATGCACTATATGTGTACTACTTCACTTAATGTTTACAACAACCTCACAAGATAGATATTATTGCTATTCCAATTATATATATGATAAAAACGGAGGCATGTGAACACTAAGTAACCTGGCCAAAGGTCATACAATTGACAGGACCTAAATATGGACCTAAGCAGTCTGGTTCCAAGACTGCACTCTTAACTCCTACATTATATTGCTTGAAGAAAGCAGCCACAAGGAGAAAGTCTAACTAAGCCAATAACATATGTAATATCGAAGCCAAGCCTTGTGGGTCTCTAATGATTTGAGATTTTGGGCAACAGAAACATTTCACCAATGGCAGGCATCGGACCAAGGCTTGGATTGAAATTTAGAAATCGTAAATTCTTTTAAAAAATGTTTTATTATAGAACAATTTATTATCAAATTTACATGTATGTAAGGTAACACCAAAGTAACAAGAAAGTTTGGACAGAATTACATTCAAATTTATGCAGTAAAGTGGAAGAAAAGAACAATGAAAACTTCTCTAATCTCCTTGAGAGATGAAAGGATGTGCTTGGTGATGGAAAAAATAAATACTTAATGCACAAAGTCATTTCTGAATTTAGGGGCAGGGATATGAAAATTGTGTCCTTGATTTTTGAGCATAAAACCATTAACCTTCAAAAAGAAGTGGAAATTTGGCAGAGGATCTCTTTTATACAGTGATTTTTATCTCAAGATAAAAAGGGGGTCCTTGGGTCAGCAGAAGCTCCAGACCCAGAGGGAGACAGGGAAAGGGGTCCTTGATCACAGAGAGATGGTTCTGCTCCTGGCCTGGCAGAGAGAGGCTGCTTGAGTTCCACTTGACTCTCCAAAAGAGGGCTGAAGACAGTGTGTGTCAGGAATCCTCAGTGAGGAAGCTGGGCTGGGATTAGTGACTCCTTTTTTTCTACCATTCCCAATGACAAAGAAATAATCAATCTGGAAACCTAAGTCTCTCCCTCTCAGCTCTTCAGTCCTGCAACCATCCCAGCTTGGAGACCTTATTGCTCCATGCAGATAACGATAAGGAAATGAGATAGGACAGGTTATGGTTGATAAGAGATAATATAAATAGTTGATAACTCAAAGTGAGTTAATTAGAGTCTAAATTGCTTCAGTCTTAAATTAGGCCTGAGGTTTGTGCAGAAACAATTTCCCTTGAGGGTCATCAGATGGTTGTGACAGAGACTAACCTGACTTGCCTTCTTTCTCCTAAGCACACAACTAGACAAAAGCTCTCCTGCAGTTAAGTGTGGTCCCATGACTGCACTGGCTGTTGGGCTGTGCGAGGGAGTGGGGTCTGCCCCTGCCAGGACAGGCCCATAAGCAATGCCTTCCCAATCCTCCTTGCTCATTGCTTGCTCTCTTTCCTGGTCTTCTGGTCAAACAAGAAGATCTGACAATGGACTTTAAATCCCTAGGGAATGACAGTCACCAGAAGAAAGGTACTGGGTCATTGGATCACCACAAGGAAGAAATCCACTGCACTGATCAGAATACCCAGCAGGACATTGTAAGCACAAGACATGAATTTCTATTATGCCAAATCCCTGAGATTTCAGATTTTTCCTGTTACAGTTTCTGGCATAGTCTAATAATTCAGTGACAATAACAGTATTAGTCCCTTCTCATGCTGCTAACAAAGACATACCTGAGACTGGATAATTTATAAAGGAAAGAGGTTTAATTGACTCACAGTTCCACATGGCTGGGGAGGCCTCACAATCATAGCAGAAGGTGAAAGAGGAGCAAAGGCACGTCTTACATAGTGGCAGGCAAGAGAGCATGTGCAAGGGAACTGCCCTTTATAAAACCATCAGATCTTGTTAGACTTATTCACTACCATGAGAACAGCACAAGAAAAGCCTGGCCTCATGATTCAATTACCTCCCACCGGCTCCCTCCCATGACATGTGGGGATTATGGGAGCTACAATTCAAGATGAAATTTGGGTGGGGACACAGCCAAACCATATCAATAACCAAATAATTGACATATATAGTGCTTCGATGTGCCAAATGCACTTTATATATATTAACTCAATTTATTCAAGTAAAAGAAATATGAGGTAGGTACTCTTATTATCCCTACTTAAAGATGAAGCATTGTGACTGTTAACTTGCTCAAGGTCATACAACTTGAGGTAGTACAGACAGTATTTGAACCTGGGCAATCTAGCTCCAGAGACTACTCTACTGTATTTTAGCATCAGAAGAGTTCCTCCTGATGTAAGTTTCCTGGAGAAGACAAAGTGTGATCCCTTAATCAGGGGAACATAGTAAGATTTTGGCCCGTAAATGAATTTCATAATGGCTGTGGGTCTTTCAGCCATGAACACCAGAAAAGAGAACGGAGGACCTGGCTCAGGGAAGTGGAGAATAGGGTCATAGTGTGGTTTAAAGGCAAAATAAATTAAGGTCTGAGCTTCTGGAGCCTTGAAAGAAATGGAGGTAGGGGATGGATAGGCAGAGTAAGCAGTGCCCAGTACCCCAGATGAACCTCTCTGGAAATGGATGAGGAGGAGGCTCTTGTACTTAGAAGGTAGTCCTTAGCCAGCCTCCCTTTGCAGAGAGCAAGGTATGGAGAGGAGAGGTTGGGCAGGAGCTGGGATAATCATTTACCCAGCTGCTCTATGTCCATATTGATTTCTGACATTAAAAAATGCTGCAAGTACATCAGCACTGGTGTGAGGTGGCCTGAGACCTCAGGTGACCTAAGGACCATTTCTAAAAAAAAACCCAAAGGGAAAAGAAAATTTGTCCTTTTCCTTTACTTTTTTGAAACTGTCAAGCAAAGAGTGACATCAAGAAGCCTGTCAGTACTGGTCCCTCGTTCTAAGCGGACACTGTATGGCTGTTGCTGCTAATAATACTTTGGAGGAACTTCCTAAGGCAACAATCATGATTTGAAGTTCTACTTTTCACACTATTCCATCAGAACCAGCTTACTGTGGACACAAAGGAACTCACAGAAATTTTGATACCTGGAAGTTACTAATTGGATTGTTGGAAAGGATTGTTCTTTCCACTAACATTTAAAATAACCCTTCATTTTTATAGTGATTTAGACATAGGTTCTGTAAGGCTAAAGATAAAAAATTTAACTTTCTTCCTTTTGATGTATATGCTCTGGAGTAACCTCACTGTATTAATTCAGTCAGGTTTTATTGAGAATTTGTTATCAAGGTATCAACAGCTCTGTGGGTCTTTGGGAGATGCTGTTGGTAAGGGGAGTGGGGTGGGGGTGGCTACAAAGATTACACATGATTTCTTATGAAACTACTAATTTGGTGAGGAAGACATGTATACGACTCATAAAATGAATGAATAACAAGAAATTGAGGACAGGGAACATGCTGAGTGTGAGTTAAATGTCGCAGTAAACACTCTTTGGTTGTTCAAAACTGGTATTTATTTATTTTTTATGCTCCTCTTCACTGTAATAATATTCTTCGACCAACATCTCCTCGTCCTCTCCTCTCATCTGGTAGACGACATTCTACTCTCTACTTCCATGAGATCAACTTCTTTCCATTCCACATATGAGTGAGATCATATGGTATTTGTCTTCCTGTGCTGGCTTATTTCACCTAATGTTCTCCAGGTTCATCTCTGTTGTTGCAAATGACAGGATTTTGTTCTTTTTAAATGTCCAAAACAGACAAGTATGTGGAGACAGAAAGTAGCTAAGCGATTGCCTTGAGCCATGGGATGGTGGGGAGAGGATGGGTAGGGTGGGGAGAGAACTGGGAAATGAATACCAAGGGTAATGAGTTTGTTTTTCGAGTTATGAAAATGTTGTAAAATTGATTTTGGTGATGGTTGCACAACTCTGTAAACAAAAACCAATGGGGTTTTAATGGTTTAAATGGGTGAATTTTTTGATATGTGAATTATATCTCAATAAAGCTGTTTCTTTAAAAAATAAAAAAACGAAAGCAAGCAAACAAAAACTGGTATTTAGGTGTGTGTGGGGATGAAGCAACTTGGGGACACTGGGGATGGGGTAGGTATGAAGAGTCATATTTAAACCTACCCAGTAGTGATCTCATTTCTTACTGAAATGGGTCTAGTAACCTGGCACCAAGTAAACTGATTTAACTTTGGTAAACCGTTTCCTCTTGGGAAATTCCTGTGCAAATTATTATCAGTTCTTTAAGGAATTTTCACTTCCCTTCTACTAAGTGTGAGTGGAGTTCTGTGATTGACAGCAAGCTCATAAGCAGACAGTATGTTTTGGGACAGAATCCTGGCGAAGGTATATACATTCTGACATTTCAAGGAGGACTCTGTGTGAGTTATCGCTGAGCACTCAATGGCTGCTGCATTTGTTTACACCATCCCTGCGGTATCAGTGTCAAATTCAGTGTTTGTAAAGCTCTTTGGGATAATTTGTATATGAAGGATTCCGTATAAAACTGGTATTTATTCCATTTTGTATTACGCTTTTGGATCCTGACACATAAGGGTACTTTTATATGCAGCATGCTGGAAATTAAGTACTCAACTCCTATTAACACCACTAGGAACTGGGCTCCTGGCTTCTGTCTGGGGCAGTGGAAAGGGCCTCACAGGTATACAAGTAAATTGAAACAAAGACAGGGTAGAACTCAGATATTTATTCAGCTGTTGAAAGTTTTATGGGCAACAAGGCTACAAATAATGTGAGTTATTTTACTGAGCCTTTGCTGGAGAATTGGAGCTTAAACTACCCCCTTTATTTGTGGATGCTGTGTGTGTGTGCGTGTGTGTGTGTAAATAACAAAATATCTGTTATCAGCATCTTGTTACCTGGAAATTCCTATTAATTGGCATAATTGTGATTCATTGAGGAAATGATGATATTAATCAGTATTATAAGCCTGAGACAGTGCAAAATCCTGTAGCCTCTTCAGAATCTGAAGAAAGACATTACATTGAGTCTTATTGGGTTTTGATTTTTATTGCTTTTGATTTCTTTGAGCAGAGATAATTCCTGTGACATATGTGGTGACTTCCTAAACAAAACACAGGATTATCCAAAAATATTATACATTTAGGTCATATTGAATGAAGGAATTCACACTAAAAGACAAACAAACACACATTTCATGATAACAGCATATAGCTCATGTTCTTTAAAGATGTGCAAACTAATAAATTATGTTTGTCTTTGTATATATGACGTATACAGTATATGATACATACATACCTATATAAAGATGCATACACACACGTATATGATATTTCTGTGGCTCATTTTTGACACTTAACAAATCAAGATGGTGTTGGTTTGAAGCTTGCAAAATTATGGTCAGTCTTTTCTATTTGTAATCTAATTATTAGAAAACCTTTTGGTTATAATGAAAAATGATAATATAGCAGTCAGATGGTATCAATGGACTATAGATAGAGACTGAGATGGATTTAAAGTTCTCATCTATCTTGTCCATGGTTTGATCCCTCAAAAGCCCTTCTGGGCATGTTGCACCCATTGTGTTGGATACTGAAGTATGCACACAATGTGAGTTTCCCATGTCTCAGTGACTTTAAGGTAATAGATTCTGATTTTCCCATCATGACACTTGGAAAGGGAATTTAACTTACATAACTTGAAAGTTCACAGACCTCATGAGCATGTGGGTTTGAATGAGGTCACTTATTATTGATGCTATAATCATAATGGTTGTGTGACTTTGGGAAGTCATTTAACCTTTTAAAAACCTGTTAGCTCATCTGTAAAATGAGGATAATAATAGGACCAACATCATTTTGTCTGCAGATTAAAGGAGATGATCCATGTAAAGCCTATAGCAAGTTGTCTAGTACATAAGAGCTTAAAAATAAATATTGCTAATAAAGACATTATCCTATTTATTGATTAGTTTATGCTGACTATTTTTAAAAAAGGATTTGAGGTGATAACCCTCAGTGTAAAAATAATCCTCAAAATAAAAATAAATCCTCAAAATAAAATTAAAAACCAAAGGTAATGTAGGGATTATATGTTAATTTTATTTATTTATTTCTAATGATGTTTCTTCAGAGCAAAATATCTGAAAAGAAAAGAGCAGTCATTAGAAGAGCAAGAGGTGTCAATATTTCAACGCAATTCAAATACATCATTAAAAATTGAATCTTAAGAAGTGAACCATTTAATGTATCTTTAAAAAGTCACTCAATTTCTATATTTTGAAGATAGGTTAGTTTTACTGTTCTTTCTTGTCTACAACATGACTAAAATATAGAGTTTTCATTTGCCTGTCAGACTGAGTTGCTATCAGATTTTTGTAAATGATTCATTCTGTAGAAATGCTTTGTTCTGTAACAGGCAAGTGCTGAGGAAAACTCAGCAAGACTGCGTAGCTTGTTCTTTGAAAACTAGCACTTGATGAGAGTGTTAACTTGAGATGTAATTCCACTTAGTAAAGGGATCATTGAACAGAATGGATGCAATGATTACACCATAATTACACTGTAGCCATAATTATTTTGCAAAGAAAAGATACATATAACAAATAAAGAAAATATTTAACCATAGGCATACAAAGGAAGAAAAATCTATTACTTAGAATGAGCAAAAGGTGAAAGGATTAAAATGTATGAAAATCAATGGAAATAAAAGCAGTTTGGAAATGTTTACATTGGAATAATTGGAAGAACAGGAAGTATCATTTATGATTTACCAATCATAGCAAGACTCTCTTGGACAGGATATTTTGTAAAGTAAAAATTAAGATAGTGGAGGGAAAAACATTTGTTGAATGAACAAGGCAATGAAAGCTAAATAAACTGAAGAGGCCGGAGACCTTTAAAAAGTAGACTGTATTACCATGAGAAAACAACCAGAATTAAGACATGAATTCAGTATAAAGCTCATTCTATACTTTTTTATATATAAAGTGTTAAGCTAATTGCTTATATCTTCTCTTTAAGAACAAAATAAAGGGAAGAGTAAGCAATACTGATATTTGGAAAATAATTAGCAATGAAGACTTTACAAAAAGAGCTATTTGGTAATGGTGCAAAAGGGGAAATAGTGATCATTTACTTTTCAAGAGACAATCTATTGCTCTAGCACCATCAGGCATGGAAAGCTTTGTCTTTGGGGCTGGTACATAGCACTTGCGATGGGGCAGGGAAAGGTGAACTGCCTAATCAGCTGACTGATAAATGGATAATTTAATCTGAATAAGGAGGTCATGGTTTTTTAGAATCTTTAATGGTTCTTTTTTTATGACAATGACCATAAATCCCAAATACATTTCAAATTTTTTTTTTTTTTAGATGTAGGTCTCTACATTTGCAAAGTACGTATAACATTTGGGTACTTCCTCATTTAATTATTAGGGTTTTATTTGCAATTAGTTTCATTCCAAAGGAATAAGGAACTTTAAACCACGAGGGGACTCTGGTCTGTAGATGTCAAGGAATTAGTTGCCAATAGATGACCATTAGCTTCTAGAGTCTCCAGAGTCTTACCCACCTATGAAGTTCCCATTCCTTAAACAGGCATCACTTTCCCTGACCCCTGGAAGTTGTAACCTAGTTCCAAAGGGAGCCATCTAGTTAGTGGTGGCAGTCACTTCTGCAGACCTGGTTAATGTTCATCATATACCAGCAGTTACCACATTCAATAAAGCCAACAGGATTTGTATCCCTAAAGCAATGACAGAAATGAGTTTACAGATATCTCAACTGCCCTGTGCCATGTGGCCATTACCCTTTAACTTTCTCAGACGAAGGCCACACAGCTAACCTATATCTCATGAGGTCGAATGTCTGGCAGCCCCTGAAAGAGGAAAAGTATTCCTGCTGCCTCGTCTCCTCCACTTGCTGAGGCTGGGAGCCTGCAAAATTAGAGCTTCACTGTGGCTCCTTCGGGTGTGTGGTCGTTTTACAATTTGCCAATTTCTTGCAGTGCTTTGGATTGCTACAATCTTATCATTTTCAAAAACTCATCATTACTTGTTCTCTCAGTGTAGATCATTTGTAGTTATAAGGAAAACCTCCCTCTGCTTTTAATCTCACACTGGGGTAGGGTTTCATGTTTTACTTTTCAAGTGCACTTCCACAAAAGAGAAATAAATAGGCATTCTGATTCTCTCAAAACCAGAATGCTATCATAACTTTTTATCTCTTACCACTCTAAACTCAAGGGTGGGTAAAGAGGCATCTTCTTTTTCTCATACCAAATTACTATTAAATATAAGTGCTGAGTTTGGATTGACCAGGAAAAGAGGCAAAGAAGCTAAAAAGAACTCTCAGATAGTCTGCGTCATCAACAAGGGGTTACACTAAACAGAAAAATATTCCTGAAAGTGTAAAGCTACATCTTCAAAAATAACATATATATGTATACACATGTGTGTTTGTATGTATAATAACTATATGTGTGTATATATGTATGTGTATTTATGTGTCTATCATCTATCTGTCTACCGAATATACTTATTAATCTGAAGGTTCACTGAACAGATGAATGTTTTGAAATAAGCCATTACAATTCAGGTAACAACAATAACAGAATCAAAGTAAAGCAGATGTGAGGGACTCCAAATAAAATATTTGGCCCTCTGCTGGAAGTTTCACTCTGGGAAAGCATAGCATCTAATCTGATGTGTTCTTTAGCTGCCTTGCAAAAATTAGATCCTATTTATGAAGTTACAGCTACTGAGAAAACTGGGGTGTCTCTTTTCTTTTATGGCTGTGACCCCATATATTTGCCCCACTCAAAAATTTGTTTTGGAGAAGTCTAGAGATGTCATAACACACAGAGAAAGAAATGTGTGTGTGTATATCAGGAAGGTATAGTGGGTCCCCAAGTCCCCAGGAAAGAATTACTGTGGTCTGTTATTTTGATTAATAAGGAAGAATAGTCAAGAATGTGAAAATTAATGAAACTGTAGCGAAAATTACTTTTCATCCTGGAGTTTTAATGTGACAAAGGGCTAGAAAACTGAACATTATCAGATAAAATTTGGACTTTGTAAAGTAGATTTTTTAAAGCTCAGAGAAAATATAGGTATGAATCCCTGACCAAAGACTGTGAAAATGTAGCAACTTGTGTAAGATGAGAGGTTCTGTTAAGGAAAGTCTGATGACTTCAAATGATTGAAGGGTAGGGACCTTATATCCAACAAGATGGATGTAGCTGTCCAGGTCCCCTCAAATGAGCTCTGGTAATGCACTAAACATGGAGAGAAGGGCATGTCACCAATAATACAGTGGCATAGTCTTACAGGCTGGAACAGGAGCTTGTGAAAAACACAAAAAAATACAATGTACTTAAAAAAATAAATGTTACCTTTTTACAAATATTTGAGAGATGCATAAACAAAAGGAAAATTCTCTTGCTTTAAGCAGATATAATGATATTATAATAATTGGGAGAAAATAGAACCATTCACCTTCTACTTTGCATCTCCATCTGGAGAATAATTTTTGAAGTGGAGGTGGTATAACCAATATTATTGTGATGGAATTGAAGGTAGTGAAAAGCCAATCCCCCAGGTTGAGATGAGCAGCATAGAGGATGTTGTAATAACTTGCAGATCCAGTCTGACTCAGTGCCTATACGTTTTGACTATGCCCTGGGTAGTCTGCTAAGCACAGAGAGATATTCAAAGGGAATGGGACAATCCAAATGCTTCTGCCACATGCCTGTTACCCACGTTTGAGGTGTTCGTGGGAGATGGAAACTGGAATTGGCAAATAGCAGCTGTTTGCCCTTGTGGATAATTGGTAATCTGTTGTTTATAAATCAGAGGCTGCCTGCCTTTGCCTATAAAACTCCCCGGTCTTTCTGGAAATAAATTACATCCATTCTTGTGTCCATATTGTTTAGTAAATTCAGTAGCTTTAAAAATTTCTGTCACAGGCAGAATTTTGTATTTTTGTTATCAACAGCATTATGTTCAGATGTATTGTGTTATAGACATGATTTTGAAGACTCCAATTTTTCCCCTGTTTTTACTTCTATTTGGACAGAAAAGTCTAAACTGTAATCTTCAAGAATCCAAGTTAAATGTCCCAGAATCATAGTTTGGTTATTCTGATTGGCCATCGAATTGACTTCTTCATTCTAGGTAAAGATGACCCAAGAAGCAAAGGGAACTCAGGAAATAATGACATTCTTCAATTCTTCAATTCAATAGCTAACCAGCTAGGAAGAGCTCCATTTCCAGTTAAACTAAGAAGGTGTCACACGAGTGTACAAAACAATGAATAAAACAGTGCAGAAAAGCAGAGGCCATTGAACTTTATATCTCTGCCCAGCTGCAGCATTACTCAGAATTTACGAGTATGCCAGCCTTTGCACCTTCAAAACATTTTCCCAAGTATTTTAGGATTCTCACATAAATATTGCTGTAGTAAGTATCATCAACATTTAGTAGCTGTTTTTCAAGAATAGCCAAATGACATTATTATGGTCTGTCATCAAACCAGGGGAGGTGTGGAGGAGGCTGAAGTTGATCATTGCAAATAAAGATGATGTTTATACAGATATGCACAGAAGAGTTTATGCCGAATAATGTGTATATTTTTCAACATATTAGCAGTATATCAGAGTTTCCTGTTTACTTGTAGTATGGTGCTCTTCATACATTCCATCCAAATATCCCTAATGAGAGACAGGAGTGAATTACATTTACCACAAAGATATTTTTTTTTGAAGTCTTGTACTTATTTTTAAAACTTGTGGGGCCAGGAATGGTGGCTCATGCCTGTAATCCCAGCGATTTGAGAGGCAGAGGTGGGCAGATCACCTGAGCTCGGGAGTTCGAGACCAGCCTGATCAACATGGAGAAATCCCGTCTTTACTAAAAATACAAAATTAGCTGGGCATGGTAGTGCATGCCTGTAATCCCAGCTACTTGGGAGGCTGAGGCATGAGAATCTTTTGAACCCGGGAGGCGAAGGTTGTGGTGAGCCGAGATTGCACCATTGCACTCCAGCCTGGACAACAAGGGCAACACTCCGTCTCCTTTTGTTCTTGTTCATTTCCTGGCTGTCTTAAGAAATTATCAGCAGTTCTCATACTTAAGTGCATGTAAGGATCACCTGGAGTTTGTTAAACATGTGGTTCCCTGTTCTCTATATTCATCCCTTTCCTCTCGATCCTGATTTGGTGAGTGTAAGGTAGGATCTGGAAATAAATATCCCAGGTGATTGTTTCTGTTTAGGTGACCCAAGTACCATGCTATGAGATATGTGGCTCTAAGAAGCAGGCTCGGAGTGTTCTGTTACCTCACTTTGAGAAGCACCTTTTTAAAGACACTAAGAGTATTCACCGTAGAGATGAATAATCCACTCTTCAGGTTTCTTGGTCATTCCTGCCATTCAGTCAGTGTGGGCTCAACTCTCTTACAAGTCTCAAGTTCTCTATCTTCAGTGTTTTTACTAGAGGCATTCCTTTAGCCAATCCCTGTATTTGATCAACTCATCTTCAAATTCTGTTGGTTCTTCCAGGCTCTCAAATGCTGCCTTTCCCACAAAGAGTCTGTCTCTTCTGTCTCATTCGGTTCACCATAACTTTTCTCCTGAGCTCTCTCTTGATCCTTGTCTTGTTTATATACATGTCCTATCCCTCCTAATTGAGCCTATGTTCCACAAGAGGAGACCATGTCAGATAAGTCTCTAAGCCTCTAGCAGTACCTACCATGTTCCTTTGAATGCAATAGCTGCTCAATAAATGTTAATGGAAAGGGTGATTCTATGAGAAAAGGCTACTATCTAGAGTTGAGAAGGACACAAAACCAGAAAAAACAATAGCTGTTTCTTAATTCTGTTAATGTGATGATTAATAAGAGCATATTTCTTAAGTGGAAAGAAAATCCAAAAATGAGTATAGCAGTGATGCAATGAAAAATGAGTGTTTGGACCCATAGATTGTACAATACAAAAAGTAAACCCTAATGTGAAGTATTGAATTTAGTTAATGATTATTTGTCAATATTGCAACTCATGTATTGCAAGATGTTAATTACAGGGGAAACTTAAAAGAGAGGAGTTTGAAGGGTTATGTGAGAACTCTGTACATTCTACTCAAATTTTTCTGTAATCTCTTAAAATAGTCTATTAATAAAAACATAAAAAACAAGTAGTAGTAAAAAGAAAAGGGAAATGAGTAAGCTGAAATGATAAGAAATTAATGTAATGAATAAAATTCACCCCAAGCTCGTGAAAAAGTAGGAAAGCAGAGCCTGGCTTGCTATGGTTGGGGATACTCTTTCATGATTGTTTATACACAACACTTCTAAAGAATTCTTTGAACTCAGCTTTATCATTAGTGAAATGAGGTTTTCCCATTTAGAAACATATGATAAAACACAATTATCAATAAGCAAGCATGAACTTTATAATAAAAAATGTCCCAGCACTTTGGGAGTCCGAGGCCGGCAGATCACCTGAGGTCAGGAGTTCGAGACCGGCCTGACCAACATGGAGAAACCCGGTCTCTACTAAAAATACAAAATTAGCCGGGCGTGGTGGCACATGCTTGTAATCCCAGCTACTCGGGAGGCTGAGGCAGGAGAATCGCTTGGGAGGTGGAGGCTGTGGTAAGCCGAGATTGCGCTATTGCATTGCAGCCTGGGCAGCAAGAGCGAAACTCCGTCTCTCTCTCTCTCTCTCTCTCTCTCTATATATATATATATATATATGAGATATATATATGAGATATATATGAGATATATATATCTCATATATATATAGAGAGAGTGTGTGATATATATATCACACGCACACACATGCACACACACAAAAGTCCAAGAATTCACCTTGTTACAAATTGGAGTATAATTGTAAATATCTATATGTACGTTTATAAAGGCAGAGGTGAAACAGAGCTGTAGGGAGGATAAATTCTACCAAGGAGTTTAAAGAATACTTTCACTGGACTAAGGAGTCATGCTATAGCATCAACCATTCATGGTTTGACAGTGAGCGATGAGAGAGAGAGGAGAGAGAAAGCAGGCTTCTTACAGCTGGGCTCACACATATTCAGCAGCTCATTTTAGAGGGAAAAAATAACAATTTGCAATTTATGAACAGTGTAAGTATCTAAATGATTCAATGTAGAATATCATATTGCCAACTCCCTGAGAATTATGCAGTCAGCACAATTTGCAAATTTGAATTGTTTTGTTTTAACCTTTATCAGGGTTCTCCATTCTCCATTTAGTGTTATAGCAATCCAGGATCTTCCTCTATTTTGTTGCTAAGCCATTTTCATGTACATTAATATATATATAAAATTATATATACTTCATATACATTTCTCTATCAATAGAAAAGAGAAGTTTGCACCTAGTGTTTCTGTTTAGCTTTCTTCCTTCATTGATACGGAGAATACCATTTGTAGTTTCATGAGTGTGCTTTATGTCTATGCTTGAGCAAGGTAAAGTGGTTGTATGTGCTCTCAGGGCAAAAGATCTGGATGTAACTGGTTCAGGCCAAATCCTTTTGGAAACCTGCTCAGCACCATAGCGCAGTGCGTGCTTCTCAAACTTCAATGTGTTAAAAAATCCATCTAAAATGCAAATTCTGATTTGGTAGGTCTGGGGAGGAGCCTGAGATTCTGCATTTCTAACAGATTCCCTGCTGATGCTGATGCTGCATAGCAGGGGGAGAGAGGAGCCGCCTCTTCCCTGCTGGATTACTTGTATCTAATCGGATCCTTTTTTTTCTTTTTACACTTTATAGTAAGATGTGGATATTCCAGAGATAGAAAGTCTGAATTTTTTTTCACTGATCCTTTCTGATACTCTAAGGACTTGTCTCCCACCTTCTGTCCATGAGGCCAGTGGGTATAAGGAGTTTGCACAAACACCTCTAAATGCCATACATGCTACGGCCTATAAAGCATGTAAAAGAGATCTTGTGTAGTCAGGTAATAAATATGATAATCAGAGGGAAGACGTCTCTCCTTTCTCAGAAAGACACATTAAGGGCCGCAAAACTGGCATTTGGTTATTTTAAGTGCCAATGAGGTGTTCTTCATGATTATTTTTAAAAAGGTAAAGTGATGATCAATTGGTAGTTAAAATAGACATTTTTATGTGTTTAGAGATGATTTCTCAGTGGTCCATCCCTGAAGAATCTTCTGCCCCCCTGCAAATTTTCACACGATTTCATGATTAAGCTCTTTACAGAGAACATAGAACACCTCATATGGCTATTTCTTCTGTAAATGCATTTAGCATAAACTGATCAATGAATTCATAAAGATTGTGCACAATTTCAAATTTTTCTGCCAGATGAATGATTCAATTTGCAGAAGCACTTTGCTGAGGAGCTAAAGTTAGGGTAGGCAAGGGGTGGGGAGAGTGAGAATAATGGGAAGGAAAAGCAGCTTCAGCTGGGGGAATTCACTCCAGAGGAGGAAATGTGTTCTGCTCTCCAACCTTGCAGGTAGCATGTTTGGCTGCCACAGGAACACATTATTTGTTCTTTTTCCCTGACACTGAACTAAAGAATGCATTGTGGGAAAACCCATCCTGACATATGACACAGTGCAAAGGAAGATCACAGCGTGAGGCAGCATCAAGGGGTTGACATGGCCTTGATGCACTCAGGCACAGCACGAGGTCGCCGGGATGAGTGGCTCTTCCAACGGAAGCCCCGGTGCAATTTGCACAATTCTCCTGAGAGCTCTCAGTGAAGCCCCAAGCCCCTGTAAACTGGGCCAAAGAGGAGAGCAAAGACCCTGCCCCCCGCCTGGAGACACACAAAGGGAGGCATTTCAAAAGGGGCTTAGTTAAAAGGAGAAAAAAATTATACACAAATATTAGAGGAAAATTGGAGTGGATTTTAAAAAAGAGTCTAGCAGGACAAGACCAAAGGGGATGGGAAGAAAATCGAAAGTGCGGGGAACTGGATAGGCGAGCACATATCAAAGTGATGTGTTAAACTTTTCTCTCTCTCTCTCTTTTTTTTTTTTTTTCTTAAAAGAGAAAGACCCTTGGGAATGCTACAAGTGAATCTGATCTGTTTTGGTGAAAAAATTTTCTTTCCTCTCACTCTCTTGTAACTTTTTAGCAGTTTCCTATGTCCAAATGGAAGTTTGCATTTTGTAAAAAAGAGAAAACCCAGCAAGCCCAATCAGTGTTTCTTTCTATTACGTCTCTGAGCAAAAGACCCGCCTCCACCCATTCTCCCTTGTTGCTCCTGCTTATCATAATATGCCACATTTTGTTCATCAAATTTACATTTCAAAATTTCCATATTGCTGCCATACATTAATTATTAATCTTTCACCAGTCCTTCTGTAGAAGCATTTTAAACTTTGATTTCACTATCCAGTCTGAGGAAAATAAGCTTTAATCATGAGCCCTTTCTAGAGGAGGCTTTCCTTTCCTCTTCCTATGAAGAATTTACCTTATACATGTGCCAGACAAGTATTTAGAAAAATCTCATAGGTTTTAAAAAGCAGACTAAGAAATGTTTGAGATTAAGAATAACTCTTGTTTTCCAGAGCCACTGAAAGCTCTTTTGAACAATTCTGGGTTATGTTACGAACAAGGATTTTACTTAGATTTAATTAGGGTTATGGTAGTAGAAAATGAACCAATTTTATTTTTAGTCCATTGAATACCTGCCTACTTACTCAAGTCAACCAAAACTGTCAGATCAATTGTTATGTGTGGACCCTACTTTTATTGGAGCCTTCCCTCTGCTTGTAACCCTTGAGGTTGCCTTAGTGTTGTTTATTGACTTCATTTCACATTCAATAAAAATAAATAGATCAAAATTATCATTTCAAGTTATATTTCAACATGACTTCTTCATGGTTTTTACATTTTTCTAATTTATTTTTGCCTCTAAAATCAGGTTACTAATTATAACAGCTGTTTTAAATATTTTAGTTAGGTTATGTACCTCTTTAAGAATTTGATAAAAACTAGAAGGAGGGAATGTCTATATGCTTCCCTCATGCTATTTCAGGGAATTCAGGGGCCCCCAAAAGATTACGCAGAGATCTTTTAAGGTTCTTGGACTTTAGATCAAGAACTCATGATAGTGATATAGAAGTTCTTGAATTTTACTGTCCCCTTTCTGGCCTCTATTCCCATGAATCCCAGCTGAAGCCTGTGTTGTGTTTAGTGTCACATATAAATGGTCCCGAAATAAAATCCATGTCAGTTTCTTAGTTTGGTGGCTATGCAGAATTTTGTGTGTCAACTCTTACTGCTTGGTGTTGCAGCTGAATTTACGTGGTGCTATATTCTACTGTGATCCTCCTGATTTCACCTTTGCTGTTAAGCAGTGTGTTTGATTTTGCAAACTACAGGAAGGGCCTCAGCTCATGGGAGAAAAAACACAAGAGTAGGAGACAGGTGAGATGGCTCTTGCATGTTGTTCTTGCTACGACATAACTGTGTGACCTTGAGTAAGTTGCTTTATCTCTCTGGGCTTCAATTTTCTAATAATAGCTATTAGTTATTGAGTCCATGCTATGTGCTGGCTAAGTACATACATCCTGTCACTTACTCCTTACAATTACCCTAAGAGACAACTTCTGTTGGCCTCAGGTTATAGTTTAGAAAAACTGAGATTCGGAGAGGTGAAGGGGGCAGAGCCAGAATTCAAACTAAGATGAGTCCAATTGAAGAGTCCAAGCTTAGTTACTTTCTTACTCTCTGTTCTATACAGCTCACTGTGTAAAATGAGGCAGTGGGACTCGAAGCCAACTTGAACGTTCTACAAGTCTCTAAGAAGTCACTGGGAGCCATATTGATTAGTAAATGTTCTAATCCCCTTTTTTTAGATCTTAGAAACAACTTCATTGAGGTATAATTGACATACAAAAAACCGCCCATATATAAAGTGTATCTTTTGGTGAGTTTTGACCTATGTAACACCTGTGAAGCCATCATCGCAATCAAGATAATGAACATACCCATCACTTCATAAAGTGTTCTTTTGCCCCTTCTAGTACTTCCCTGCACCTCCTCCAAAGCTACTTTCCGTCATCTACTTTCAGTCACTATAGATTAACTTATATTTTCTTGATTTAAAAAAATAAATAATGGTATCTCATTATAATTTAATTTTCATTTCCCCAATGAGTAATGATGTTTGGCTTTTCATATTTCATGTTTTCATGTGCTTATTCACTATCCTTGGAGAAATGTCTGTTTAAATCTTTTGCCCATTTTAAAATTGAATTGTTGATCAAATTATGAGAGGTCTGTATTTTCAGAATGTAAGTCATTTATTAGATAAAGGACTTTAAAACATTTCTCATAGTTTGTGGCTTGAAGAATCTTTTGCACGACAGAAAGTTTTAACTTTGATAAAGTCCAATTTATTGATTTGTTCTTTTATGGATCATGTTATAGTTGTATCTAAGCATTTTTTGACTAACTCATGGTCACAAAGGTTTTCTTCTAGAAGTTTTCTAGTTTTAGCCTGTTCATTTAGGTCTATGATTCATTTTGAGTAAATTTTGTGTATGGTATGGGGTATAGATCAAATTTCTTTTTTTTGTATATGGATATCCAATTTTTCCCACAATATTTGTTGAAGAAGCTATTATTTCCTTACTGAATTGTCTTTGCACGTCTTTCAAAAATTAGTTGTATTTGTAGGTGCAGAGATCATTTCTGGACCACATTTTGTTTCATTGATTTGTCTGCTTTGGTATCAATACCAAACTGTCTTGATTACTATAGCTATAAAACAACTCTTGAAATGAGGTAGTGTTAGTATCCTAATTTTTCCTTTTTCAAAATTATTTTGGGTATTTTTAGGTTTATTAAATCTCCATATGAATTCTTTGAGGTCTACTTTGTCTGATATTTTTGTTTTATTTTGATTTATTTTGATTACTGTTAACATAGTGTATCATTTCAATTCCTTTACTTTGAACCTATTTGTACATTTATATGAGAAGTATCTTTATTATAGGGATCATATAGTTGAGGATTGCCTTTTTATCCAACTGGAGAACTAAACAAATATATACATATTCATATTGTGTAAATGGACTAAGCATCTCGATTACAATTTTAATTTTTGCATATGAATGTGGGTGCTTAGGCTATTTACACGTAATGTGGATATTTTTGTATTTAGATTTAACTCTATCATCTTGCCGTTTGTTTTCTGTTTGTCCTGTCTGTTCCTTGTTTTCTTTTTCTCCTTTATCTGTCTTCTTTTGGATTAATTGAATTTTTTTAATCATTCCATTTTATCTTTTTTGTTGGCTTATTAGATTAACTCTTTATTTTAGGTCTCAATTTAGGGCTTATAGTATAGATATTTAGCGTATAATATGTCTATCTTCAAGCCACATTGTATCACTGAATGTATAGTAATAAAAACCTTACGATAATTCCATTTTCCACCTACAGATCTTGTGCTGTTGTTGTCATATATTTTACACACACACACACACACACACAACCATATACTCCATTGTTACTATTTTGGTTTAAACAATCAGCTGTTTGAAAGAGATTAAGTAATAAGAGACAAACATGTTTATCCATGGCGTTACAATTTCCCCTGCCCTTTATTTCTTTATGTAGATCCCTCTTTTCATCTGGTATCATTTCTCTTCTTTCTGAAGGATTTCCTTTACATTTTTTTGTCAATGAGAAATTGGTTCTCATCTTTATCTTTGTTCCCCTGTATATAACATGTATTTTTCTCTGGCTGCATTCAAGATTTTCTATTTATCACCATTTTTGAGCAAGTTGATGATGATGTGTAATTGTATAGATTTCTTGAACGTTTCTTATGCTTGGGGTTCTGTGAGTTTCCTTAATCTGTGAGATTATTGTTTTTAATCAAATTTGGAAAAACATTGGCCAGTATTTCTTTAAATTTTTTTTATGTCTTCCCTTTTAATTATATGCTTAAAGTTGTCCCACACTTAGCTGATGCTCTCTTCATTGTTTTGGCTCTCTTTTTCTCTCTGCATTTCATTTTAGAGATTTTTTAAATTACTATTTCATTTTGGATAGTTTTTATTACCATTCCTTCAAGTTCAACAATCTTTTATTCTGAAATGCATAATCTAAGACTATACTCAGTGCATTTTTTATTGAACACATTGTAAATTTTATTCTACAAGTGTGATTTAGGTCTCTCTATTTCTAATGTCTTTGTATGTTAATTCTAACACCTATGTTAGATTTATGGATTTTTCTCCTCATTATGGGTCATATTTTTCTCCTTCTTTGAATGCTGGGTGCTTTTTGATTGGATGCCAGACCTTGTAAATTTTAGCTTATTAGGTGCTAGATATTTTTCTATTTCTGAAAATAGTCTTACATATATTCTGGGATGTAGTTATATTATGTGGAACAGTTTGATCCTTTTGGGACTTCCTTTTTATTTGTTAGATGGGTCTGGGGCAGTGCCTGGTCTAGGGCAAATTATTCCTCACTACTAAGAAAAGACCTTTTCATGTACTCTACCAAATGCATTGTGAACTGTGAGGTTTTCCAGGCTGGCTGTCGGAATAGGCACTATTCCTGGTCCTGTGTGAGCTCTGGACACTATTAACTCTAATCCTTTCACTTGATTATTTCCTGAACAGCATGTAGTTTTCTTATGCACATTCATGGATAGTTACTCACCGTATTCTCAAGGGGACCTCCCTGCAAATTTTGGAAGCTCTTTCTCTGTTTTTATTTAGAAGCTGTATGTATGCTTCTAAGTCTCACTGTCTTGAAAGATGTATATGCTTTCTATAGATGGAGAGGAGACTACAGAGTATCGAGGTAGGAGAGTTCCCAAAACACACGATGCAGCAGCCAATAAGAACCACCTAAAGGAATCCCTCTTGGAGACACTGAGAAGACTCATTCAGTTCGAACTGAAGTTGCTTGTGGTGTGAAAGAATGTGGTGGTTTTGGAAAGGCAGGCTAATGCCTCTTACGAGGGCATTTGACCCAAAGCAATGAAGACTGGAGCCAAGCGTATCTCTTTAACTAATGTGTCTCGAGGGTCTAACTGTGTTAAAGTGCTGGACAGGAGGTAGACACAGACATCTGAGTTTCTGTTCCAAGGAGCTCATCTTTAGTGCAGACAATACAGTTGAAGCAAAGCACCGATTCAAGAGTTTTGACTTTATTTCTTAGAGAGTAGGGATCCACTGACTACTTTTGAAAAGCAGCCTGATGAAATGCAGGTCATGGTTTTGGAAAAATTTGGCAGTTGCATGTTATGTGTACAGGACAGGGAAGAGCCTGGAGAAAGCAAGGAGAACATTTCAGAGTTCAATGTGAAAAGCTCAGATGGAGACGGTGGGGGTGGGCAAGGAAGGGGAGGTATCCAGAAAAATGAGTGGACTGAATATGGAAAAATACTTTATATGCAAAGTGAAGGCAGGAAGCAGTTGAGGATGACTTGAAGGCTTTGAGGAGACTTGACTGATAGAATGCTGGTACCAGGAATACAAATAATGATGACAGAGGAGGAGCTTGTTTCAAAGTAAATATGACAAATTTATTTTTAGGTGTTTGAGTTTTGAGGTGACAGTGGTATACAGAAGTAGATATGTACAGCTGTTGTTTGAAAATATGGTACTATAAGGAAAGTTCAGGGCTCAGGATATAGACTAGAAGTCCACCTAATGAAATTGTACTTTAATTCATTCATTTATTTGCAAGTGATTGGTATGAACAGTTTGTCAGATGCTGAGCTCAGTTCTGGGATGCAAAGACACAGAAGTGCAGTCTCTATCCTTGAGGAGCAGGTAAACACTCGATGTAATAGAGTCTGGTGAGAGCTATGCCTGTGGTAGAATGGCAGCACAACGGGATGACACCCAGCTCAGAGTAGGGAGTGCTGGGAAAGCTTCCTGGAGGAGGTGTCACTTGAGCTGTGTTTTAGAACAAGTAGGGGTTAATCAAGCAGAGAAACAGGTACAGGGTATTAGAGGCAGAGTGGACAGCATGTGAAAAGGTACAGAGACAAGGGAGAGCATGGCATATATGGGATCTGGTTGGAGTGCATGCATGTGAGGGAGAGAGAAAGATAATACTGCAGGGGGCGGCAGGAGTTGAATTATGAATGGCCTCGTAGGTTGTTTGGTAACTTTGGGCTGCCATGTAGTACATCCACATGGAGATGCCCAAAGCCAATGGGTACCATCCTGTGGGTGATGGGTTTTCTGGCCAATTTAAACTTGAGAGCAATGTGATCAGATTAGAAATTTAGAAAGACTGCTCCAGCAGTGGTGTGATGCAGTGATCGGAAGGGCTAAAAGCTGAATTCAGGGGAACCAGTTACAATTCTACTTTAGTTATGAAGGTGGAATGAAGAGAGTCTGAATGAAGGCAGTGTCAACAGGAAAGGAGAAAAAAGGATAGTTATAAAGTTAAAGAATTTTAATAGGCAGAATTTCATGACAGATCAAACTTAAGAGATTTGAATTTGGGGTTTATTAGCTTGCAAGTGTTTTGAGTCACTCAAAGGAAAGAGCTGTCCCAAGGAGCGTAGTGATAAAAATAAATGGCGTCTATTTAAGTGGAAACCCTAGATATCCCAAACCTGAGATTCCTGCGGCTTGATAGGCTTCTGAGGAAGAAGATGTGAAGAAAGATATGAAGATGCGGGAATGGAATTAGGTGGAAATTGGCATTTAAGAGGGCAGGAAGAGGACAGGAATTAGCATGGGGAATAATAGAAAGAAAATAAAGAGGGCATAATGTCATAGAGACTCACCAAGAATCTCAGTAGAGAAAGCCTAGTCAGCAGTGCTGTTGAGAAGGATAACTGAATGGATAGCACCTTTGGGGCATTAGAAGGTGTCAGGTGACTGCAAACAAAGCTGTTTCAGTACAATGCGAAACAGCAAGGCTAATAATCCAGAGTGGGACTGAGATTTTGAGGAAATGGATTTAGCAGGTGTAGGTGAGACCAGTTACATGATGCTGAGCCTCCAGTGTGCCTAGTCATCTGAGATATAGCAGAATCTCACATCGTGAATTTAGTTCTGATAGTTTACCACCTATGAATACTGCAGTAGAACATGAGCATAATGGCATTTTCTGTAATATTAAGCATATATGCCAAAAACATTTTAGGGAAAACAATCATAAAAAATAAGAATAAACACCCTCAAGGAATTGAATAGAGTTTAAATATGACCTTGCATCATCAATCTTACTTTCTGAACTATGATAGCCCATAGCTCCTGTTTCTTTTGATACTGCATTTTATCATTTCTTGGTCTCATGACACAAACTTTTCTAAGCTGAAAAATCCCTTCTGTGCTCTTTATCATGTTAGTTGACTTCCTGACTTGTTATGAAGCCTGTTCCTTCTATGTGAAGCAGCAGATCAGAGGCTGGTGAAAGCCAGGTGGGATGGGAGGCCACGGAGTCAAAGCTGTGTTTCCACATTGTAGCTGGGGATGCTTAGCAGACACCCAGACTATGCCAGCCCAAACACTCGAAGAAGCTCTTTCTGACCACATGTTGGTCAGCAGCCTTCTTGCTCTGTAATCTGCGTTCATGTAGATTTTCTTTTTCTTAAATTTTACTTTTTTCCTCTGTTGCAATCTCATACCCTGAGATTTTCAGTGATGTGAATAAGCCGATATAAAAAAATTTGTCTATAGAACGTTTTGCAGTTTAGTCTTTTTATATACTTGATCTCATTTGATCCTCAAAAAAAGTTCTGTAAAGAAATCACTTTATGTTGCATAATAAGTAGAAAATACACTAAAATTAAAAAAAAAACTACTGTTGTTTTTTATCAAGACTGTTCAGTAAGAAATACCTGACCCAAGTGCATTGTCTGAATGTAATGCTGGACTGTCAGTGGAGATTGGGAAAGAGCACACGAAAATCTTTATACCACATAATCCTGAGAAATTATTTGGGAGTATCAAGGCTCTGTAGCAAGAGGTAAACATGGTATTAATTGTTCATAAGAAATTTTTACATTATAAAAATATTTGAGTACTTATAAAATTAAAGTTTTATAAGTTTAAAAAGTTAATTTTAAAAATTAATTTCTCTCATTTTGGTTTTGAGTTTAGAATTTAACGTTTTAGTGGTGGTGAAAAGTTTAGATACATAGTCTTTCTCAGTTCTCCTTATAATCCAGACTAAATTTTCAGACCAAACATAAATCAGGATATGTGCCTGGCAAGTACAGACACCTGTGGGGACTGTGGAACAGCTATTTGAAAGCACCTTTAGAACCTGACTGGAGGTGAGTGGAATCCATGACTGAGGGACCAAATTTTCCTCCTTGGAGAAAATCAGCATGATGGGACCTAGGGTCTTGCTGATATGTTGTTAATTAAAAGGAATTCTACCAAAGGGGTAGAGTGGCTTAGAGAATGGCGCTGAATCAGAAAAAATTAGAATCAATACAGTGTGAGCCACTAGAAATCATTAGCCAGCAGGAAACAAGCTAAAACAAAAGTTAAGATTCATTGCTGAATGACATTTTTGTTTCATCATCAAAATATATATCTTTTAAAAAATCATCAAATCATTAGTTTGTCACCGGTAATTTTAGTCTCTACCCATTTGAGATGAATCTATGTTAAATAAATGGACACATTTTGGGGGATCCAGTTGTAGTTATAATTTGCTAGCAGTTTAAATATAGTAGATTCCCAAATTCCAATCCAATATTTACCCTTTTTCTAATATAGATGACTATGCTTTTTCTTCCTATAGATAAAAAGAAATACATTAGTTGTTTTTGACACAGATTACAAATGTACATCATAATATTTCTGGGATACATTTTATTTTCTAGTTTATGTGCTCTTATAATTAACTAGATATCTTCAAAAGAAAGAATTCTAGTTCAGGGCTCAAATTAAGAGCAAGTAACTATAAACACAGTGCTTGATTCATAAAAATAAACAGCACATATGGGCTTCTGCTGCAGATGTTATACCCTGGAGTGTGCCCTGATTTCTTTTCAGCTAAATAAGAATAGTACAATCACATAGATGTGTAATAACATATGAGTGTCAGTTATATTAGAATGCACTCTATGTGCAAGTAAGACAAGAGCATTTGCAAGTAGATTTTATTAACCTCTGAAACTGCAAAGTGTTGGTCATATTATTTTTTGCTTTACAGAGGGTAAACTCTCCCAAACCTGCTAGTACCCTTTATCTCCGATCACTCAGTCCTCAGGGTGTTTTGTGCTTATGCAGAGCACTGTACACATGAATATGACCTCTTCATAAGGAAGTTAAAGAATGGACATTTTAGGCCGGGTGTGGTGGCTCACACCTGTAATCACAGCACTTTGGGAGGCTGAGGCAGGCAGATCACGAAGTCAGGAGATTGAGACCATCCTGGCTAACATGGTGAAACCCCGTCTCTACTAAAAATACAAAAAAATTAGCTGGGCGTGAACCCAGGAGGCGGAGCTTGCAGTGAGCCGAAATTGCGCCACTGCACTCCAGCCTGGGCAACAGAGCAAGACTCCATCTCAAAAAAAAAAAAATGAACATTTTATTGAGCATTTGATATGTGCCATGCTCATTTATTTACATTCAGTTACTCTTTGCAAATAGTTTAAGAAAACCCCCCAAGCCCCAATATTTGTGTCATTTATTAATAGACAACTCTGCCTTTTTTTTTTTTTTTTTGAGACAGAGTCTTGCTCTGTCACCCAGGCTGGAGTGCAGGGACGCAATATTGACACAATGCAACCTCTGCTTCCCGGGTTCAAGCGATTCTCCTGCCTCAGCCTCCTGAGTAGCTGGGACTACAGGCACTCACCACCATGCCCAGCTAATTTTTGTATTTTTAGTAGAGACAGGGTTTCACCATGTTGGCCAGTATGGTCTCGATCTCTTGACCTTATGATCCGCCCGCCTCGACCTCTCAAAATGCTGGGATTACAGGCATGAGCCACCATGCCCAGCCTCAACTTGTTGTATAAAAGATACTTAAAGATAGTCAGCTGGAGGGTTCATGTTTTGATCCTCTGAAAGGGCAGAAAGCACCACATGGTGAATGGCTTTCTATCAGCAGGTGTCTTACATGAACTCTTAGCAGGCACAGCTCTTACTCCATTCCTGATGATGATGCTGTCAACAAGCAATCATATATTCTAAGCTGCAGATGTGAGCAAGAGTTGTAAATCCTGGATTGAGAAGAACAATCATGGGGTATCATGAACTCTATTGCCTTGCTTTTCTCAAAATATTTGATTTACTTTTTGATGTTTTAATACATACCATTTTTCCAGGCTGCTAGTTTGGACATTCGCTAAAGAAAAAAAAAAAAGGTGTGTGTGTGTGAGTGAGGATCAGTGAGGCTAACTTCAGTATGCTGCAATGGCTCCCTTTGGACCTTAATTTTCCTGGCCATAGAGGAGTTCCACAGAGCTCTTTTTGCCAGAGTCCAGTGTAGAACTTAATGTGCTATGGATCCTTATGGAACTGAAAGGAGACTATAGGGAACAATCATTCTGAGCCCAGGTTGGGTCTGGAAACCAGCTCTGATGAAAGGCAGGTGTATTAGTTAACCACTGTTAGGTAAGAAACTGCTGCAAAACTTAGTGTAGAACAATGATTTATTTTTATCTCTCATGGTACTTTGGAATGAGCTTTGGGCTCAGGGTCTCATGCAGGTCAGATGAGGGCTAGGACTGAGCCATCTGAAGGCTCTGCACATCCAAGATGGCACTTCCTCTAAGAGCACTGGAACAGCTAGGACTGGCCGGGTATGTTTCTCTCACCATATAGTCCCTCTATCTGGCTAGTGTGTGCTTGTCCTAAGCAGGTGATCTCAGAGCAGTCAGATCTATGTAGTAGCTGGCTTCCCCTAGGATGAGAATTCTAAGAGACCCATGTGAGAGCTGAGAATCTTTTTATGATTTAGTCTCTAAAGTCATGAAGCATCACTTCTGCCACTTTGTACCAGTCAAAAGTGAGTCACAGGGCTCATCCCAGATTCAAGAGGTAGGGGTTTCAACCAAGATATTAATCAAGGAGGCATGGCTCATGGCAGAGCCAACTTTAGAGACTAGCAACTATTGCAGAACAAGGATTTTTCTTCTTTAGAATTTTAGACTGAAGTGTGTCCTTGGCCTTGGCTCAATACCCCCAGTGATACTGAAGGGATCTCCAGACTGGAAACAGGCGTTGTGAGTTCATTCTATGGTCACAAACCACAAACTACCCCTGAAGTATTGGTAAAAAGAATTCAGTGTCAAAGAAAGGTTTGGTCTTTTGTTAGAATTCATTATTTTAGAGCTGGACAAGTCAACCATTGGACTGTGAACCATTAGATGGAAGTGATCTGACAGATGATTAAGAGAAGACTGCACCTGTGAACAAGTGACTATTGCTTCCATAGACCTACACTTGGAGAAATCTCTATTCTCAGAGTCATTATGAACACTATTAATACTATTCATATTAATAAAGCAAAGCAGGATAGAGAGAACTGAGGAGTATTTCTCTGACCTATGGCCTATTGGTAACATCCATTCACATCTCATTGTAGAGGAGTTTGTTTATGAAGTCAGCTTGCTGACACCTTGTACCACCACCCTCGGTACTCTGTCTGAGTGTGTGGAATGTCAGACAGATGGGTTATGCATGGAGCAGGGAGGAATGGGTAAAATCAGAATTTTAAGGTGCTGCCCCAGAGATTATCTTTCCAACCCTCTAGAAACTACACTGTCTCTTTTTTTCATAGACTTCCTTCTCACTTCCCCTCCTCTTTTGAAATTTGAATAATAATAATCACAAAAAGAAAAACAATACATATAACAACAAAAATAATATACCTAAAGACAGGGTGACCTCATACATTTACAGTTCCCAGACACCTTAACCCTGGTAAAAATTTATACCAAGAGTGTAATTTTAAAAATCAAGCAAACAACCATGGATGGTCCCAGGAGAGTGGATAGAATAAAGATCAACTTAATAAATGCATTGCGTATCCAGTCTCTGGGGGTCATGGTTTCACAAAAGAAAAATAAGAGAAACAGCACGAAACAGTGTGGCAGAGAAAATAATAAAGGGATAAGAGAAGGAGGGAATATCAGGAAGTTGAGAGAAATCTACAAAGAGGTTGCTCTTGTGGAGGAAAACACAATCACTACCAAACATGTTTCTTTGCATTTAATGGTGAACATAAAAGATATAAAGTTTATAATAGTAATTTTCCTGAGAGATAGAAGTGGAGAGAAGATGAGAATGTCAGAGGGGGGATCTTGGGATAAATATCATAGTCACAGTGATTTAGGGAGAGGGTTGAGGGCAATTTGTTCTCCTATGGTAGCTTGAAAGCAAAAACTTTATGAATTGGGCTCATACTCACTTTTCTCATGCCAATATTTTTGCTGGTAGGATTGTGGAAATGCTCCTACCTCAAAAAAAATTTTTCATTGCAAAAGATTAATTTCAAAAAGCTCTCTATAAGGCCAGGCGGTGGCTCATGCCTGTAATCCCAGCACTTGGGGAGGCCGAGGCAGGCAGATCACGAGGTCAAGAGATCGAGACCCTCCTGGCCAATATGGTGAAACCTGTCTCTACTAAAAATACAAAAATTAGCTAGGCATAATGGCATGCACCTGTAGTCCCAGCTACTTGGGAGGCTGAGGCAGGAGAATCACTTGAACCTGGGAGGTGGAGGTTGCAATGAACCGAGATCGCACCACTGCATTCCATCCTGGTGACAGAGCAAGACTCCGTGTTCGAAAAACAAACAAACTCCCTATAAATTAAGATGTAACCAAGAAAATGAGAAGTCGTAATTCATTGTGTAGCTTTGGAGTCCATTCCTGCCTCTGCCCATACCAGTGCTGTGGCCTGAACACGTTATTTATCTTTATTCAGCTTCAGTTTCCTTATCTATAAAGTGGCACAGCAAAAGAACATGCCTTATCTGGCTCCTGTGAAGATTAGATGGAATATGTGTGCAAAATCTGGGCACATTAATGTACAACCTCAGCACATAGTAGCTGGTATTATTATTACTCCATTGCTATTAGTAATGATGGCACGTTTCAACTTTCTTCTATATTATTTTAAGTTCCTCCTCTCCCCCAAAAATGTACTCTTTGACTGTAAAAGCAAATGTATTTTTTTTTTTGCCCGGTACACACTGATGCTAATGAAACACTTCCAAGAAGCCACAGATGAAAATGTTTTGGCAGGGATGCAGTGTTTACCCAGATATACTGGTTAAGCCACAAAAACCTTTTCCATTTTTCTGCCCCTCAATTAGCTTTAATTCTTGACTCCACTGCTCCTGATTTTGGAGTGAAAGGGTTTTCGATGGTCCACTGGGCAGCTGGATTAAGCTGTACTTAAGTTACTTATATGCAGAAATAAACTTGTCTTCTGTCCTCTCATCCTTCCTGTACAATGGCACATTCCTACTAATTACATTATTCTCCGTGATTCTCCAGGGTCCTCTGGATAACAAGTAGAAGCAATGTTACAGGACATATGCTTTTACGCTTTATTGGCCACTGTTATCCACGGGCCTGACACTGAAGCTGAACAAACAGTCCAGACCCAAATGTGAAAACCCACCGATCGTCAATTGCGTGAAGTCTGAATTTGATTAGAGTGTCATTTCCCTGCCCTTTCCCCTGTGCTCATAAAAAAGGAACAGCTCTGAAATGCCTAAGAGATGCTGCTTGATTTAAGCCCTGTGAAATTCTAACCAAAAGGTAATAGAAAGGAGAAACCAAGCTTATCAAATTTTCTTTAGGAGCATTGGTCTGTTTCACCTGTGGTAATTGGCCGAGTTCAGGCCTGCACTCCGACAAGCTACAGGAAGTTGCCGGAAAGAACCGCCAATAAATAACCCAGTGCTTCGGAAAACACTGTGTGTTTTCAGTGCTCTCTGATACTGATTTAGATGAGGTCTAAGAAAAGTGAAGAAGTACACAGGACGAGTAAGTAAATTGGGGTGACTTTTTGGGGAAGTAATAGCTATTGGTTAATTATGAGAAGAATTTAGATGGTGTGAGGTTGTTAATTGGATGAAGGACACTGTACGGAATGAAAGTTGTTTTCTGTTAAAGCAGTTTAATAGAGGAAGAAGCCAACAAGAGAGTTTTACCTTCTTTTTCAGGCACAGATAATTTAACCTACTCATTGGAGCATTTTGTAAGAAATAAAGGAGAAAAAAAAAAAAACCAAATACCTCACAGGTGTCTTTTTAATTGAATCAGCACAGTTGATTTTGTGACCAAAATTGCTTAGGCTGCAGGGCCTTCTGCTAAAAGGGCACTGCATAGAACCATCCTCTGGAAAGGTGTCAGGAATGAAACTGTTTATGGCATAAATAGGGAGATGAATCTTAAATAGCTTACTCTGTAAATCTGATATTAAAAATAAGAAAAGTCATCAGAGCATTTCAGGTATATTTGACAGTCATATACCAGCCCACGTCAGCTTTGCCAAGCCTGCTGTTCACACACACAGAACAGCCCACTATGGCTCGATGGGTTTTGATGAAATTGAAAATTGGAGACAGAGTTGAGGATAATTCGATTCATAGAAAGGACCAAGAGATCAAAAAAGCCCTTATGTTGTTAGTGGCCACGTGCAACTTGGCTGCTCTTGAGGGTGGAGCAGAGAGTAAGTGTGAGGAAGACAAGAGCAGGATCATGTCATGGCAGTTTTGCTCACCATGAATCAGGAGCAAGACAGAAATTGGCCCTAGTGCTTGGACTGTGTCTGTTAAAGGGAAAATGATGCTTCTGGATCATCAAGTCAATTTTTTTTGTTCTTTTAATTTTGTATGAAATACAAGGTACACTTCACATCAAAGCAAGAAAGGAATTCCAGAAGTGAGTTTCAATTCAATGCTGCAAATATTTATTGAGCACTATTATACCGGACGCTGCTTCTGGATCTGAACATGCTGGCAGGTAAGAGATGACAAGCAATAATCAAGAGCAGACCATCCCTTTCCTTCAGAAGAAAAAGTCCAAGTTTCAGGTAACTCATCCCCAGTTATTCTGTATGTGGGCAATATTTGTTGCACTCCTCACTTGAGAAGGTCCACAAATGAAGTTGTTTCTCTCGCTTTGTGTTAATTTAAGCATAGCTGAAATGCCCCTTTGACGGCATTTACTTCACAGTTGTGTCATTTCCAATTTCAGCAAATATTAGGAGAAAATAATTTCTCTGTATTGCAGAAAGCCATACTAGAGGAAACGGGGGAACCAGAAAAGCAGCAGGCATGTTACTAGGAGTGCCAGATTCTCCTGCTGTCCCAGGCTAAATCTTGGCAAGGCCTGGGCTCCGCAACCAGGAGCTTTGGCTGTTGCCAGCTGCGGTGACACTATAGTTCCTTTGAGGACTGGGAGAACGTGCCCAGGATAACAAAGATATACATGTAAATAAGAAGTCTCTGGGGTTTATAGGCTTTTGACAGTTCACCACTGTCCATTTGTTGAATTCCGCATTAGTGAAGCATTAAGAATCATCTCTGACCTTTTCATATGAACAAGAAGACCAACTGGGGGCCTGAAAAGTACATAATGACAAACTGGCAATAATATTAACAATAAAACTTTTGACAAATGGACGTTTCTGGGTCTCTCTCTGGCCTGATTCCCATTCCTAGCCTTGGCTCCCTGGGCTGGAAAAGCATGCATCCCAGTTCTCTCTCTCTTGGGAGCCACGTGCTATATGAGCTGCTTTCTCTGGGTGGGTTGGCCCATCTCTTTTCTGGTTCTCCCCACAGCTAGCCTGGGGAGTTGCTATAAATCCCCCAGGAAGGCACTGAGCCCAGATTTTTGCTTCTGAGCCCTTTTCAATTGACTGGGGATAATAGTCCTGCGTTGGGAAAATGGGTAAACATTTTAGCATATTTAACACTGAAATCCAGAGAGCACAGAAGACAATGCTTGCAAATCATGAACTATATCACTCATTTGACACTTCATATGTAATACTTTGTGCTATTACTTACCTGTCTGGAAATTATTTTTTTTTCTTGATTATAAAAAGACTAGAGGCTTACTGAAAAATCTTAGACCATATACACAAAAATAATGAAGGTTGAATTATAGAAATTATAGAACAATTTCTATAACAATTTCAATTATACTTTATTTTCGTGTATATGGTCTAAGATTTTTCAGTAAGCCTGTATTCTTTTTGTAATACAGAGAGGAGAGGAGGCAAGAGACAGACTTGAAAGGGGAGAGGGAGGCAAAAAAGTAATATTTGCTGATAGGGAAAGGTGAGGAGTATAACAGAAATTCATCCTTCCTATATACATACATAGGTACACACACATATATATACCTATATATATACACACACATACATACACACATATGTAATAAAGGACAAATTAGAAGTCGTTTATAATTTCATTACCTAGAGAAAGCCACTGTTAATGTTTTTGCATTTATACTTCTAGATTTAACTTTGTGTTGATACACATATATTTGTTTGTCAAAAATTTGGCTATACTATGCAAACTGTTTAGTAAACCTCTTTGTTTTCTATGTCAACAAATATAGATCATAATTATTTTTTGATGTGGCCTTATAGTATTCCATAATATAGAAGACCATAAATGATTCAAGCTATGCATCATTATTGGGTATTTGGGTTATTTTTAATTTTTAAAGATTTTTGCTCTTATATAAACAGAGCTCCAGGGGACATTCTTATACATACATCTTATATACTTATATACTTATTTTTCCTTTTGATAAACTCCTAGAAGTGTAACTCCTGGGTCCAAGTGTGTAAGCCTTTTAAAGGCCTGTAATACATATTATGGTTTCCAGAGAGGTCGTACCAGTTTATTCTTCCAGCAGCAGTATATGAATGTCCATTTATCCAATTCTCACCACAACTCTGTGAGTGTCCTTTTCCCCATTCTGATGAAAACTAAGATATTGACAACATTTTGATCTTTACAAATGGATTGTTGTTTTATTTCACTTTTGTTGATTACAAGTGGCATTGAAGTTTTTGTCATGCATTTATTTATTAGTTTACTTGTTTCACTCATTTTCAAATGTCTTTTAAATGCCTAGTGTGTGCCAGGCATGTGCTATGACCTGGGGAAGCAGTAGTGAGAAAAAAATAGTTTTCTCCTTCACGGAGTTTAGAGTTTGCGGGGAGACTATTAGTTTCCTAGGGCTGCCATCAAGAAGTAACACAACTGGGTGGCTTAAAACAACAGAAATTTATTGTCTCAGTTCTGGAGGCCAGAAGTCTGAAATCAAGGTTTTGGCAGGGCCATGCTCCTCCAAAACCTGCGGGGGAATCTTTCCTTGCCTATTTCTCGTGTCCATTGCTTTGCCAGCAATCTTTTCATGTCTTGGCATGTAGATGCACACTCAAATTTTCTGGTTTTACATTGTGTTCTCCATCTGTCTCACAAGAATGTCTTCTTAATGTCTTAAAAGGACATTAGTCATATTGTTTTAGGGCCCCACTCTACTCCAGTATGATGCCATTTTAACCAATGATATCTGCAATGGCCTTGTTTCCAAGTAAGATCAAATTCTGCTACACTGGGGATCAGGAATAATGCAACATACCTTTTTTGATGAGCACAATCAACCCATAACAGACACCTAGACATTAATTAATTAGTCAAATAAATAGAAAATTATATCTGGGTCATTGTCTAGGCTGGGCATGGTGGCAGACACCTGTAATCCCAGCACTTTGGGAGGCCAAGGTGGGTGGATCACCTAAGGTCAGGAGTTCGAGACCAGACTTACCAATATGGTAAAATCCCATCTCTACTGAAAATACAAAAATTAGCTGGGTGTGGTGGTGTGTGCCTGTAGTCCCAGCTACTGAGGAGACTGAAGCAGGAGAATTACTTGAACCCGGGAGGTGGAGGTTGTAGTGAGCCGAGATTGTGCCACTGCACTCCAGCCTAGGCGACAGAGAGACTCTGTCTCAGAAAAAAAAAAAAAAGAAGAAAAAGAAAATTACATCTGGGTCATTGTCATGGAGTGGTAAGGGGGCTATGAGAGAAAGGGTTGAAGGAAAGGGGAAGGTGTGGGAATGAACAGTCAGCAGGATCCCAAAGGTGTCTAGAGGGCAGAGATGGGCAGTGTGGGGACTGAAGACCAGTGTGATCAGAGTGCAGAGAGCCAGGGCCAGGTGTGTGAGGCGAGACTGCAAAGATCAGACGTGTGAGCACGATCCTGAGAGCAATGGGAATCTACCAAGGTGATTGCTGTCTGTGGTAGGGGAGAGGATGACAGGGTTGGATTGGTGCTTCTAAAACTGTCACTGTGGCCTCACTGTAAGAAATGCACTGAAGGGGTCTGAGTGGATGTCAGAGCTAATGGAAGGGGTTACAAGCTTTGGGTGAAAGATGGTTGTGTGGACAAGATTGGTGGCTGCGGAGAGAAGGCAAGAGGACAGACGAGAAAGAAGAGGGAGGCAAAGAAGTCAGTATTTGCTGATAGGCAGGGTGTGAAAGGTGAGAGGGAGGCAATGTCAAAAGTAAATCTACAGTTTTCAGTGCATGCAGCAAGATGGATGATAGTCCCCTCCCAGAGAATAAGCAACCCTTGAAAGAGATCCAGGTGATGGATTTCTTTGGGATGTATGGGTGGAAATGTTGAGTAGGTGATTGGATAGCTGGGTGTGGGGGGCATAGAGAGAGCCTGAGGTTGAAGATAGACCTCTGAAAGTTATCTGTATATAGCTGGTTAATGGTGTGTGGGTGAGGAGGAGATGGCCTGGGATGAGGGTGGAATTAGGAAAACTTTTTCATGTGTGTATTTGTAAATTTTCTTTTAACTCTTTTGGGGGTTGCCAATCGCCATTTTTGCACACCTCCTGTAGGGATATTGCCATTTTCTTTTTCATTGATTTATAAGGGCTCTTTATATGTTAACACATTTTTAAAATATATATTATTTTTTCAGTTTGTTGCTTGTTTTTTAACAAGTTGGAGTTGTTGTTACTATATTTGGCCATTAGGAGAGTTTTAGATATTTACATAATTTTAGTTATCAATATTTTTCTTTATATACAGTGTAGTGTTTAAGAGCTCGAGTTTTCAAATCATGCTGCCTAGGTTTGAATCTGTCTCTACCACTTATTTCCTGTGTGGTGATGGGCAAGTTATTTAGCTTCTTTTTGTTTAATTCCCTTTCCTGTAATATAGAAATTACAGTTGCACCTATCTCATTATGGACATTTAATAACTTAACACACATAAAATCTTGAAAATAGTGCCAGGCACCATATATATATAAGTCAATAAGTATTAACAATCATTGTTGTTAGGGGGTAAATATGACAAAGAAAATGGCAATTAAAATATATTTATAAGTTCAACTTCAAAGAGAATTTTAGAAATAAGTAGAATTAACCATCTGGGAAAACAAAAGCTGCACAAAATACCAGGACCAAAAAGTACAAGGAGAGTGGAAAACATTGAGGTCAGCTTAATACCATCTATAGGCAGTAATAGAAATTAAACCTGTGATACTTTGAACATTTTAATCACAGAAGCAAAATGTGGTGTGTACATACTTGAAAGAAAACCAGCTAGGAGAGTCTCTAAGGGCGAACTGTCCAGGCTTCATAAAAGAAAATCTGGGACAACAGAATATGCCTTTGTTATAATGAAAAGATCATCTATAGAGGAGGCTGTAACAGCCAACTTGGGGCAAGGCAACAGGTAGCACCTGGGGGGCTGCCCAGGCTGGTAGAGCTTACCGCAAGGGGGATATGCCAAGGTTGAAGTGGAGTGGAGTCAAAAGCAAGAACAGGGGGTGCGTTTGGTTTGGAATAAATGTGTAAATCAAGCAGGTAGGTTGAGAGTTTCTGGGGTGCTGAATACTCACGATTCCTCTTGCCAATTTTCTGCCCAGCTGACATTGTTACATCAGAAACTTGGTGCTGGACAAGGCAGAGGAATTATCCAGATGCATAAGGGGTTGGCTCAGGATTTGGATGACCTAGGCTTCCCTTTGCTATCACGTGAAGACCTGTGTCTTCTCAGAGTGGGGAACTGATAGTCTACAATTATTGTTATTGCTATTATTAATATATAAATCGTCATTCTAAATATTAGTAGTGGTTTCTGTCTTTGATGGCATGCTTAGAAAGACCTTCATGAATTTGAGATTCAAAAATATGTATCTCTATTTTCTTTCTTATACTTTTATAGTTGCACTGCTTTACTTCAGAGCTTCCATGTTAATAATTTTCACGTATATGTCTGTCTCCCTAATTTCTTTTCTAAGCTCCTAGAGGTCAGGAAAAGTGTCCTTGTTACCCTGAGACCCTGCACAGAGCCAACCCTGGTGGACCTTCAGGAAGGGTCTCTTGATAATGAGGGTGATGTGACATTGATTATAAAAGTCGATGTTTTCCTTTGTGATTTTGTGTTTGGTGAGGCTTTTGTTTTAACTTTTGAATGGTGCTCACTGTCATTGAGGTAGCCAGATTAGGCTCTCTCACTAAGTGGTCAGTGCCCTCTATTGTTGGGGTGGGCTCAGGAGGACTCCTTGAGGACAAGCCTGTGGGTTGCTGAACACACACCATCACTCCAGACGGTGTGACAGCAGGAGTTCCTAATCATTACCTCCCCTCTTGAGGAGATGGCCCATGGCTGTCATTACTTTCTCGGAGAGAACAGGGACTAACAGGTGATAAGGAACCATTGCTCTCTGCTCCTATCCAGGGTGATTGGCTGTGTTGCAAGTGAACTGTGAGGACTTCATTTACTCATTGTCCCCTTCCTGGGTTTGGCTGCCATAGTGGGAGAGAAGACTCAGGTAGAAGGTAAAGAGGCTTTTTGCCCTGAGGCCCTCAGCAGAGCAGGCTCCAGGGGCCACTGTGGCCCTTAGTTGCTCTAAATTCAAGAAAAGTCTTCTGGCTTCAGCCTGGCCTTGTTTTGTCCCCCAGCTTCAAGCGGAGGGAAGGGGAATAAAAGAGAATTTAGAGTCAGCCCAGAATAGAGTTCCCTGATCCTCCCTTGTTTCTTTATTTTTCTTTTCACTGCCTGACATAATTTGATTGATTTCTTTGCTTATATGTTTACAGTGTGCTTTTTGTATTAGGTTGTGAATTACATGAGAGCAGTGGCCCCATCTACCTTGTTCACCACTTTATCCTCAGCAGGAAAAATAGTATTTGGCACATAGTAGGTATTCATTAATGACATGTTTTAATTCATAAATGAACAGATTCATGTTGAATTTTTTTTTGACAGCACTAAATGTTCACTTAGCTAAAACCTTTAAAAAATGCCAGAAATTATCAAGACAGGCAGTGTTGACGTGACCATTCACAGCCATGCAGCATCTGGATATGGGCACAGAACACACTAATACTTAGAAGTGGCCGAGTTCATAATCTCTGCACACCTCCAAAACATCTGTTTCCAGGGAAGTGAGTTCAATGCACGGACATAATAATACGTATCTGTAGATAATTAAGTGAAGTTACAAGCCCACAGTTTATGCTAACCTAATCATGACTCAAATTGGGATCAGCTTTCATTATTCCGAATGGCCTTCGGTAGCAATGGGCGCAACTGTTGTCCAACACTCAAAGCCTTCACTCATTCAGAGGCCTCATCTAGGCCAGTGGATTCAGCTACTGGGGCCATGTGGAAGGGAGGACTCCTCACTTTTCTTCTCTCACTGGAAGCTTCCTGATTACTTGTCCTTACAGATACTATTAAATTCTGAAGCTCAGTTAGAGCTTCTACTTCCCCAGGGGGCAATGGAAGGGAGGGCAAGGGAGAAAACACTGAACTTTATTTGTGTAAGAGACATTTGTGAAGTGCTTCTCAATGCCAGAGACTGCTGGCCCAATATGGAAGCCCATGTGAACTGTCATTTAGCCAAGGAAGAAAGCTATAAAGAGGAAGTTAACACTAGCCTTTATGTCTAAGATGAGAAGGATGAGATGCCTGCAAGATGGTGGTGAACAGCTTTCTTCATGTTCACTAAGGATAGGCAACAAACAAACAAACAATCCCCCCAAACCCAAACCGATGACATTTGGGTTAGAAGTGACTGTAAACTGAACTGATGTAACTGTAGGGGGGCATATTTTCTTAACTAGAAATTGAGTCACATGGTCTAACACGTAATCTGACAGATGGATGGAATATTTTGGATTATGACTGTCCTAGAAAAATCTTGTACAGATGGCATAGGTATAGTACATAGTCATCAACGTGACTTGAGGGGCATGGAGGAAATGCCATGCCCTTCTTCAAAATATCTTTTCCAGTGTTTTATATTCCACTATCAGAGATTTATTTCTGTGTCCTGTGCAGGCTTTCAGATATTCCAGCCTGCCCTATGCAAATGGAAATATTTCTGGTATATAACATCTTAAACTATTTTCAAGATACAGCTTTTAGGGAGGGGAGTTTAGTTTTGAAAGGAAAGGTGTGAAGAATTGAGAAACTTCTAGGAAAGAGGAGTGATAGGGGGTAAAGAGAAACATTCTAATATTTTGCCTAGAGCTAGCGTCAACTACAAGAATTACCAGATGGTGTCACAAATACCCAGGGAAGTTGTGAATCTCTTCCTTGGAGATTTGAAAGAAGAAATGGCTGGCCAAGGGGCAACCCTGCCTGGCAAACATGAGCCCAGAGCCAGTGCTGTTCAGCTCACAGCTGAACAATGAACATGGTGCATAAAGACGCATTAGGCCCTTTCTATCCTGTGCATATCCAATTCTGTGAATCAGAAGGAAAGTTCATGGCAATATCATCTCAATAAAGCAAATTCCTGCCTTTAAACTGGCAGGAATTTATGGGGCAAAATTTTATGTAAGATTATGACAGAATTCCACATTCTTGTTCATGTCCCATGCCCATGATGATTTAATGTAAAAGCTATTTTTTTAATGGAAAAAATGATCTTGAAAGATGTCAAATTTAGAAATACTTATGTCATAAATTCACTGGGTGGAGAGCAGCTGAACAATCAAAATGTTCCCATCCTGCCCCACTCACACCTCGACCACAGGCAACTCACTATGGGCAGCATCTCAGCAGACCTTTCTTAACTGAGTTTTGCATCACCCCCAGTCTTGACTACATGTTAATCACTATCAGAATATAACAAAGCAGAAAGCCAACAAATGGAAGAAGATACAAAGTGCATAAAAGATACCTTGTAAGCTCCTCTGCTAGAAAGCAAGTTGCTTGAAGGAAGGGTTCAGGTTTTATTATTATTATTATTATTTTCGTTTCCTGTCCCCTCCTCCAACCACAAAATGGCTTTAATATGGTAGGTTATTATGTAATTCATGAGTGGATGGCTCAATTAGGCAGAAGGCAATTTTATTTATTTTTATTTATTTTTTAAAAATTTCAACTTTTATTTTAGTTTCAGGGGGTACATGCGCAGGTTTGTAACATGGGTAAATCGCCCATCACTGAGGTTTGATGTACAAATGATCCCATCACCCGGGGATGTGAGCATAGTATTTGATAGGTTGAAAAACTTTTCAACAGATGTCCCCCTCCCACCTCAACTAGTCTCCAGAGTCTACTGTTCCCTTCTTTGTGTCCATGTGTATTCACTCTTTAGCTCCCACTTGTGAGAACATGCGGTATTTGGCCTTATGTTCCTGCGATAATGGCCTCCAGATACATCCATGTTGCTGCAAAGGACATGATTTCACAGGAGGCCTTTTTAATCATGAAATTTTTCTAACACCTTTTTATGACTCAGTTTAGATTTAAAAAAAGATTTATACCTACCCTCACACTTGTACAGCTCATGAAACAAAAAAATCTCAAAGATGGTTCAGAAGAGGTGATATATATATAGTTTTTAAAAAGAGTGAAAGAGGAGGATGCTTCATGATGTTCATAGCACCTGTATAAGTTTTTCTGTAGCTATCAATGACTGTGTAATACACTGCAGTTCTCAAAGCCGGGAATCTATGAAAGATCATCCTGCTGTAGAACTTCAGCTGGAGAAATAAAATGGATTGGGAGGAACTTACGGGTAGAGAACACACCGATTTCCTGTTTCCTGAGTGCTCAGCCCAGTTTCTGGTGTATAGCTGTTCAATATTATTTTGTGAACTAAATTTTGGAATAAAGCTCTTCTGGAGGTTAAAGCGTGGACTAAAAAATTCTTTACTTAATTGCCTTGTGAAAATACTTTGAATAAGCATAAGAAGTCCCTATTTTACATGCTTATTCCTTTTGGCACCTCTGAAAAGCAGATCATCCTTTCATTTTACAGGATGTTAGTGTACAAGGCAATACAGAGAAATAACATCCCAGTGTTGGTCATAGTAGAGAATAAATATGCCAGGAGTTAATACATAAATATATATGTGTGAGTGTATATATGTGTGTATGTATATATATCAGTATGTAAATGTGTGTGTGATCTCTATGTGTGTGTGTGTGTATATATATATATATATATATATATACACACACACACACACACACATATATACATACACACACAGATATACACATATATCCCTTTAACTGGAGTTACATATATCCCTTTAACTGGAGTGTTTGACACAGCTCTGAGACTTCAAGCTTGGTAAGCACAAAGGCAGTGTTAGTACTCTAAGTACTTGATAACTGGCTTTCAGAAACTGGTAATATGTATTTAAAAAATTTTTTTTTTTTGGTTAGGCATGCTTTAGTTCAGATGGCTTTTGTGAAAGAGGTGAGCTCTTGTGAGCTCCTTCAGGGGCAGAAGAGGTCTGGAGTGCTGGGAAATGTGAGCAAGAAACTGTTTGAGGCACACGGTGCTGTTCAGGGACAGGTCTTGAAGAGTGCATGTGACAGCTGAATGAAGCTGCAAGTTTTTGGTAGAGAAGCCAGAGGGACATGCACTCTGACCACGTTTTTTAGCTCCTGTATGTCAGAGGGAGACCAAAGGCCATTTTATTTCTGTTTTTCCTGATATTGAAAATAAGTTACTGTGTAAATCAGAAGTCTTCAGGTAATGTAGTAAGGGGGTGAGAATTTTTTTTGGGGGGGAGGGGGACCGAGTCCCGCTCTGTCACCCAGGCTGGAGTGCAGTGGCGGTGCAATCTCAGCTTACTGCAACCTCCACTTCCTGGGTTCGAGTGATTCTTGAATATATATATATTTTTTTTTTTTTTTTTTTTTTTTTTTGGGTAGAGACAGAGTTTCACCATGTTGGCCAGGCTGGTCTCAAACTCCTGACCTCAAGTGATCCATCCACCTCGGCCTCCCAAAGTACTAGGATTACAGGCGTGAGTCACCATGCCCAGCACGGGGTGAGAACCTTTGGGCAACATTTCTGTTGATAGGCAGGGGATAGGATGATCCTTGTTGTGGCATGTTCTTTATGGGGAAAAACCTACTGGTTCTGCTTCCAGGACATGAGCTAGAACACAATGCAAAAAAGGGTAAATGAGTGTGTGTGTAAGTGTATATGTGTTAGCGTGTGTTTATCCTTGGTCTCCTGAAAATGTATAAAGTGATTTTTCCGGTGTTAGGTTAATTCTTTCCCATCAGAGATGTAAATACCTTCCTACCTTGTGAGAAAATAGGCAATGTACTACAATGTATGAAGTGCCCAAATGAACAAAATTAAAGGTAAAATAAAGAGAAGGAGATAGAGACAGAGAGAGATAGAAAAGTGAAACATGGGGTGTTGTTAGGGTTACCCAGAGAGACAGAGACAGAATATAATCAATATGACACACACACACACACACCCACACACACACACCCACACACACACACCCACACACACACACACACATATATATTTCCATAATGGTGTGAGTCAATTCATTAAAATAAATCTCTCTCTCTCTCTATTTCTTTCAATTCATTTTAAGGAATTTGCTCTATATGATTGTGTAGGCTGGCAAGCCCAAAATTTGCAGGGTAGGCCATCAGGCTGAAGACCCAGGGAAGAGCTGACATTGCAGCTGGAGTCTGAAGGTAGTCCTTACCCAGAATTCCCTCTTTCTCTAGGAAGTCAGTCTTTTATTTATTAAGGCCTTCAACTGTTTGGATGAGAACTATCAGCATTATGGAGAATAATCAGTTTTACTGAATGTCTACTGATTTAAATATTAATTTCATTTGAAAAATACCTTCACAGAAACATCTAGAATAATGCTTGACCAGGTATTGTGTCAGTGTATAGGTGCAGGTATAGGTGCACTGATCTAGCTGCGTCAGCACATGTATATATGTACATATATTGCAGAGTGTGTCCATATGCAGTTCAGTCAAGGTCTTGGCAGCTGCAGTCATGGCTGGGCACCAAAGAATATTCAATAGGCATTTGTAAGCCCCCTATAATACACATGAGAAATGATTTTAAGATACTTCTGTCTCTTTAGGTGAGGGAACTATTGATGTTTTGCAACCGTGCAGGCATGTATGAATCAAACCAAGACCTAGGACAGCTGGGATATAGAATGGTACAACCTAAGTAGCTCCAAATAAAACTTATATTTGTATTTATCTATATAATTATATTGTAACATATCAGATTTTAATAATTACTTTAGTTGTAATTTATATTTCTAGCAAATGTTACTTATAATGTAACCTAAGATGTGCATTTAGGTTCACATAATCCTCAATATATTTTTGTATCATCAGGTTAAGAAGCTAAGTGAATGAGCAGTATCTATCAGTTAAATCAGGGGAAATAATACTGACTAATTTCATTATGAACTCTGCTCACATCAAATCAGACGAACTCTGGTACAGTGGGAAAAGCACAGGTTTTGAGTGCCAGTTCTGCCTCGTGCAGGTGTGCCAGTTAACTGATGCAATTATCATTTAAACTCTTGGAGGCTCAGTGTTCCCTTGTCAAATGGCGATCAGACACCTATTCTTTAGGGTTTTTAGACTAAGATTATGTAACCAAAGCACCAAGTAGAGTTTCTGGAAAAAAAAAAAAAAAAGAATTAGTGCTAAAAATTTGTTACTTACCCTCCTCCTGGGTTGGCATGTCTGGCAGGTATTGATAGTTGCCTTTCCAATTATCCTCTTCCCTTTTTTCTTGCTAACAGAGCTTTGATTTGGTTCAGGCCACATTCAGTTAAAGAAATCTATATTTTCCAGTTCTTTGTGGCTATGAGAGCCATTTAACATGTTCTGTTTAATGTGACGTAAAGGGAAGTCATCTACTTTGCTGATAAAAGTGCCACCTCTTTTTCCTTCTTACTTCCATCTTCTCCCTATCTGGTATGCAGATATGATGGCTGGAGGTCCGGCAAACATTTTGTGTCCATGAAGAAATGGACAAGATGTTCAGATGTGTGAGCACACATATCTTTGTACCACTGAACCAATACCAGCAACTATTTTATCAGGATGACTTCTGCACCAGGAAAAATAAAAGCTTCTAATTTGCTTAATAGACTGCTGAACTAGGTTTTCTGTTAATAATAGTTGTTGCATCTAATCTAACTTTAATATGGAGGATGTGACTTTTTAAAAAAAGTTCTGTTAGGAATATTATTGACTATTCAAAAAGCTTCCCTGTAAATATATATTACTGGTGTCAGTAAACTATGTCATATCATACAAAACACCTCTCCTCATGCCCCACATGCCCTGCTATATTAACTAGTTTCCAGAGTCTTGTGGGTTCCCCTCCTTTGCATTCTCTTTACCTTTTGCCTCTTCCAAATTTTATTCATCTTTGTTTTTCAAAATTGATATCACCCCAGATATCACCCCATAATTGATGTCACCCCAGACAGAATTATCTCCTCACCATTAACCTCTATTCTTGCATAGCAGAAGGAAAAAAAAGGTTGATAATCTGTTCTCAGAAAAATACATTTAAATATTTCTATAATTTTTAATCCAGTTTTATAAAACCAGAATCCTTTGTCTTCCATTTACCGAACACTTTGAGGTTGCCTCTTAGGTACCGGCACTGTGCTCTAAAGCACTGCTGTGATTAGTTGCTGAACTGCAGTGAGATGATGCAGACATGGAGAGTAAGCATTTAGAAACTTTCATAACAATTTGATATGACTAAAACATTCATTTTTATTGTATTTTACAAAAGTATTAGTCCATTTCGAATTGGAAATTCAAAAAAATTTCTCCTCTTTTGTTTCTCCTTTTTTTTTTTTTTTAAAAAAAAAACATAGATGTTTGAGAAGCACAGCTGTGATGAGTAATTATCAGGTAGTATAAAATGTCACTATAGAGTTTGTAATTATTTTGAAAATTAATCTTATTTAACAATGGTATTCCAATGGTATGAGAAACAAACCTACTGAGTCTTTGGATAAGTGAGGATTTGTTAGTATTTTAGTTCATGTACACACACACACACACACACACACACACACCCCTTATGTGATTAGGAACCAACATGAATACTTACTGGACAATGACTCCCTTTTTCTCCCCTTAACTAAATGTGACTGCCCCTTTGCTTATATAAACTAATACTTCAGTACACAGAATGTTAATGAATTATTCTCAGAAGTAGGACATAATAGTGTCTATAACACATCAAGAGAAATTTAGAAATAGGGCTATCTAAGATAATGAGAGGCAAGTGGGAATTTGGAGAAGAAGATAATTTGACGTATAGAAGTAATTATTATGAATTTTAAATTATTTGCTAAGTATAGCCACATTGAGATGTTTTTGTTAGCCAACTTAGAATTTTTTTAAAAATGAGAATATAAAAATGTAGAACAGCTGCAAGTATTTTGTATTCTTTAAACAACAACAACAACAGCAAAAACAAACTTCAATCCTGTAAAGCTCTAGAGAAAATCTAGGACCAGTCTGGGTGGATGAACTGGAGTTTGTGTGACTGGCAGTTTATACAATTATTGTTGCAGGAAAAACTGTGAACCATGTCAGCCAGATAATACAGGGTATTTTGGCTTGCAACTCTTTGGCCAACACTTTCTTGTTTTCCTTAAAAAGAGACTTACTTGTGTGCTGTTGACAAAGACTTCAGGGTGCTGCTTGCCATTTTAGCTACTAACACAAACAACCTTGACAATTACAATCTATTTTTTTATCCCTTTTCACCCAGACAAGTAAGCAGTCATCAATTATAGGCCCTCACATGAAATACAAATTTAGTACCATAGAAATGAAAACTAAAGCAATTTGTACCTTTACTATTCCAAGGGGAATCATTCTTGGTCTATTTACTATGAAATATTCCCTCTATCTTATACTATTCTAAGTTATATCAATGTCATCAACCATAACTTGAATTGTAATGAGTAGATGATATCTTACATGACTGGAATCATGTCATCATTATTAGATGACCTAGTTAGCATATGTGGTTAAAAATGCCATTGCCTTTTTATTTATTGACTTATTTCAGAATGGCATAGGTTATATCAGGACTGGGCTCCGGATGTGTTCTTACGAAATGGCATAATGTTTTGTTTATTTCTTTAACCCATGTACACTATCCACATACACTGAGCCATCCACACTATTTTAAAATATTTCTTTACAAACCATATTTTTTCTGTCTATGACTTTTATTACCAATGCCTCTGGAAAAAAATGTAACACATGAGCAAAAAAATGTGATAGCCTTGTTTCAAAGCCTTGGTAGACTTTAGGAGGAGGCTCAAATTAAAAAAGATGTCAGTGAGAAAAACAAACCTTCTTCCCTGACCCCAAGGAGGTCAAATGTGTGCACAGTGTGCTTGCTTTCACTGGGCCTGTGTACATTCATGAGGGAAGGAGTGTGTGGATTAGCACTCCCTGAGGAGCTTTCTTGATACACCACATCCAAGGTCAGAAATCTTGTCACTGTTTCTTGCTTTTGCTTACAAATAAGAATATACAAAGGAAGAAAGAATCATTTGCCTTAGAGATGATGCAAGAATGTATCCTTACTTTGACTCTTCCTCAACTGAAACCTTCAGTTTGCCTTTAATGATTACTTCTTGCTGGTGTAGTTCCCCCACCCCTCATCTTCCTAGGCCATTACTCTCTTCTCTTCAGGGGGGACCAAAATGCTCGAAATAAGCTAATTTTGAAAGAACTCACTGTCTTCTTTTCTCTGATTTATTTATTTTTTTCCATATTCAATTCAAGTCTCCTCTGCTCCCTAAGCATTCTTTGGAACACATTCTTAGCATATACGGGTCTGTTCACTTATGTGCTAAATTGGCTTATACTATTTCCCAGTATTTAAAAGAAATTCGAGTAGGTTTTTAAAGTTAGGCAGCATACCTACTGAGCAATGAAATAGATTTTCTTTAAAATCTTTGTTCTCTTATAAATGCTCATTAAAGACTTTGAGTTCATAAGGAAACTGAGGTTTTCTTCATATAATATGACAAGATCAGTGATTCTACAACATGTTTATTTTCTGACCTACTTTATGATCCTACTAGGTTAGTTGCATGATATCTAACTAATGATGCAGTTGGGATCTTACCAGATCATTTAATGATAAATTAGCTGTAAGCTGATCAGACTGGCTGAGCCATCTTTATACGGTTTGTGTTTTCTTTGCAGACCCAAACTGTGGGTAACAATAGAAAGTAAGAGTATTTGAATGAGTAGCACTTCTAAAGGCAGTAGTGCTTCTAAAGGCAAGAGACAATGCCCTGTAAGTTACGTTACTTACTTGTTGGGAGTTAAATGAATCAATTTTTAAATTTCTGTTATAAACCTGAAAACAAACCCTACCCTTTGAACCATTACGCTCACTGAACTGCTCATTCGCTGATGATTAAGTCTTAATATAAAAATGCCATGGGTTTCTTTTTCAGACTGAAAACTTAGCTTGCTGAAACGTGACTTAACCTTGATCAACAATAACCTGGCTATACTAATTAATTCCCCCTCCTTTCTCATTTTCTTCAATAGTTATTTTTTTCTTAAAAAAACCCCCCGTATTTAAAGTGTGGATATGATGTTCAATCAGAAATCAAAGTCACATTACTAAGGAAATCATAAACTTTGCTTCCCAATTGTATGCCCTTGTGACTAGTGTATTTTATTGCAAAGTTTCTTATTTATGTTAATCGTTGGCCTGGATTTGTTGTCCCTGTTCTTGAGCATGTGGCGTAGTGAGTTGTAAAGCTCACCAGAGCAATCTTCACTGCCCTGTGCAGAAGGACTTGCATTTCTGAATAGAACATACACCAGAAACAAAGGCCTGGATTGCAGCTTTAATATCAAAGCAATATGTTTCAATCGACTAAGCAGGCCACTAACAATTTAGATAAAAGAATGCAATATAACAATTAATGAGCTTTAAAAACCCCTCATTGAGCATTAACCCTTTGGAGCACGTAGGTATGTATGCGCATCATAAGCATTTATTTAGTTGGCATGTGAAAGCTTTCAGGGCTGCATTCTGTTATTTAAAATTTCAATTAGCTGTTTATACTTACATAGATGGAAAATAAAGGAGTCTGATTCTAAACTTCATTGCTCTGATTATGAAGGATTCTTTGAGGGGAAATTGAATTGAGATGGAAACTGAAGTCGAGGTTTAGAGTCACTCTAACAACCAATAAATGTTTAATAAATGGCTTCTTTAGGTATAGACCTGTGTAAAACATGGTGGCATATGGAAAAGAGTCTTAAGTCATGGCCCTATGCCTCAGGATTACAATAAAAGAAGATAAAACTAGCAGTCATAAAGCAATTTAAGAGTTAATGGTATAGCGGTGATTGAAAGCACTGAGTTTACAGTATGAAGGGAAAGCTTCATAGCCTGGACTGGTTGGGAAAGGCTTTGTCTGACAAATGGTCCTTCACCTGGACTTTAAAGGAAAGACTGAATTTGGATGCAGAGTGGTAAAACTAGGCACAAAGGTATACTAAGGGGAATGAATATGGTATGTTCAGGGGGCACAGGGAGGACCGATGGATGAGGCAGGAGCTGAAGAAGAAAGCAAATGAACACAAGATAAATTGAGTTGGCACCCTGATATTTGGGATTCATGAGAAGGATCATGGATTAAATGCTGAGTTCTGAATCTTGCTGTTGCTGACCAGGAAGGGGTTAATGGGCCCCCTGGGAGTCCCATTAAGCAGACTAGGTACCACTGGAGGTATAGAAGTGGAGCCCAGCTTCTAGATCTTGAGTGTCGGAGAAAATGCCACGTTTGCAGAGGGAAAGACTCCTTTGGGCACACAGAGCTGGTTCTAGACAAATTAGTGAAACATGGAAGTTAGTCTTTGATGTCTCTCCTTTATCACTCCTGGGCCTCTCCCATGGGTTGGTAGTTTTGCTCTGGCTGTGACTGCACAGTCATCTCTTTGTTTTGCTTTATTGCAGCCTAGCTTTCACTTTACTTAGTCTCATGTCTTGAAGGTCATAATCTCTGAGGTTTTGCCAACAATTTATTGTACGTTAAGAAGAATAACATCTGGCACTACTGACCTTGGAGACAACATTGCTTTCCTTTTTTTGGTGAATATTTTTATATTCTTTTTATTAAATAAGTCTTTTTTAAAAAGGACTTTATTATTTTAGAGAAGTTTTAGCTTACAGCAAAATTAAGAGGAAAGTACAGAGATTTTTCATTATACTCACTACCCCCACATATTCACAGCCTCTCCAATTATCAACATTCCCCACCAGAGTGGTACATTTATTGTAATTGATGAAACTACCCTGACATGCCACAATCATTCAAAGTCGATAGTTTATATCAACGTTCACTCTTGGTGTTGCATATATTATATGGATTTGGACAAATGTTTAATGATATGTAATCATTGTTATAAAATTATCCAGATTATGTTCCCTGCCCTAAAGATCCTCTGTGGTCTGCTTATTCATAGTCCCTGGCAGCCACTGATCCTTTTACTATCTCCAGAGTTTTGCCTTTTTCAGAATGTCATGTAGTTGGCATCATACAGTATATAGCCTGTTTAGATCGGCTTCTTTCAAGATGCATTTGAGTTTCCTCCATGCCTTTTTAATGTTTGGTAGCTCATTTATTTTTAGTATTAAATAATATGCCATCGTCTGGACATATTACAGTTTATTTATCTATTTATCTTCTGAAGAATATCTTGGTTGCTTCCAAATTTTGGCAATAATAAATAAAGCTGTTATAAACATCCACATGAAGGTTTTGGTGTGGACGTAAGTTTTCAACTCCTCTGGGTAAACAAATACTAATGAGTAAAACTGCTGGATCATTAAGAGTATGTTTAGTTTTGTTAAAAAAAAACCTGCCAAACTGTCTTTCACAGTGGCTGCACCATTTTCCATTCCTACCAGCAAGAAGTAAGGGTTCCTGTTGCTCCATATCCTCACCAGCATTTGGCGTTGTCAGTGTTCTGGATTTTGGCCCTTCTGACAAGTGTGTAGTGGTATCTCATTGTTGTTTTAATTTGCATTTTCCTGATGCCTATGATGTAGAGCATCTTTCCATACACCTATTTGCTATTTATATGTCTTCTTTGGTGAGGTGTTTATTAAGGTTGTGGCTCATTTTTACTTGGGTTGTTTATTTGCTTATTGTTGAGTTTTGAGTTTTTCGTGTATTTGAGATAATAGTCTTCTATCATATATGGCTTTTGCAAATATTTTCTCCCAGTTTGTGGCTTGCTTTTTCATTCCCTTGTCAATTTCTTTCAAAGACCAGACATTTTTAATTTTAATAAAGTCCAACATATCAATTCTTTTATGGATTATGCCTTTGGTGTTATACTAAAAAGTCATTGCCATACCCAAGGTGTTCTAGGTTTTCTCTTATGATATATTCTAGGAGTTTTATAGTTTTGTATTTTACATTTAGGCCTGTAATCCATTTTGAGTTATTTTTGTGAAAAATAAAACTGTGTCTAGTTTTATTTTTTTCACGTGGATATTCAGTTGTACCAGCACCATTTGTTTAAAAGGCTACCTTTGGCCCATTGTGTTGCCTTTACTCCTTTGTCAAATGTCAGTTAACCACTGAAATGTGGTTTGATTTCTGGACTCTCATTCTGTTTTATTGATCTATTTGTCTATTCTCTTTCCAATACCACACTGTCTTAATTATGGCAGCTTTATAGTAAGTCTTCAATTTGGGTAATGTCAGTTATCCAACTTTGTTTTTCTCCTTCATTACTGTGTTGGCTATTCTAGGTCTTTTATCTCTCCATATAATCTTTAGAATCACATTGCTGATATCCACAAAATATCTTGCCGGGATTTTGATTTGAATTGCATTGAATCTATATATCAAGTTGGAAGAACTGATGTCTTGACAATATTGAGTCTACCTATCCATGAACATGGAATATCACTCCATGTATTTAGATTTTTGTTTTTGTTCATCAGACTTTTGTTTTCCTCACATGACTCTTTAACATATTTTGTTAGATTTATACCTATGTGTTTCAGGTTTTGGGGTATTAATGTAAAGGATATCATGTTTTAAATTTCAAATTCCACTTGTTTACTGCTGGTAGATAGGAAAGCAATTGACTTTTATATATTGACCTTGTAGACTAAAACTTTGCTATAATCTCTTATTATGTCTAGTTTTTTGTTGATTCTTCCAGACTTTCTACATAGATGATCATGTCATTTGTGAACAAATACAGTTTTATTTTTTCCTTCCCAACCTATGTACTTGTTATTTCCTTTTCTGATGCAATGTTGAAAAGAACTAGTGAAAGGGGACATTCTTGCCTTGCTACTGATCATCGTGGGATAGCTTTGAGTTTCTCACCATTAGGTGTGATGTTAGCTGTAGGATTTTGTATTCTTTATCATTGAGAAAGTTCCGCTCTATTCCTAGTTTACTGAGTTTTTGTCATGAATAGGTGTTACATTTTGTCAAATGCTTTTTCTCTATTGGTATGGACATGTAATTTTTCTTTTTCAGCCTTTTGATACAATGGATTACATTAATTGGTTTTCAAATGCTGAACCAGGCTTGCATACCTGGGATAAATTCCACTTGGTCATGGCCTATAATTTTTTTTATATATTGTTGAATTTTATTTGCTAATAGTATAGATCTTTCAGTATCCTTAAAATCAAATCATGTAGCCACCCCCCTCTACTTAGTTTTTGTATGGCACTCATGCTTCATAAATTCTGATTTACTTAATTTTTAAAAAATTGCCAAGCACTTATTAAATGATAGAATCTTCTTTTGGTTTTGGCTGGCTAATTCAGTTATTTAAATCATATTATTAAGGCAACATTTCCTTGTATAGGCCATTTAACCTCACAGAGATAAAACTGTAGTTCTGTACAGAGAGATTTTACTCCCAGACTTATATATAACCCTACAAGGGCCTTTTCAAGGGATCCAGGTGGTTTACTGGATCCTCATCACTACTCAAAGTATATACTTCTTGATGCCTTGAGAGTGGCAAGAAGAGAGGACTGGCCAGTAACATCAGATGGGAGTACATAAGACCATTTTTATTTTTGGAGCCTGACTTTATTAGTCTAGAAAATAATTTGAAATCCCCAAAGTTTCTCCATGAGTTCTGCATCAGTTACTTTTTAAGATGACATGGTGAGTTGCTAATTTGATTGATTCTTACCAGCTTTCATGTCTGAACTTTCCTCTAAGATCTGGCTTTTGAGAAAGAAAATATAGGGCAACAAGCATAGGAAATAAGTCTTCAAAACTCCAGGATAATAGGAGGAAGATAGCAACTGAATTTTGTTCAGCATCTCAACACTGTTGAATTTCTCAATTGAACTTAATTATTAATACTTGAAAAATGTTACTGGGCAATTTCAAGTATAATGTATGTATAAATTGCTCAGTGCTAAACTCTGGTATGGTGATGTTCATCATCCCATTGTCTCGTTTTGCAAGGGTGGTATGCAATAAAATTGGTTTATTGAATAATTAAATGATTGAAAAGTGAGATTTTCATTGTAGCTGGTAATTTGGCATTTATAATTATTTGACCATTTGAAATAAAGAAAATGGAAAATAAGGTAAATCAAATATAAATCTAAATGCTAGCCATCAGCAACCTGTTTTCTCTTAAGTCACCAAAGGTTAAAAATGGACATTTCCCATGATTAACTAGGATTAGCTTTTCCATTTTTTTAAAGTTTAAAAGTCTGTATAAAACTATATTTTATGCTTTTAAGCAAATACATTAATGTATTAATCTTTTTCAAAGGATTTATAATTAGTGCATGATAAATGCAACATTGTTTGTTTGAATATTATATATTAGTAAAGCCATGTAATTTGGAAGACTAGATTTGATTTTATCTTATTTAAGTGACCTTCTTTAAAACTTGTTCAGTTTATGGTTTGTACAGAATTCTGATCAGTTACTTTTTACATAGATAAAACCTGGTCATTTCTGGAAGATATTTATTGCAGAAATTTTGTCAGTTCATTCTTTTAAAGATTATGTTCTTGTCATGTTACATGTCATTGTTGACACCAAAAGAGGTGGGAACAAAAATTGCAACTTTTATCCATCATTTGAAGATTTCTCACTAGATTTTCTAGCACAATTTATTAAAAATCTACCCTCTTACAGTTAAACATTATATATAAATGTCATATGGAGAAAATCATTAAAACTGAATTTTGAAAGTTTGCCTCCTCCACTTTCATTTGATTCTTTATGGTAAGATGTCTCTCCCTCATGTCTCTTATCATCTAACTGAAGTCATCTGAGTCTTGTTATCCAATGAGATAGATTTCTATAACCTACAAGATAAGGGATCATTGCACACCATCTTACAGTCTACTCATTGAAGGTGGAACTGTTCTAGTCCTTTGGGAGCAATTCTAAGTATCATGGTTTAAATATGAATTTCAGAGAACATTAGGCAAAAACATGCATATAAAGGTTACTGTCTTATTTCACACTAGTTCTTTTTGAAATCAAAACTAACATTCTGGCCAGGCATGGTGGCTCACTCTTGTAATCCCAGCACGTTGGGCGGCCAAGGCCAATGGATAGCTTGAGCCCAGGAGTTCGAGACCAGCTTGGGCAATGTAGCGAAACCCTGTCTCTACTAAAAATACAAAAAATTAGCTGTGCATGGTGGCATGCGCCTGTAGTTCCAGCTACTTGGGAGGCTGAGGCAGGAGAATTGCTTGAACCTGGGAGGTGGAGGTTGCAGTGAACTGAGATCATGCCACTGCACTACAGCCTGGGCAACCCAGTGAGATGCTGTCTCAAAAACAAAAACAAAAACAAACAAACAACAACAAAAAAAACACATAACATTCTTCTCTGTAGGGACAGGGTAGGTGCAATTCTTACCAAACAGAATAAAGATGGATTCCCTTCATAACATTTCCTGTTGTGGTAGATTGTTATAATAATGTCCTTTAATGAGTTATTTCACCCTGTGTCCATGCCGTTTTGTAATGTGATGCTGCTGCTCCCACTATGAAGAGGTAGAGTTTATCTCTCCACTCTGTTGAATGTGGGCTGGTGTGTGATTTGCTTTGACCAATAGAATGTAGCAGAAGTGACAGTTGTATGAATTCCAGAGCCTCAAGATACTTTGAAGATTTTTCTTCACTTCCATGGAACCCAGAGACCATCCTGCTGCATAGAAATCTGAAATGAAAGATCATGGGGCAAAAGGAGTTGCAATCTTCCCAGCCAACAGCCAGCACTGACTGACTGCCAGGCATGGGAATGAGGCCACTTTAAAATTTCCAGTTTAGACTAGCTGCCACTTGGCTGTAACCACACAAATAAGCCCAGCCAAGATCAGCAGAAGAATCATTCAATCAACCCACAGAATAATGAGAAATAACAAAGTGTTTGGGTGTTAAACTACTAAGTGTTGGGGTTAGAAAGACAGCTGAAACACCAATGAACCACTAAGTTTTGTTGTATGAGAAATAACCCAACTCTGTAACTTATCCTAAAGATTACTTTCAACTTTGATTTTTCCAAACACTTTGTACTGATCTTTGCTAAAACCATCTAGCTGACTGGAGAACTTCATCATTTCATAAAGGATCCTTGAAGTTTAGTCTACTACAGAGGCCATCCCAGTACTCTGTATTTCTTTGTTGGGTCTTGGCTGTACTGTGGAATGTGCTTTGATTGAGCTGCTTTTCATATCCAAGGTAACCCAAATTACTTCACAAAGGAATGTACTGGAGGGTAGTGTCTCTGCAGGCCATAAAAGAACAATTATGTAATAGCTCATACACCACTTAGGATTTTAGAACTTGTCTTACTGAGAGGAAGTGTGAAGAAGAGAGAAAGTAATAAATAAGTATTGGACCACAAATATAGAGAGGAAGTAATAGATTAATTACAATACCACCCAAACTTTCCACGTAATCCACGTAATCCTATACTTTTGCAATTTGCTTTTTAAAGGACATCAATGAAATGCTGGTTAAGTCATAATTCAGTTCTGGAGGTGTCCTGCATAATTACATACATTTCTTGTTTCTAATTAGCAGACAAATAAAATTATATGTAACTTAATTTGAATTCATTCATGCTATATATTCTTTAATTTCTTTAATTTATTGTACAGTAAAATTTACCTATATTTGAAGTCCCTTTTGATATACTCCACATTTATGGGCACCATAGAAAATAGGCATCTGAGTCATGTGTATACATAATACATACTGCAACAACATCACAAATATTGTAATCGGTGGATTATACTTTCCCCTTGTCACCACCTTTTAAAATAGGGTCTATTAAAATGTAGAAAAACAATAGCTTGTATAAAGTCTTATAGTAGAACTTAGACAGAGAAGGATCAGACAAAAAGTGCTTTAGATTCCGGCTGCTATACTGAGAACTGAGGAAGGAAAACCTATTTTCCATGATCTAGACTTTTGTGACCTCTGGCACAGAGTAGTAGGTCTACATTAGACTAATATAGGGTCAAGTTTTCAGTTTTTAAAGTTCAACTTATGTTTCCTCCTTGCTTTGCTTATATAATGCTCTTCTAAATAGGTGTGGATTCCTTAATATCACTTTTTAGTTTACTGTGCCTGTGCATGAAGAATCTAGGTTACCAGGAACATTGTAATTAAGCTCTGTCAAGGAAGTTTGGGAAATATCTGCACCGCAAAGCTGAGGGATTCAGCAACTATCCTACGTTCTGCATTAGGCAAATCTGAGAACCTTAATGTGCCAAATAACCCAGTTTCTTACCGCACCTCAAGAATATATGTTCCACAGTTTTTAGGTCATCTTTTCATCTTGGATTTCTCCTTCAAATGTTGCCTCAAAGCTTTCCATAGCGTAGTACCCTTTAAAGTATGCACAGTGCAGTGGAGGAGAAGGACTTAACTACTTAAACAATAGAGTGTGTTGAGGCAGATAAAAGAGATATGGACAAAGTGCTAAGAAGGGAGAGTCACAGGAGTATTGATGTCAAGGCATCAAGACAAGTGTACTAGACTAGGTGGAGAAGAAGGGGTGGAATACTCCAAGTTGAAGGGACAACACATATGAAACCACATAATGGGTCGTTTAGAAAATAGTAAGATGCTTCTAGTGAGTAACTGAGTTTAAGGTTTTCGAGTGCAAGAGCTTTGAACAGATTGTGAAGGAAGTTTTATGTTTCAATGAGAAAGAAACTTAGTTTTGAATTTAACTTGTTGATGGTTGTGCAACAATAACTTGACCCCTGAATATTGTGCGAGTGGTAGTTCTTTCTAGGAGACTGCTAGAGTCTTAGCATAATGAATGCATTAGCCTCAGGTAATAAGCATACAATCCACTGACATAAAATTATTTATTGTTTAATTATGTGAAATCATAATGGTGAGTATCCAAGAATTTGGCTTTTTAAAAACTGAAACCTGAATAGTTAGAATGATATAGAACATATAGAAGCAAATTAAAAAGTTGTAACTAACAGATTTGGTGCTAGTATTAATTGAGGGTAATTGAAGAACAGGATCTCTTTATTGTAATGAGTTGAGATAACCACCTAAATAATTGACATCCAGTACCCTTGTTGACCTGAATTACCTGACGTTTTTGGCTTTAATGATGTGATTAGTTGCCACCAATTCCCCATTTTGCTTTGCGAGCACACTACAACATCATGAATAAATAGGCCACCTGAAAGGAAATGAAGTTTTCTGCAAAGATGATCAGAAACAGTTTCAAAGGGCACCTGACAAGCAGGGGAATAGTGTTATGGGGTGAATTCCAAAGGAAAAACAGAACTTTATTTTTAATGCTTTTGACCTAAGGTAAAATTATTCCTTATTTTAATAAAAATCAATCATCTTAGTTATGCTTAAATTGCTGCAATTTAAAAATTACTTCATACCAAATTAGGACAGCTTTCTTTTCCCTCAATTGTGTTTCCTAATATAGTTTTGTGCATGGGTACTTCTACTATGAAAGTTTTCTTTGCTTAAACATTTGGTTTCTGCTGTAGCCTCTGGAGATGTGCCTCTCATTTGTGAAGGCTGTGTAGAGGACAATGATCACATGAACCTTACTCACATACTTGCACACAAACAGAGCCATTTAAAGCAAATATCAGATGTTAATAATTTATAGCAGAGACAGATTATAAAAGATGAACATATATTTGTGCTTTAGAAAATTGGTGCTTAAGAAGTACAGACCAAAAAGTTAATAAAATATACTCACCACTTTTTTCTCCTTGGTGCATCAAAGTGAAAAATTAAATCAATATTATTTCAGCATGAGATAGTGGTGACAGCATGTGGACATCACCGGAGTAATTAAAAAGCCAATGAGTTTACTTGGTAAGATGTAATTCAGCCATAGTCAGTAACCGCTTCCAAGAAATCTATTTACCCCCAAGTATCCTCAGGCATGTATGAGAGAGTGAAATGATTGAGTTTTAGTTATCCTCATATGCAGCAAATTTCAATTATAATTCCTACTGTAAAAAAAATTGTTATAGTAATATTATCCTGAAGTTCTTCAAGCTTACAGGCACCAGAGATTTAAGTGAAAGAACATTTCTGTTTGACTGATTCTAAACACATCACGTCATAGATTTCTTTTTCCCCCATTGGTTGGAAATTCCTGGATTCAACTCACAGTTTTTGCTGTTTCTGGAGCTTAGATGAGGTGCCTGCTTAAGAAACAATTTGTGGAAAACAACAATAAAACTTTGCTTTCAAAGTTTTTTTGATACCGTGTGCCCAGATTCTCTAAGGAGCTTTTTACCCGCAATTTAACACATAATGAGTCCCTATTACCTGCTTACCATTTTTATGACATACTTCAGAAAGACCAAGATATGTTTAGAAGCATAGATGTTGAAAAACAGGTTTCAGCTCAAGTGCCAATCCCAGTAGACTGTTAGTGGGGCCTTGTGTTGAGTCAATCAACAGAAAAAAAAATGGCCCAATTCATTAGCATTGTCTTCTGTGCATACAGGAACTGAGCAGGCCACAGCTATCCTTGCTTGGCTCATTAGGACAGGCTTTTAGAGAGCACTTCAAAGCAAGGCTAGAGATTTGCATCATTTTGTTTTTCTTCCAGACTTCAAGAGCCAGGTTCTTGTACTTTACCTACAATGCCTAGAACAATTCTTTGAACTTGAAGACCTGGCAAACACTTCTCTGATTACTTCAGAGTCCTCAAATAGGAAGCAGTGTCTTTGCCATTGATTTGCCTTAAATGCCCAGGCTCTAGCTAAGTGTTATCCGTAATTTTATATTATATCCTTTCATTTTAAAATTTCTTAATTTTTATCACAGAAATGTTAGTATAATTATGTTTTCAAAGAAAATATTTTCCTAAGTTTAAGTGATTATAATCACATTTCATAGTCTTATTTTCTTAATGTGTTTTACATAAAAAGAAAGGTTTTATATTCATCAGTAAAATCCTATGAAGTCATTAGTACCTTTTGGAAATTTTCTAATTAACTAATTTGCTTTACCATTTCCCACCTAAGAAGTAGAAAATTAACATTTACCATTCTTCTTTAGAGAAAGAGGAACATTGATCAGGAGGATACATTATATCCTCTATATTGACAGGGCAAGTTTGAGATTATTTTCCAATTAGAAGTTCTAGAACTGTGCCCTTCTCAGAAACTTTCCGGCACTGGAGCAGCAATGCAATATCTTGCTCAGATATTGAACACATCCTATGGAGCTGCACTGCCCAATACAGTAGCCACTAGCCAAATGTGGCAATTTTAATTAAAATTAATAAAAATTAAATAAAATTTAAAATCCAGTTCCTCAGTTATAATAGTCACATTTCAAGTTCTCCATTGCCACAGATAGTGTGTGGCTCCCCTTGTGGGACAGTGCAGAGCAGATATAGAACATTTGCATCGTCATAGAAAGCTCTATTAGAAGTCCTGTTTTGAAGGCTTTTCTGTTGGTGAGACAGTGATGGTTCAATTCGCACACTGCTCCGTCACATAGCATGAACATCTACAATGGCAGAGACATTGCCAGAAGGTAGATTTTCCTAATATATATTCAGCCTGCAGATTTACCTTTTTCCATTTATTCTACAGATCAAAATATTTACTTATAGAAATTGTCACAATAGCCTTCTCATTTTAAGCTGGGCTTTTATCATCCTATTGTCTCACACTGTTATCTGTGCTTTATCTATGACACTATGAGTTAATGAAGGCAGGAGCTTTGACATAAACTTATTTTGTATCCCATCTACTTTTTCCTTCTCAGCATTGCTACCAAATAGACATTTGTTGAATTTGAATTGATCTATTTTCTTTCTTTCTTTTCTTCCTTCCTTTTTTTTTTTTTCTTTTTGTTTTGTTTTGAGGCAGCATCTCATTCTGTTGCCCAGACTATAGGACAGTGGTGCAGTTATAGCTCACTGCAGCCTTGATCTCCTGGGCTCAAGCATTCCTCCCGCCTCAGTCTCCTGAGTAGCTGGGACTATAGGCACACACCACCACAGCCAGCTAATTTATTTTATTTTATTTTTTGTAGAGATAGGGTCTCACTTTGTTGCCCGGGCTGATCTTGAACTTGTGGCCTCAAATGATCCTCTCACCTTGGCCTCCCAAAATGCTGTAATTGAACTATTTTTCTGACTAAAGATTCTAAGTTCTAGAATAGGATACTCTGACAATGGTGATTTTTTTCCCCCAAATGACAAACTTCAGCGTTTATATCAAATAGAGTGGCTAAAATATATTTTTTGAAAGGTAGTGTTCTAGGATATATTGCTTAAAGGCCTCATTAGTGATAGGAAAAATAAAAAGGATCAAAAATTATTTCTGCAATTCTATGTATTTCTTAAGGATAATGAATGCATATGTATTTTTACATACCTTTTGGGCAGTAAATAAATCTAGAGAAAATAGTGCAATAAGATCATCACATACCCTGTATTTGTAGCTTAAATTGAACAGTTTAACACTCTGAAGCTGGTTAAAAAAAAAAAACAAAAAAAGAATAGAGGCAATTCTTTGAAGTGGTCGTATGTGCATAAACTTCTTGTCCCCTTGAGCAAAAAAGAAGAAAACAGGTTACATTTATTAGGGACTGGAAAATATTTGTACTGTGGGACAATTGCTTGTTTGCAACATTAGGGAAAAGTTATAAAAATGTTTTATTTGCAGTTTTTAATGGAACTGTGGTTATTTCTGACTTTTATAGTCAGTTCTGCCTTTGGATTGGCTTGCACCCAAGGAGCACGCCCCTTATAAGCTAGAGGTCTGGGCCCTCGCCTGGCTGCATGCACGGCTGGCCCTTTTGCTGATGCTGGAGCACATGTTCAACATCTCCCTTGTCTAGAGACTTCTGTGAGGTCTACAGATTAGCAGCAGCCGGGAAGTCAAAGGCTGAAAGGATGGTTGACTGACTCAGTGAGTAAAGCTCTGGACATTACACTACCTCTGGCTTGGAGCATATGGAATCAGTCCTGTAGCTCTCAAAGGGGTGGAGAAAGAACCTTCCACCAGCCTGGCATGGCTGGTCTGTGTGTGCTGAACCAAAAAGCAAACTGAACAAAGACATCTAAATTTACAGCTCCAGTTAAAGAGCTGAGAGGCTAATCCAGTATACAGAAAGTGACATTCAAATTGGAGTTCTTTGCACATTTGAATGTGTGCTTATTCCCAGGCACAGGAAAACATTATACTTTTTTATATATATATATATCCATTCATTCCTCTGCTCCATCTCTGGCTGGTGTCTGAAATAAATTGATTTCTAAAACAATGATATACATAAATAACATAGTACCACTTTAAAAAATAGATCTCTTTAATTCACAAAAGGCTTGTACGTAAAAATCTGCATTTGTTTCATGGTAGCACTATACTATTACAAGGACATTGAATGCTCAGTACCTAACTTAACCCCTTGATAGTCAGCACATCATATAAATCTGAAGTTACAGATTTCTAGCACACTTCTATTTTCAGTCCTTTGCTTTGCACCATGCTATTTAGAAACAAAAGGCCTTAAGGAGGTTGCTAATAAATCTAGATGATTATGAAAACTAGTCATTTGAATTTTGAAATGAATTAAAGTCCAATGAATTAATTTATTAAAAGAGGAAACAATATACAGTAGTTACAAGCATGGACTCTGGATCTAAACTGCCTAGATTCAAAACGTGGACTTGTCATTTACTAAATAAGTGAGGTTGATGAAGTTACTTCTGTGCCTCAGTTTCATCATCTGTAAAATAGGGGTAATAATAGTACCTATCTAATAGAGTTAATAGTAGTAAGTGAGTTAATAAATGGAAAGCTTTAGAACAGTCTTTGCACATAGTAAGCACCATTTGACGTTGGCTATTATAATCATTATTGTAAGTTAAAAGTTCTTAAATAGATATTTTATTGTGAAAATATAGGCATCCTTGTGGCTTAGGTGGTGAATATTATTCCCAAAGACTTGCCCAGATTCTTTGCTTTCTTAAAAGTATGCACATCAAAGTTTTTCCAAATATTCTTCACCAAGATAAAATAAACCTACAAAAAATATAATGAAAAATGTGTATTTGGTGTATGGCAATTTATAATGTGTTTTTCCCCCCTTTATAATTTCTAGATATGACATCATTATTTTCAGTTTGTAAATAAGTTTCTGGCAATTTTTATTTGAAATTAATTGTATGTTTTATGTAATATTTTAAAAGTCTATCATACTCAATGTTATAAAAGATTAATTTTATTTAAAGTGTTTTTTTTTCATTTAAATATGAACCTCATATCTGCTACCTACATTTTTTAATGTAGCCTTTAGTCTGACACTTGTTATATTTGGAAAAATAAGGAAAAGCTCAAAGAATCAAATGGAAAACACCCACAATCCCAATATCCAGAAATAGTCATTTTTCAAATTTCAGTGTGTTCACTTCCAGGCCTTTACTCCATGCATGTGTGTATGTATCTGTATGTATCACATTCATAAAACAAAAGATAATTAGGATCACACCACACCTACTTTTAAGCACCTACATGATAGTGAGAGGCAGGGAAACCCAGAGATTATGAGTGGGGAGTCAGAGTCACACTGCTAGAGTTCAAATCCTGGCTCTGTCATTTACTAGTGATCTGAACATAAATGAATCACTTATCATCTCTTAATCTCGTTTTCCTTATCTATAAATGGTGATTATAATGATATTAAAGCATTGTTGTAAGGATTACTTAACATGCTTCAATAATAGCTTTTTATTATTTTTAACAATACGTCAGGAAGGTCTATTTTTTATTTTACGTATTTATGAATTACAAAGCGATGTTCAATATGTATATACAATGTGTAATAATCAAATCAGGATAATTAACATATTCATCACCTCAAACATTTATCATTTCTTTGTGTTGTGAACATTCAATATCCTCGCTTCTAGCTTTTTGAAACTACACAATAAATTACAGTTAACCATATTCATCCTAAAGTGCTGCAGAATACCAAAACTCATTTCTCTCATCTAGTTGTAATTTTATATCCACTAACAAACCTCTCTTCATCCTCCCCTCCCCTCTACCCTTCTCAGCCTCTAACACCCACAGTTCTACTCTCTAATAAAGATCTATTATTAAATAACTTTTAAAATATGGGTTTTAATAGAAGCATATTTTTTATGGTTACACTATAAATTATCTAACCATTTGCTTCAGTTCATTTGCTTTTCACACTAGGTAACAGAAAAGTCAATTAAAAATGGTCTTAACAGTAATGTTTTTTTTATCTCACATACCAAGAGGTCTTCAGCTAAAGCTTGTTTCAGAGTGGATTAATCTAGCAACTCAACAATAGCATCAAGGGCTCATGCTCTTCCCATCTCTCTACTGTTCTATTCTTAGCATAAGGATTTATTGTACTAGGCTAGATGCTTTCATGGTTCCAAGACACTGGCCCAGTTACAGGAATTGCATATGGACACCTCAATGCTGACAAGAAGAAAACAGGAGGTCTCCAACTAATGCTCTTTATGAAAGTAAGGGAAACTGCCTGAGGCCAACTTGCATTCATATTTCACTGGATACAAATATGCTGCATGCTTATTCCAAAGCATGCTACGGAAGTGTCATTATTCTGACAGGCTTCACAAATCCTGGGCTAGAGAGGACACATCCTCACTGAAGCCCATGGCAACCCTACACATGAATTAAATTAGGGTTCTATTAGTATTAAGCACCCAATACAGTCTGCCACATTATTATAGTTTTGATCGTTCTTGTTAGTTATAATTTTCTTATTATGCTACCATAATCTTATTCCTGAACAAACTTACTTGTGCATATCTTTAATTGGGTCCCTAATTTAAATTTCTAGAAATGGAATTCTTAGGTAAAATTTATTTAGTTTAAATCTTTTTATATATATTGTCAAGTTACCCACAAAAAATGTTGCAGTAATAGCTTTCTCAGCATCTATTCTTGAGTTTATCCTTTTTCTTACACTCCAGCTATCACAGGGCATTACCATTTTACAGGTCTTTGCCAGGTGAAAGTTGGTATCTTTTTTATGATTAATATTTTCTTGATTACTAGCTTCCTTGCTAAATTCTTTATTTCTAATAGACAGGTTATAGATAATTTCTAATTTTCCACATAGATAACCATATAATATAGCATATTAATAGTTTCAATTCTTTCTTTCCATTTCTTATACCTTTAAATGATTTTCTTGTGTGCACTGTTGGCTAAAACCTCCAAAACAACGTTGATTTAAAATGGTGGTCTAGGACAGTTTTGTCTTGTTTTCTGACTTTTAGGAGAGACTTTCCAATATTTAATGTTTGCAAAGGCTTTTTTAAAAAGATAAATATCCACTTTCAGGTAATTCTCTTCCTATAATAGTAAACATTTTTTAATGTTAAGAAGTGTTGAACAATGAGAGCACATGGACACAGGGAGGGGAGCATCACACACTGGGGCCTGTTGGAGGGGTAGGGGGAAGGGGAGGGAGAGCATTAGGACAAATACCTAATGCATGCAGGGCTTAAAACCTAGATGATGGGTTGATAGGTTCAGCAAACCATCATGGCACGTGTATACCTATGTAACAAACCTGCAGGTTCTGCACATGTATCCCAGAACTTAAAGTAAAATTAAAAATAAAGAAGTGTTGAAACTTATCAAATGTCTTTTCTGTATTTATTGAGGTGATTTTATAGTTTTTTTAATCTATTATACAGGAGAATGACATTTACCAATTTTTTAATATTAACTTACCCTAAAATTCCCTGGGATAAATACATTCTGACTATGGTAAATTATTATTTTATATACTCCTGGATGCATGTAAGATGCACTCTGTGGGCTCCTCAAAGTATTTGGGAAACTAAACAAAAGTAGCTGGAAATTTCACTATAGAAGGTAGGGCCAGAGCTGTAGCTGGAGAAACACAATTTGTTGCGGAAATTGCAAAACTATGTTTGTTCTGTAACTGTGTGGTTTGAAGTGTGGGCTGCAGAGCTAAGAAAAAATTAAGACTATGTGGCTTTTACTCTGAATAATATTTGCTTTAACAAAATAGTCCTCACTGGCCCAGGATCCAGTTAATTTTGTAAGGGCTTGTTACCTGAGATACATGTGGCAAAAAAAAAAGCAGTTATTGTCTCAATATTGCAAAGAATGCAGAATGTCAGGGCTCTTTGGGAACTCTAATTAAGGCATACTGATTACCTGTGTTTAGAGTTGAAGGGTCATTCTCTTTGTCGTTGTGTGAGGGCTTTAAGCTCTTAAATCGATACCTCAAAAACAATGTGATATGAATAATGTAAAGATGTCATAAATGTCAATACAATGATCTCACGAATAATGTGCTAATTATTGCCTAAACAAATGACAGGCAAATATTTCTTTTTTGTGAAGGATATTGAAAAAAAGAGAAAAACGAATTTAAGTTAGTTTAAAAGACATGCTATTGAGATATTAATGATTATTTGAAATAGAAATGTTACAATCAAGAAGGAAGAAAACAAGGGGGCACAATTAATATTAATTAATTGAGTACCTATTATGTACTAGGAACTTTATTCCTGCTATGTCTCTTCATCCAAAAACTATCATGTGACCTCCACTTTATAGATAAGGAAACAGAAATTTGGAGACATTAAGCATCTTGCTACAACTGTACAGTTGATAAGGGACTGAGCTGGGATTCAAATTAAGTCAAGTCATCTTTAAAATCTGGGACCCCTTTTCACTTTACCACCCTGAAAAACATGAAAGAAGACAGTTAAAAATTATGAGCTCTTATGCCACTAGTGAGCATATGCCTAATCAATAATATTAGATACTTACTTGTGATGAAATTTATCTCATTTTGAATAGCTATGTTAATTTTTTTCAAATTTATATACCTTTTAATTATACAGACACTTGCTTCACTTTCACTTTGTTATTTTGACTTTTTTAAAAATTAAAAAGAGGCTTTCTAATTTCATTCAATTTTTCCTTCTAAAACAAGGTGGAATGGAAATACAGGGATAGAGAACTACTTGGGAATAATTTAGTTATTACTCACGTTGTGCCTCTATAACTTTGGTTTAAAAAACCTACTTGCCTTTCCAACAGAAAAATGGACAAAGAACAAAGAAAGGAATTTGAAAAATACATAGAACAAGTTTAATTTCACTGGTAAGTTTAAAAAAATGAGAATAAAGTAAGCGTATAATTTCCAACTTATAAATTTTAAAAAAACTGTTTAAGATTATAATGCTAATACTGGCATGGGCTTGAGGATGTGGGCATGCCTATACTTAGGTTGTTGAAAAAGAATTGGTATAACAGATTGCTCTACTGGAGGGCAGTTTGGCAAGGTGTACAAAAACATACAAAATATGAATACATTATGACCCCATATAGAATATAGCATGGAGAGTACAGAATACATTCTACCTATCTTTAGCAGAAAGGGATTTGTTACAGGGTATTAAGCAACATATGGATTCACTGAGACAGCAAAGAGATCAAGGCTGAACTTCTGGAAATGACTTCTAAAGATACCTGCACAACTGGTCACCCAGGGCAAGCCACTGACATGGTCTGTTAAACTGGGAACTACTTCTCTTGGTGCTAGCTCCAGAACCTTGCTACTTCTGCTACAACTGATACTAAATAGATGCTTCAAGCCCATTTTTCTCTCCAGTTCTGACTTCAAGATCCACAGAAGTACATTTCATAGCAGATTTTTAAAAAATCTTTTGACATGTAATAATTATATATGTATTTGTGGAGTACCAAATAATGTTGTGATACATATAATGTGTAGTGATCAGATCAGGGTAATTAACATATCCGTCATCTCAAACATTTATCATTTCTTTGTGTTGGGAACATTCGATAGTTTCCTTCTAGCTATCTGAAACTATGTAATATAGTTATTGTAACTATGACTATAACTATAGTCATCCTACAGCACTATAGAACCCTAAAATGTATTCCTCTTATCTAGCTTTAATTTTGTATTCATTAACAAATTCTCCCTTATTACTCACCTTCTCCCTGCCTAGGATTTAAATGACATCTGGAATTCTAGCTGAGTTGGGTTCTGGCGATGTAAGTTATAGCTTTTCAGCTTTTGCTGTTCAAGAAGGCATTGAAAAAGAAGATTGAACTAGCTTTGATGAGTCAACCCTCAATTCCACCACACTTAGCAATTCTACTTCTACAGAAATTATGTGCATGCTCAAATACATAGCTCAAAGAATATTCATTGCAATATTGTTTATAATAGTGGAAAATTGGAAACTTAAGTGACCAAAAACAGAGCATTTATATTAGTTATAGTCTATTGTAGAACCATTGAAAATGAGATTACAGGAGAAAATCTAGATGACATCCTTGCAGTGAGTTTTTAGATATAACACCAAAAAGACAATTCATGAAAAAAAATTCAGAAGTTGGACTTTATTGAAATTAAAAACTTCTGTGCTGTAAAAGACAGTACTAACAGAATGAAAACAAAAGCCATAGATTGAAAGAAAATATTTCCAAAAGACATGTCTGATAAAGTACTTATATCAAAACCATACAAAGAACTATTAAAACTCAACAATAGGAAAACAACCCAGTGAAAAACTGGGCCAAAGACCCTAACAGACACCTCACCAAAAATGACATACAGACAGCAAATAAGCATATGAAAATATGTTTCACATCAAATATCATTAGAGTATTGCATGTTGAAACAACAATGAAATATAACTGTGCACACATTAGAATGGCTAAAATACCAAGCTAGAGCTTGCAGAGATGTGGAATAAGAGGAGCTCTTATTCATTGCTGGTGGAAATGAAAAACAGCACCGCCACTTTGGAAGACTGTTTGGCAGTTTCTTACAAAGCTGAAAAGTCTTAACATAGGATCCAGCAATTACTCTTCTAAGTATTTATCCAATGTGTTGAAAACTCATATTTACACAAATACCTGTACATAAATGTTCATAGTAGCTTTATTCATAATTGCCAAAAATTGGAATTAACTAAGATGTCCTGTTGATAAATGGATAAGCAAACTGTGGCACATCCAGACAATGGGATGTTATTCAGTGACAAAAGAAATGAGCTATCAAGCTATAAACAGACATGGAGGAAACTTAAATCCATATTATGAAGTGAAAGAAGCCACTTTGAAAAGCCACTATGTACTTTCAATTAGATGCATTCTATCGCACAGTAAAAAGTTGGGGCTGGTTGGGGGCCAAGGGGACAGAAATGAACTGATGAAGTACAGGAGATTTTTAGGGCAGTGAAGCTATTTTGCATAATACTTTAATGGTAGAAATATGACATTATTCACTTGTCAAAATCCTTAGAACTGTAACAAAAAGAGAGAGTGAAGCTTAAACTGTGGCCTTTAGTTAATGATGATTTATCAATATTGGTTCATCCCAGATGGATTCTCAGCTGAATCCTACCAGACATACAAAGAAGAGCTAGCATCAATCCTCCTAAAACTATTTCAAAAAATTGAGGAGGAGAGACTCCTTCCTAACTCATCCATGAGGTCAGCATCACTCTAATGCCAAAACCTGGCAAAGACACAATGCAAAAAGAAAATTACAGGCCAATATACATGGTAATCATTAATGCAAAAATCCTCAGTGCAATACTATCAAACCAAATCCAGCATATCAAAAAGTTAATTCACCATGATCAAGTAGGTTTCATTCATGGGATGTAAGGTTGGTTCAACATATGCAAATCAATAAGTGTGAATCACTTCATAAACAGAATTAAAAATAAAAACCATATGATCATCTCAATAGATGTGGAAAAAGCTTTCCAACAAATAAAGATTTCTAATAAAATCCAACATCCCTTCATGATAAAAACTGTCAAGAAACTAGGCATTAAAGGAACATATCTTAAAATCCTAAGAGCCATCTATGACAAACTCACAGCCAATGTCATATTGAATGGGCAAAAGCTGGAAACATTCCCCTTGAGTACTGAAATGAGACAAGGATGCCTACTCTCATCACTCCTATTCAACACAGTGCTGGAAGTCCTTGCCAGAGAAATCAGGGAAAGGAAAGAATAAAAGGCATCTAAACAGGAAAAGAGAAAGTTAAATTATCTCTCTTCACTCATGATATGATTCTATGTCTAGAAAACTCTAAAAACTTTGCCAAAAGGCTCCTAGAACTGATAAATGACTTCAGTAAAGTTTCTGGATACAAAATCAATGTACAAAAATCAGTAGCATTTCTATACACCAATAACATTCAAACTGAAAGCCAAGTCAAGAATGCAATTCCATTTACAATAGCCTCAAGTAAGAAAAAAAAATGAAATACCTAGGAATACATCTAACAAAGGAGGTGAAAGATCTCTACAAGGAGAGCTAAAAGACACTTCTCAAAAATATCATAGATGACACAAACAAATGAAAAAACATTCTGTGCTAATGGATTAGAAGAATCACTATCATTTAAACAGCCATACTGCCCAAAGCAACCAAGAGATTCAACACTAATCCTATCCAACTACCAATGTCATTTTCCACAGAAATAGAAAAAGCTATCCTGAAATTCATATTGAACCACAAAAAAAGCCTGAATAGCAAAGGCATTCCTAAGCAAAAAGAACAAAGTTGAAGGCAACACATTACTCAGCTTCAAACTATGCTACAAGGCTATAGTAACCAAAACATCATTGTACTAGTGCAAATATAGACACATAGTACAATGGGACAGAATAGAGAGACCAGAAATAAAGCCACACACCTACAACCATCTGATCTTTGAGAAAATTCATAAAGACAAGCAATAAAGAAAGGGCTTCCTTTAAAAAATGGTACTCAGATAACTATCTATATGCAGAAGATTCAAACTGGACCCCTTCCTTGTACCATATACAAAAATCAACCTGAGGTGGATTAAATATTTAAATGTAAAACCTAAAACTATAAAAAAATCCTTGAAAAAAACCTGGGAAATACCTTTCCGGATGTAGGTCCTGGGAAATATTTCATGATGAAGATGCCAAAAGCAATTGCCACAAAAACAAAAATGACAAATGGGTTCTAATTAAACAAAAGACCTGGACAGTAAAAGAAACTGTCAACAGAGTAAATAGCCCACAGAATGGGAGAAAATATTTGCAAACTATGCATCTGACAGAGGTCTAATATCCAGAATCTGTAAGGGACTTCAACAAATTTACAAGCAAAAACCAAACAACTCCACAAAAAGTGGGCAAAGGACACTTTTAAAAGAACAGACACTTTTAAAAGAAGACATGTATGTGGCCAACAAACTTGAAAAAATGCTCAACACCACTTAATCATTAGAGACATGCAAATCAAAACCACAATGAGATATCACCTCACATCACCCAGAATGACTATTATTGAAAAGTCAATAAATACCAGATGCTGGCAAGGTTGTAGAGAAAAGGGAATGCTTTTACACTTCTGGTAGGAATGTGGCCATTGTGGAAAGCAATTTGGAGATTTATCAAAGAACTTAAAACAGAACTACCATTCAACCCAGCAATGCCATTTTTGGCTATTATTGGATATATACCCAAAGGAATATAAATTTTTCTAATATAAAGACACGGGCACACATATGTTCATCACAGCATTATTCACAATAGCAAAGGCATGGGATCTACCTAGATGCTCATCAACAATACACTTGATAAAGAAAATGTGGTACATATACACCATGGAATACTATGCAGCCATAAAAGAGAATAAGATCTTGTCCTTTGCAGTAACAGGGATGGAGCTGGAGGCCATTATCCTAAGTGAACTAACGCAGGAACAGAAAACCAAATACTGCATATTCTCACTTATAAATGAGAGCTAAACATTGAATACACATGGACACAAAGAAGGGAACAACAAACACTGCAGTGGTGGAGGGTGGAAGGAGGGTGAGGATTGAAAAACTGGATAGGAATATCAGGTGCTATGCTTATTACTAGGATGACAAAATTATCTGTACACTAAACACCTGAAACATGCAATTTACCTGTATAACAAACCTGCTCATGTACCCCTGAAATTAAAATAAAAGTTAAAAGAAAAAAAATATGGTACATGTACACTATGGAATACAACACAGCCATAAAAAGAATGAAATATTCTTTGCAGTGATGTGGGATGCAGCTGGACGCCCTTATCCTAAGCGAATTAACACAGGAACAGAAAAACAAATCCCGCATGTTTTTACTTATAAGTGGGAAGTAATCAATGAGTACTCATGGACATAAAGATGGCAACAATAGAAACTGGGGACTACTAGACAGGGGATACAGGGAGAGAGGTGTAGGCTGAAAAACGAACTAACTATTGGGTACTATGCTCAGTACCTGGGGGATGGGATCAATCATACCCCAAACTTTAGCATCACACAATATACCCAGGAAACAAACCTGCACATGTATCCCCCTGGATCTAACATAAAAGGTAAAATTATTAATATGTAACTAAATAATAAAAGCAAAAAAATTGGTCAATCATTTGTAACAAATGTATCATATTAATGCAAGACAATAACAGAAAAAATCATGTGCCTAGGGAGAAGGGGTATATAGGAGAGTTCGTATATAATGCTCATGTTGCTTAACTTTTTTGTAAATGTAAAACTACTCTTAAAAAAGCCTGTTAATTTTTTTGATGAAGTTATAAAAGATTATTTAATGTCATGGAAAAATGCTCCCAATTTATTGAGTAAATAAAGCAGATCACAGAATTCTATTATCCCATTTTTATTTGCCATACATATCCATGCACTTGTGCACATACTCACACACACACATATATTTACTCATGAACAAAGACTTGAACATCTAACCCAAAAGGCCAACAGTCATTGTCTCTGAGGTATAGAATGAAATGAATTTTTTTATTTTTTATTTGAATTTTCCAAAACTTTGCAGTGAAACTTGCATGCCTACTTATTTCTTGTTAGTTTTATAACAAGAAAGAATTAGGTTTTATTTAATTAAAAAATGCCTCTCCCTAAATATCAACTTCAAATAATTATTTTTAATTGGTAAATGTTATTGGTAAATTCCAGAAATGGTAAAAAAAGAATTTCTTTTTTTCTTAAGAAATAAACCAAATCCACCTAAAAATAGTTTGAGCAGTTGTTTTTCCCAAAGTGATGATCATTTAGTAATGCCCAATAGTTATTTTTGCATAGACGTTAGGCTGCAAGGTCAAACTCACACAGTTTGAAATCGAAGTCATCGTCTTTCTGTCTATATGTGCTCCTCTTCCAGCATTCCTTACATCTAAAAATTGCAGCACTGCCATCCCAATATCCTAGAATCAAAATCACAAGCATCTTTCAAAATGTCTCCTTCAGCTTCTACATCAAAATTCTTTCCTGTCTCCCCAGTACATCCATCATGCAATGCTAAGATTATTTTTTTTTTTTTATCAAAATGTCCTTCAAAAACCACCAGTAACAGCATTGCCTAAGGACTAGGATTCATACCCTAGTCGAGTGTTTGAAGCTTTCCTTTGTCCCAGTTTACCTCTCCAGGTGTTTCTTCCAGGATAGTCATGTTTCCACCCAATGTGCCCTACACAAGATGACTTTATTTCCTCCACATTATGTACATTACTGTGTTAAAACTTTCATTCCATATCTTAAACTTGAAACCTTCCTTGTAACTAATTTGTCCACCACAATGTCTGTGGCTCTTGAAAGTCTATTTTTTTTTCAAGTCTTTAATCAGTTCCTTGAAACATTTACTGTTTTATTTTATACCCATAAAAATCCATCCATCTCCTTTGTGCTCACCTAGAACTGTGCTGAGCCTCCATTATAGCACTCTTTGTAATCTTCATTGTGTCATGTGAGTGATGTCCACATTCATTCTCCTCTATAGACCACAATATCCTTTAGGATAGGGACTTTGCTTTTGTATCACCTAAAACACACAAAGTGCAGATCTTTGCACAATAAATGGCTGTTAAATTGAATTGATTTAAATTACATTAGAAGTCATTTGAAAGTGCTAGCAAAATACCATTAATGGTGTCTGTGTAAGATGCTTTGAATTAAATGTGAGGACAAATACATTAATGCTAACATGCTCTCAAGCAAACACCACCAGCTCTGTGGTGAAGATTATCAAACATCAGCTTTCCTGCACAAGACTTGTGATTAGAATGCCTGATTCTGTAAGTTCAGAATAAGTTCGTTTTTCTTATTTGAATCAAGATCAGAAGACTACATCATAAGATCAATGTAAGAAAAAGTGCAATAGACACACAATTTGAGAAGAAGTGGCCTGAGATCATTTTATATGTAAGAATATGTGTTAATACAATGAAGTGGTGGTGAAAGAAGCAGAGGAAATAATGTGTGACTATGTTCTCTTCACCCCTCCTCTCCCACAAACCAAGCTAACAAACAACTGATGCTCCAGACTTTTCTTTTGTTGAAAATTAAATAATCTTCTTATAAAAGTGGTTATTTGATCATTACTGTAAATGGGAACATATAAAATATGGTTTGACATCCCTTCAAAAAAGAAACTAATATGTTAGTCTTCAAGGTCCTCTTTGAATTTGTGAAGCCTTTTAATAATAACTGATTTTTAATTTATTAGAAATGGAAGAAACATCAAATGGCATTTTCTATAATGCATTTTTAAGAATCCACTGTTATTTCCTATCATGGAAGCATGTATTCATATGTAAACCCAAGACGCTGTCCATGGTCCTTACGCTTGCGTAACACTGGAGCAGCAAAATCCTAGATTTAAGAACCGCCAAGAGGAAGTTTTCACTGTGCAGTAACTTCTTATAATCAGTTATTTTTCCACTTGATTCAAGAAGGAACATTTTGATTAATTTTTTATTTATTCATTTGCATATAAAGTTGTGGCTTGTATAGACTGTAAACCACTAACCCCTTTTACACTGTTTAATGTCATATATTTTGCTGTCTAGTTTTATATAGCTAAATAAGCTTTGTGTAATAGTAAAACAATAAAATAAATTATTAAATCATCTTCTGATGATTTGATAATTTGGTAAATATGGTAACATGGTAAATATCTGGGGCATGTGAGAGGTAGAGAGAGATGCTCATTTTTTTCTCTAGCTTATGCTTTCAGATGGATTCTTTTACTCTGTTGTATACCAATCGTCTATGAAATAATTGGCAATAAAAGGCTCTACATAAAACATACATGCAAAATTTGTCAACTTCGTAAAAAACTAACTTCTTTAAAGATATTTTTAAAAAGTCCAAACATCCCATATATGTGCATATATGTGTTGGATCTCTTGATAGTAGTGTTGTTTAGATAAATTGTTTCAACTGTCATTACATCATAAATCCTGAAAAAATTCTGCAATATAATGTTCTCTCAATGAAAACAACATACCCAGCAATAAAAATAATTTTAAATCCATAAATATAACTCAGGAATTAATTTATTACTCTTCATTCAGACAGTTGGGGTGAGGTTGGACTGGACAGGTGATACAGTGCAGCAAGCACTAAAATGTAGAAGCATGATAGGATCAGCTATAAGAGTGCTACGTTTAGTCTGAATTTCTTCCATTTATCATCTGTGTCACACCTGAAATACTACCCAAATTCAGTGTGCATTTTGTATGTGTGGTAATCTAACTTTATAGGGAATAGTCTAGTGATCCTTGTTTACTATCAAGATGTAATGCTGGTGATTAAATTACAGATGACACACCACATCAATTCTTATTAGAGATGTGCAGGCAGTAAAGTGCTTACATTCCAGTAGAGATTTGAGCCGCTCCTCTCATCCACTTCTCATTGTATTAAACTTGGTGATCATCAGTGGGCACTTCAGACTATACTTGCTCAAGTTACATGTTTGCCATCTTATTAAGGTGGGTCAATCTATTCACATGCTAGTCCTTCTCTAGGTGGTTGTAAACAGTGAATGAGAATATGCATATCAGAATGGTTTGTACATTTTAAAGTCCTATAAAAATAAGATGGGACATTATATTTATGCAATAGATATTTATTTAGCACCCATTATGTATTGGCAATTTCTGTAGATATTGGAGCTAACTTAGTTGGAAAAAAAATCCCTGCCCTTGTGAAGCTTATAGTCTAGTGAAGAGAAACAGATAATAAAGAATTAAAAATATAGAATTTCATGAAGATAAGTCTACAGAGAAAAGTGAAGATGAGAAGGGGGATAGAGAGTAACAGAGGCACATATTAAGCATTGAAATTTAAAATAGGATGGTAAGGGAAGTCTTGTGAGATGGTGAATTTTGAACAAAGATCTAAAATAGCCAGGGGAGGGATGACTGGGAGAAGACTGTTCTAAGTAGAGGGAACAGCAAGTTCTAAGCTGGAGCTTGCATCAACTGTTTGAAGTGCATCAAAAAGACTAGTATGCCTGAAGCACTGTGAGTAAGGAGAAGATGAGAAAGGTAAGATGACACAAAGATGGGATAATGTAGAGGCCTGGCAATCAGATAGGATTTGGGTGGCCACATGACTGGCTTTGGCCAATGGAATGTAAGTGGCAGTGACTGTTATTCTGAAGAGCCCATGTGCTCCTCACTGTTTTCTTTTCCTCTGAGCTGCAGTTGACAATGTTACAGTTGGTAGATCTTACAATGACCTAGCTCCCGGGGTGTTTGAGGTAAAATGACATGAAATGGAGAGCTCATCTGCCCTATAATGGACAGATAATGTGAATAAGAAATAAATCTGTTGTTTGAAGACACTGAGATTTTGGCTCTGTTTGTTACTGTAGCATAATGGAGCTCCTTTTAATTTATATAGGAAATCATTGGAAATTTTTGAGCAGTGGAGTTATATAATCTGACAACTATAACAAGTGTGTTGTTACATCTTCTGTGTCAAGAATAGTCCACAGAGGGCAAAGAGAGATACAAGAGATGAGAAGGACGCTATTATACAGGCAAGACTCAACCAAGGAAATAGGAGTAAGGTAGTAAAACATGTTAGGATTGGAGGTATAATTTGTAAGAAAGCATATAGAATTCACTGATATGTTGGATGTTGGGTAGGAGGGAAAGAAGAGAGCTAAGAATAACTTCAACTATTTTTTGCTTGGACAACTGAAAAGATGCACTTGCTATTTACTGAAATGTGAATGTCTATAAAGGAAATGACTTTCGAGTGGTAGGATCAGGAATTTTATTTTGTACTTTTGGGTTTGAAATGTGTATTAGTCATCTAAATGAAGACATGGAGTAGATAGTTATCTGCAAGTATGGAGTCCAGGGGAGAAGTCTAGACTGGTGGTAAAAATTTAATAGTAATCAGTAGAGATGATATTTAGTTATCTTAAAATATTTTTTCACCTAACTCCAGTATCTCGAGCCTCTGTGAATTTGTTTCCATTGTCTTTTTTTAATTTATCTCTTTATAAAAGTAATGTGGTATTTTCTTTTGGTATTTTTAGTAATTTTTGGTTGAATGCTACATATGAATTGAAAAACATCAACAACGTCAACATTGCAGAGGCTGCAGATGATATTATATTTCTCCAGAGAGGATTGAGCCCACCTTTATCTAGGCCAATACAATGATGGCTGATAAGACTGGATTGTAGCACTGGCAAGGCTCAGTCTAACTCTAATTCACCCCAATCCTTTCCCTAATAGGTCCTGAATTCCAGTCTTTGTCTTGTGAGGCTGTTGCAAGCTTTGCTCAGCTTTGGGGGGCTTTCTGCTTAAGTTTTGGGTCCCTCGCCCCATTCAACACTAGGACTTGGAAAATATCTTGAAAGAATAACCAGCTGTGTATAAGGTTACCCCAAGTCTCTTACAAATCTCTGCTGGTTTTCCTTGTCCCTGGAAATGGCTCCCCTGTAGGTAGACAGATTGAATTCTAAGCCTTTTATTTGCCCAGAATAGACAAATGAGCTAAGCACAACGGCTAAGGAAGTCAGCTCACTTCTAGGAAGTTCGTATCTCTTCCAAAGTTAAGCAGTTCCAGTTATTACTGCCTCAGCAGCACTCTGCTGACTTAAACAGATTATTTTTGAACTTTATTTGTGAACTTTATTTAACTGTGAATGTTTTCGCAGTTGTTCTTGGTGAAAATGCTGGTCTTCTGCTATCCACTCCTTGCTGTCCAGAAGAAGTGTTCAGATAATATTTAAGGTCATGAGAATGGCTGAGATATAAAAAGGAGTGAGTGAAATAGAGGAGAAGATTGAATACTGAAGTCTGCAGGATCCAAAAATGGAAAGATATCCATAAATACAAGGAAAAATATCATCTTCTGTACGGCATTAAATTGTACTTAAGAAGACCATATTTTACAAGTGAATTGCCTATTATCACCTTTGTTAGATTGCCAATATTTATACTTTTTCTTTCCAAACAATTAATTGATTAATGGCTTTACTATGGGACTCCAGTTGGCACAGATTCTTCTGGGATTCTTCTAATAATTCCCTTTTCTATCCCAGATGAACTGAAATAGGCGATTTTGTTAACAATTTTATTCACGGGTTAAAGGCAAAAATACTTTTAATATGAGTAGAATTTAAATATGAATAAAATTGTAGAAGCTTTTGAAACCAGTATATTTAATCTCCTATGACTATTATATCGACTAGTATTCTGGTAGGAATGAGATAGGATGGTCAAATTGAAAAATTTCAAGGAGAAAGCCAGGCGTGGTGGTTCTCGCCTATAATCCCAGCACTTTGGGAGGCCAAGGAGGGCAGATCACCTGAGGTCAGGAATTCGAGACTAGCCTGGACAACATGGTGAAACCCCATTTCTACTAAAAATAGAAAAATTAGCCGGGTGCTATGGAATGCGCCTGTAGTACCAGCTACTCGGGAGACTGAAGCAAGGAGAATCGCTTGAACCTGGGAGGTGGAGGTTGCAGTGAGCTGAGATCATGTCACTGCATTCCAGCCTGGGCAGCAGAATAAGACTCCATCTAAAAACAACAACAACAACAACAACAACAACAACAACAAAAACAAACCCAAAAAACAAAAAGAAAAATTGCAAGGAGAGTTTAATGAAGAGGCAGTTTATCAATTATCAAAAGGAGGGCAAGGAAAACACAAAGGATAGTGCTATGCCCTAGGGCTGGAGATTTAGGCATTGCTATAACCCCTAAGCCTGAAGGGGCAAAAGAAGGAAACAGTTACTAGAATCTAGAGACTAAGGGGCTGGATGCTGACAAAGGCCCATGGTGATCTCACAGGAAGGTTATCTCTCTCTCTTTAATTCTCTCTCCTTTCCCAGACTTGACAAATGGCTCTGGAGTGAACACGGCTGTAGTACTTCATAGCCTATGAGAAATAGAGCATGCCTTTAGCATTACTCACACAACTTTGCAAGTTTATTTAATAGAACTCAGATACCAAAGCTGAAAAAACTCTAAAGATACAAATTGGACTTAACAACAGGACTTAATGATCCTGTCATGAATACAAACTATCAAGTATTTCCTCTTATAAGGATTCTTCATATTCTTATAAAAATCTATCCTGCTATGTAGCATGTATATACAAATGAGTTTGGGAATAGCTTGCTGAAAATATAAACATCAGAAAATTAGATGACATGGAAGGTTGGGAACCAACTTGTAATCCAGTCCACATTCATGGGAGCTCAATCTAGAACCTTTGAGGCTGAATGTTTTTCTGTTTGCTTTTGCTTTTGAAATATATAATTTGAGAAGCTGAGATGCATATTTTAATCCAAATTCACCCTTCACATATAATTGATATTGTCATTTAATTTCACTGTAAATATCAATAGAGAAGTTATAATGCCTGTGAATATGGAGACTGAGCTAAACATCTCAGAGTAATGGGTTACTAGAATATTATGATTACAATATTGATTTTGTAAATAATACAAGAAGCTGACTCAGAAAGCTGCCTTGAGGTGTCATAATGACTCTGCTTGTGGGGCTCCGAGCTGAGTGAAGAGGTCTATAACTGAATTCACTGTCCTTGAAAAGCCTGCTCCCCTTCCTCTTTTTTTTTTTTAATTATTATCAAAGATGTCATGATTCTCTAATGATCTAGAAAGAAAACATCAAAATGATGTATTTGTATTCACTAATTTACTTAATCAACAATCACGTAAGCATATATTATACTGGAGAGAAAGACAAATGAGGCTGAGTAGGCCTCCTGAAGGACCTCTGACTGGAAGGTATGATGGAAAAGCTAATAGTGCCCTAAGTCTTATAATAAGTCTTTGCTCAGTGAGTTGCTGTCATCCTGGAAAGACACCAAAGGATCCTATGTGTGTACATGTGTGAGGAAGTTTACTCCGGGAAATGTTTACTCCCGTTTTCAAACAAGGAACACTCTATTTCTCAAACGCTTCTTGGAAATCATTCTTTCTTCTTTACTGTGTCTTCAGTTACCCTAGTCAAAGACTTATTACCTTATATTTGGCTTATTTTCAATAAGTCTCTTAAGCTCCAATTTCTCCTGCCAATAACTCACCCTACATATTATGGCCACATGATCTTTTCTGGAGGACAGTGTCTGTATCCCACCAAATACTTGATCTCCCCATCTACTCCTGAGTGTTTGTTTACCTTGTTCTCTCTGGAATGCCTTTCCTTGCTCATCCTCATTTCCATTTTTGGAATCTTGCCATTTACTCAAAGGCCAGCTAGGAGTAAATATTCTCCCTTCTAAGCTCTCACAGATTTTTATAGTTTTTCATAGTATTTACGTTAGTGTGCTTTGCTTTATGTTTATGCTTTTTCTCCCTTGCTAGATTGTAACCTTTTTGAGGGCCCTGATTATGTCATTTATTTATTTTTCTGTGTTTCTCATAGCAACTGATTGGATATCTTTTTATATGAGGAGTAAGAGGTTCAAATGTTTTAAAGTCAAATTACAGAAATCTTCCATAAATGTTAAAGCAGACTATAGATAAACTCTAATTTCATCTGCTGTTAACAAGTTTTGATGCTAGGTGGAATGACACTGAAAGGACATTAAACTTGTCTATTAGTTAAATTCTGTGATTAAAGATACATTTTAGTGAAAGCAGCAAAAGTTATAAATTTATACACATCGACATAGCAAAATCTCACTGAGAACGTTTAACAGCCTCGTGTGTTTCCAGATGTGTGATCTTTTTTAGCCTGGATGTTGCATGTTGAAACCAGACCACTGAAGCAAGATACTTCACTTTTTAAAATTTTGTAATTTAATAGTTTCATTTTCATGTTAAAAATGATTCATACAGAGCATAATTTGAAACACAAACATCCTAACTTAAAAACGATCCATTTCTTCCCCACGTAGAGCTGTCAAAAAGGAGAGCTTCAGTAAATTGCATGTCACTATCAGCCATTGATAGCCAGTGATTTGTTCTGAATCCAAAGGCTAAACCAAACCTCATGCTGCTGTACGTCAGATACGATTGGTCCATAGTCAAAGTTTTACAGCGCAGACAGGGCACACTTTATCCTTCAGGCTGCTACTTAAGATAGCCGCGACCCTGAGGAGAACCAGTCAACAAAACAGACAGACAAGAGGATGTGATTTGTATGCATCCCTGAGCCAGCTCACATCACCCCTGACCTGCAGGTCAGGCTGCAAATGACAGCAGAGTGCATGCACCTGATCAGACAGAATATTCTCATTATAGAGCCTGGGAAGAGAAAGAAACTCCTCTGTGTTTACCCTCAGACCAGCTGCAATCTACCTAGGAAATGAGCAAAAAAAATGCTGATTTACCACAAGAAAATGTGACTGTCACATAAGTATCTTATAAAATTTTAAATCGATAATTTTTTTCAGATAAACTTGTATGAACACAAGATAATTATATAATACAAAGTAAGTTTAGCAATGGGAAGAAGTAGTTTATTTAGTCACAAATGGACCATCCAAAGAAAACTCACCTGAAATGACTAACTCTTATTGAATTACAATAGGGCAACTTTTTCAAAAACATTTGGCCATGATCATTTGTTCATTTGTTCATTTGTGTTAGAACAGGTTTTGGTTAAGCATGAGTTTGAAATGGCGGTTCAAGCCTACAAATGTCCCACCTTTTAAATAATTGAAAGTGGTCTCATTTTTATATTTTTAAAAGAAATCTGGATTTCCAAAATGATCTATATTGATATGAGAATTACTTTGGAGGACGTAGACTAAATCACTATGTGTGGTAATTATTAAAAACAGGGAAGAGAACCTTAGTCTTGACTTATTAGAATTAGCTTTGCCTAAGGACAGTAGAATAAAGGAGATGATCTCTGGGAGGTCCCTGTGAGGACTCTAATTCCTAGTAGCAATATCCTAAGCACAGTAGAGATTCATCATAAAACTGTTCTGACATACCATGGATGAAATTTCACCATCCAAACTGTAATAATTACATACACAAAAAGTCCATCATTACACAGTTGGTCTGTAAAGTGGGTATTAATCCTGTTTCTGAAATACTTGAGTAATGAAAAGGAGCTTACTTACATATGTATACATTACTATAACATATTTCATCATAAACAATGTCTTTAGCTCTATACACACAAGAATACTGAATTGATGAATGTAATTATGGAGACAGGATCCCTTAGAGAGCATCAATGCAACCAACACTAATCAACAATGTTCAGTTTATGTCTCTAGAAACATGACATGGAAGGGTTGAATAATTCAACTTTCCATCAATAAGCATTATCTTTGCCCTTAGACCATATGGTCACAACTTCACAGACAACGTCTTACCATCTTGGTATTCTCAACATGTAGTGCAATGCCTATTGGCTCTGAAAAAGACCTAGGCTTGAAGGCATCCAAGTGATCAGGCAATAAACCCTACCACTGTTGTTTACTAAGGCAAAGCAGGCAGAATTCCTTCTCTTTCCTTTAATGTTCAGTTTGGCCTCTTAGATTTCTTTTTCTGCTGGGCTTATCCTTCATGTTTATAGAAATCAAATTTTAGCTTTAGTGTTTTTTTAAGTCTTTGGGCTGCAGAAAGTTCCTGGAGATAAGGGAAAGAACATTCAAGTGGCAGCATGTATGCTAATCATGTGACCTTGGACAAATTACTTAAATATTCTGACAGGCATTTAAAAAAATTTTGAAATGTATCTATAATTAGGCTTATCTCATAAGATTGCAATGAATATTAAATGAGAATGTATAGAAATTATTTATAAAATGTAAAATGCTATTAAATGTGAATCATGATTTTTCCCCCCTTTGGAGTGATTCAGATATCCAAGGATCCAGAGATCCAAGGTTTTGTAGTTAAATAAAGGAATTTAGTTTAGTAATACATAACTAGTAATAAGTCTTTCTATATGTTCTGTACACCATCTTATGATGTGATGTTAAATATCAGAAAGTAGAAAAAAGAAAAGAATGTGGTATTTGTGGCCAAGGGTTGCCAAATTTAGCAGATAAAAAGATAGATACAGAGTTAAATTTTAATTTCAGAGAAAGAAAAACTATTTTGAAATATAATGAAGTTTCATATAATTTTCAAATTTAATTGGTGTTCTGTATTTTATCTGTCAATTCTACTAGTGGCATAAATAAACAATCTAAAGACTTATTTGTAACACAACTTTGGTCTAAAACAGTCTTGATTTCCTTGTTAAGTGAGTCTTATTATTTTATCTTCATTTTAACTGTATGATTGCACAGATTGACAGGTACCTAGCTAGGCAATAGCAGGCTTAGATCCACACTCACCATTTTATACTGTCCTTTGTATTGCTAGGATTGGAATTCTGCAAACTCTATGTTCACAGTTCCTTTACTATCTAGCTTGCTATTAAGTGTTTGCTAATGTGATGCACTGCAGGTAACTAGAAGGTGAGGAGAAGGGAAAATTCCCCTTCCCCTCTACTAGTTTCCCATGGTAGCAGGTGTGGATGATTATGAGAGATTGCAGATGGCCATGGGCTTCAGAAGCATCAGCACTAATTTTAGGTTCTTGGCTACTTGTACTGTGGCAGTAGTGTGATTCCAATAGCAGCAGCGGCAGAAAAGACCATGCCTCCAGGGAGCTCAGCAGTGAGTGTGGGCCATGAGACCACACTTACACCCTGTGCTTTTCTAGTTTTCTTCTATATTCTTGTTCTTTCAGTTTTTCTGGTTAGTGATCCATTCCCTGTATTAAAATCCTGATGTGCAAAATACCTGGAGTGGTTTCTGTTTTCTTGACTGACATTGACTGATACAAAGATTTATTAGTGGAAAAGTCTGAGAACCCCTGCTAAGGCATGACTCTTTTAAACCACAAAGGCCTTTTAGCATGGGGATTTTGGGAATGAGTCTACAATTACTTATAGGCTAAGAGAGGAAATAAGATCCACATCAAAGGAGTTCTCACTTACACAGCAAGGGGGAAGGTAAACATTTATGATCAAATTTTGTGTCCTTCGCCACCCATGAATAATGACTTGACTAGATTGTCATTAACAGTAATACATGCAATATGAGAGAAAACAAAGTAATAGATACCATTAATATAAAATAAAATGATTTTCCCTGAAATTCTATCCAGAGGGAAACTTATTGGAAACGTAATCTACGTTTCATGTAATTATTTTGTTGAATTGATTTTGTCTGGTTTACTTCTCTGCTCTTGGGTGGATCAAAGCCTTAACTAATAGAAGGTTTTCAAAATACCTTTTAATTTAATCTGCTGCAATATTTTATTATCTTACAGTCAAGACATTTTATCTTATCTCTATTTAAATTTTCTTTTCTTGAAACTCCAGTCTATTTGCTCTTTATCTTTTCCTCACTTGAGAAAGATGCATATTCGTGAAGATAATTAATCAGTAGCCCCTTTCCTTAGTGACCCCCTTTTATCAGGTGAAGACATCTCAATTCCATTGACCTTTAGGCATGGCTTTTGTTTCCATCATGTTACATGGTTCTCTGGACTGAGTATAATTGATATGGACTTGCTCATTTTAACTGCCACAATTAGAGCTAAGGTTTCTCTAATTTCATTAAAAACGGTTGTCTAAGTTATTTAAAAGAAAAATATTTGTTTTGCTTTCACAAGAATGCAAAAATTTGTATGGAGAATATATGACTAAAGTATGAATGCAGCTAGAAATTAATCAAGAGTATTGATCAAACTTCATAAAATGCTGTCTAAAGTCATAGCGTGGTGGACCAGGTGTTTCAAGATTATCTTAATTAAAAGCAGCATATTTCCTCTTTTTCAAGAAAACATTCTAAACCAAGTCTAGAAAGCCAAGTTAGTTAAGTGCACTCACTAAGGAAACTGTAAAAAATCTGGCTTGAGATAAAGACTGAACTGAAACAAATAACAAAAGATTGGTTGTTGGTTTTTGTCATTTTTGTCCTGAAAACACTATAGCCTTAAAATATTGAAAACTTAATGAAACCCTCAAAGGAAAATGAAAAGAAGTGTTCATTTTTATAAAGACTTTTATTCAACTATGTTGTAATACCTGGCTCAGGATCATGCACAGAGTAACTACTTAATGCATGGTATAGAATTAATCATTAAATATTAGCAACAACAGTACATTTAAACAAGTAGTTTATTAAAGCTGAGCATGGTGGCTCACGCCTGTATTCCCAGCACTTTGGGAGGCTGAGGTGGGCAGATCTCTTGAGCTTAAGAGTGAGACCAGCTTGGGCAACATGGCGAGGCCCCCCTCTACAAAAAATAAAAAAAGTTATCTGGGCATGGTGGCAAGCGCCTGTAGTCCCAGCTACTGGGGAGGCTGAAGTGGAAGGATCTCTTGAGGCAGGAAGGCAGAGGTTGCAGTGAGCCGAGATCGCGCGACTGCACTCCAGCCTGGGCGACAGAGTGAGACTGTTTCAAAAACAAAACCCAAAATAAAGAACAACAACAAAAAACAAAAAACCACATTTGATTTTCAAACTATATCCAGGTTACTGAATTTTAAAGTTTGTAATGTTTATATAACTGCAGAGGTTTTAGTGTGATTTTTTTCGGGGCTTGGTGAGGTAGCAATGTTAATGCTTTTAGATTGATATTAAGAAGCTTCTTGTATTATATAGCAACTTTTACCTTACTGATTTAATATTGTTTACTTTATCTGAGTTTACTAATTAAGAGTCATTGACTAATAATCTGGTAGAATTTGGTTTTAAGAATTAAAATATGGGACTGAAATCAAAGGACACAAATGCAAAAATCATAAAGTTACAGTACTGAGGTTTCTTTCTTTTTCCTATCCTCCATTCTACTCCCTTTTTCCCTCCCCCACTTCTCTCCTTCACTCTCTGTCTATTTCCCTTCATTGTATCTATTGACCAGGAAATTTTAATATTACAAATTCAACACCATTTTTTAGTAGCTAATATAAAATCATAAAATCACCTATAATAATGGGTGAGGAAGGTAATTTAGGCTTCAGAGTAAGATTCATTGTGATTTGCTTTATTAGCTATGGAACCTGAGCATATTACTTCATCTCTAAAAGTCTCAGTTTTCTCATTCACAAAAATCTAGAAATTTGCACCCCCTTCAGATTTTATGGTGAGAATGAGACAGTGTATACAAATACTTAGCATCATACTAAGCGTCAAGATTTATAATTTATTATGGTTTTGTTGTGCTTCAGGTACCATAGATAAGTAAGACAAAGTCCTTTCTCCACTTTGACTTTTCTTCTATGAAGAATGAAATTGTTGGATGGTCTACAAGTTTCCTTTCAGCTGCAAAATCTATGGATTTATAACCCCTTCTTTCTTAATGTATGCTCATGTCATGGGGATACCTACATGGTCAACTGGTCTTTCTTAAATAACTTGCAGGTGAATGAATGTTTTGAACGAGAGACGCATGAGCCAAAGACTAACCCCATGACCTGGGTTCAGACCCTTTCACAACCCAGACTGAACTAACAAATCTGCAGTATTAATTCACTGAAAGTAGTTTTACAATTTTAATTAATGAAAAGATTTTGGAGTAATCCAAATAATCCAAGAAAACAGATTAAACAATAGCAGCCACAATAGCAACCCTGTCTTCCAGAAATATTGTAAAGAATGAGTCAAGTGAAATTTTTTATAGTGGCAGATTGGCTGACAATAGCTAGATCTTAACAACAGTAACATTTGTTGAGCTCCTATTGTATATACAGTCTTCAAGAAATCAAAAGACAGGAAAAGAATGTGATGGGATTTGGATGCTAATCTCTAAGACGTCCTTCCAAGAGGTCCTTCTAGATCCTCCAACACACATACTGCCTGTTTCTAATGAACTTATTATTGAAGATGCTCACAGACATCTTATAGAAGAGGTCTATGTCTGATTCCTTCTTCTTCTTTTTTTAATTGCTAATGTCCAGCCTCATTACTTGGATGAAGGAGACATTTCAATGAATATTTGTTGATAACAATCCTAAAAACAGGAGTAAAACTTTGGAAGATGTCAATAGTTTATAGGATAAATTCTGAGATATCACAAGCTTCAAATATGCAGGAAGCCTCAGGGAATAATAAGGATTATTTCTTATTTAGTACAGTTTAAAAATATGAAGAGCATATTTCACATATACTCCCACAATGAGAAAACTAACTGAAGGATTTTTATTTTCTAAATTAACCAAGTCTTTTGTTTGGGAAATGACATTAAAATTTTCAACAAGAAAGTCTCTCTTCCCACTGCCAGAAGTTACAACATTGAAAAAATATGAAAGTTCTAGTTTCTGCCACAAATAAATATTGAACTGGTCAATTTGAATTTTTACTCTCTGTATGAATGGATATTCTTGAAAAAAAATTATTTAAATAAGTAATGTCAAAGATTAATTTGTGAATGTTTTAAAAGAATACTCTTTGCTTTTTAGTAATCATGTAATAAAATTCATAAATGTATTATGATTACTCATATGTGGCTCAAGATGGTTCTTTCTTTCTTTGATGATCCATTCTAATAACTGAACAGCATCTCCCAAATCAGAGAGGCTTTCTTCAGATAGTACCCTTTCCTTCCTCTTTGTCTCACAACAAAACTACTAGGCATCAAAGTTGACTCTTGGAAAGGCACTGCAAACTCTACGAATTTCTACCCAAGCACTGAAGAGTAAGACAATTAAGACAATTGTCGACAATTAAGACAGATAAAAGCAAGATTAGAGTTACTTTCTGGCACAGCGACAGCTACAGAGATGGTTTTTAGTCTTTGTAAAAATGTGCTTTTGGGTTTAGGGTTACATCACTTCCTTCTATTCATCTGAAATGAGTGAATACATATGTAAATAAAACATCTACAAGAATTCTTATGTAAATAAAAAAAATATAGCATTCAGAGAAAGAAAAGAGCAGTTGATAAAGGAGAGCCAGTGCTGTGCGGCTCTGTGAACAAGGGAGGAAAGGATTTCTTTGTGCCACAACAAAACGTAACCCTGCCCATGAAAAGAAGGAGACAGGTTACTTTCTGCTAAAAGCCAGGCTGCATGTAACTGACCCAGTGGAGGAAATCCTGGTTCTGTCTCTGGGGCTCCTTAGCTGTACTACATGGATCGTACAGGTATGCAAGATACCTGTGTTTGTTCTGCTGACCTGGGCCCCTGCAGTGGGGCACATGTTTAAAACAAAAGCGAAATAACTACCAATTATTTTTAAAACTGTATTTAAGAATTATATTTAAAACTGTTTCTACTGAGTTCTATTATTGTTTAAAAATAAAGACAAGCTAATAAACAAATTATGTCTTTAATAAGTTGTTGCATCTTTGTTGTAATGCTGCTGGTTGCTAACCAGAGGAGAATGTACTTCCTTCTCTCCTATCCTCCCAGATTAGTGTCCTACATGTACATTTCCAAGTTCCCCATGGAGCTAGGCATTTTAAACTGTGAATTAAACTGGCACCACTTGAGCAAAATATCAATCACCCTTTGAAGTTGGCAGCCTCTCGACATATTTTTATGAAATGTTACCTTACTTTATGACAATTCTCATCCTGGCATAAGCCGTGATCAGTTATATATGGGAAGCAAGGTTCTGTGAAACAATCGCAAACAATAAAGTCAAAAATCTGCAAATTATGGACATTGATGCTTTTTAAGATTAGAGTAATAAAAATAGCTAATCACTGTCTTATGTCTTTTTATCAAAAATCTTAGACAATGAAAATTGTGAAGGTATTGCTTTCATCTTATGTTGCTGATCTTTCATTTGCTACGTAGCAATTGTTAGGTTTAAATATGTGAGATGAAACATTTCTTTCAATAGACTTAATGTTAAGCACTTGAGTGAAAACATGAGTCAAATGTTTTACATTAATTTTCCTTCCTCCCTCCAGTAATATAAGATTTTTGTGACCTGAAAGTTATGCAAATTTGCAAGTAGGTTAAAAAAGAAAAGCAACCTTATAGAAAGAGAGCCTCACAGTAATTATTCTGGTGCTTCGTTTGTTTGCAATTTTTTTTGGCTATAGATTGAATGAAAAAAATACAAACCTCCTTTTATATGGCTTTAGGCTTATTTATTTATTTATTTTTTAATTTGAACCAACCATTCAGAAATGTCATGAAAAATCTGTCATTTGTTACAAATTAATTAATCAAAAAGTTAATAAGAACTCTTATAGCTAGAAAAGGAACCCCTTTAAACAAGGCGAAAACAATCAGGATAAAAAAAATTCCCATATAGGGTAAAATGCACCCACAAATAAGTGAGGACCAATTGTTACTCAATGCACAAAAATAAGCAAAGATTCAAAAGCAGGGATAAAGCTATTAAGAGTAGCTTTATCCCAAAGGTAATTATTGCTAATGCTTTTTAGGGTGGGAAAAAATCCTACAGTAACTTTCAGTGTGAATCTCACTGACCCCTATAAAAACTTTGACGTGTTCTCACTATAACTCGGCTAATAGAAAAGGCATCCTGCTTTCTAAATATCACACCTGCAGTTGTCTACTCTTGGGAATCATTTAATTCATTGGTAAACACGACCCACATGCATCAAAAGTTTCCACTTTTTCTAGCTCTTTTTAACACTAGGATCCCTCCCCTCTCCCCAGGCTCCTTGCAGCTATCTAGGGAATCTTTCACTTTTTGTCCTTTCCCGACCCTTCTGGACCACATTTTCTCTTCTTATTCAGGCCATCTGCTCTCAAGGAAGGTAAAAGTTCTGCTAGGAAAACAATCAGCATCCCTAGCCATTAGTTGCTTTTGTGAAATACCGTTTTAGCCACTGCCTATGAAGACATACATTGTGCAAATCACAATTCAAATTATGATGGTTGTTTAAAAATAGTTTGTAATTGATACATTTCTGGCCAGAGCCTCCCCCTTTACTCTGGTAGTGGTACAATCTCCTTGTTCTTGACAGAAGTCTTTCTAAAGACCTGCTCAAGCCTCACTAAGCAGCTGTGAGTTAGGTCATTTTCCCAGGAGTTTTACATGTGGAAAACTGGGCATTACTAAGGCCTCAAAAAGGACACCATCTGGCCCTAGTGAAAAAAAGGATCATGACACTTCCTGTGGTACCAACAGACCCTGATGAACCAGAAAGGAATTCAGTCCTGGACTGTGATCCAATAGAGACCGGCCCCACAATCACCTCCGTGACAGCCAACTCCATTCATCTTAGCAGTTATCTCATAGCACAATGGACTTTTGTGCCATGCTGTTTACTGGAGGCGGAGTAAAATCCATTTTGATTTTTGTGTTTAGTCTCAGTGCCTGTCCTCTTTCCTGGAACACATACCACATCAGGAGAGAGTGAGCTGCACAAAGAACAGTTCTTTCAGTTCCCATTTAAACTTCTTAATTTCCCTCCTACTGTACATGGGGCATAAGAGTAAAATGCTGGACTCTTCAGAGGCTTCAGAAAATACCTTTTCTTGATATGAAGAGCCTCTCCTCCCACTTTCAATAAAATTTTTTGAAACTATTGAAATCAATCACTTTTTTTTGGAGAAGAAAATTTAAATTTAAACAGATAAAGAAATTATTACTAGAAGTGATTCACTGACTCCATTTAGTGTTCGTGTGTTGAAAGATTCTGTTAAAAACTACAGCAACAACATCAAGTAAACCAGGTTTTCTTTTCTGAAAAGAGAAGTGCCTGACCAAAGCAATAGGAGGGTGGATGCTGATGACATCTTACATTGTTCTATAGTTGTTTTCAGCTTACAAAGTCTTTATATTTTCTTTTTCAAAAGATGGAAATGGGGCAAGTCTGATTAATAAAATCAAATCTTTAATTGTTAAACTTTTTTCTTTGAAGATATTACAAAACAAACAACAAGGAAACCTCTTAATTAACTTATTATCAACAACTACATGTATATACTTTTTAAACATAAAATATTATTTACGGTGGCTGATTACACACCCTGAATGTGGTCATCTCAAAAATGAACTGTTGCCATTCAGGATAAATAGGGGCTTCCATCTGAGGGCTTTTATGTCATGTGGGCGGCAGCACAATGAGGAGGAGATGGGTGTGAAGGGAAGGTGCTTTCTTAGGTCCGAGAGCTCTCTTCTCAATTCTAACCAGATTCATCTTCATTATCCACCTTCCATCTTTTTTTTTTTTTTTTGATTCTTGCAACCCTATGATACTAAACCTCATTTTGTCTGCCACTGGGGCTTCGTCTGAACACAGATCTGAATCCTCCCCCACTGTTGGAACCTTCAATAGAAAGCCATATTGCCACACAAAGGGACGTGGGGGTTAAAGAAAATGGTTAAGGCCCATCGTTTTATTCTCAGAATTTAACTTGGGGAGGGGAATAGAGAGGCTGCTCTTCTTCCAAATAAATTTCTCCTGCCTTGATTTTGAGGAACTTAAAAAGCTAACACAGAATGAGTAGAACTTAATGAAGGAAAACATTTTTCTGACTCTCAGTCCCTGATGGAAATGATCAGGCTCTATTGTGGGAAGACATAGCTGTTCCTCACTTATTAACATGTGTGTCCAAGGCCTAATTATAGGCATTCTCTTTTAATGTAGAATTGTCACCATTGGTGTTATTCATAAAGTGCCCATTGTGAGAAGTTCAAAACCGCAACCTTTATCTGTAGTCATCAGTGAATTTTCTCTGGATTCTGTAACCACTGGCAGCATATTATGACTACAAAGCCCAAGTTTTTGTGTATTACACTCCTCGTGTAATAATGAAAATGCCTGCAAGTAACAGCTTGATTAGAAATGAAGTGGGGCGGCAAGTGGGGGGTGGGCAGAGGGGAGAGTAGAGAGAGAGAGAGTTTCTATTTTGAAAGATCTAAAGCAGAGTATGAAACAGCCAGCATCCTCTTGCTGAAATGTCTGCACAATTAACGCACACGGTTATGAGTTACAGTCTTTCATAGGATGTGTCTCACAGCTTAAGTAAGAAAACTACCAAAGAAACTTTGAGGTAAGGGCCAGCAGTTAGGGCCACAGACCTCAGTGCCTGAAGGCTGGTTGAAAAGAGTAGGTGAAGCTGAGCCACGAGGCTCAGGGAGGGCATGGGATGCAGATATTTGGAAAACTGCCTTTGAGGTAGCAGAGGCAATTCCCTGAAACAGGAAGAAGGGGAGAAGAAAAAGGAGTAACCTCACCAGGAGGAGGAGGAAGCCCATGGTTTCCTCAGTGCTGCTGAACATAAAAGCCACTTAGATGCTAGAAAACGGGGTGGAAAATCCAGACTTACACAGGCACATAATGTTCAGTAATTTGGGACACAGACTCATTCTTTCCATAAAGATCACTAATACTCCCTGTAAGAGTAATGAAGTTTATTTTTTTCTTTTTTAAACAAAAGAACCATTGAAAACCCCATAGATCATAAAATAATTAATTTTACCTATTATCTCTTCTGCCACTTTTCTTAGCATTGATTTTTACATCATTAACATATTTGCTTAGTATTAAATGATTTTAGGGGACTAAAATGTTAATTAAAAATATAAGTGACATCTCAGTTGCTGAGAAGGCCAGTGAGAACATTGTTTTAAACTGGAGGCTTGTGCGGCTCCCCCAATCCCACAGAAGCTCTGTTTTAAGGCAACAGTTTGCTAGGAAGAAAACGACAAACCCAGAAACAATTTGCTCCTTAAAGGATTTGAGAATGCTTATGTTGGAGCCTTACAAAAGCGGCGTTATGTCCTTGAACATTCTAAAGATCATTGTTAATAGGATCAATTTTTGTGTGTTATTCAGCTGGATCGTTCATAGATTGTAAGAACTGCATTTTAGTAGAGGGACATGGTGGTGATGGGGGTGGGGGGCAAGGGAAGGCCCAGCAAATTCCATGTGATCAGTTCAGCTGCAATAATCTCTTTTCTCCTTCTTGACGAAGCCACACATGAGAGCACTCTGGTGTCTTTCATCATTATTTGTCACCCTTTTGTGCAAAACAACTTATATCCACAGCCATTCCAGCAATTAAAATGAAAAAGAACCAAACAGTATTCTCATTGAATACTCAGAGGCCAGTGCCACCAAGTGCCATCCAACCTATTGAATGTCGGATACCTAATGCCATTAGAGCTCTGTAAGTATTTTGTGAAAAAAAAAAATAAATTGTTACATGCAGACTGTAGAGAATGATTTACAAAGATAAAATCTTTTAATGCCCTGGCAGCAGCTAGATCGTCTGTAACAGAGTCTCTCTCAGTGACAATGTGAAGGAGAACTAACCAACTGACAGGGATTCAGACTCACTTCAAAAGACTGAGAACTTTGAATTTTGGTAGACAAGTAGTCACAGGGTAAAGTCAATTAAACAAGAATAAGTTAATTTTGTTTCTGTTGAAATATTCTCTGAAAATCACAATGAACATTTTATTAGCCTGATTTTTATTAAATACTTCTCCAAAACTATAATGTGCCACCACAATTCCAAGAAAAGTACACTTTCATTCCTTTTTCTGAAAAAGGGCAAACTGAAAGAAAGTAAAGATAAACCAACTTCCCCAATACCACAGAGAGAATCAGGGTTGAGGAATGATGATAACTTGGGCAGTGGTGTTAATTTAGGACCACACACTCCAGGAAAAGAAAAACCAGGAAGGAGATTTTCTCATTCCATATGCCACACAGAAAACTCTAGGGTTACTACAAGATCATCAATTTTGAATCAATGTATTTGTTATTCTATTCGGGTGTCACTTTTAGAAAATATTATTTATAATGTTCTCTGAAATACCAAGAATGTACTTTACTGAACATTGTAATACAAACTACTTATAGATCCTTGTCCTGCATTACAGTTTAGTTAGAAAAATACATGTTTAAAAATGTAATTAGCACTTAAGATAACATGTTGCTGAAATTCTGAGGAGGTATCAAGAACTTGAGTAGACAAAAAGAACCTTCGGGAGAATGTCCTGATAGACGAAGGAAGCAAAAGAGAGCCTGAGTGAGCAAAGGGCCAAGGCATGTTAGAGATGACAAAGGTTATTAAAACCTAGTAAGCACCTTATACAAAGACACTCCCACCTGCACAGCAACATCTAGAAAGGGCTTCATTCTCTTATTGCAATTTTGATACTGAGTAAGCCTGTTTATCTAACGCAGGAGGGTAGGAACCAGAATTCCCAAATTGTGATTTGTACTTTTATGCTAGGGGCAGTGGAGTCACTGAAGGGTTGTCAGCAATGGTGGACTGTCTTCGGCTGACTTGGACACAATCATTGAAAATGGCCAAATGCTGAGGGCAGAGTTGAGGCTTATAGTTCAATATTGCAGGAGAAGGAAGTGAGAACTGTTATTTTTCCCACCACATGAGAGAAATGTCAGAAGAGCTTCCCCCAACATCCCAAAGATCCCCATCAATGATCTTTAGGACCACTTGGGGTGGTTGAGGGCTAGCCAGATTGTGGTCCAAAAAAGCACGTTTTGTGTAACACTCTCAGGATGCATCATGACTAGGAAGAAAACAGCAGATACAGGATGTTTCTTCCCTTCTCCTAAGCTGGGATTTGGTAACAATCTCTTTACAACCTTTTGGGAATCCAAATTTCTAGAATTGGAAGAGTAAACTTTTATACTTAACATTCTCCCCCTGTAATTTCATAAAGAAAGCTGCATGGGGATTCACTGTGGCTTTTACAGATCACTTTAAAGTAATTACATAACTTTATAAATGACAAAGATTTCAGATGAAGCCCTGCTAAGGTTCCCCCAAAATGTCCTTGTTTCTAAGAACAATAATAATAACAACAACAAAAAGAATTGGAATAAATTAAGTAGCTAGCCTGGGTTGGTCCAGGTTGTTCTGCTGCTGAATAATGATTATGTCCGTCCCTTTAAAGTGACCATATTTTCTTGGTGCATTTTGTTTTTGGCAAAATATATGACTTTGAGATTATCAGTAGGGAGTGGCTGGCAATTTGGTTTTAATTTTTTAAACTTTCTTGAATGCTTAATTGTTTGCTAAGATGTCAGCTGCAAGATTAGTGGAGCTGGAAAAAAAAAAAGCCTGCATTCACATTGGCCCTATGTCTATTTTCAGTGTGAAAGGAACCGGCTGGAGAGTGTTGCAAACACTTGAAGCTATGCATTCTGCATTACAATGAAATGGTGCTGCATTACACAATACCGAGGGTTTCTTTCTTTCTTTTTTTTTTTTTTAAAGGGCATCATATCCAAGCCCTTTCAATGCACAGCAAGAGCAACAGATGACAAATATTAGGATGTGCTAAATGCCAGGACAATTACATTAAAATGGATTTCTTCCAGAGTGAATCCTCTCCAACTTCTATTTGGTAAATAATTAGATTGAATACACAGGACTGTTATAAAATACTGGAAGGAAGCTGAGTCAGGATTTTAAAAAACAAACTAACTTATCTTTACATCAAGAAAATGGTGTCTGGCGATGTATCCACAGATCAAATGTGTACAGGTCTCATGAAATTTAAGAATGTGTCATTTAACATAGTCTTCTACCTATCTGTGAGAAAGAAAAATGTCATGAAGTATACTCACAGTTTGAGTTTCTTTTCCATATCTTTTTGTTTTTGTAAATACAGGACCTTTAACTTTCTTGTACTAGGGGAATCCCTGAAAATGATGCATTTACTTCCTCTCTCAATAATTCTTTTTTCAAAGAGCAATATGTATTATTTTTGAAGTGAAAATAAATGAAATTGAGCAAAATTACTTAGCATTTTAGGAACAAATAATAAATACATCTATAATGCAATTTAAAATTTCTAATTATATTTAATTCTAGTGAAGTAAGCAGAGTTAGGACTGAAACGTCCAGTTCTTTATTCACAACTCCAAATCAAGCATGAAAATATGTTTGCTATCTGATGCATGGTAAAGAAAGGACAGAGTTATTGAAACTTATATAAAGCATATTTGATATTCGTGGGCTTAGTACTCCATTTTCTAATGTGTATTTTCTATTTAGCTTCCGTGATCCCTTCAGCTGGAAATCTCTTTTCTTTTGGACTTCCGTAACACTTCTGATCTATGAGACATTTGGCAGTTGTTATATTTTGCTGTGTTAGCTACTTTATTTTGGTGGTGGTTGTAAGGGGGAGCTCTGTTTTATTTATCACAAAGCACAGAGTCTGACATATAGTAAATGCTCAATAAATATTTGTAGGGTGAAGGAATGAGAGCATGAAGGATATGTGTATATATTTGGTCTCCTGAAAAAGCAGCCAGCTCCTGGAGGGCAGAGAAGGCATGCTACACTTTTGTTGCCTTGCCCCTGGCACCTGGTGTCCTGTTGTGACAGATTATATGGTAGAGTGACAGCATACATTTGATAGTGACAATAACTGCTATGGAGAGGAGAGACCAAGAGAAGAGATGAAGCCACGGAGGAAATAGAAGAGAAGAGAGAGACAAAGCAACAAAAAAGGAAAAGCTAGTGCAGAGAACCAAGCTCAGGTCCAGCTTCACCCTTGTATTAACTCAAACTTTTCCCTTGTTTTAGTCAAAGGGGAGATGAAAAGCATGAGAGGAGGGAAATTCAGAAACTAGAAGAGCATACATTATGCCTGAGATTGCGATCAGTATTCCAAATTTACCAAACCACTTGCCAATGTATGGATAGCAAATATTTTTAAACAGTTCCTAGTTTAGTAAACTTAAACCATTATTTTGTATTCTAAAGTTATTGGGAAATTGGAGTTCATTAGATATTGTAGAGAATTTCAAAGAAGTAATCCATAAAACTTGAGAAATTATAATTATTTTTTCCTAATGAGTACACTTAACAGGCTACAAACTCTCAAATGTGATACATTTGGCAAAGAATAGGCCCTGTCATGAAACCTGAAAGAGGTCTATGCCATTATTAATCTGCTACCCAGGCAACACTTTTTGGGCCTTAATGAATAGCCTCTAATTGGCTGGGATTGGCCCACATACTCAGGAGCTATTCACAAAATACACTTTCGTCCCCCAAACTTCACGTCTTTCTTGCATTTGCCATAGAGGAAGATTATCCTGCTCATATTATAGCATGGTTTTACTAGTTATCACAATGACTGATATAAGTAATTACTCCATTAATATTTAAAAATATATATTTATGATTGTATACATATAATATAAACATATTAATAAAAAGAATAATTATTGAATTACAAATAACTTTGATAGTAAGGGACATCTATATTCAAAACATACATCACTGATTCTCGGAGCCTAGATAACATAGCTACTCAGATAAAAAAAGGCACTTTCTTTTTCATTGTTACAAAAAACAAGATGTGAGAAGATTCTATTTTTATGTGTTTAATAATTGACCTAAGGGTTAAGGAGGGAATCCTTTGATTCATCTACTGGTGATATTTGAGACACTAAGGACCGTGGCTTCCCCATTTCCTTGTCTGAGGATCCTCGGCAATGTGGAGTACTCTCCTAGGGGCTCTCCACAGGCTGAGGTGTGTAGGTGAATGGGCACATCAGAGGAGCAGAGGGCTGAAGAAAACTGCTGACTCTCCACCTCACCCACGTTCCACGGGCATCAGGCTGCATTAGCTCAGCAGTCCCTCCTCTGCTGTCTTCTCTAGCACCTCTAGGGACCTCTTGAGTACCTTCAATTATTTTATTATTTGCTTGTTTATTGCTTCAGGGATGGCTTTCTATAAAATGTTTAAAAGCTTTAAAAAATCTGTAGGTGAAAGGATAGCATATTTGTGGTAATGTATAGAAGCATTTTGGTAGGGATCTTTGGGAAAGAAAACATGACTCCATAGTGTATAACTACCTCCCTCTAATGTAAATAAAATTAAAATTCACTAACTGGGCCACAGTGCCTTTTCCATGAACACAGCCCTCTCTGTGTGTGAAGGCTTCCTGTACCCCACCACCAAGACTTTGTTGTCAACTTAGAACTCCACATCTTGGATGGCCTGCTAGAGGACATCATTGATCCTTAGACAAAGAGGGTTCTGCCTCAGAAAGAAGGCATGGCCAGAAACAGAGACCTTTGTGAGGGGATGCAATATGAGGCACACAGGAAAAAAAAATCAAAGGAAAAAAGGAATGAGACGTAGGAGAAAGGACCAGGTGAGTGGTGGTGGGAGAGAAAAGTATCCAAACAAAGGCTGGCTTATGTGGCAATCTGATGTTGTAAAAGATTTTGCATACAGATGAGTCACATATAATCATCTTGGACAGAAAAAAGAAAGAACCAAAGGGGTTTCCTGGAATAGGGCAAGGTGACATTAATATATAAATGAAGTAAAAATTGGATAAGTGAAGGTTTCATTCAACGTAATAATGTTGCAATGTGCATTCCTGCGATGGTGCTTATCTGAACATAGTTTTAATCCTCCTGAAGAACCTGGTAGCCGGATACTTATTCTTGAAGTACTATTGTTACTAAGTCTCAGAACTCTAGGAGGGTATAATTTTGTAACTCCAGAATGCCCTGAACCATTGCTGAAAAATTTAGAAAACACTGTTTCTTCTTTGCAAGTAAGTGTTTGTATTTTAACTAGGGAGAAATGAAATAATTAGACTTTTGGGTGTTTTGTGTGGGCGAGGGATAAGGAATTGAAATGGGCAGGGGGAAACAGATCGTGGGGAAGAAGACAGAGAAGCATCACAGAGTAATCTGTAGGAATTAGAAGTCCATGGAGAAAGAAGACACACAGCACAATTTGGTGTCATAACTGCACTTCATGACAGGACTGTAAAGGTGCTAGGTAGCTGTGCACCTGGCAGCCCACTATAGGCTTTTCTGTTATTTTTCTTGCTCCTAAAATGTCACATCACTTATACTATTTTTAATTCTTTGTCAGTGGACAGATAATTGGCAGAGAAAACTGAGAACAGAAATTTTTTCAGAACATCCTAGTTATGATTTACAAGCTTCTGATTTTTCCTGTCATGGAGAAAAGTACCTGAGAACAAGAGCTGGGAAATGCTTAGCTGGTATCAAAATTCCTTTCTTTGTATTGAAAGCTGCAGCATTCAATCATTCCCAAGAATATTCAAGACCAAAACTGGCATAAAATTTAAGGTTGCTTCCATCTAAATATGATATTTGGGATGTTCCCAATAGAGCAATCAAAATTCACATTTCTAAATCAGCCAAATTTTCATGCTTTGGAATTTTATTATAGATTGAAAATATGACAACTATTTTCCTTTTAAATTGTATTTATTATTTTATTTTATATGTAACACATCAGTTGTGACATGTTGAAACAGTACCAAGGTATATAATGAAAAAATTATCACCTCTCCACCTATTGCCATTTCAATGAGGCCAACCTTATAAATGCTTGGTGTGCATCTTTCCAGACCTTTCTTCTTGCTTATACCAGCATGCACAAACATATCTATGCATATATATTTTTGCTTTCTACAAAAATAATGCCATATTGTATACACTTTTCTTAAACTTGGTTTTATTTTAACCTAATAGTAACATATCACAAATATCCCCATGGTTAGGTACAGACCCAACTCATTCTTTTTACAACAGCAGCATAATAATATTCCACACCACAGAGGTAGCATCTCTTCAGCCATTTCCCAATTAATGGGCATCTAAGTTTTGCACAGTTTTCTTTTCAAGTGTCATAGGAAACCTCTTGAAATATTTTATACTATTTGTTACTACTTCATATTAGAAGACAAGTCAACCAGAATTAGCATAAATGTGAGACAAAGCTGTAAATTAGGAGAGCCTCAATAGTTGCTACATTGGGTGCATATGGAGAGGGAAGCTGGTTTTGAAGTTTGTATGTAAAGAGGAGTTTAAAACTAAAATATACAGGTTTGTGTTACTGAAATAGGATTTTCAGACATTCAGAAAACTAGTGAAACGAACTAACAGATAAGCAGGACCTTGTACATTTATGGTGCTTTCTTCCAAGAAAGGTCAAGTGCTTTACAGCCATTCTAACTGTTATGAGTTAGAAATGAGGGTACTTGTATATCACAGAACAGTGTAGGAGAGAAGAATAGGAAACCAAGTCTCCCAATACTAAAAATAGACTAGGTATACATTGCTTAAAGAACACACAATCTCGTAAATTGTGAAGAGGAAAACAACGAGCTGAGGGGTCGTAATACATGTTCATAAAGGGCTCTGCTTTACAAAAGGACTTACCGCTGAGTTTCTGAAGCAACCTATGCATAGTGAATGGCCCAGGAGCAGGGCTTCATGAGGACATGCCTATGGCCTCAAGAACAACTCCAGACTAATGCACTCTACATCTAAGCATCCACCACCTATCATGCACATTCAAAAGTGAACAGACAGTAACACTGACTCACCACTCCTTTGGGATATCTAAGAGTTCCTGTAAATAGAAAGCTCTGTAAGTGCATTTAAGATCTAATTAATTTAGAAAAAAAGGAGATTTAGGATAAAGTGAGGTCCATATTTATTCTGCCTTGTGGACCTGCTAAAATAAAAGATTTCTCTGAAAAGGGTGAATCTCACTCAGAATAATACAATCATTAACAGATAGCAATCAGTTGAATAGTGTAGGCTGGTCAACTCAAGTTTCAATCTTGTCTTTAGGTTAAATTGATAATCTGATTTTGGATGGATTTACCCCCTTCTTTGTTCATTTTCCAATTCTTAATACATGGGAGTGGATGGCAACTATTATGCTCCCCATTTCTGTCTAATGATGAAAAACTGCTATTATCAGTCTTATATTTGAGGTTGGGGCAGAGGCTGGCTAAGCTGCCCAAAAGGACATAAAGATGCCTTGGATAATTCTTGGATAATTTTGTAGCTCTGACATGGGATGGAGCAAGACAGACAAAAAGGATCAAAAATTTATCCAAAAGCTCTGCTGTGTTCCCCGTGGCTCTGCCTTTCCCTCCAGACTCCGTAGGAGCCTCAGGCCGCGTGGACATGGGAATACATGTGTAGGAGGAACAGAGAACTGGGATCATTCCCACTTGCTGTTTTGTAACCTTGATTTTCTTCTCTGCAATCATAAACTTGATGATGCTGTGTCTACTTCCAGCCTCTCTGATGCTGCTGAATCCAGGGCACTGCTGTTTCACAGCCTTCATCCTGTCCAACAGTCCTGGGAAGAGAGCACGGCAGGTATTTTTGCTACGTTCTCTTTGTGCCCATCCAGTGCCTGTCAGTGCAGGTATATAGTAGTTGCTCAGTGCATTCTTCATGAACAATTGAGTGACTTTTCCTCCTTCTTTCAGTTGTTGGCTTCTCCTCCTGTTGGAAACACTGGTATTTTTCTACACGTGAACCAAGCATAATGGGAGAAAGCAGTTATGTCAAATTGTCCAGGCATTTTGCTTCTACTGTCTCTCTAGTTAACATTTTCCCCCCTCCACAAAACCTGCACTTTGGCTGCTTATTGTTTCCTGAATATGCCCAGAGCATTCCCGAAGCCTTAGGTCTGCCTCTGCCTGGGACTCCTGGATTTTCTCCATCCAGGTCAGTTCAATGGTTACTGAATGCTCATGGATTGCAGCCAGTCCTTGCTGAAATTTTCTGAAGGGAAATGAGAAAACAAACCCACACCCACATACCCACCCCCCATCCCCCTGCCCACACACACCAGGATAATTTATTTCTCATAAGGTCAAATTCATCCAATTTAAAGAATTGTACTTCATTTTGAATTTTTCAAAAGCATTTTTAGTGTTAAAATATATCTTTCTAAATATAAAATGATGGCTATTCCAAGGTGGAATTATTTTTGGTTTTAATGGCGTTACTTGGAAAAATTAAGAGCTGGCAACATTTTACAAGTCTGCATGAAAAAAAATGTTCCATAAAATCTTAATATCTAGAAATTGACTTTTCTAAATCTACTACCTCTTTTACAATGCAACTCAGTCTAATTCTTCTGGCAGGAGAGGGCTCATTCTTAATAATCACTTTCTCCTGAGTTCCTCTGGCATTTGCCACCCTTATTATTCATTCAAAGTGTATTCAAGAACTTACTACAGGATAGGTACCAGGCTGAGCATTGGGCATATACATAGTGGTAGAATGAATAAATGCGATTTCTGCTTTTATGGAGCTTACAGTTTACTAAGAGAATATAATTACAAAATATTAATTAAATTACAATTGGGAAATTATTTTGGGAATTTCCCAGTTAGAAAAATGCTGTGAAGGAAAAATATATTGTTGAAATAATATAACAGGTGGGATTTTTTTTTATGTTGGGGTGTAGGATGGCTTCTGAGACCTGCGGGGTGAGAATAATTTGTTTAGGTGAGGTACAGTTGTGTTAATGTGATAGGAGGGACAGGGGATATCCTAGTCAGAGAAGGAACATTTGAGTTGGGAAAACTCTTGGTGAACACGAAGTCTAGTAGAGAGAGATGGAATTAGAGATGGAGGAACTAGAATTCCTAGACCTTATAAGTCATGTTTATCCCAAGTTTAGTGGACAGCCAATGTACGGTTTAAGCAGGTAAGTAATATGATGATTCAATTTGCATTTTAAAATGTGAAGGTGGGCAGGATAGAAAGTGGGGATGTTAGTAAGCAGGTCCCTTAGAGTCCGTGTGTAAGATTATGGATTTGGAAATAGAAGAAAGTAGATGGATTTAGGAAACCCATGCCTATCCTATTTATTTTGTAAGTACCCTTAGCACCAAGAGTAATTTTTAATGTTATTATATTCCCAAAGAAGCTAAAATATGCATTATAGGTTTGCAATATGATGAGCAATGGTTCTAGGTACTGAGAATGTATCTTTAGCTAAGAGATAGTCGGTACTTGTCCTATGGAGTTTGCAGTTCAATGGTAGGGACACAGAGAAACAAAGAAGCTTTACATTATTTAGTGATAAGGACTATGGCATGCATAGGCACAGGGTACTGTCTAAGAACAGAGAAGTGGCAGTTTACTAAGCCAATTAATATGTTTGGGAGAGAGGAATGCCTTTGAAGAAAGTCATGTCAGCATTGAAACAGAAGAAGAATGTGAAATTAAATAAGTTTACATGATAGAATAAGTTAGGTATTATTTAAAAGAAATTCATGCAGTGAGTAGGTAAGAGTAAGGACAAGATAGGAGGTGCTGTGGGCATGTTCCAAATACAAGGAACAGCACATGCAAAGGCCTGAAGATGACAGAGCTTGGTGTACAGCAAACGTTATTGATTATGGCACTCCAGTGCTTGTTGATATTTCCCAAATCAATCTATTGCATTATCTTATATGAAGATTTAGTGGTAATGAGATGGATGCAACAGGTTTAATTACAGTAAGTGAGGGAGGGTTAACTATAATAGCTGTGAGAAACAGTACATTATGACCAGCTTGCTCCAGCAGATAACATCTAATTTTCTCGCTGCCGAATCACGTAGAACTGTGTTTTCTGGTTGGCATCCACAGAACTGAGGAATTGCTACTGTAACACTTTTGATATTTCATAGGGACTTGTGCCTAGTGTTTAGAACATCAGGTACATTACTTGTACTCTACAAATTGCAATGTGTTAATTTTATAGTGGTGGCAGGAAAAGGTAATTGCTAAGGCTAGACAACCTCAGAAGTAGCCTACATTATTTTTAGTGGATTCCCCAAAGAGTTTCCTTGTAAGGAGGAAAAGCTGCAGCAGAATAATAAAAACTGTGTGACAGAGGTAATAGACATGGAGAACAGAGAACAGAGATTCTAACTTAAAATTAAAGGCATTCCAAATGAAGAAGCAAACAATTGGCTTACCAAGCTATTTTCACTATGGTAGATTTATAATATATTTTAATAGCTATAAAATAGATTAGGCCACTTTCTTATTTTTCAGAATGTCTCTGGTTCTTCTTTCATAAAACCATGGCAACTTTTAAAATTAAGTGCTTTAATTTCTTGGTAGCAATGCTTTAAATAATTCTATACTTTCTTTTCTTTTTTTTATAATTTCCAAAACTGTTCTTCATAAAGACCTATCTATCTATCTCTATATATGCCTACTTACTATATAAAGAATATTTATTTAGACTCATAAAATGGGCAGACTTAATATTCATTAAATATACATTATATAAACAGGTTAACACTTTTAGTTATTGCCTGCATTGAAAAAAAGTGAAAAAAGAACTTTAAAAACAAGTTAAATGCACTGACCTGAAAACATTGACATTTTTAACTTTCGTATTTTAAAGTCCAGGAAACACAGTTCTTGCATAGAACAGAAACACAGAGGAGGTCAAAAATGACTCTTTAGCAGGAAGAATCTGAGAAATATTTTGATAGTGAGTACACATGACCTGTAATTGTCGCACTTCATATTACATTTTTGTGCTAGCTAGCTTTTATTAAACAGAATAATTCAAGTTTTGAACTAGTTTCTTTAAAATGGAGCTCATTTTTGGTGAGAAACAATTCCCATTTCTCCATTTCCATGCAATTTACACACTCCAATCTTCTGGAAGGAGCCAATTTAAAATGGCAACTTTGGAGTTATAATAAACTTTACAGATATGTTCAGTGAATTGGAACCTCGAATTTATTCCTAAATATTTTTGGAATGGATCACAGATTTTTCATTTCCTTTTTTTCAGATAATGCAGCAAAATAATTCATTAGATGGACTTCAGCTATTTGATTAATAGTGAAGTTATTTTAGCCTTATTTTATCTGATTTACAAGGATAGGATTATTTTGCATTAGTTATGACTAATAATTATGGTTTACCCAGAAGTCTGCGTAAAAGGAGCTTCCTCCTGATCTACCATCTTCCCAAGTGTCTTTTCGACAGAGTGAAGACTTCTATCTTCTGATTCCAAGTCCTAGAACTGGGGTTTGGCAAAAGCTTTGTCTATGGGTAGTCCTGCCTCTTTTAGCCATTGAAAAGTAGCAGCTGCAGCTGCAGATGAAAGGATTGTATTTTCATGAGGACAGGACACTTGGCCTCTTAGTGGCCCTTTCGTGCAATGTGCGTGAGTAGTTTTGTCTTCACATATGAAGAGCATGCTTGTGTGTTAGTATGTACATGTGTGCATGTGTTCATATTCCCAAGCATGCACACAATTAATCAAATATCATGTTGAATTATTTCAAGATTGGGGTATTTGTTGAATGAAACTACACATACATTCAGGGGAGCATACTTCCCAAAGGGTCAGATCACGATGGCTGAAGAAGCTTGTTTTTCTGGCTTGGTTTTTGCATAGTGCATTCATTCTCTTTTTAATTGGATCACTAGGGGGTTATTAACATTGCTCTAGTTGAGGAAATGGAAACCCAGTAGCCTAAAAAAGTCAAGACCCTTACTAAACAACCTAGTTCATAGTAATATTTCTCTATCTATTTTCTAATTGGGCATGGGTGTCTACATGTTCCTCTGTGTGTGTGTGCATGTGTGTGTGTAAATGTGTGTGTGTGTAAATGTGTGTGTATGCTTCTACACTAGATAAGATTTCAAAAATCGCTAACAGAATACTTGAACAAATATTTTACTTTCTCTATCCTCTATACCATTTATGCGGTGCCTGACATCTCTATATTCTTCATAGAGATTCCGCTGCTCTATCAAATCTGACTTTCCACAGAAAGTTACCTTGGCACAAATTTATGAAGAGTTAAGGTAAGAATTTTGGCTTCTTTGGCTCCAGTGGCTCGATTGGTTAGTGCGCAGTACTTATAAGAAATTTTGGCTTATCACTAGGCAAAATTACAGATTCTTAATCCATGAATTTAACCAAGTCCCTTCCTTTCATTGAACGAAATAAATAAATGGCCTTTTAAGACCAATAATAAAAGAAGATATAGCCTGTCTGCCTCTTCTTAAAGGTCTTCTTATAATGTATCTGAGAAAAAGGAATAGATCTGAAGTGTGGTTACCTCTCTGCTTTTGCTTTCTTTCCTCCATCCCTTCTGGGCCAGCCTTGGGTCTCTGCTACCCATGAACTGGTCACTTCTAAAATTTTAGGACCATATCCTCTCTCAAAATAATACTTTGGTCTCAGCAGTGTGGTAACATTGGGAAGGTCGTATTCTTTCCCTTCCTTAAAATTCCTCACTATGCCATCGGAACAAAGCTAGTGTCATTTGTGTTGGAGGAGGCAGGGGTGGTGGAGAGGGAATGAGAAAAATCACATAGCACACTGAAGTCCAGCAGAAAGGGTAAACTTTGATGAGCCAAGCCAGATCCCCTTCCACCTGTGTGAAGAGAAAATATGTCCTTTGTTTTTCCTGTGGTTTAGGTTAAAATATATGCACAGATACACACCAACATAAATATATACACACAACTACACACACAGACATGTCATGTGGTTATTGAGCATATGAATTACTAGGCGTATGAAATATGAACTATGGGCATATCAAATTAAGATATGCTGTAAGTGTGAAACGCACATAAGATTTGAACACTTAGTATGAAAACAGTAAAATATCTTATTAATTTTTAAATTTCGATCGCATGTTGAAATAATATTTTGGATTGATTGAGTTAAAATATATTATTAAAATTAATTTCATCTATATCTTTTTATTCTTTTAAATGTAGCTTCTGGAAAATTTAAATTTATATATATATATAGCTTGAATTTTATTTCTGTTTTACAGTGCTGCTCTACAGAGCTATATAATAGAAGAAGATTTTCCTAACAGCAATATAATTGGGCAAAATTTATGCTGTTAAACTTCATAAAAAGTAGTTGTAGTTACCATTTTTTCATTCTCCTATTTTCAGACCTTGTCAACAATGTACCTCAGAATAACCTTTGAATTTGCAATTTCATCTTTACTTTAGATCAGATTAAATGTTTAAGTAGCTAGACTTTCTTGTCCCAAGTTCCTATAATCAGAGGAGTAAATACATAATTTATTTTTCCATTCTCTCCAGACAATCTTTCCATGTTGGGCAGGATAGGGGTAGGGTGAATTGTTGGAATTTTATCAGATTATCATTATTTATTCTGTGTCAGCTCCTCCTCACAACTTAGCTCTGTTTGTTTCATATACATCCAAAAAGGTATTGCCATCTGTATTTTAGGGATGAAAAAACTGAGGACAGTAGAGTTTAAATGACTTGTCTAAGGTCTATGGGTTAGGGAGTTCTGGAATTGCAGTTTAGGAGCCATGTCTTCATTCTTCACTGTGCTAAGTATGTTCAAGGCAGAAGAAATGCATTATGCATTTAACCTATGATCATAATGTAAGGATCAACTAATTACTATTAATTTGCATGTATATTGTACATCATATGGATGACGATATATTTGGCATTTTGGTCAATAGAGAGAAAACTGATTCCCAAAACCATCAAAATAAGGATGCGAAATGGAAAATGACTCTTTGTGTTCAAAGGCAGTAAGTACGAAAAAAGATTCATACATAATTTGAAACAACAGTGATTTTATAAACAATGAAATTAATTAAAAATCTTCAAAGTGAAAAATACCATTATGTTTATTAGCCTGCTTTTGAAGTCAGCCTTTCTTAACTTTTTGAAATTATTGACTTAGTTGCATCTTTCCTAAGACCCTAGATCAGGCTTTCATCCAAATTTGTGTTTGCTCTATTTTCTAATATGCAAAGGGTCTAGTTTATGAATATGCATGGCATGAATACTTGGCAAACCCTTGGTGAACATCTACCTTATTCCAGGCTTTGAGTTATATGTTAGGAAGACAAATATGAATACGACATGATCCCTACCCTCCTAGGATTCAGTGTGGTGAGTGTCAGAAAGGGATATAGGAAAAACTCATTGTGGTAAGTGCTGTGGTGAGCAGAGAGGCCCTTTGGGAACCACTGGATGGAAACTTGGTAGGCAGAATTCTAAGATGGCTTCCAGAATTGCCACCTTCTAATGGATACACCATGTATATGTCCTTCTTTTTGAGTGTGGGAAGAACCAGTGAATATGATAGGACAGTGCTCTCATGAGTAGGTTACTAATGAGTTGAATTTTAAGTTAACCCAAGGGGAAATTATTTAGGTGGGACTGATGTAATCAGACCTCAAGGACTTGGTCTTTGCTAAAGTCAGAGATATTAAAGTGTGAGAGGATCTGTGGAGGAGGCCACATAGCAAGGACTTGGGAGCAGCTTCTAGAAGCTGACAGCAGTCCCTGGCAGCCACCTAACAAGACAACGGGGATCACAGCCCAGCAACTCCAAGGGAATAAATTCCACTGCCAAGCTGAAGGAGGTTGGAAATAGATCTGATCCTAACTGGGATTCCAGATAAAGACACAGCCAGTTGGAATCTTGATTTTAGCATCGTGAGACCCTGAGTAGGAGACCCAGTCATGCTGTGCATGGGCTTCTGACCTACAGAACTGTAAGCTATTAAACTGTGTTGTTTTAAGCTGTTAAGTGGTGGTAATTTGTTGGGCAGCCAATAGTAAACCAATACATGTCCCTAAGCCAGCATGGAAGATCGGTTGAGTTCAGGAAATAATTCACAGAAAGAAAGAATCGTGGAACTGTATTTTGCTGGATGGGTAGGAGTGAGGTGACAAATAACTGAGTTGCAAAGTATGACTTAGGGTCAGAGTGGCTCATCCTTAGCTACGCACTGGAATTACCTGGGAAAATTAAACATGACTGATGCTTTGGTTCCTCCTCTTGAGATTCTGCATGACTTGTCTGGTTTGCAGCCTGGGCATTAGGAATTAAAAAATCTATTCAGCTGGTGCTAATGTGCAGCCAAAATTGAGAACCATGTTTTAGACAGAGTGAGAAAGAATGGAACTGCAAGTAGCTCAGTGTTGCTGGAGCAAATGGTAGGAATGGAATGGGTAGCTGGCTAAAATAAAAATAAAAATATACACCAGATAGCAAACTTGCCTTAAAAAAATGAAATGTCAACTTAAACTGTTAGCAAAAACTTCGAATAGAAACTTACCTGGTTAGAAAGTGATAGATGTATGGTGTGCTAGAGAATGAAAGGGCAAAAACTCTGTGGGGACAGGGAATATTTGTAATTTTAAGAGTTAGATTTCAAGCTTGTTTTACAGCATTGAATACAATCGGCGCTCAATAAATGTTTGTTTAATGGATGAAAATTATTGGGGGTACTCAGGAGAGAAGCTGTGGAACTACACCTTGTGATCTGGGTGATCATACCCCATAATATTCTATCTTTTAAGGCACAATAGTCTCCCAAAAGATTAATTGCATTTCTATTGATTGCCTCATTGCTATAATCAGAAATGAGAGATAATCATTCATTTTTGTTACTATAAGCTTGGTATGGCTAATACTACCAACACACAAAATAAGTAGATCTTACTTTAATACCTTTACAATGTCTAGCCCAAAAAACAGCTCTATAGTAAGATGGGTGGATGAGCTCTGTATATATAAGGAATATTTGAGAGACAAAAATATTTTAGGTTGGGCACGGTGGCTCACACCTGTAATCCCAGCACTTTCAGAGGCCAACGCTGGCAGATTGCTCAAGTTCAGGAGTTTGAGATCAGCCTGGGCAACATGGCAAAACCCCATTTCTATAAAAAATACAAAAATTAGCCAGCCATGGTGATGTGTGCCTGTAGTCCCAGCTACTTGAGAGGCCTAGGTGGTAGGATGGCTTGAACCCAGGAGGTCGAGGCTGCAGTGAGCCATGTTTGCATCACTACACTCAAGCCTGGGCAATAGAGTCAGACCCTGTCTCAAAAAAAAAAAAAAAAAAGTATTTGAGCAAATTATGCCCAGAGTCTTTGCATAGCTGTGGTCAGTTGAATGAACTACATTTTCTTTTTCATTTATTAAGTGCTTATGCTGTGTCTGGTACTGGGCAATGAGCTCTATGTTCAATATGAGACAGCACCTCATTTAATCTTCATCAGACTCACTGAGGTAGAGGTAAATATCTCTATTTTACACATGGAGATTAAAAAAGCAAGGTCACCTAACTCTAAATAATAGAGCCGGGATTTATAATGAAATCTGTCGGATTCCAAAACTGTGCCTTTGACCATGATGTTAGGAGTAGTCCTGTTTGGGAAGGGTTATACTAAATACTAGGGAATTCATCTAATGTTGCAGAACAAATTCGATCTTTAAATTTATTAGAGTGAAGAATTTTATTTCTAGGAAATGAACTAATTGTCCTGTACATTTCTATTTCATGTAAAGTAATGATATAAAAATCAGTTTTGGAATTACTGAGTTAACATTTGGAAAATTTTTGGAGTATTAAAATATTTCAGTATAATTTTTTTTTTTACTTCGGAAACAGGAACAAACATACGAGAGATTGAAAATGTGAATCATCTGAAAGTAAATTGTCAATTTTGTAACTCAGATGGCTGTCATCCCTAGTATATTACATAAATATACATGTATAAATGATTTTATAAATATAAAAGATTATCAGATACATATATTCAACAACTTAGCTCTATACATAATAAGCAATGCTTTCCAGACATACTTTCTTTGATATTTAAACTAAAGTTTTGAACTTTCATTATATAAATGGAAAAATTTAATCTAAAACATGCTTTTGTCTGTCTGATTATCTCTTTCCAATGTAAACTCTCCAATGTGCAAGGATCCTACTTTTTCATGTGGTGGGCATTTAACTCTTTGGGCATAGCATGCCCTCTGGGTAATATACTAAAAAATAGTAAAATAAATAATTCATTACCTAAAAATTTGGGTCATTTTACGTGTTTATAATATTCATGGTATAGCTGTAATAATTGTGGTGCATCTTATGGTTATAATCATGTAATTATTCTTTCCATTTCACTTTTCAATTCATTTAGTTTTATTTTTAGTTTGAATTTTGCCACAAACATTTTTCTGTTTAATTTACCATCAGCTGTAAAGTTTTGTCCTAAGAAGTCACATGTGAATTGCGTAGAGGTGACAGGCAGAATGTGATATTAATAGGTTATTGACTTGTTAGGTCTTAAAAAGCCAAAGGGAGCATCCTTTGCAGCCCCTGCAGTGCGCTGGAGGTTTGTTTCATTGATTGGTCTGTTTAACCCATCATCTCCAGGCATTTAAACAATGATATACGCTTGACAAACCTAATATTTCATTTTTTATCTGGGGACCATGGAACAGAAATTAAAGGAAAGAAAGACAAATGGACAGATATACAAGCAGAAAATGATGATAAATGTGAGAGGAAGGAAGAGACAAATATGACACAGACAAAAATTTGGATCAGTAAATTCTGGAGTCAGTAAGTGTACAACTTAACAGCAAATGTAATCCACAGGAGGTGGTTAGAGGAAAGCAGTTAACATTTCTATTGTAAGCAAAATTCAGATTTAGATACAGAACATCCAGTAAACCAAATAAGATATCAAATACGTAGTGGTTACTTTTTGGATGAGAGAGAGGAGAGACAGAGAAAGGGAGAGGAAGAGGGAGAGAAAGAGGGAAAGAGAAGGCGAGAGAGAGAGAGAAAGAGAGGGAAAGAGGAGCCATTCTTTAAAGTGTTTTGGATACTTCTGTAAAGAGCAAATCTAGGCACTTTATTTTACCCATATTTGCTTTGCAAACCTTGAAGGAGGTGCCTGACATGACAAATGCTTGCTTGCCTGCCTGCCTGCCTGCCTTCCTGCCTGCCTGCCTGCCTGCCTGCCTGCCTGCCTGCCTGCCTGCCTTCCTTCCTTCCTTCCTTCCTTCCTTCCTTCCTTCCTTCCTTCCTTCCTTCCTTCCTTCCTTCTCTTTCTTTTTTCTTTTTTTAAATTTAGGTTTTTCTTTTGTCACCAAATGGACACAGGGATGCTTTAAAACAACCTGCCGGCTGGGCGCGGTGGCTCATGCCTGTAATCCCAGCACTTTGGGAAGCCAAGGCGGGCAGATCACGAGGTCAGGAGATCGAGACCATCATGGCTAACACGGTGAAACCCCGTCTCTACTAAAAATACAAAAAATTAGCCGGGCATGGTGGCAGGTGCCTGTAGTCCCAGCTACTCGGGAGGCTGAGACGGGAGAATGGCGTGAACCCGGGAGGCGAAGCTTGCAGTGAGCCGAGATCTCGCTACTGCACTCCAGCCTGGGAGACAGAGCGAGATTGCATCTCAAACAAAACAAAACAAAACAAAAAAACCTGCCTTGTATTCCTTAAATCTTTTTCTGGTGTGAAAGAGAATGGAACAAATAAAAATAAATATATACAAGGAAATATTCCCTCAAAGAGTAGTTACTCTGTGGGACTTGGTATGATTAGAATTCTATCCTTAATATACTGTGTCCCCGGAAACAGAACAGTTACCCTATGTCGTGTCTCAGGAACACAGGATGAGGAGAATCTATCAGGATAACTAACAACACATTTAAATCTCTTCGTCTTCCGGGAAAGGCAGGACATTGAAGAATTAAAAAAAAAATTGAGAATCAAGTGAGCCACATCTTCATTCACACTCTTTAGTATTTGGAAGTTCTGTGATAAGTGATTCTTTAGATTTGGGGGTGTGTGTTCTACAAAAACATTCTAGATTTAATCTGCTTCTGTTAACCGTGACATCTGCAAAGTAACAGTATTTTAAATGCTGAAAGTATACCAATTCTTTCTGAGCTCTTTTAAGAACTCGAAGGATACCATTGTATTAACAAATAGTTGCTTCCTATTTCTGTATGTGGTAGGTGTGGGGGTAGAGGGTGGGGATGGTAAAAGGGAATTATCAGAAAAAAGTTCTTCCCTCAAGAAGAGGAGAATGGAACTGAGTTGTTTAAGTGGAATTACATGGTATGTGTAGAGTTTTCATACTCTAGGACACAAAGGCAGGAAGGATAAGAATCTTGTGGGAAGAGGAGAACTTGGGCAGGGTCCTAAGTCATTGGGGAGGAAGAGAAAGCAACTGTAGCTGGAAGATACATGGAAAAGGCAGAGAGTTTGGAACTACTGTGGGCTTTGGCAGCGTCATCGCCTAAAAGGCATTGAGGGTCAGCATGTGATTTCCATCAGCTCCCGGTTCAAGTCCCTGCTCCAGCAGCAATCCAACCTTGGGAAAACCGTTGCATATATTCCTCACCTTTCTTCATCTGTAGATGTAGACACCAAAAAGGTATCCTCAGTAGGTATTAGCAATTATTATTATTTTAGAAGCCAATCATTTTGAAGGTAGAAAAATATAATGTGGTACAAAGTGATTATAATTGATTTCAGAAGTTTTCATTTCTGCAACATAGAGGAAGTACACAAAAATATAAATTTTTAAAGCCATAAATCATCAACCAGCAAACCTGGAAGATTCCTCTCTGCCCTCTGGCCTACCTCCTGCCTTAATCTTTAATATTATTTTTTCTTGATCACCTCCTAGTTCACTTGATAGGTATTATTATATAAACGTGTACAGCCTTAAAATCATAACAGTAAGAGTTCTCTATTAAGATAAATGAAATCATAATGCTTTATACAATTCAATGTTCTAGGACTTCATAATATAGCACATCTAATCTGTGTAGAAAGTCACTAAAATGATTTATTAACTCAATGAAAAAATTAGGCAAACGTATTTGACTTCATTTACTTGCAGAAAATAAATTGAGGTTATAAACTATTCATCAACTGTCCATCCATCCATCCATCCATCCATCCATCCACTCGAAACATTTACTAAGTCTGTGCCAAGTACTGAATATCTGAGCATTCAAATACAGAAGTTCAATTAGAAGATGTACTTTTACATTGAGGCCAAAATAAAAAGGAATTGTGGCTTTAGATAAATGCTTAAGTAGAGGAGTTGAAATGATAAAGTTATCTCCCAATTATTTAAGATGGAGGAATTAGTCATTTTTCTTTATTTAAACTCTACTAGACAAATATATATTTTGCTTCAATTTCCAAATAAGATTTGTTCAGGCTCCAGTACAGTATTAGGTCAGTTCTCATTATGTAACAATAGTGTCAAATAATGATAGTAATGTTGAAATACAAACTTTGACATCTGGAACTAAGTGGTAAAATCATTGGTACTGAACATAGAAATAGGGGAATATTAAGCCATAAGCTTCACCTGGCATCTTTCATTAGAATCTGAATACAATTCTTCATTGGGATTTGCAACACTGCTTGTACTTCATCTTATTACTTTTACAGGGGACAAACAGCCATGTAATTAGAATGTATTTTCAGTATTACATGCTTATTTGTACCCTGAAGATTAGATACCAATTGGATGTTATCATTTAATGGCAAATATAATTATCACAAAGCTTGTTCTCTGCATCTAAGAGTTTACATTTCAATGTTGCTACAGTCACCCAATTATTTTTCTGTTAGCTTATATCTGTTATTATTTAATAATTGTATTCATACAAGATGTAATAAGATCATTTTAGAGTCACTGTTCAAAAATGAATCAGCTATACATAAGAAGTACATTAAAATATTTTACATTATGGCATCTTCTATTTTTATACTAATTTCCAATGCAAGTTATCACAATCATATATCTTGTTTCTTAGGAACATACATGGTGTGTCTTCAAGAATTTGAAGCTTACTATAATAATACTAATCTGCCATATGTTTGTATGGCAGCACTTTTTTTAAAAGTGCCTTTACAAAAATGAAACTTTATGCTATCCTAATTGGTTAGCGAGGAGGGGGATTAAGTGACTCTTTTAAACAGAAGGGAATTTGAGTTAAAGAAGAGTTGTTCTCATAATCCCAGGAACAAAATTGGTATCTTATAAGTCATAAATAGTGTTTGATATAGTTTGGCTGTGTCCACACTCAAATCTCACCTTGAATTCCCATGTGTTGTGGAAGGGGCCCGGTGGGAGGTAATTGAATCATGGAGGCAAGCCTCTCCCATGCTGTTCTCATGATAGTGAATAAGTCTCATGAGAGCTGATGGTTCTATAAGGGGGAGTTTCCCTGCACAAGCTCTTTCTCTTTGCCTGCTGCCATACATGTAAGATGTGACTTGCTCCTTCTTGCTTTCTGCCATGATTGTGAGGCTTCTTTAGCCATGTGGACTGTAAGGCCATTAAATCTCTTTCTGTTGTAAATTGCCTAGTCTTGGGTATGTCTTTATCTGCAGCATGAAAATAGATTAATACAATAAATTGGTACCAGGAGTGGGGTGCTGCTGAAAATGTGGAAGCAACTTGATAATAGGAAAAGGTTTGGAGGGCTCAGGAAAAGACAGGAAAATGTGGGAAAGTTTGGAGCTCCCTAGAGACTTGTTAAATGGCTTTGACCAAAATGCTGATAATGCTATGGACAATGAAATCCAAGCTGAGGTGGTCTCAGGTGGAAATGAGGAACTCACTGGGAACTGGAGCAAAGGCAACTCTTTTTATGTTTTAGCAAATAGAGTGGCAGCACTTTGACCCTGCCCTAGAGATTTGTGGGACTTTGAACTTCAGAGAGATGATTTAGGGTATCTGGTGGAAGAAATTTCTAAGCAACAAAGCATTCAAGAGGTTACGTAGGTGTTGTTAAAGGCATTCAGTTTTAAAAAAGAAAAAGTGTTGCGGAAAGTCGGGGACCCCAAATGGAGGGACCAGCTGAAGCCATGGCAGAAGAACATAAATTATGAAGATTTCATCGACATTTATTAGTTCCCTAAATTAATACCCTTGTGATTTCCTATGCCTTTCTTTACTTTAATCTCTTAATCCCGTCATCTTCATAAGCTGAGGATGTATGTCACTTCAGGACCCTGTGATGATTGCGTTAACTGCACAAATTGTTTAAACAATATGAAACCTGGGCACCTTGAAAAACGAACAGGATAACAGCGATGTTTAGGGAACAAGAGAGATAACCTTAAAGTCTGGCTGCCTGTGGGCCGGGCAGGACAGAGCCATATTTCTCTTATTACCAAAAACAGGTAAGAGAAATATTGCTGAATTCTTTCCCCAGTAAGAAATATTAATAATTAACAGCCCTGGGAAAAGAATGCATTCCCAGAGTGGGGCCTCTAAAATGGCCACCCTGGGAGTGTCTGCCTTATGCAGATGTAGATAGGGATGAAACATGCCCTAGTCTCCTGCAGTGCCCCCAGGCTTGCTAGGATTAGGAAATTCCAGCCTGGCCAATTCTAGTCAGACCAGTTCTCTGCTCTTGAACCCTGACAATGTGTGCACAGCGGGACATGGAAGTTCATTAGTGATCCTAGTTTTGCCCGGACCTTCTGCCTTGTGATCTTTTGTCACCCTTGAAGCATGTGATCTCTGTGACCCACACCCTATTTTTACACTCCCTACCCTTTGAAAATTGCTAATAAAAACTTGCTGGTTTCACAGCTCTGGGGGCACCACGGAACCTGCCAACATGTGATGTCTCCCCTGGACACCCAGCTTTAAAATTTCTCTCTTTTGTACTCTTTCCCTTTATTTCTCAGACAGGCTGGAACTTAGGGAAAATAGAAAAGGACTCATGTTGAATTATCAGGGGCGGGTTCCCCCAATAAAAAACAGCATAAAAGTTTGGAAAATTTGCAGCCTGACAGTGCAATAGAAAAGAAAATCCCATTTTCTGAGAAGAAATTCAAGCTGGCTGCAGAAATTTGCATAAGTAACGAGGAGCCGAATGTTAATCACCAAGACTATGAGGAAAATGTCTCCAGGGCATGTCAGAGACCTTTGTGGCAGTCCCTCCCATCACAGGCCCAGAGGTTTAGAAGGACAAAATGGTTTCATGGGCTGGGTCCAGGGCTCCCTGCTTTGTGCAGCCTAGGGGCTTGGTGCCCAGAGTCCCAGTCCCTCCAGCTGTGACTAACCGGGGCCAAGGTACAGCTTGGGCTGTTGCTTCAGAGGGTGGAAGCCCCAAGCCTTTGCAGCTTCCACATGGTGTTGAACTTGTGAGTGCACAGAAGTCAAGAACTGGGGTTTGGGAACCTCTGCCTAGATTTCAGGAGATGTATGGAAATGCCTGGGTGCCCAGCAGAAGTTTGCTGCAGGGGTGGGGCCCTCATGGAGAACCTCTGCTAGGGCAGTGCAGAAGGGAAATGTAGGGCTGGAGCCCTCACACAGAGTACCTACTGGGGCACCACCTAGTGGAGCTATGAGAAGGGGGCCACCATCCTCTAGACCCCAGAATGGTAGATCTACTGACAGCTTGCACCATGTGCCTGGAAAAGCCACAGACACTCAATGCAAGCCCATGAAAGCAGCTGGAAGGGAGGCTGTACCCTGCAAAGCCACAGGGATAAAGCTGCCCAAGCCCCTGGGAGCCTACCTCTTGCATCAGCATGTCCTGGATGTGAGATATGGACTCAAAGGAGATTATTTTGGAGCTTTAAGATTTGACTGCTCTGTTGAATTTTGGACTTGCATGGGACTTGTAGCCCCTTTATTTTGGCCAATTTCTCCCATTTGGAATCGCTGTATTTACTCAATGCCTGTACCCCCAGTGTATCTAGGAAGTAACTAACTTGCTCTTGATTTTACAGGCTCATAAGCAGAAGGGACTTGCCTTGTCTCAGATGAGACTTTGGATTGTGAACTTATGAATTAATGCTGAAATGAGTTAAGACTCTGGGGGACTGTTGGGAAAGCATGATGGATTTTGAAATGTGAGGATATGAGATTTGGCAGGGGTCAGGGGCAGAATTATATGGTTTGGCTGTGTCCCTACCCAAATGTCATCTTGAATTCCCACATGTTTTGTGGGAGAGATCTGGTGGGAGGTAATTGAATGATGGGGGCAGGTCTTTCCCATGCTGTTCTCATGATAGTGAATAAGTCTCATGAGGTCTGATGGTTCTATAAGAGTGAGTTTCCCTGCATAAGCTGTCTCTTTGCCTTCTGCCCTCCATTTAAGATGTGACTTGCTTCTCTTTGCCTTCTGCTATGATTGTGAGGCTTCCCCAGCCACATGGAACTATAAGTCTGTTTAACCTCTTTCTTTTGTAAATTGCCCAGTCTTGGGTATGTCTTTGTCGGCAGCATGAAAATGGACTAGTACACCAAAAGAGGTCCTGCATTGCCAAGACAATCCTAAGCCAAAAGAACAAAGCTGGAGGCATCATGCTACCTGACTTCAAACTATACTGCAAGACTACAGTAATGAAAACAGCATGGTACTGGTACCAAAACAGAGATATAGATCAACGGAACAGAACAGAGCCCTCAGAAATAATACCACACATCTACAACCATCTGATCTTTGACAAATCTGACAAAAACAAGAACTGGGGAAAGGATTCCCTATTTCATAAATGGTGCTGGGAAAACTGACTAGCCATATGTAGAAAGCTGAAACTGGATCCCTTCCTTACACCTTATACAAAAATTAATTCAAGATGGATTAAAGACTTAAATGTTAGACCTAAAACCATAAAAACCCTAGAAGAAAACCTAGGCAATACCATTTAGGACATAGAAATGGGCAAGGACTTCATGTCTAAAACACCAAAAGCAATGGCAACAAAAGCCAAAATTGATAAATGGGATCTAATTAAACTAAAGAGCTTCTGCACATCAAAGGAAACTACCATCAGAGTGAACAGGCAACCTATAGAATGGGAGAAAATTTTTGCAATCTACCCATCTGACAAAGTGCTAAAATCCAGAATCTACAAAGAACTTAAACAAATTTACAAGAAAAAAATCAAACAACACCATCAAAAAGTGGGCAAAGGATATGAACAGACACTTCTCAAAAGAAGACATTTATGCAGCCAACAGACACATGAAAAATGCTCATCATAACTGGCCATCAGAGAAATGCAAATCAAAACCACAATGAGATAGCATCTCATACCAGTTAGAATGGCGATCATTAAAAAGTCAGGAAACAACAGGTGCTGGAGAGGATGTGAAGAAATAGGAACACTTTTACATTGTTGGTGGGACTGTAAACTAGTTCAACCATTGTGGAAGTCAGTGTGGTGATTCCTCAAGGATCTAGAACTAGAAATACCATTTGATACAGCCATCTCATTACTGGGTATATACCCAAAGGATTATAAATCATGCTGCTATAAAGACACATGCACATGTATGTTTATTGCGTCACTATTCACAATAGCAAAGAGTTGGAACCAACCCAAATGTCCATCAGTGATAGACTGGATTAAGAAAATGTGGCACATGTACACCATGGAATACTATGCAGCCATAAAAAAGAATGAGTTCATGTCCTTTGTAGGGACATGGATGAAGCTGGAAACCATCATTCTCAGCCAACTATTGCAAGGACAGAAAACCAAACACCGCATGTGCTCACTCATAGGTGGGAATTGAACAATGAGAACACTTGGACACAGGAAGGGAAACATCACACACCAGGGCCTGTTGTGGGGTTGGGGGAGTGTGGAGGGATAGCATTAGGAGATATACCTAATGTAAATGACAAGTTAATGGGTGCAGCACACCAACATGGCACATGTATACATATGTAACAAACCTGCAATGTTGTGCACATGTACCCTAGAACTTAAAGTATAATAAGAAAAAATAAAATAAAACAAAGAAAATGGATTAGTACAGTGTTCTTTCCACCACCTGTATGTTGTGAAAGTTAAACAGCATTGTGATCATAATTTGAAAGCAATTTCCAAAGGATTCATTTATTTATTCATTCACATTGTGAGTTGCCAAACGGTCTGCAATAGGGCTAACTCAGGACAAAACTGGTTTTGCTGGGAAAGCTGCAAACTGAGATCAAGGTCATCCAATGGTCCACATGTCATCCAGAAGGCAGAAGTACTAGAAGAACAGGTGTTGGGAGACACTAGAAAGATATTTCTAGAGTCAATGGAAGGAAGCACATGTTATACTAGATGACCCACCAATCTCTTTAGACCAGGGGTGGGTTGGTAAATATTCAACAAACAGCTCTCCAGGGTGATCTGAGCTCCAATTTGTAGCATTTTCTGATTTTTGTGGTGTAAATTATCCCACCAGGGTTTATTTTAACCTACCAATGTGATATCCCTGATTGTGGAGTTAATAAGGGACATGCAGTAGAATTATACTATATTTCCATTATATACATACAATGGATGTATGTAGCATAGCCTCAAAAGCATAGATCATAGTAAAATGCAGAGTTAATAGGTGGTGACTAGTTCTGAATATTGATTATCTTGTTTTAAATAAATTAATTATCAGTTCATATAACTTTATTTTAAATAATGGCTCTTGTTTGTGTGTCAATTTACTTTCAAAATAACAAAACTAAACAATTGCTTCTCTCCAGCTGGTGCTATAAGTTCAGCACACCATTGCTCTGGACCCTCACTTTCCAAAATGTAGAAAGATCCAGCTGCTTGCCCTCAGTATTAGTTTGCTAGGGCTGCCATAACAAAGTGCCATAAACAACATAAATTTATTGTCTCAGAAATAAATTTAAACATAAATTTATTCCGTGGCTTGAACAACAGAAATTTATTGTCTCACAGTTTTGGAGGCTAAAAGTCTGAGGTCAAGGTTTCAGCAGAGCTGGTTCTTCTGAGGGCTGCAAGGGAGAATTCATTCCACATTTCTCTCTCAGCTTCTGGTGGCTTGCTAGCAATCTCTGGTGTTCCTTGGCTTGGACGTACATTACCTTGATCTCTGCCTTTGTGTTTATGTGGCATTCTCCCTGTGCACGTGTCTGTTTCTCTGTTCAAATTTCCCCTTCTTATAAGGACCTAGTCATATTGTATTACAGCCCATCCTAATGACCTTATCTGAGCTAAATACATCTGTAATGATCAATTTCTAAATAAGGTCATATTCTGAGGTGCTAGGAGTTAAGACTTAAGTATTTGAATTTTGGTGGAGACACAATTCAACTTAAAACAGGCCCCCAGACTTTGAGAGTTTTCTGTTCTCTCTGCTCAGAACATTATTCTTTCCCTCATGAAATAGATTGGTAGTAGACACTGATTCTTCAGGCCTGGAGGCCCTTACCCATTCATCCAACAAAATTCCTATTCACCCTTCAGGGGACAGCTCAAATTTCACCTCCCCTTTACACCTTTCTCTGACCTTTTTCTGTCCTCTTAATCCCCAAACCATGCCACCATGGTGGCAGACTTGCACTCCTATGACATATGTGGCATGTGGTATAGACTTCTGTTAGAGACAGTGTGACCTCATGGTTAAGTGCACAGGCTGCTCTGAATTCAGAGCTGGGTTTGAATTATTGCTTCACTCCTTTCCTGGATAAGCCACATAAACTCTATAGCATCTGTTTCCCCATTTATAAAATGTGGGTAAAAAATTAACTTTGATGGTTATTTTGAGGATTAAATGAGAGAATGAATATAAAGATCATGGCATAATACCTGGTACAAACCAAAGGCTCAATAAATGTTGGCTGCCATGTTGGGAAAATACACTCTACAGGATGTGGTATGCATGCAGTCTCTATGGATTGGTGTCTGTTGTTCACCATTAGGTGCTTAACTCCTAGAAGCCAGGGGCTGTGTTACACTATTTTACCTACTCACAAACACATAGATTCTAGTCAATAAATGTTGGCTGAAGGAAACTATACATTTTAACTATATTTTATCCTTATTACTGATGATAAAAGTCTCATTTCCTGATTTATAGTTATCTCTCCATTATATCGTAGACTGGGAAGCATGTGTCATTTAAAGCTGATCTGAGAGTTGAAATACTTCAGCTATATTTCCATCACTGTACAAACTCAAAATCCAAAATATGACATAACTTCATACTGTGTTCTAATTAAACTTTTTATTTTGAGATAATTGCAGATTCACATGAAGTTGTAAGAAATAACACAAAGAAATCCTATGTGTGTATTCTTTTTTTTTTTTTTTTTTTGAGACGGAGTCTCGGTGTATTCTTTACACACTTTCCCCAAATGGTAACATCTTGTTAAACTACAGTATAATATCACAACCAGCATATTTACGTTGATATAGTTAAGATATAGAACAGGTCTATTATCACAAGGATCCCTCATATGGCATTCTTGGCCACTCCCATTTTTCTCCCACCAAATTATTTTATAGGATGGCTTACCATTGTACACTCCTACAAGCAACTTATGAGACCCAGTTTCTCTACATTCTTGTCAATATTAGTGTCACCATTATTTTTAATTTTAGACATATTTATAGATGTGTAGAGATATCCCATTGAAGTTTTAATTTGTAATTCCATAATGGCTAATGATTGAACATTTTTTCATGAGCTCATTTGCCATCTCTGCATTTTTTTCAGTGAAATGTCTCTTCATGTCTTTTGTCCATTTTCTAATTGTATTGTTTGTTTTATTGCTGTTGAGTTTTGAGGGTTCTTTATATATTCTAGCTACTAGTTCTTTTATGGATATGTGGATTACTATCTGTAGCTTGTCTTTTCATCTTTTTAACAGGTCTTAGGCAGAGCAATCGTTGTTAATTTTGATGAAGTCCGATTTATCAGTTTCTCCTTTTATAAATTGTGCATTGGGTATGAAGCTTAATAACTCTTTGCCTTGCCCTAGATCCTAAAGATTTTTCTCCTGTGTTTCTAATAGAAGCTTTATAGATTTGTGTTTGACATTTAAGTGTGTGATCTTTTTGGAGTTAATTTTTGGGTAAAGATGTGAGACTTAGTTTGAGGATTTTCTCTTGTGTGTGTGTGTGTGCTTATGTATGTTCAATTCTTTCACCACCATTTGTCAAAAAGTCTGTCTTGCCTCCACTGAATTGTGATTGAATATTTGTCAAAAATCAACTGGGCATATTTGCAGTGGTCTGTTTTCAGGTTATCTTTTAATATATGTGTGTATCCCTTTGCCAATACCACACAGACTTGATAACTGTAGTAATGTAATGTGTCTTGAGATTGCATAAACTGATTCTTCCTACTTTATTCTTTTTCAAATTATTTTGACTATTCTAGTTTCTTTGCCCTTTCATGATACTTTTTAGAATGATTTTATCTATAGCTACAAAATATCTTATAAGAATTTTTTTTTTTTTTTTGAGATGGGAGTCTTGCTCTGTCGCCCAGGCTGGAATGCAGTGGCACGATCTTGGCTCACTGCAAACTCCACCTCCTGGGTTCATGCCATTCTCCTGCCTTAACCTCCCGATTAGCTGGGACTACAATCACCCGCTACCATGCCCAGCTAATTTTTTTTGTATTTTTAGTAGAGACAGGGTTTCACCGTGTTATCCAGGATAGTCTTGATCTCCTGACCTTGTGATCTGCCCACCTCGGCCTCCCACAGTGCTGGGATTATAGGCGTTAGCCACCGTGCCCAGCCCTAAAGAAATACCTGAGGCTGGTTATTTATTTATTTATGTATCTATTTATTTATCTATTTGTTGAGATGGAGTCTCACTCTGTCGCCCAGGCTGGAGTGCAGTGGCGTGATCTCGGCTCACTGCAACTGCTGCCTCCCAGGTTCAAGGGATTCTCCTGCCTCAGCCTCCAGAGTAGCTGGGATTACAGACTCCCGCCACCATGCCCAGCTAATTTTTGTATTTTTTTAGTAGAGACGGGGTTTTGCCATGTTGGTCAGGCTGGTCTTGAACTCCTGACCTCAGGTTATCTGCCTGCCTCAGCCTCCCAAAGTGGTGGGATTACAGGTGTGAGTCACCACACCTGGCCTGAGGCTAAGAATTTTGGTAAGAATTGCATTAGATCTGTATACAATTTGGGTTGTATTGACATCTTTATTCTGTTAAGGCTTCTAATCCATGAACATGGTATGTTTCTCCATTTATTTAAATCTTTGCTGTCTTTCAACAGTATTTTGTCATTTTCAGTATACACATGTCCTGTGTATGTTTTAGATTTACATCTAAATACTCCATTTTTTGAGTGATTAAAAATAATATTGTATTTTTAATGTAATATTTTCACATTATAATATATAGAAATACAGTTAATTTTTGTGTGTTTGTCTTGTATGTTGTGGCCTTGCTGAACTAACTTATAAATTCTAGAAGTTTTTTTGGTAGATTCCTTGGAATTTCCTATTTAGATATAATCACGTATCTAAGGGAGAGGCCAGGCATGGTGACTCATGCTTGTAATCCCAGCAGTTTGGGGTGACTCAGGCTGGTGGATCACTTGAGGCCAGGAGTTCGAGACTATCCTGGGCAACATGGCTAAACCCTGTCTTTACTAAAAATACAAAAAAAAAATATAGCCAGGTGTGCTGCACATGCCTGTAATTCCAGCTATTCAGGAGGCTGAGGCACTAGAATCACTTGAACCTGAAAGGTGGAGGTTGCAGTGAGCTGAGATTGCACCACTACACTCTAGCCTGGGTGATAGAGTGAGACTCTGTCTCAAAAATATACAAAAATAAAAAATAAATAAAATAAAAATAGGAAGACTTGTATTTTGCCCTTTTAAAAATGTGTTTGCCTTTATTTCATTTTTTTGCCTTATTACACTGGCTAGAATTTCTGGCTGGAATTTCCAGGCTCACCACATGGTCTTCATTAATGCCATGGGAGAAATCTCACTACAGTCTGGTTAGGGTAGAAGTCTAGATTTCCCACTCAGCTTTTGCTGGTGAGATTAGGGGTGAAACCGCAGTTTTCTCTGTGGTGTTTGCAGAGAGCAGTTATTGTCCAAAAGTTTTCTGTCTTGCTAGACTGGCCCTTTCCTAATCCTTTGGATAGAGAAGTCAGGCATTTGTGTGTGTGTGTGTGTGTGTGTGTGTGTGTGTATGTGTGTGTGTGTGGCTTTTTCTGTCTACACTTGTTGGCATTTTCAGGTTGGTGACTCCTCTGGCATTTAATATGGGGTATATGAGGCAAAATGAAAACCTGGTAAACTATTACTATGTTGTTCCTTGGTCCTGAGGTCATTAGGAGGCCTGCCTTTTCCTCTCTACTTTTCAGTCTTATGCTTCTTTTATATATAATTTCCAGAGTTTTAAATTGTGCTTAGCAGAGACAATCAAGTATGTCTACTTCTTCTCCCTGGGAGTGGTAGTCCAACTTCACAGTTTTAAAGATAATGTACAATGCATACATTTTAAAGGTTTACAAATGTTTGCTCAATTTTGTAAGTAGACAATCTTTAATTTTTTACATATTTTAGAACTTTTCATTTTAATTAAAAAAGAAAAAAAATCAAGATTACCAATGACAAGATAGTAAGAAAGACTTCTAAGGTTCTAAGTTCTATAGTAAAAATATGGTATAATTAGAGTAAAATGTTAGATAATAGCATATGACATTTTATCAACTAAAGAGATACAAGTAAAGTAAATATAAAATTTATTCTTTTGTGGGAATATATAATAATCATTGTGAGAGTGATAGTCTTGGTGTCTTTCATACATTTCAAATATAACGTCTTTAGAGATATAAAAGCAGCAAAACATTTGGAATGAGACAACTGGGTTTGAATTGAGTTCTGCCTATTATTTGCTTTGAAATCTCAAGATAGTTTTTCAATGTTTCCTTGTCTGTAAATCAGGATGAGGTTGGTTGTGAAGATTAACTAAGATAACGTACATAAAACTCCTAACAGTTTCCAGCATATAGCAGCTACTCTACAAATGGTAAGCCCTTTTCTTTAACAAGATTAGAAGTTCATGTTAATTCAGGATGACTTGCATCTCATTGTCCTAGGCATGTGTCTTTGTAATCTCTATAATTTGCAAATAAAATATGTATTAAGAAAATACCAAAGAAAATTGCTTATAAAAAGTTGGAAACAGAAGTTTAACCTACATAGAAAAATAATGAGCCTGAGCCTCACTATTTAAAAATAATTTCATTGAATGTCTATGCAGAGAAGTTGGAAAGGAAAGCAAAGTTTTCTTTTTGGGTATCTGTTGAGTAGGCCACATAGAAAACTTTAAAACCAACAACATTAGTTCCATTCTAACTCCCTTTTAAAACAATAGTAAAAATTCTTTACATTTGTATACTGCTTTACAGTTGACAAAGAGCTTTCACATACATTATTTCCTTTAAAAGAGACTGGAAGGCACCTTTCCTGCCTGATTGATGTTTATGAATGTACTACTTTCCCCTGGGCTGCAGTCATCAATAGTCAATGAGAAAGAAGGCTGGCATTTTTGGAAATGCTCTGCTGCCAGGTAACTGCATTAACTCTGCTATTGTTGAATAGGGCTATGTATTAACTGTGCCACAGGATATCATCCATATCAACTAATGAATATTTGAATGCTTGTTCCACGTAGAGCAGTGTTTGAGACCCATTCCTCTCTGCTTGTCTAGTGTCCTCCCTCAGGATCTATATCCTCAATGAAGTTCTGTCTGATGGCTCTAGCCATTTCAGAAAAAACCTACACAGAGGATACTTCACTTAGTCCTAAAGAAAAAAACGTAAAAAGTACATAAATAGGTAAGCCGTTGTATGGAACAAGGGTTATACTGTTCTGATGACAGAAATTGATCCTATTTATTGTGATGTCATGGGAGGCATATTTTGCTTTCATATAAGAACTTTCTATAATAAAAGTTAGAGTATGCTAATGAGATCTCTGTCTGTGGAAATGTTTATCAGAAGTCTGAGATGAGACAGAAATTTCTGATTCCAGGTTCTCTGCTTCCAAGATATTTATTTATTTATTTATTTATTCTCTAAGGAAACGTTCCTTACATTCCCTATATTTCTCTGTATTTCTCATGATTTCAAGTGTGTTCTCAGCCTGTTGACTAAAAACTGAGGCAAAAATAAACCAAAAACCACATTATGCTTTCTAGGAAAATCTGTAAGAGTAGAAGTTTAATTAAACTGATGAATCAGCACATCTGAGGCAGGACATCTCAGTTTTGCTTTGTTTTAGAGCTATACAGAATTTCTTCAATATTATCCACCAGTTCTAATCCCCATAAATGATGACGCTGTTGACATTTTTCCACCAAAACTCCTAAAGCTTCATCCTGAATCCCAGGATTCAACAGGCTAGTTTCAACCAGCTTTAATACTGTAGAGGGAGGTCAGCCAACTCCCCATTGGAGGACAGTAGATTCTCTCTGCAACCGATCCGTGTCTGCACTTCAGGATCTGTCACTTGTGATGGCCAACTTCCAGGAATTAGTTTCAGAATTGGTCATATCTCTTTTGGTTGCAAGTGGCAGTAACCCAACCCGCATAGCTGAGAGCTCCAAAGGAATTGATTCACTTGGTACTGGGAAGTGCTGGGAAGTGCTGGGAAGTGAAGCAGACCTCAGTCACACTAGTTACTTATCTTTTATTTTTATTATAACCTAGTCGTTCTGAAACAAAGTAGATATAAGGATTAGAGATGAACGAATCATCTTTAATAGCTGAAAACTAAACTTTGTTTTCGTAATAGTTGTCATAATACTTCTGTAAATTTCTCTCTCATAACATTCAGCTAGAGGCTCAATGAATGATAGTTACCCATGGAGTTATAACAAAAGGCTCTTTGCTAATTGATAATGATGTAAGACCAAGCTTGAGAAAGAAAGAAAAAGCGTAAGAGAATCATTTCAAATCAAATGGTAAGATTAATTTTTGAGGAGGGTACCATGAGCTACGGGAATACAGGAAGGCCATGCCGTAAGGAGAGCCACCATAATGCATAACTTCAGAAATCATATGCACATTGTCGTCTGTATGTGCATATGAATGGCGGGTGCATGCAGTTACCATTCACATAGCTTCTTGATTGAATAATATGAAATTGTTGATACTTAACAACATTTGGTACACAAAAATAAAATGTGAGTGTGCCCCCTGGAACTAAGCCACATGGAGTCCCTGCATGGGGAGGATGGAAGAATCAGATTTCCCAGAGGCAGTTATATCGGAGGTGAGCCATGGAAGATGAGGAATAATCTTTGTAGTGAACAAGTGGGGGAAGACATAGACAAAGGGGATGACAGATCTTAAGAACAGAGGTGTGACACGGCATTATGAGGGGCAACCAGAAGAAATTCAGTGTCTCAGAGGGTACAGAAGAAGGCAAGGTGAAATAGGACAAAAAGCTGAAGAGGAAGGCAAAGTTGGATTATTTAAACACTACAGATACTATAGTCTTGAAGCACAATTACACAGTGGCTACTGGGGAAGACACTAATTCTAGAATCTCAAACAATCCTGTAGGTAACTAAATTAGATATTGCCTCCATCATGGCCTTCTCTAACTTTTCAGTTTAAATCAGGTCTGCCCCCCAATCTCTTTTGTGGCACGTTAGTCTTTTCTTTCATAGAATTGGTGTTATTTTGAGATTAAAGGGTATATTTTTGTATATTTATTTGTTTAATGTCTGTCTTCCTTACTAGATTATAAATTATAGGAGGGCAGGACACTTGTTCAGTCTGTTTAAAATTGCCTGTTCAGTGCCTAGTCCAGTGCCCGAAAATAAATAGGGCCTCAATAAATATTAGTTGAAGCAATGTGTGAGTAACAAATATGAATTTTTTGAAGTCTACTATTCCCATACCAATTTCTTCCTGCTAGAAACACTTTAGAAAAGTCCATTGAAGCAGTTTATTGGAAAGTGATCTGTAGTGCTTGTCCCAATTACCTAATTCACATGAAAGGAGGCCCTTTAGCAGAAGTACCAGGTGCGTGAGGGAGACAGCTTCCTTTCCTCCTGATTCCTGGGTGCTTTGGACCCAGCCTGTGTGACACCAGGTGACAAGTCAGGGTTGGGTGCATGCCAAAACAGAGAAAGGTGGAGAGAAATGTTTCATATTTTTCTTAATACACTAACTCAAGGCTTCTTAACTGGAGATGAAGAGGTTTGAGTGTTGGGGTAATAAAAAAAGCATATTTTACATTTTTTACTAAACCCCAGGCTGTTTGTCATGGAGGGTCATCTGAGAGACATGTTGGTTACGAGAATGCAGAGTGCGATTCAATTTGGCAAACATTTGGATATTGTAAGAAGTTGAATTAGATCTTGTAGTTCATCTTTAGCCACCAAAGGGAATGGAGATATTGTTGTTGTTTGGCTCTGGCCTGTCAATGTTAAGTATCTCCTTGCTATACCATATATACTTCAAAACTGTAAGACAAGTTGCCTCTTGTATCCAGTTTTGTAAATTATGTCCAGATAACTTCAATAGAAAGAGAGAAACAAGCTTGAGAGACATATCACACATGACAATTCCTGCTCCTCTGAAATACCCACCGCACTGTGACAAAACCTGAGTCCCTAAGTACTTTTTCAAATTACATAAACTATCAACTTGCATGTCAACTGCATTTACCTATGCTTAAATGTGGAAATCCACTTTCAGTGAAAGTGTTTAATATATGAAATATTAAATATGAGATGAAGTACGAGATAAACCACCTAATTGTGGAGAGATAATATTCATTCAAATACAAATTCTTCTGGAGGCCTGGTGTTGGTGTGTACTCAGAGTATTTTAGGCTTAGTCCTTGAACATTCACAATGTCTCCTTTCTCCCCTAAATACAAAGTCAGATCATTGTCCTGGGTATTTGAAACAAAACATTTATTACTAATTTTAAGATGAGCAAATACCTATATTGAACAAAGAGTTTAGAGAAGAACCTTATATTTGAAACCTTTGATAGGTCCTTAAATATTTCTGCTTTTAAGAGGTATCACATAAACATTTTTTTAAGATGCCTCTATCAGTGTTTCAGTAACTAGCTTTGGTTCTCGTAAAGTTAGATTCAGTTGATATTATCTGGAGCTATAACTAAAAATTCACCTGGATTTGGGAGTACAAATTTGTAAAACAATTTAAAACAATGCTAGTATGTGCCTGCAAAGACCCGCGGAGATAGTATCATCATCAATGCTTGGCCAAACCAGAAATCCAAGTGGAAGATTCTGCTAAATAAACCTTACTTGGGGCCAGTGCCTATTGTCAGAGTTAAGTATGGGGAAAATATAATTATTTTATTAGGTAGCCATTAGTACTAGGGATTACTTTAATTACCTGCAAGAATTAATATGGCTCCTTAAGTGGTAAGCTAAATAGTTGGTAGTTATGTTGGCACCCAAAGAAGAAATTTCATTAAGTAAACCTTTAAAAAGTAGACCTTTTTCTTTAGGAATTCTCAGAACCACATCCTCATTCACAGAGCTTGAATGATCCATCACTACCCTGGAGACTGAATGAGAAAAGAGCAAAACATCGTGTACTAGGGCTTATTTGTGGAAGAATAAGTCCTGAGCCACCAGATGCATCTCATTATAAAGTTAACTAGTTAGCCTACACTTTACTTGTATTGCTGTTAATATAAGATGCCTTTCAACACAATGCTTAGAATGTTTTACTTAATTTTTCTCTTCTGAAAATCTGCTGGTTTACAAAACTAACTACCTGTTGAGAAGGAACGAAGCTAAATCTAAAGATGGGCTTCCAGCAGAAGGATACTAGGGAGTCTATGATTTCTTCTTTATAAAAGTTTAAAAATGTAGCTGGGAGGTTTTTACTTTCACACTCTCTGAACTCAGCTGGGCAGTTCTATCAAGGTAGAGCACTTCCTTTCTCCGCAACCCTTATAACCCTTGGAGAGAAGCAAAAGAAGCCAGTGCTCCTAGGAAGGCAGGCTGGATTGGGAGGGGCTCCTGGGAGAGGAGAGCAATTAACTCTCTCCCTCAACTGTAGAGAACCAGGTTTCTCTTGATCTCACTGTAGACTTCAGCCAGTGGCCAGGATTCTTTACAGTGAGTGAAATGGAGAGTGATGCTGCAATACCAAAGAGGAGACCCGCCCTGGTCTGGCGTTCATAGTGAGAGAACTTTCATAATGAGGCCTGTGGATAAAGGACTGAGATCCTTTACAGTAGAGGGAAGTGCAAATAGGGTGCGTCTGAGCTGATCTCTTGGAGCCACTTCACCTCTGAACAGGTTCGGAGCTTTCAAGCCCCTTGAAGTTTTAAAAAGGCACTGATTTCAGCATGAGATGTTTGCGGCACTGTGCTCAGCTGGAATGAAATGAAGGGGAGGAAAAGTAGCTTCTTTCTTGCATTCAGAAAGCAGAGGCCAATTGAATGGATTCTACTCAAACTGATTGCGTTTGTAGTTTTTGAAAAGGAAAAAAAAAGCTAAGAAGTTTAAATCCTATTCACTAAGTTCACAAAAACAAAACCTGGTCGCAGAAGGACTCTGAGAAGTGCACACATCCTTACAAGAGATGGACAATTCAAAACAAGCTTCATTAAATAAGTCCCTTTCAAGCTGGCTTCTTGGTATAATTCAGTAGCTCATACTTCTCTGCCTTATTTTAAGGGAGTCTTTCCTATGGGTTAGTTTAAATCAACTGTTCTACAACATTTTGTAAATTTACAAGAATTTATTGATTCATTAAAAAACAAAAATCTTTTCATATTTCCTCTTTAGAGAACGGAGTATACCTCTGTATCTTCCCGTCAGTTGCCAATTACTACTGTGCTATATAACAGGGAACCCAGCAATATTGTTGAAAAGAGAAATCTGGTTATTTTTTATTTGTTTGCTCATTCTGCTTATCTGACATCTTCACTTGGTCAAAATGCACAGAACACTGACAGGAGCTTTTACTGGCCTCTTCCATTCACTCATCCTTTGCTTATGCAAAACGTTATGCATTTATCCATCCCCATAATTCATGCAATGCTTTAAAGCTCATTCAGCTACCTGAATCTTATCTGCCTGCTTTAGCATTTTTGGTCTTGGTCTGAAGGCCTCTAGAGGTCAGGAAATTGGATATTACCTCACTTTGTACAGGACCTGGGAGAGCACCATATACAACCCTTTGCTTAACAAAAGCTTTTATATAATGATGACAGTGATAAGGGAATGCCATCCCTCTGCATATGAGGAGTCTTGTAAAAAGTGGGTCAAATGTGAAATATATTGTACGTTGGAATTTTCATTTAAGGTGATGCACTGGCTAGTTCAAGCTACTGAGGTACCTGCTTGGTGCCTAGGAACAGGACTACATTTAGTTAAGTGATCTGTGTCATTAGGCTGTTAAATTAATGGACAGAATTTCCAGCTTTATCTTATTTTTTGATCATGTAAAATAAACGGGACACTGAACGGCACTTAATATTGTCAATTAATTAGAAATTTATATTTTAAAATTGCATTTAAACATTTTTTTAGACAACAGTTCATGATGTGTGAATTTGCAGAGGCGGTAGTTTCCCATTTTTATCTCTATTTTAGGGATTAAGATAATTACTTCCAAGAAACTGAATGAAGTTGGAAATATCCCATGCTAGAATCACCCAGGGAGCTAAGATTAGAGGTGAGATTAGCTTACTTCTTCTTCTTCTTCTTCTTCTTTATTTTATTTTATTTTATTTTGAGACAGAATGTCGCTCTGTTGCCCAGGCTGGAGTGCAGTGGCACCATCTCTGCTCACTGCAACCTCCACCTCCCAGGTTCAAGCGATTCTCCTGCCTCAGCCTCCCGAGTATCTGGGACTACAGGCGCATGCCAGCATGCCCGGCTAATTTTTTGTATTTTAGTAGAGACGGGGTTTCACCGTTGTTGCCCAGGCTGGTCTCGAGCTCCAGAGCTCAGGCAATCTGCCTGCCTTGGCCTCCCAAAGTGCTAGGATTACAGGCTTGAGCCACCACGCCCCGCCAGCTTACTTCTAATCTTACACATTCCATGAGCCCTATGCTACTAGTTAAATGATTGAATGGCATCTGTGATACTGGTTACTTTTATTTTCTATCCCCATCATTCTTAAATTCTATTTAGATAATGCTGTAACCCAAGTATTTTCTTGGGTACAGGCAGCAAGCCACACTGAAGAAAATTCAGAGCTTTCCATAAACAGTGGTATATGTGCTGTGGGAGTATCCCCTGCATGATGCTTCAAGAAATGTCATTACAGGGAATAATGAGTAGCTGGTGAAAATAGGGTTGTTGCAATACTAATACTACTGGAAGATGAGTAATATAGGAATATAGGAGGTACATACCATGTCCCCACATGAACCAAATCTGCTTTCTTCTTCAAATTTGTGGAAGTTGATTCCCAATACTAGCTGCTGCTGTCACTCTTTTCCTCCTCTTCCTCTTTTTCCTTTCCTCCTCCTCCTCTTTCATGTTATTAAAATGACTGACTTGGCTGATATTTCAAACCTAGATTTGGAAGAAAACTTAGCCATCTGCATCTCTAGGCCTACCTTACGAAAATACTTTTGCCTGCAACTTTTATTGCTCCAAGCAAGTGCAAGTCAATTGTGTTTCCTTCAAGGAAAATGGTGCAGTTTGTCTTACGGGCTTCAGCTTTTTCTGTGCTTTCTCTTTTCTAATGATTACTCCAACACCTATGTACTTTAATTGCTCCAGTTAACTTATACTTTTTAGATTAAGGTAAAATCTTTGCTAGTAAACATTTTACCTTGACTGGGTGCTTAATTTGTCATTTTTTCCCTCTGGTGGAAGAATAATTATTTCTCTCACTCTTGCCCCAGTTAAAGGTAGTTTAAGTATCAATAAGCAGCATGGAGTTGTTTTGGGGGTGCAGGTGGAAGGGGGGCAGTGGAAGTGAAACTACACGTTTGACCATGATGATAAGTTAGATTTAACTTTTCAGGCAAAACAGGTGTGCTTTGGTTGAGGGGGAATGGATCAACTGGACGATCAAGATTTCTATCTGCCCTGGTGGCTCCCTGCTCCCCTAGGGAGGATGAATCCTAGGTTGACTCCACTGAGCTGCTGGCAGGTGTGAATCCAGCAGGCTCCTTCTTATCTTTCTATGAATCATGGGTTTCTTTTGGCTGGCCTAGGAAGTTAGGTATGTCATGGGATCTCTTGATGAGCACAGGACAAAAGAGGGTGGCTGATGTCTTAGCAGGAAAGACAGTAAGGAAATTCGCATGCCAAATTGTCTTTCAAGCCAACTAGATTGAAGATATTTGATTGAATAATAATAAATATACAGAAAGTTCTGTGCATAATGGTCAAACTGAATGTAAGAACATTCTTTTAACCTCTATGGCATTTGCCCAAGAAGTCTGAAGGAACTGAAAAGGACTCTAGTCTAGAGAAATAATAGCTGACACTTGATTGGAGATGATAAAAATCATATAGGAGGAGTCCCATTAGTAATGAAATAAAATAAAAAGAAAAATTCTTTTTCAATAATATTCTCTGTCTCTAGTGAATGACAATGTACTTTGAAGCATTAAATTTATCTTTATGTTCTCCTTGAGATTTTGGTGTAAGTCTGACTCAAGTTATCTGATTTATCTCACTGGATGGTTTCCAACGGAAAAAAAGCTTCACATTGAGGCTGTTTTTCATCTATCTTTTAAAAAGATATAATTATTAATGTTATTTTTAATGACAAATTTTTAAAAGCAGTTTTAGGGTTACAGTAAAAATGAGTGAAAGGTACAGATATTTTCCATATACCTTCTATTCCCACCCATGAATAGTGTCCCTTATTATCAACATCTTCCATCAGAGTGGCGCATTGATGAACCTACATTGACACATCATTATCACCCCAAATTCGTAGGGTGATACATAAGGGTTTGCCCTTGGTATTGTACATTCTATGGGTTTGGACAAATATTAATGACATGTTTCCATCATGATAGTGTCATATAGGGTCTTTTCACTTCCCTAAAAATCTTCTGTGTTTTGTGTGTTCATCCTTTCTTCCCCTGCTAAACCCCAGCAACCAATGATCTTTTTCCTGTCTGCGTAGTTTTGCTTTTTCCAGAATGTCTATAGTTGGAATCATTATAGTATGTAGCCTTTTCAGATTGACTTCTTTCACTTAGTAAGATGCATTTAAATTTCCTCCATTTTTTTCTTCCATGGATTGATAGTTCACTTCTTTTTAGTGCTAATAATCCATTGTTTGGATGTACCACAGTTTATCTATCTACCTTCTGAAAGGCATCTTGATTGTTTTCAATCTTTGGCAATTATGAATAAAGCTGATATAAACATCCCTGTGCAGATTTTTGTATGAACATAAGTTTTTAACTCCTTTGGGTAAACAAATACTAAAGAGTACAATTGCTGGATCACATTGTAAGAAACCACTAAATTGTATTCTAAAATGGCTGTACCATTTTGCACTCCCACCAGCAAGGAGTCAAAGTCCCTGTTGTTTCATATTCTTGCTAACATTTGCTGTTGTCGGTGTTCTGGATTTTGGCCATTCCCATAAGTGTATAGTGGTATCTTACTGTTGTTTTAATTTGCATTTCCCTAATGACATATACATCGGAGCCATCTTTTCATATGCTTATTTGACATCTTTGGTGAGGTGTCTGTTAAGGTCCTTGGCTCATTTTTTAATCATTTGTTTCCTTATTGTTGAGTTTTAGGATTTTTTTGTATATTTTGGATGAGTCCCTTATCAGACATGTCTTTTGCAAGTATTTTCTCACAGTTTATGGTTTGCCTTTTTATTCTCTTGACAATGTATTTTGCAGAGCAGAATATTTTAATTTTACTGAAGTCCAGCTTATCCATTTTTTCTTTCATGGGTCATGCCTTTGGTGTTGCATCTAAAAAGCCATTGCCATACCCAAGGTTATCTAGATTTTCTCCTATGTTATCTTGTAGAATTTTTATTGTTTTCCATTTTGCATTTAGATTTGTGATTCATTTTAAATTAATTTTTGTGAAGGGAATAAGACGTGTCTAGATTTATCTTTTTTGCATGTGGGTATCTAGTTGTTATAGTGACATTTGCTAAAAAGACTATCTTTGCTCCATTGTATTGCCTTTTTCCCTTTGTTGAAAATCAGTTGACTATATGTATGTGGGTCTATTTCTGGGCTCTTGATTCAGTTTCTTTTATTTGTCTATTCTTTCACCAATATCGCATTATCTTGCTCACTGTAGCTTTATAGTAAGTCTTGAAGCTGGGTAGTGTCAGTCTTCCAACTTTCTTCTTCTCCTTCAATATTCTGTTGGCTATTCTTGGTCTTTTATTATTTTATTTTTATTTTTAGAAAAGTGACATACATACTTAGTTAAAAAAACATACATACATTTTTCTTTGGATGGCTTTTTCACAGAACATTTTCCCTAATACCTAGAAAGAACACAAATACATGACAAAAATCTCTTACCTATGTTATTGCAATAGCCTCCTAATTGGTCTCCCTGCTCTTACTGTTGTCCACATACACTCAACACTCAACAAAATAGCCAAAATAATTCTTTAAAAATTTTAGTCAGATCATGCCTTTGTCTAAAACCATGAAACTCAGAGGTAAAACCTTTCAATGACCTACAACACCTTGAATATCTGGCCACCATTACCTCCATGATCTTAACATACACAACTTTTTGCTTCCCTCTCTCTAGTCCAGCACAGAAGCTCCTTACTTTTATTATTTCTCAAACAAACTGGTGTGCTCTAACCTTAAGGCGTTTGCATTGGCTGGTCCCTCTGGCTCTAACACTCTTCCCTTAGAGCTTTTCATGGCTCATTTCTTCACGCCTTCAATTAATTGCTCAAATATCACCTTTTAAGGATGTCTTTCACGATTGCCTCGCTTTCTATTCTTCCACTTCCCAACCCCAGTCTTCCTTAGACTCTTCTGCTTTTCCTTTTTGCCTCATAGCACTTGGCACCATCTATCACATTGTATCACGTGTAATTACCTCTTTCTTATGTTTCTTGTTCACTTCTTCTCCTTCCTCTACACCTTCACAAACAAGCTATAAGTGCTTTTCTAGTCTGTTTGGTGCAATAATATATCCAACAGTCTAGTTCCTGGTGCACAGATACTTAATAAATATTTGAATGAATGCATATAATACACACAAATTTCTCTTTGGTAAAGAAAAAAATTAACATTGAGATTGAAAGCATGAACAATACCCCAGGAATTTTTATATGGAATATTTAACATAGACACATATCATAACTGAGGTACTGAGGTTCCAGGATTAAAAAACAAATTCTTTATACATATAAGTAGGTGAAGCCAATCACCTATTACAGCTTAGAAAGCAGCCAGTTCTCAGATTTCTTCACAGCAACGTTCAAAGCCAGATACAATTGGTGCTATTTCTACAAAGTTTTACAGGAAAGAAAGAAAGCTAAGATGTAAATAGAGAAAAAGGCAACAAGCAGACATTCTCAAACATAAAAGAACTCATGGAATATGGCACTCTTAAATCCTTGAAAAAATGCTTGACAATGAATTCTAACTAATTAAGAGATAAATCAAAATAAAAAACTTGGGAATTGAGAAGCTGAAATAAAAAGGACTGATGGTGTTTGAATCCATTTAAATATAGAATTAAGACTAAACAACTGAGGGAATTATTGCTATAGAACAAAAAGTGAATGTTATTAATCAGAACAATGTAAAATTAGTAGTATAAAGATAATGAAAAACTGTGGGCAAGGAAGATATTCTCAGATTTCTAAGCAGGAGGCTACTGATATTGTCTAATATTGAAATATGTAATAAAACAGTAATGACTCCAACTCTTACTGTTTTTTCATATCCCCCCTCCCACCTTTTCAAGCTTAGAGAGTTCTAAGTCTCATGGTGAGGAACTACTTATTTGAAAATCAACAATTTCTTTCATTTTGCTTCAGTTTTTCTTTTTACTATTAAAGTAAATTAAATTTAATACTTTGTTATTAAAAATAGTAGCTAATATAATCCCATTTTAGTGAATACAATGTGATCAATCTCTATCTATCTACCTACTTATTATTTCCATCGTTATCTGTTTATAGCTATATAATAACATCTGAAATTGTTTTTACCTAGTGTAATGGCAGTAATTTTTGGACAGTAGAATTTGGAAGTGGCTTTTTATTTACTTCTTTGTATATTTCTGCATTAAGTACATTTAATGAGCATTACCATTCTTTAAAAATGACAACTGAGGGAAACTTTAAAGTTTACTACCCATATCCCCCCTGAAAAAAATCTGGAAGAAAATAAGGCTACATATTAACAGTAATTAATATTATGTGTAGTAAATATAGATAATTGGTTTATTCTATCTTTATAGCTTTCTGTGTTTAAAAAAGAAATAATAATAAAAAAAAAACACTATGTCTTGCCCTGTTCTTTCTCTCATGGCTTCATGCCAGAAACCCAACAACTTGTAACCCTTGCAGATGCTTCTTCTGATATTTATCTACATGCGTTTATACCACTTTCTTGATTTTAGACATCATTTATTTATTTCCCAGTTTTGCAGTGGAGACTTTACCTTCTTTATATCTTTTGTCCCTCACCACTACCACAATTTTCTCTTCTACCTCCCTCTAATTTAGTTGTATTGAAATCTTTTGCTAAATAGAAACAGTGTTTACATTACAATGACTACATGCATGTTTACATTTGGGCCATTAGAGTGCTCTGATATTTTTTTCCCTCAAATGACCCTTTGTTATTCCTGGAGTTAATAATTGCTTCATTTTAATCGTTTGTTTAGTTTTATACATACTTATCCCCGTTTCCCCAATGCTTTAATAGATGAATCAAATGCCTTGCAATAATTGTTCCAAAACGCCCAAACATATTGTCTTTCAATTACATCTCTGTATTCATCAGTCATCCAGTTTCTTGCTCCAAGCTAGACTGTTCTTCAAAAAACCCCTTCACAGGTCTCCTGTATTACTTCTCTCTTTCTTGGCTCCAATATCTCCGTTTCATAAAGATATTCTTAATTTTTGTGGAATACTTACTTCAGTCCCTGCCTGAAAAAGAGTAAAAGTTTTAGAGCTGAATACTTGAAATCTCCTTTATTCTGCTCTCATACTTGCTTAATAGTTTGGGCATACAATTCTAGAATGAAAATAATTTCATTCCGAATTCTGAAGGCAATGTGTCAATCCCCTGGGGCCGTTAATGGTGATATTGAAAGTCAGATGTGAGTCAGATGACTGAGGCTTTGTAAGTATACCATCTCAGGAACAGGTCCTATCTCTCCAGAAGATTTTGGGATCTTCTCTTTGTTCCCGTTGTTTTGAAAATATGTGATCATGTGCCCTGGTGGCATCCTTTCTATTCAGAGAACTGAGCAGGAATCAGGCCCCTTTAATCTTGATGTCCTGTCCCTGTGTTGGAAAAATTTCCTCGTACTTTTCTTCCATTTCATCTCTTTCTGAAACTTCTCTTTCTGGAACTCCTAGTTCCCAATGTTGAACTTAATGAATTGATTGTCAAAAGTCTTTCCTTATCTCACTTTTCCATTGCACAGCTCTTCTTTTGCTTGTGTGTTTGTTTATTCTCTGCAGGATGTTCTCAACTTTATCTTCTGTCCATTCAATTGTATTTCTAATTTCTTCATCCACATATTTAATTTTCAAAATCACTTTCATATTCTCTGATTTTTCACATAAAAATAACATCCTATTTGTATTTCATAAATGCATATTTATTCTTTTTTGTTTACATATATTAATTATAGGTTTTAAGGTAGCCTTTCTTCTTCCTATACTGACTCTGACTCTTCTGAATTCTTCTTTCCTGTTGATGTGTTCTGGCCCCTTTATTTCATTTTGGAGAATTCCTCAAATGTTTAGTGATCCTTGGCTTTCTCAGATATTTAAAACCAAGGCTAAATAGCTGATAAGTGACTGTACATGTGTGAGTGAGCTTATTTTCTTTAATGTTGAGTGATAATGTATCTTTAATGTTGGGCAAATAGGTTTTTGTTACATGTGGAAGCCCCAAACATGAGTTCTCTAGGCCTTTTTCTGAGGCTCTTTGCTTCTTGAAAGAAAATTGTTTAAATTCTTGGGGAGATGGTTTTTTTATCTGGCTGCTGATAGAATAGTGGAAAAGAAGTGGGCTGGAGACTTAACCTTTTAGGATTCATACTTTTGTATACTCTTTTCATTTTCTTTTTTTAAATTTTTTATTTTATTATTATACTTTAGGTTTTAGGGTACATGTGCACAATGTGCAGTTTTGTTACATATGTATCCACGTGCCATGTTGGTGTGCTGCACCCATTAATTTGCCATTTAGCATTAGGTATATCTCCTAATGCTGTCCCTCCCCCCTCCCCCCACCCCACAACAGTCCCCGGAGTGTGCTGTTCCCTTTCCTGTGTCCATGAGTTCTCATTGTTCAATTCCCACCTATGAGTGAGAACATGCAGTGTTTGGTTTTTTGTCCTTGCGATAGTTTACTGAGAATGATGTTTTCCAGTTTCATACATGTCCCTACAAAGTTCATTTTCTTATATGATGTTTTGCTCCTGCTTTTCATTGTGCCTTGTATTTCTGAGTCCAGACCATCTCAGGGACAGTTTCTCTAAATAATAAAATTCCAGTCTCCCACAGAGTAGATGAGGAGTCTAGCTGTTCAGGGACCCTCAGGTCTCTATGTCTATTATGCAAATCTGAATCTATGCCCTTATCTTTATTCTTTCTCAGTATCTGGTACCTTAAAAATCCTCAGACATTCTGGGTTAAATGAAGAAAAACCTCCTTACTTCTCACAGACATTTCCCTCTTCAGCTCCAGGTTCGTTTTGCTTCCTCCACTTGTCCAGGTCACTTTTCTGTTGATGTGCTTTTCATCTTCCCAACTTCATTGACATCTAGTCCTTTATTGTCTCCTCTCCCATCATCTTTCTTACTCACGTGTTCCACGTTTATTCCTGCTGTATCTTTTAGTAATATTTTAGAAGAGTAGATCAAACCATTACATATAATAGAGGGTGCCTATAAGTATTAATTTAAAAATCGTATACTTATCTTCTATTCAATTTGAGGAGCCTTAAAATTAGAGCACTATTATAAGAAGAAGAAAAAAATTAACCTGTTAAAAAAATTAGATCCCAGAACAGTCCCTGGTGTGTGATGTTCCCCTTCCTGTGTCCATGTGTCCTCATTGTTCAATTCCCACCTATGAGTGAGAACACACGGTGTTTGGTTTTTTGTCCTTACGATAGTTTGCTGAGAATGATGGTTTCCAGCTTCATCCATGTCCCTACAAAGGACATGAATTCATCATTTTTATAATGCTAAATGATGAGTTAATGGAGTTAATGGTTGCAGCACACCAACAAGGCACATGTATACATATGTAACAAACCTGCACGTTGTGCACATGTACCCTAAAACTTAAAGTATAATAATAATAAAATTTAAAAACAAATTAGATCCAAGAAGTAAAAAGGAAGAAAGAAGGCCAAATTTGATGATAATCTGACTGAAAAAAAGCCGTGGCAATTGACTAAATAATTTGTTTCCAGACTGTTAGTCACCAGTGCAAAGAGAAAAACATCTTCACCATTTGCACAACTTCCACCGTTCAAAGGAAGGAAGAACACTTTGTCACTAGGAGGTAAAACATTCTGGCTGTGAGCTTTGAGGGAAATTTGTTTATATCCAATCCATCCATCATTTTACTGGTAGAAAGATCTTTCATTCCCACAAATCTGATTATGCCATTCTTTTGCTTAAAACCCTTCCTTGGCTCCCATTGCCCTTGACATGAAATCTAAGCAGCATGTGCTCACTGTTTGTTTTCATGTCTCCCTTTCCAGGCTCATCTGCACCTTCACGGGCCATACCCCATGTACTATCACATTAAACTCTTGCAGTGCCTAAATGTGTCATGCTCACCCCTTCCTCCAGCCTTTGGAACACCCTTTACTTCCCTCAACATATCCACCTGCCTAAGTCTTCATCCTTCAAGGCTCACTCAAACTTGTCTTTCTCTAAAATCTTCCCTTGTTTCAACTTCTCCCAGGTGGGTCTGTTCTGCCCCTTGCTGTTTCCTTGACCCCTTGTGCATACTTTATCATAACACTTAACACATTATCAAAACTGTGGGTTTACTCCTCTCTGTCTCCCTCCTCTCTTCCCTTAGTCCATAAACTGATTAAGTACAGGCACAGTTTGTTCATCTAAGGTCTGCATTATCTCTGGCACCTTTTCTCCTGGCACATAGTAGGCATTTAATAAATATATTTAAAGAATCAATAATAAATGGGACATAGGTATGTAGCTTTCTTCAGTCTTGTTACATGAATAAAGCTTGGAAGATCTTCAGGGTTCACATGTCACAGAGAAACCATCTCAAATATCAGCTCTCTCAGACCTTGGAGAGCAAATAAATAGCAGAAAATTGCAGGCTGAGGTTGCTAGTGAGAACCTGAAAAGGAGGTATTCTGCATTGTTGGCTGAAAGCAGAGCCATATGCTCAGGATGCCAGCTGATGTTTTACTGTGGGAATCTAGGGCCTTCCTGGATTCTGTGCCTGAATGAGGGCCCTGCTGCTCATGTCTGCACAATTGCTCCTTGCTCTTCACGTTTTCTGGAATGCTCCTCCTGCCACCCAACACACCTACCCCTGCTTATGGCAGCAATGCTGTCCATCCTGCTGCCAGTCCTCAGGTTCTCTAATTCTCTCCTTTGAGCAAACAGCTGTTTGCATTTTTCATATTTGATTCAGATATTTTATAAGGTAATAAAATATTTTAGATATAGCAGAAGCTCCATTTGTAGCTGTCCCAGATCCCATCATCCTTTCTTCCTCCTCACACCCAGGGGTCCATTCAAAACAATTGTAATACTTTTATGGATTGATAAGGCAGCAGGAAATCAGATCAAGGAAAACTTTTTGTTCAATAGCACAAGAAAGAGAGAACTAGGTGACTATCACTAAACCACCACTAGTTAAGAGAGAGCAGATTTATGAGCATGAGTTTCTACCTTAGGCCTGTCATATTTTTTCACCTTTATGTTAGTTAATTGCAGAGTAACATAAATTAACTTTGGAACACAAGCAAAAATGGGAACTTTATTTATGAATTTCTTGGATTTCTTTACCTCAAGCCAAACAACTAAATTGCTACTTAGCATAAATTATTTATGGGCCCTGGCTCAATACCATCCAGCACCAGCCCCCGGAGGTATGGGAGATATAAAAGATTTAAAGCATCACTGCGACAGTGTTCGGGCAGCCACGGAGCTGTGTTTCTTTCCAGAAGGGTCCACTTTATTTTGTTGTAAATAAATAGAGGCTGGATTTCCAGGGAGGGAAGTTAGCTTCCAGCAGGACGGTGGTGGTGTTTTGCATATGTTAATTACACAACCCTTTTATGACAGATAGACACAGTGTTTGCATAGCTATTTCTCAAAAGACCCATAGACCAAAATGGATCTTTTCATTTCCTGGTGCAGAGTAGTTTCTCTCATTTGATCTCACTTCAAAATCTGAAGTTATCAAAGCATGCCACCCCAACTAGTCAATAAAAAAAACAGACCTATCCATACAATTCCAGGAGTAACAAATGCACATCTTCTGCAATCTTTAAAATTCAAACTCGACATGCCTCACTGACACCTGTGACAAATCCATTGTCACTTCCTAGGTTGTCTTTCCATAGCTCTAACCTCAGCATGTCACCCTTTGCTCCAAAATACCCTTACATACCTTGTTTCTCAGACACAGTCTGTTTTTAAGACAAGGTCATTGCCTTCTTTTTCTTTAGGTTAGACATATTTCACTTGGCTTGCACAGTGTTTAAAATCAGAGTACTTCATATAAAAATGTAAATGTCCAGCTTTTCCTTCCAAATTGGAAGGCCTAGCAATCCTAGGCTGTTGTTTCCACCAGAAGCTGTTGGCACAATCCTAGCAGTTCTTCCCTCTTCTCCTCTCTTCTGTTTGCAGCAGTCCCTACTACTCCTTAGCATACACCCAGCCCATGTCACCCAGTTAGGTTTCCTCCCTAGCCCACAAAAGCATTTGTGTTTTTAATCCCTGATTTAAGCCATGCCTTGGCTGATACATTTGTAACTTTTTTGTTTATCTTGGGTAACATTACATGTTATAAATTACTGAATCCAAAATAAAGGAAGATCATGGCAGGCTATAACAATGAACCATAGGTGTGACTGTCATTTTTTGGGATGCAGAGATACAAACATATTTCCACTTAATTTAAACACAGATTAGACAAATTGGATCTTTTTTTTTTTTTTGAAAACTATGCTGTGTATAATCACATTCCTCAAACAACAGAAAGTGTTTCCATATCATTCATTTGGCTAAATCTTTGGTATAATCTTTGAAATACCACTTTGGCTTATTGATTTGCTCAACCTAACAATAGTCCTCAGGCTCTTACAGTCTCTTTCAGACAAGCATAGTGGGCCTTGGGTCTGCTCTGCCTGGTCTGCATTTTATTCCTCCTCACTAGATCCCCAGTTCTGTTGGTGTTCCCTTTGTCCTTCCAAGAATCACATCTGGGTTCTCTTCTTGGCTTTGAATTTGGGCAGGTCACTGTTCTCCTTAAACATGCTCAGGAGTTTCTTTCTAAACTGCAGATTTTAAGTGTCACTCTCAAAGACTATGACGAGATCTAAGCAGAAAGCTTAACTCTACTCTTCCATCCACCCTTCTGTTTTAAGGGGAATTTAAAGCAGGGTAGAGGGAAATGGTTGGGGACTTTGGAAACAGACAGGCTCAAATTCCAAATTTCACTCTGACTGTGTAAGACCTGCCGTTACCTCAGTTTTCTTATCTGTAAAATGTGGAAAATTCCACCTACCTCACAGGGTTCTTCTAAATATAATTGCAAATGTGTATTTTAAAGACATTCAGTGAGTCAGTCCTATGGGTCAGTGTCACATGCTATATATCCTTTTGTTCCATTCCCCATCTCAGATCACCATACAATTTTTCGGTCTCCGTTTGCTGATGAACACACACCGAAAGAAAGTCCTTTCTTCATTTCTTCACCTTTCTTCCTGCCACTATCTATGATACATTGTATGTGCCTGAAAATTCCTTGACTTCGTCCTATCTTAGCTCTTCCCTAGAACCTGTTACATACCAGGGAAAATAGAAGCAGCTTCTGCAGAGCTGGGTTCCAGTAAAGCTTGGGTTTAAGTTGGAGAGACCGCCCTCCTTCAAGAATACAGAGGGGGCGTCTTCCTTTGAGGTCTGGGGAAGCTTGTTCTTTTATCTCTCTTACCTCTCAGCCCCAAGGAAAGGAGAATAAGGCTGCACATAAGTGATAATTCCAAAACTGCCCATATTGAATATTTTTATAACCAAATTGCATGTGTGGATATTATAATAGATAATCTGAATGTTTTATACATATCCTACATAAAATATAAAGGGTTGCTCGTGTCTATCTCACATGCATTTTAAAAGCTCATTTTAATGTTTAATGCTCCTAACAGTCACCTAAATCTCAATAGGTACGCAGGAAATACCATATAAAAGACCCAGAGTCTAAAACAAATGTTACTGATATAATCTGAGATTTGCTTTCCTCCTCCCACACCCTAAATACCCCAACTCTCATTATTCTAGTTTCTAGAGAACACAAACATGGCAAAACCCATTTCCTCCTTTATAGCTCTGTGAAGTACTTTTGAAGTGGAAGTTATGAAAAGACACGGGGAATATCCACACTCTTATAGCCAGTATTCATAAATAATTTTTAAATTCGACCTTTTGCATTTTTTTTCAATTTGCATTGTTAATTTTTAAATATAAATCAAAATTATAGCATATTAGGCAACACTCATCACTTAGCCAGTCAGTCTAATGACTTCGGGGACTAGAGTGTGTCAATTTGTGGTGGCACTGAGGGGCTGCTATCTTTAGCAGCTGGTGTGCGGGGCAATTCTTTGGCAAACTTGCTAAATCCCCTGGCACAGCTCTAGGCTAGGCTATTCACTTGAGTATTGGATGATTCCTCAGCAAAGTGAAGAGAATGCCTTTTAGTGGAGATGTGGTTGCTTAGATCATTCATTTAAGATGCAAATGTCAGAAAACACTAGGACTTTTTATTTTCCTGTTTTGATCATGATGAGTATTTCAGTGTCTTTTGTATGTGTAGGCATGTGTGTGTGTATGTGTGTAGATTCTGGCCTGCTGGGTGATTGGGTATTCTCTCTTCTTCTACTTTTCTATTGTGTGTGAAAATGTGCTTTCTGGAAGAAAACTCTTCTCTTGCTGAGATGCAGGGGAGAGCCAGAAAGTGGGAAGCAAGGGAAAGGAGAAGTAAGAGAATAGTTTTAAAAGAAGAAACAAAGGAAGGAAGGAAGAAAGAAGTTCTTTTCTCTCCATTTAATGAAAAATTAAACTTTAGAGATAATCAGGAATACCAAAAGATTGGCTGAATTCTTCAAGCTCACAGTATAGAATGAGTGTCAATTCCTTTGCTTCTGTTAAAAGATCATCTTTCCTTTGCTTAGAATCATGTTGCAGCTGTTCTAATTGGTCTGAACTCAATTTTAGTGGGAGACTGTGGGCAGGCTGGTGAAGAAGAACATGGTCAAGTGAAATTTTAAAAATGCACGCTTTTCTGCTACAAAAGCAATTTCAAAATCTCCACTCTCCTCCTCTCCCCAAAACCTGGACTCAAAATGTGTGAACTTTGCATTTCAACTTTGAATGTGTCTAGCACAGAGTAAGGACAGCTCTCCTGGGTAATTTGGGGAAAATATATGTATTAAAAATGAAGTTATAACAAATTGAAAATTGCTTTTGAACATCCATGGTAATAAAATACATATACCGCTATTTCCTTACTATTTTAATATAGAATTTTTGCATGAGAGTCAAGTAGCCATGGCTTTTAGCTTCTGAGAAGAAGTAAATCATGCCTTCTGTATGTAGTTATTTTATTTTTGTATATAAATGTCATTTCCTAATATAATTTGTGCTCTAGCCCCTGTTTTTTTCTTTTTATTTAAAGGTAAAAAGTTTCTAAATGCCTTTTAAAAGGTGCTAGTATTTTAAAAGCATAAACAATAAAGAAAACCAGTTGCAATTCATAATTTCCAATCAAATCAATCCCATTTAATAATTATGGATTTTGGATCTCTTTTTTTGGCAAGGGAAGGCTAGGAAACATATATTTTCCTCCCATAGTTTCCTCTTAGGTGGGACAGGACATATGCTATCCTATTCCTCATTGTCATTCTTCATTTTGATCAAATTTCTCTTTGCATGTGGTCTTCATATTGAAAGGCGGCCGTCAAAAGGGACTTCTCTCCACATCCTCAGACACATTCCCCCCTTTTGCCCACACAGGGAGAGGCATGCGCCTGGGCACTCCCAGCAGAGGGCAAAAGTGGGTTAGAGAGGCAGCCTTGGGAGACCTTACCTTTCTGATAGCTGAGTGAGCCCTCCTTAAGGGCTTCTTCTTTCCACCTATGCATATTTATGGATCTTTCTTTTTCCTTCCCGAGTTTACTAAGAACGAACAAAATAGCAACAACAACAAACACAATGGGAAAAAGTCTTGGAAAAAACTCAGTGTAAGTTACATTTTTAACCACCATATATATACTTTCAACTTCAGGTTTTCCTGAAATTACCTTGGTATATACAATCTCTAAGATAAATGGACCAACTTATAAGTGGATATGCACTTTGATAATTATTTTGACCCCACTTTCATAAAATAGAAAGTGATGAGATATCTGAAATAGCAATATTCAGGGGCCTAATCTCACCCTCTGAGTGGACAGCAGAAGTGGAAGGAGGGTAAGGGAGAGGGATGGACAAAGCCAGTGGTTTCTCTATGTGAGGAAAAATCAGGAGTGAGTAGAAGAAGGGCACTATAAGAAAGAGATTATATGCTATAGGAGAAATAGCACAGGATTTAGAGTCAAAACACAGGGGTCTCAGCCTTTGTGCTGCCATTTACTGGTGGCATAATCTCGGGTTACATGGTCTTTCTAGATTCTATGTTCTCCTCTAGACTCTTCTGAAACAGGCTTCTTTTCTAACAGAGACTGCTGCTGTTTCTACAATATGGTGAGCTCTTATATACTAAGTAACTCAACTGTGTCCATCTGGACTAGGATCCTCTTGAAGTCCCAATTAATCTAGGCCACAACTGATTCTTTTCAGAAAGGCCTGACTCCTCCCAAGCATCGGTTTGCTCAACTAATTCTGCTGGAAACTTTGGGGACAGGAAATTCCTCCCTGCCTCACAGCCCTAATACACTTGTCACTGCCCTTTGGTCATCTGTCCATTTGCATAAGCTGGCTCTCTCCAGAGGACCAGGCTTGCTCTCTAGCAGAGGCTAAACTTAATGTTTAGTTGGAAGAAAAGGTTTCTGTTCTCCTTATTCTCCAGGATTGCTTTCAGGTTATTACACCTCTACCCTTGGGCAAAATCAACCCAATTCTTTGAGGCTTCATGCCTTCCCACGGAGCAGCCACCTAATACCTTCTAGTTGGTGACATCTACAAATCTCCTGGCCTTCACTGATGACTTTGAAGCCTGGTTCACTCTCTTCCATGTTCTGACATGATCCTGGCACCTTGGTGCTATGTGAACAAGCTGGAAAGCTAGACTATGTGTTTCTTCACTTCTTGAATTCTAGTGTCCTTTGCATTTAGCTATTCATATCTCTTCACTGCCCTTAACTTTTTCAGCAACTATTCCACTAGTGAACCCTTGAATTCAGGACTCTAGCAGAAAAATCTTGCCATCTATTACTTCCAATCTACTTCCCCATAACCTCCTGTAGTTACTTGCATGTGCCAAATTGATTGTCTGTAATTGGGTTAAAGATTAGATATAGGAGAAGTGGGATTTTCACCTGGATCTTAAAAAGATTGACAGTTTTTCATGAAGTCAGGGAAGTGAAATTTCTTGGTAGGAGTGGGCATTGAGGGGTGGAAAAGGGGAGTTGATTTGAACCTTATTTATCAAATGACTTTCCAGTAAAGGTTCAGATAGCAACTCTGAGGCAGAATTCAACATCTGACTCACTTGGGTTGTTTTTAAAGTGCCTAATGAAGAAAATACATTTTCATCTAACTAATTGTATAAGAAATTTATTTCTGGTAAGTTAAAATATATTGTTGAATTTCTCCAGACTCACCTCTCATGGTGTTCCAATTGTACACAGGTGATACAACTAAGGAAGAAAACACAACTTGCACACTCTTCTTCCTTTCTTTTTTCCTTCACTCATTAATTCAACAGATATTTTCCAAAAACCTACGATGCACCTGATTGCATACTTGGTTTATCTATGTCTGGATGCAAATTACCTGATACATTCTTGACTTGTTCTGTTAACTATTTCATTTCTCACAAACTGAAGGAAGCAACAAGGGAAACTGCCACTGTGTTTGTAATTCTTGTTAATAAGGAAGGTTCATTTAGTCAAAAGTAGTGTAGGACAAAATGACCATTTCATCTTGGAGTCTAAAAATCACAACAAGCATAACCAAATCTGTGCCCTCAATATTTGAAAAGCATATTTCAATACCTCTTTACAGAGAAGAGAGATGTGGCCTCACGCTTGAGACCCTGATAGATAAGACTCTAAGAAGGATGGGGATAGGGAGAGGGGATTAAAAAAGTGGTTCTGATGGTAAAATCCATGGCCTTGATTAATATAAAAAAGGAGCATCCTATCATTTATGAAGAAAATGAGTGATATGTTAGGTAGAGATGGAAACATGTCCAAAGATGAACACACAAAAATGCAGCCTTATTAGAGAAAAGCCTCTTAGAGAAAGTTTTTAGTATACTCTAATGTGCTTAGTAAGAAGAATAAGAAAAGAATTAGTCCACTGTCTGGGAGTGGTGGTACCAGCCTAACTTAATGACAGAGTAGAAGTAAAACTGCTTTAACATATTTTGCCTTTTTATTCTCTGTCAGGAAACATGAGCTTTAAATTGAAGAGGGTGGAGTCAGTATGATTTAGGATGAAGTGCAGTCATGCTGAACATGAAGACAGGAGATCACCCAGCTGCTCAAATGAGTTACTCTCCAGGCTAGGAGGAATGAAATCATAGAACTCATAAAGAAATTTCAAATGGGACTCTCTGGAGGAGATCTTCAGAAAAGGGAGGTGCCAGAACATTCAAGATGAGTACATGAAATTCCGAATTTTAAATTTACAAGAGGTTGGATTATAAAAACTGCAGATCACTGAGGCTTTATGGCAATCTTAGCATAATTCTATGAAAAAACTTTAGTAAAAGATTTTTGAGTACCTGGAAAAAGAGGTAGCAGGTACATGATATAAAAAGGATTGATTCACTAAGAGAAAAGTCTCCATGGGTTTTTATTAGGTTTTTGACTGTCAAGTTTGATTTCAGGGGTTTTATCTCATAAATCAAGAATTCTATACATATACAGAATTCTGATTTCTTGCAGACATTTGACAACATTTTTTTATGACACACTTGCAGAAAAGATAAAAGGATATGTTCTGGATAATAGAATTGTGAAAATGTGAGTAAAGAATGCATTGGTTTGCCAGGAGTGGTGGCTCACATCTATCATCCCAGCACTTTGGGAGGCCAAGTTGGGTGGATCACTTGAATCCAGGAGTTTAAGACCAGCCTGAGCAACGTAGTGAGACCTCATCTCTACAAAAAATAAACAAAATTAGCCAGGCATTTGTGGCACATGCCTGTAGTGCTAGCTACTTGAGAGGCTGAGGTTGGAGGACTGCATGAGCCCAGGAGGTTAAGGTTGTAGTGAGCCGAGATCACACCACTGCATTCCAACCTGGGCAACAGAGTGAGACTCTGTCTCAAAAAAAAAAAAAAAGGGTTAATTGCGCATCATTAACTGGAAACGTAGCTTTAGTGGAAAGGGAAATACCACAAGACTTTGACTGCATCCTGTTGTCAAAATAGCATATTCTATAGAAAAGTTTTAATAATGGCAGTTTATTAAGGCTGTACTATTTGTCAGATATGTAAATAGAATACCTCTTTTTAATTGTCGGAATCAACTTACCAGGCTGGAATTATTACCCTATTTTATAGATGAGAAAACAGTCATTTCCAAGTGCCATAGTGATAACGCTGGGAGGTTAAGAAGTGTATCAATGTTACAGAGCTAATACATGGCAGAACTGGAATTCAGAACCAATTCCATCTGATTTCAGAACTCACTAATGACTCTATGGGATCATTAAGAATTCTCAGCCCCAGTTTTCAGGTAAAGAAAAAGAGGCTTGGTGAGTATGAAATTTGCCTGTGATTACAGAGCTAGTAAAATCAAAACCAGAACTTGAATTCAGTTCTTTTGATTCCAAGTCCAGTGTTCTTCATAAAGATATGAACAAGTAGAACAATAAGTTAAAACATAAAATAATAATAATGGTGATGATAGGGCTAAAATTTAAATCTTTCATTTAGATTAAAAATTAGTTGGAGAAATACATAATTAACATCTGACTTACCAAGAATTTCTGTAAAGAAAACTAAGGCAGTAGTCCTCAAAGTGTGGTCCCTTGACTAGAAATGTCAACATCATATGGCAAATGCCAAACCTTGTGCTTTACTCAGAGCAATTAAATCAGAAACTTGGTAGAAGGGATTGGGGAGAGACATGGTAGACTTTATTTTAACAAGTCCACTAAGTGATTCTGAGGCATACCAAATTTTGAGATCTACCAAGCTAAGGAATTTAGTTGAAAAGTAGTCATCAAAAGCAAAAGTGAGAACACAAACATGTCACTAGGCTTACATCCAGGGAACAGCACTCTGGATGTTTACTTATTGAAGAACCTGTAGTGTCTAAGCCTGCTCAAGACGACTAACATAGCTTTCATGTGAGAGAGGAATTAGCTTATTCTGATGTCACAAAATTTAAAAAGTGATTGCATTTTTGAGCTAAAATAATTCCCAGGAAGCACTGCTCTGACTGAACTCCCTTATGTGATACGAAAGGAGACTAAAGTGAAGCAGTTTGCCAACACTCATAGAGCTGGCCAGATATAGTCTGAAACTCATGAAGGAGGGATTCTATCAACATTTTTAGGAAAAAAACAATTTTCTTTTGTTAGAATCCCTCTTTGGTTTTAGTTTGCTTATATCCTCCCTTACCTTGGAGAGTCATGAGGTCCCCATCCATGGTCATAAAACATATGGAGTGAGTACCATATTGTCAGAGGTTGGTAGGGTGAGGATTCCTGTGTCTATTAGATTGTTGGACTAGAATTGTTTTATCTTTTAAATATTCTATCTTACCAATAATTGCATTTGGGATTTTGGGGAAAAGTGGTAGAGAATCAAAATCACCTTTAAATTTATTATTACTATTATTATTAAAAGTAAGCGAGTTATAAGTAGGGGTCCTAAATAGTGGCTGAAAGAGAGAGCTCAGCTCTTCCCTGGAGAGTCATTTTTCTGCCTCGTATTTCTGGATTTCCTTTCTAGAGACTTCTTGGATAAACTCTGTGGCTGTTTTGCATTAAAATTGCCTCAATCCACACCCTAGTAGGAAGCAAGTCCTGACACAGTGGAGTTGCTAATAGCCTAAGTCTGGTACTTCTTCAGTTTTCCAGCTTGATGTCCTTTTCCCCAGTTTATTCTTTGAATTCTCAGTTCTTAATCTCTAGCTTCATCCCCTCACTATGGACTTAAAATTTCTTCCTAAAGCTCTCCCAATTAATGGTTAGATTCTCTTCTTTTATCTATGGACCCGTGTTTTCCCTCCCCACGTCTGAGCTACATTTTCTCTTTGGATCGCTTCTGGCTGTTCTGAGAAACACTTCAGTGGGGACCAGCCACTCTGAAGGTCATGTGGCTAGGGTCCTCAGGGGTTCTCCCTTAAGCCTGGCTGAAACACCACGGCTACTTCTTGGAATTTAAAGTTTGCTACAATTAGCACATTCAAAACACTTGCAGTTGAGTGTAGGAAAATCTGGAATTAGGAGGAACACAGGTAACTTGTAGAAAGCCAAGGTGAGAGCTGGATAGGAAAGGTTGTGCTTGATGCGAGGTCAGATGGATACAGAGAAAGGCCACAAGTAGAGGTAGGTTTTGGAGTGGGTTTACTAACTAATTCTTGGCCACTCCAAGGTAATTTTTGGGCCCCCCAGCAGGTAGGCTGGATGAACTTTAAAGTTGCTTTAAACTCACCAGATAAGTCCATGAGTTGGACGATAAAGATGATTAATTTTTTAGACTCATTTAATTTCCTCAGCTCCGCTTTGGGTAAATCCATCAGTGGGTTGATAAAATATATTGCTGGTGGTAGATCAGGGAGTTTAAACTTGTAAATACACCCAAAGTCATACCTTTCGGGAACTTTGTGCATAATAATTTTTTGTTTGTGTCTTCATACAGGTCTTATTACTCATAATTACATAGAATGCAGTTGGCAGACTATGGCAGACAGGCCAAATTGGGCAAGAGCAGCCTGTTTTTGACCCTAGAATGATTTTTACAATTTTAAAGGGTTGTAACAAAGAAGTGTATGTGACAGAGACCATAAAACAAAGAAAGAAGAAAAACAAAGAAAAAAAAGTGTGACAGAAACCAAATGTGACTCTTTACAGAAAAATGGGCTGACCCTGATGTAGAATTTACTCACTGTAAAGCTATTCTTTATGAACCAAGAGCCAAGAAAGTTTTGTTTTACTTCATATTTCATAAAAATCCATTGTGACTTTTAATTTTATGTTTAATTTTACCTGTATTTCTCAGTACTATATTCCTTTTCCAGTTTCACTTCATAGGGAAATTAAATAATGTTTCTATTTATTTCTGAAATTAAAACAATTAGATAAAGTAAGTGTCTGTATAGATGAAATCTATTAACTTGCTAATGTGGTCATGAGAAGTTCAGTATTTTTATGGGACTTTCAAATGAAGATGCTTGGGAGGAGCTGAAACCACAGATTTGAAGTTCAAGACAGAGGTCTGGGTCAGAGGTAAATATTTTGGAATTTCTGCCCTGTAAGTATGATAACTGTCCATTTCTGAGGGTTCAATATATCTATGGGAATATCTATACTAACTTTAACATTTATTTAGCCCAAGCCTGCGGCTTGCTTTAGTTTTCCAGTTTAACGGAGTAGCCACCCATGTTATTAGCATGTCCACAAAATAGTATCTTTTCTCCCAAAATAGTATCTGTAAGCTCCTCAAAGACAAGGTATCTACTTTCTGATTCCTGAACCCATGGTGCCAATTGAGTGATTGGCACAGAATGGGAAATCAGTAAATGTTGAATCAATAAATGAATGGACCAGGCAGACATGGCAAGGCATAATTATGATACATTATGCAGAAGGCTATAACAGTGATATTAACAAAGTGCTCTGGAATGTGGAGGTGTGGAGCCTGCCTGAGTAAGTCTGGGAAAGCAACATGAATTCAATTCTTTAGAGATGAATAATTTGCCACATAGAGAAGAAGGGAAAAGGAATTTCAGAAATTGAGAAGTATATGCAAAAGTGAAGAGGAATACAAAAGTATTCCAAAAATTCAATGTGACTAAAAGTTTGGTGCAAGGGAGCCTGTATGTGTAAGGAGAAGGCAGGAGACTAGTGAGGCTGGTCCAGGGCTTTTGGCATTTTGGGGATCTGGAACAGCATCCCAGAAAAAAATAAGTGCTAAACAGGGACAGAAGACATGTTGGCTACTCTAATGAATAACCAGGCCTTTGCCTTGTTCATAGCAGCCTGAACTAGGCTGGGTTAATCTGAGACACAAAGTGGTGTTTGTCTGGAGGAACAGTGGTTGGTAATTCTAATGTGTTACAATATCTTAAATATATTCCTGTGATTTTCGGCAGGTGGAAAAGCCTTAATACAGAGGCAATGAAAGCAAAGTGTCCTGAGCAGGAGCTTAGGAGATGAGGATTCTATTGATCTTATTCCCAGGTTTTAAGCCTCTAGCTGTAAAACCTTGGGCAAATGCTTCCTTGTCCTGGATCTTAACTCCTCCAGGGATTCCTGTTAATCAATTTTGTTTCCTTACCTTCAGCACTGATTCTGGCTCATAGAGAAGTTCAATAAATGATTGTTAAAAAATACAGAACTTTGTCCCTTTTATAAAAAGAGGTAATTAGACTAAAATAAGACAATCAACAAGGAATAATCTAGTCTTGACATTTTATGACTTCATGACCTTAATTTCTTATTTTTAATGGCACAGACAAACCCATAACAAATGGAAACATCATATTTGTGTGTTGCTTAATGATTTACAAAATATTTATACCTATTTTCTCTCAGTAAAGTCCAATAACCCTGATAGCTAGGTTTAATCATTCACATTTTAAGGACAAAATTGAAGCTAGAGACAGGAGCTAATAAAGTAATGGAGCCTGGATTTAAATCCAAATTACCTGATTGCATATTGAGTGTTTTTCCACCCACTGCATGTCTTCTCCCACCATTTTGAGAACCATACTTTTCTTGTCTGTGTCACATCTCCCTTTAGTGCATTTGCCCCACCTCTCCCTGTAATATGGCATTGTAACATAGCCTGTTGTGGAATTTTAGATGAGAGAATGCAGCTTATCTGAGGAACCTGAGACAGAGCCAACATGTCTAGCAATAAAAATAATAATGACATTTTGGAAACCTCACCTTTCAATTATCAGCTGTGACAGTGAGTACACATTTGCAAGGATGTAACCTTCTCTCCCAAAAAGCAGGAAGGGCCCATTGCCTGGAATCACGTGCAGAGATAACCAGACACATCTGTTCTGCTTTCCACTGTGCTTGCCTTGAGTTTCTTGAGGAAGTCTAATCTTGACACTGAGTGACATGAGGCACTCGGTAAGTTGAATGTAAATGAATCCAAATTCTGAGGAAACAGAGGAAAGCCCAGTTTTAAACATTCTGTCAGAGTTCTTTGGATAAAGGCTCAATTACATTAAATTAAGCAGCCGGCTAGCAAGGCTAAAAGAGTTAGTAGACAAATACAATGTGCTCTTTTACAATAGCTCCAAGAACTATAGGTCACCTTCTACTTCTGTTGGGAAAATAACATGAGGGGGACATTTGTAAAGGGCCTATCATTGTCTTGATAAGTTGATACCGAAACTGGTAATCAGTGAAATTGGAGGCATCCTATTTCTTGTTTGAATAGAAGTGAGGCAGAGACACAAAGAGAGAGTCCATCTCAATTTGTCCTAGTATTTCCTGATTCAGATCTCTCAAGCTAGTATCTCTTACTTAGTCATACCTTAGGTGTAGCTTCCAGGGAAAGTCAATGATACAGTACACGATAAGGAGTAATTATAGGAGATTGGATTAGGTGATTTTTCTTTTACAAAAGCAGGCACACACAATAGAAGTTCTTATTGAATAAACAAATGGAAAAATATTTAAGTAGATTCTCCTGAAATATATCTTTGAGAATAGTAAAATTTTGTTTGCAATGCGGTATAATATCTTCCAGTTATTAAATGCACAGGTGCTCTCCTGTGTAAGAATTTCTAGAAGGGAAAACCAAAAACATTGAATATGTTAAATCCCTGGTTTTATATGGGAGAAAAGGGTTACCCTGTACTGTTTGAGGTGTCTGGATATCCATATAGTCAGCTACAAAGGCATTTTGGTCCACAGCTAATTGGATATGCTTTAGTTAGGAAGAAGTTTTAAGTGCCTTTCCCTTTGCTGTTTCTGATGACTCTCTCAAGTATTTCTGTGGTTAGAACTTGGGAATTGGCACAGACACCACTGCTGCAATTAATTGTCTCCTTTTTACACCACAAGCCACTATTGTCTGTGTTCTACTGACTAAAGGCCATACCCTGCCATTAATTCTTCCCCTACACTGTCTACTTATTGCAAAGGGAGTGCTGCTCCCAAATTAATGGCAGAGAATGTCCCCAGGTACTGGCAGGTTTGCAAGTTGTGGCTCTCAAAACCATGAATTAGACAGTCAGGATACATGGGCACAAGTGACATCGAAGGCATTTTAACCCTCTGTCTTCCAAAGTTATGGTCAAAAATGCCCCAGTGCCGTTATCATTTATTTTCTGCCTGGAATTTCTTCTTCCCTATAACTTTGTGCTGTGAATTTAATATTGCACTATTATGTTTCTCTGAGGATGTGCTATATATACTTTTGAATAGTTATGAATATCATTGTGCAGCCTCTGATCAGACAATCGTTTCTTTCCTGCCCTGCAGGGCCTCACTTACTACATAGCTAGTCGAGAGCTCAGTGTTCCTCTCTCTCTCTGCCCCAGTTTATCTATAGTACATTTATTCTGTAGCACATAGTGAGCCCAAGATGCTTAACCAATGCCTCAGATTCTTTGGGTAAAAGCAATTCTAAAACAAATGATGATTTCTCATATTTACATAGTTATCAAATCCCTTTTACACATAAGTCTTTCTTTGATCTTCACAGCAATCTTGGAGGTGGACTGGCCAAGTATTAGAAACCATTTTCCATGGGTGGGTGTAAGTAATATATTCTCATGACCATCAGGACACCTCATCTGATAATGGCTATTTAACATCAATGATGTGTTTAAATTTCAGCTATACCACTCAATGGTACTATGACTAGAATAACTTTCTGGTTTAAATAACTGAAAAAAAAAGCTTTCTTTTTGTCTGTTGTTTGAATTAGGTTTAGTTTTACTGTAGAATAATTTTCTAGTAACTAGAAATCCTTATAAAAATCCTTATAGCTGGTGGTGAAACAATTGATTTATGTTACTTCAAAAGTTAGATTAAGAAATCTTTTTATGTAATTAGTAGTCATTCGGAGTTTCTGTGACGTCTGTGTTCAGGTTATTAGCCAATATTTTTATTAAGTTATCTAATTTTTCTAATTAAATTTGTAGTTTCCTTATGATCCTAATTTGATGAGAAGTTATCAAAATGTTTACATATTAATTCATTACAAATAACAATAATAAACCATACATGTTAACACAATTAATATATTCCGTGAAAACTATATGTTCAAAAATAAAACTCAATATAAAGAGTGACATTGTTTTATTTTTATTTTTTTTTGTAAATCTCTTTAATGTCTGGCTTAATAGAAAATAATTAAATTCCAATTCCTACTTCTTTATTTAATTTGCTGTGATTTTTTTTTTATTTGCCTGGTATTCAGTGATGTGGGTGTACTAGAGTTTGTTCAGCTATTACCCAACTGATGGAAATTTACTTTGTTTCCAGTTTCATGTTTTTTGTTTTGTTTTTGACATCACAAATAATGCTGCAATAAACATCCTCATATGTTTAAAAACATTTTTGGAACTACAGGTATTTCTTAAGAGCCTAACATGAATAAGAACTTTTTACTCGTTAGATCCTATAACTGGCACGAGAAAGCTAGAATGAATTAATTACCCCCGGTTACGTAGTAAATTGCAGACCAGGGAGGCAGAGGCAGGACTGCTGATTCCTACCTTGCTATCTACATCTGGCAGACAGGACTCTGGTTGGGCATGTCCAAGGCCCTGTTCAATCACGTGATACAGCTGCTTCTCTGAACCGTGGTGCTCTGTCTCTTACCGGAGGTCATCAGCTGCTGGCTCCATGCCCACTCAAGGCCTGACAGCCTTCCCTTTAGATCCCAAGAATGGGTCGTATAGGGCTGCACCATCATGTTATGGAGACTGAGAAATTGTTCCTTCCTTTAATCCTAAATCCACAGGGGGCTCTGCTCCATGAATTTGTGATGATGTATTTTCTCTTGGTCTTAGGCTCAGAATATACTGACTATTATTAAGCAATTCAAAAATAGTCTGTGCTTTATAAAAATCAAAATGACATTCCTGTGAGGTTGGCAAGGGAGCAAGACTTTTCCTTTTATGGATGATGAAATCAGCTCATAGAAACATTAAGTAAAATGCTGAAGATCACACAAGTAGTACACACCATCCACACTAGGAAGAAGGTATGTGGAATCAAAAGCGCCACTCATGTTCCTGGGGCCATTCCTTTTATCTGCCTTGGCTTTTGTGGAGTGAAGCATGTTACTGAAAATAGACTTTCATGTTCTGAGAGGTCTTAAAATGCAGATTTGATGAACACTACTTTCATACTGTTCAGAACCGTTCTGGAATTCTTCCAACTGAAACTTTTGTTTGCATCGTTTTATATTGTTTATTCCCTTCAAATTGCATATAAGGCAATTTATGAGAGAGCCATATATAATAAAGCTATTAAGGTAAGTACAAAAACCCACAATAAAATCCAAGTAAAAGGGGAAGGAGAATTTTTCTTACTGCTTGCCTGCTTTCCTGCCTTTCTTCCTGCCTGAATAACTTAGTCCAAAAGTTATTATGTGGGGTTGACCATGGTGGGGATTCATGAGGGTGTTAGGAGCTGGGAGGGCAACAGCAGAAGCAGATTGGCCCGAGTTGTCAGAGTCTGTGTACACTGACAAAAGATGTCCCTGAGGGTGGGTGATGGCAATGGCCCAGAGTGAGGTGTGGGAACCATGATGTGAGATGTTTAGGCACAGCAGAGATTAAAGTAATAAATACAATAAGGATAATATATTAGTATAACAATGATAACAGAAATTAGGTTCCTCATTACTGGAGAATAGTGTCAAATATACGGAAAGGGAAAAACTAGAATAAACTTTGTGATGTTGAATTGGATCCATATATATATATATATGTGGGTCTAGGAGCAATGACACTTCGATAACAAAGAAAACATGAAGTGTCCAGATCCTAGTTTCTTAAATACAATTCTCCCCTAAAAGGATTCAGATGCCCTTGGAAAAACAGTAGGTTTTTTGGTTGGGTCTGGGGAGGTAAAATATAACCCTGGACTATCTTGCACCAGAAACTAAGGAAGTGCTCAACACAGATGCCAGCTTGAAGGGGCTCTCCCTGCCACAATTTGGGATAATTTGAGCCTCAAAATAACAAATATTCATATAAAGATATAAATGAATAAACGGTGAAAAAGAAAGCTTTCATTAACTAATGAATTTACAAGCTGTGATTGAATTAGGATACTAATACATACAGAGGGGAGTCATTGATTAGAAAATCACCATTTGTCAGGCATTAAAAGATGCCAAACACCAGTGGGTAAAAGTTTGGTAAGTATTGGAATCTACCTAGTCTCAGAGTATCTACCCCTAAATACTTACTAATTACAAAGAGAAAAGGAGGAACTTATTGTGGAGAAACCCAGCTAACTCTACCATCATCAAATTATCAAAGGTGACATCATAAATAAAAGAACAACTAAAAATCCTGTGTCATCTGATAAGAATCAAAAAGAAGAATATAGCATACCTTCTGTAACCTTTCAGCCAAAAATAATTTTAAAAACCCACCTCAACCTAATCATAAAGAAATATCAGATAAACCCAGATAGGGGGACATTATAGAAACTGGCCTTTATTATTCAAAACAGTCAAGGTCATACAAGCCAAGGAAGAAATGAACTGTTTGAGACTGAAGGAGACTAAAGAGATACAACAACTAATGTAATGCATAATTTGGGACATCCGTTTGTCACTAATGACATTATGGGAACAATTGGTGAAACTTGAGTGAAATCTGTGGATTTTATGATGATAATGCATCAATGTAATTTCCTGATTTTGATGTTTTTATTGAGGTTATATAGGAGAATGTCTTTGCAGGAATTACACACTAAAATATTCAGAGGTGATGGGGAATCTTGTTGGTAAACTTACTTTCAAATTGCTCAGAGGAAAATGTGTTTTTTTTTTTGTATTGTACTTGCAAATTTTTTGTTGTTTAAAAATATTTCAGAGAAAAAAATTAAAAAGGAAAAGGGAGAGCTGTATCAAAATGTCTTAGTTAAAACTGTACTCAGATTGAACATACAATTTAGTTTTGAGTTTCCAGCAGCTAACACGGCAAGGTAAACAATAAAGTCAGGTGGCAAAACAGCCTGTTAAGAACAACCAACTTTCCTTGTACCAAAGTCCATGAGAAGTCTATTGGAGTTTATGTTGGTAACACCTAGTTAATTATAGTTCTTCCATACCATAGCTCAATTTACAGAAGCAGTTACTTTCTATCATTATACTTTTCTTGTAGATGATTTCCCCGCTAGTTTTAGTCATATTCTGAAATAGTTTAGTCTCCAGACAAATATTTTCTGCACTAGATTGAAATAATCACTTCTACATGTCCCCATTTGATTCTGTTTGTCTGGAGAGGGATCTTGGGTGGCAGAGTATGTGGAGGGTACACTTTTAGATAAGAAAGAACAACTCCTGGATTTCTTCTTTACAATAATAAATATTTCTGATCTAAAGGTATACTCTGCCATGACATGTATTTGGGAAACTGAATAAGCATTTGTATGTGGTTGTAACAATTCAGGTAAGTAATATAGGGAGGATTGGTTGCTGTACACAAACATTAAAGTCTTTTTCATGACATGTCAAACCCATGTATATCTAACAATAAGAGCTATACCTTATGAACATCTATTATGTACCAGGCACTCTGCCTATATTACCTGCAGTCCTAGACAGAACCTACAAGGAAGGTGTAATTTGTAATTTGTGTCCTCTTTAAAGAGAGGAAGCTGAAAGTCAGAACATTTAACTGCTATGTCTAAGCACACAGATAGTATTTGATGGAGTTGGGATTCAACCCCCAGTCTGACTGGGTCCAAAGCCTATCTTCTTTCCACCATATCTGTGGTCGCTGTTATCAGTTTTATTTTCTATGCTCAAGAGAAATTAAGTCTTAAGTTAGATTCCTAAAATTAAGCTTGGTCCCTAAAGTGTTTAAGTTAAATATTAGCAGTGAGATACTGCTCTCAGTCCTCAGTATCTGAGCTCTAGAAATAAGATACTGCAAGGAGCTAAGCTACTTCTTGTGTTCAAATTAGGCACAATTAGAGCTGTCACATTAGCTTTTCCAATCCACCAAGACATTTTAAAGTAGTGTGTGCATTTTGAAACAGCTGTAATCTCACATATGACTTCAAGTTCTGAAAGCATTATTATCCTTCCTATTGGTTAAAATTCCACACTAGGTTCTTGACAGGTCCAGAGGCATATGATTCATAATAGGCTGTATTTCATTCCTAATTGAGAATATGACACTATCCTGGGAATCGTGTGGAACCTTGTGACAGAAGAGCCTGTGTCTAAGTAATACTAGGGCTGTGACCATTATCCTGTCCTTGGCATTATGGGGATAGTCAACACCTTGGATTTGGGCTTAGATGGATTCCAATTTTAATGCTAGTCTGTGCTTGAGAGATGATATATGCAGGTATGTGTATCATTTCTACCTCATTAAAAAATAATAAAGGAAAGACAACAGAAAGATTTGAGGTAGCTGACTCTGTTTCCAGCTCTATACCCATCACATTCCCTAGTTCTTTATTTCTTCAGTTGTCACAATATCAGTAATATTAATATCCACCTCACAGGATTGATAATATTACTTAATTCTTATGGTAGTTCTTAGATTTCAATGAGTTTATACATATAAAGTAGATTTAAAAATACCTGGCTCATAGAAAGCCCTTATGAATATTTATTATTACTATTAATATATTTAAAGGGATTAACATACAGTTGTTGTTCAAAAAATCATAGTTTTTTCCATTTCTTAAAAAAATTAGAAAAAGCATAAAACATTTTTATATATCTTTCCTTCAAAGGATCAGTAGAGCTATTTGTGATCAGTGGTGTATCCACCCACATTGCTACAAAAGATCAGAAAATATACTAGGCATTTGCCTTTGACTTTTAGATGCTACTAATGGTGATGTAATGTACTGTTTTTGATACACCAGTGCATTGGTCTTGCAAGCTATATTGGATATATGTATAACTTTCATCTTGTTATATTGCTTCTGTACACATAATATGTATCCCTCAGGATAAGAAATCATTTATGTGGAATAAATAACACTTTCTCTATGTAGGTGTACAATTATCTGAAATGTAAGGATTGACAAATGTTTGGTTAATTGAAAGTTTTGCAGTAATTCAAGAGTTTGAAACAATTTTGAGATGGTGTTGGCATTCTCTCTTTTTTTTCATTACCAGGATTCACTGATATCAATGATTGGGCATATTCTACAAGTGAGTGATTTAAATTCATGGTTAATCATAGCATCATGAAATTTTGTTACAATGAGAAATATTCATTGTCTTGTAATCCAGGGATCAACAGACAATGGCCTTAACCCAGAACTAGTCAACCACCTATTTTTTTTAGTGTGTGAGCTAAGAATAATTTTTACGGCAGGGTGCAGTGGCTCACGCCTGTAATCCCACTTTGGGAGGCTGAGGCGGGTGGATCAGGACAGGAGATCGAGACCATCTTGGCTAACACAGTGAAACCCCGTCTCTGCTAAAAATACAAAAAAATTAGCTGGGTGTGGTGGTGGTGGGCGCTTGTAGTCCCAGCTACTCCGGAGGCTGAGGCAGGAGAATGGTGTGAACCCGGGAGGCAGAGCTTGCAGTGAGCCGAGATGGCACCACTGCACTCCTGCCTGCGCGACAGAGGGAGACTCAATCTAAAAAAAAAAAAAAAAAGAATAATTTTTACACTAAAGCAAATAAGGATATGCAACTGAAATCATATATTTGTTCTACAAAGCCTCAAATATTTAGTTTAGCCCTTTACGAAAAAGCCTACTGACCCCTGTCCTAATCCAACTCTCCCAATTTTTTAAAAAAGGAGAAACTGACACTGAGACAAGTGACATAATTCTACTTAGGATAATCCAGTTCATTGGAGGCAGCTCTGGAGCTTGTGCCAACTTTCTTGACTCCTGGATTTATGCTGTAGCAGCAACAGCCTGCTTTCTCAGCCATTTTCTTCTATAGGAGCTTTTACCTAGCTAATAAGAAGAATTGCATTTTAAAAGATAACACGAATATTTTAAACTTATGTGGCATCTACTCCCTGAAGATCTCAAGGCACTTTCACCTGGATTGAACCGTTTTTGCCAGTGTAGGAGTTGCTTCTGGATGGGAAACTGGATTACTAGGTAGCAACAGCAATTTAGGTCAACTAGTTATTACATATTGTATGGATTAATAATATCTTTAAAAGATAAGAAGTAAACATATTTAACCTGCTTATAAGAAGCAATATGATACTTAATAAAATAATCATGTTATATATTTAGGCTCCCAATTGAATTACAAAATCCCCAGACTAATGGCATTAGCGTGGCCATCCCAACCTACAGGTTTAAGCCTTGCTAGATAATGGTAGAGGTGGCAGTTGTGATATTTCAAAGTTGGGATATGCTCAAAACTTCGGCTACATTTTCATAAAATTATAATTTTAATTTAAACAATAGATATTTGGACATCACTGGAAGGATCCCAGATGAGGGAAATTGCGTAATCCTGAGTGGATTCTCCAAGTTTGCCAGTCAACTACCCCCCAAAAACCTCTTTGTGAGTTAAATATTTATTTTTAGCCTATTTTTTCCCTAAGATATTGGAAATAAGGCATACTTCAGAAAAGATTGCCCAGTAATTTCAGATTCGTCCTTTTAATTTTGACTTGTTCTCTAACTCTGTACCAAAATATTAAAGATTAATTTAATATGTGAACCAATTACTTCTATAAATTTACAAAAGACTTGCTAACTTAGTTTATATTGCCCAATATGTTTTCTATCCAATATGTTCACTCTAAGTCCACTTATTTTCATAAAATCCATTTTATTAATTGAAAAAAATAAGTCGATAACTTTTCTTGAAGTCAAAACTCCAAGCTGGATCTATTATTAGCAGTATAGCTACTTTGATCAGTATTCAGTCTTCGCAAATGCTAAGAATAAGAATGTGGGTGTAATTGGGTTGCATGCATTTAATGCTAACTAAATGAAAATCCTTCAATGGAACTAGCAGACAGGTGGATTTCGTGAAGTGTCTTTTTAGGTCCTTCTATTATAAACATTTTTCCAATCAGCTGATGCTTGATAAGGAGCTCTTTAACAATATGGATTATAAAACATTGCCCAAAGATCTGAAGAACATATGCAAATTTGAGAACATAAAAATGTGTTTGGATTTGATACATTTTTTCAAATGAATGACTTGAATTGAGACTCAAATGTTCTATATATGTTTATTTATAGGACTATCCATATATTTTATAAAGTATAGCATTAATAATATTATTTTCACTTTAATATCTACAGCAGAATACATTAAGTCTGTATCTTACAGGTATCCAATATATATATATTTTTCTGATTCCCCACGTTTAATGGGGGAGAAACAGCCACAGCTATCCAAATTATTATAAAAAATTTGCTGAGATGCATTACACCAGACACAATATGCTGCAACCAATACTGCTCAAAAATTACATTCAATATTATTTAGACATACATGTTATGAAACTGCAAAAGGCATGATGAGTATCAACGAAAATTACTACATATGTAATTGGGCAAACTACTCGATATATTACATGTCTTGGTCATACCTAGGTTAGAAAGCTATTTAGAGCATGCTGCTTCAGCCACAGACTGTTTATTCCTCACATAATGCTAATCACAGTGATTGTGCCTGTCTCTGTTACGTCTGGCAAAGCAACGTGTAAGAAGTCAGCTCTGGCCAGGACAGCCAGTTGAACACACATGGCAGCACGAAAAATTCTATTTAGCTAGGCTGCCTATTCCAGGCCCTTTACTAAGATTCCCAAATCACTGGAAATAAAATTAAAATTTCAATGTCTGGGTATCTTTTAGTATTTCCCTATTTTAGTTTGATTAGTTTGATATTTGGAAAAAATAAAGCAAGTGATAATTTTTGTATTGTTTAAATACATTTTTTATTGTTTTTCTCCTCCCCTTGCCATCACACTTTCGTAATTTTACTCCCAAGAGAGATGGAATATGCATCAAGGAGCTACAGGGTTGGGGATCCTAGCTCACTTGGCATAACAAACATGATGCCCTACATGATGCCATGTAGGCTTTACCCAGAGAAGAATGTGTGGCACTTCAGGGCATTTCCTGGCCTTAGTAAAGTAGGGACCACATGCCTACCTAGCATTCTATTCTTGAGCTCTTGTTTCAGAATAATCTTTCACCTATACATGTCTCTCCAATAATATTCCCATTTAAGGATTAGCTTTTATGAGTTAAGGACAATTTCATACTGAGATGGAAGTTTTGTCAAATCTAAGCCCATTTTATAGCTACAAAAGCCAAGGCAGGCCGGGCGCAGTGGCTCATGCCTGTAATCCCAGCATTCTGGGAGGCCAAGGTGGGTGGATGACTTGAGGTCAGAAGTTCGAGACCAGCCTGGCCAACATGGAGAAACACTGTCTGTACTAAAAATACAAAAATTAGCTGGGCGTGGTGGCACACACCTGTAATCCCAGCTACTCTGGGTAGCTGAGGCAGGAGAATTGCTTGAACCCCAGAGGTGGAGGTTTCAGTGAACAGAGATTGTGCCGCTGCACTCCAGCCTTGGCGACACAGTGAGACACGGTCAAAAAAAAAAAAAAAGAATAAACAAACAAATAAATAAATATTAAGGCAAAAGATTTCATTTATGTGAAGTCATGCAGTTAGCCACTTTGTGAAAAAAACTATGATTCACCATCAATCACAGAGACCTAAAATATTCCTTTTGGGTGTTGCTGCTACTTGAAGTTGTTGAACTCCAAAGATGAAGGTTACATCCACTCAGAATTGAATGCTTGACATTATTTATTTAAGAATGCGATTTGTAGCCAATTGACTTTTTTAGAAATCAATAACCTACCTGAGTCAAAGTTGGTCTTAAGCCTTTAAGAGTTGTACCGTGATTCTCCTTTGAATGACTTGCATTTATTGCCCTAATATTGAAGATCTATTTAGTTGTAGTGTTAGAGTACTTATGATATATAGCATAGCATATTTCCAAAATGTTTTGTTTCTTTAATTCTAGCTATAAAAGGTTTTTTTTGTAATAAGTGACTAGAACATTTCAATTTTAATGTCTGTATACACTTTTTAGTTTCATGTATTTATTTCCATAATGTAAACATTCTACTGTAGAATGTTACCTAGTTTTTCCCATTGATTTCCTATCTAGTATGATACTGTGATTATATATTACTTGGTGTTTCTCTTTATTATTCCCCTGGATATTAACTGTGCTATTTTAAAGCATTTAATTTGATGGTGTGAACCCTAATCCCATCGCAGAGCACTTACCTATGTGTCACATTGTCATAATTTAGTCCCTAGTGTAAGTCTGGGGGGTACTTGCTTTTATTTAAGAAAATCACTGCATGCTGAATTCACCATACATTGAGAAAACAGATCCTTATTCATTCAGTGAACAGACCATGCAGATTTCTATGACATTGCACTGTGTTGGCCAAGGCTCTGTGGGAACAACTATCTATTGTAAAATGGTAGGAGGATAACTGTGAACTTCTTTTGTAACCAATAAAATTCAGAAATGGCACATTGTAACTCTGTTGGAAATTTTTTTCCCAATATTTTCTTAAAGCTTTATGTATGGAAAGTGTCTTTGTTTTCACTCCATTTTGCATTTTGCCAAGAAAAAGTGACAAAACAGTACTTATCATCTTCCTTCAAAACATATGGCATGTGCCCACGGAATATTAAATGATCTTTTACAATGACAACAAATGTTGTGATATTTCATCTGAAACTCTCAGAATGTAAGGTTTCTTGAAGCAAGCAGGAAAAGCTAAAAGATGGTTCAGGAGGATTGGTTTGCTGGTAGAGATGGTGATGAAAACATATGCTACTTCAAATCTGAAGGAGTACTGCGTATATATGAATCTATAAGTGGGAGTGGCAGAAAATCTATTATTTATTTGGACTTAAAGATCTTTAAGCAGATCCTATAGCCAGTTTAGTGTCCTCTGGGATGAAAGAGACATGAAATTGAGTATACATGGTTGTCTTTTTTCTGTTATCTTTCACTGTCAGCAGAACAATTTTCCAATGATCCCAGATTACTGAGAAGGGGGCTTCCTAATTTATTTTTCTCACTATCTTCTACCCAAGTGAAGAGGAGTCCTTCATTTGATCTGTAAGCGTGGGAGAAGGACTCAGGCATGTGTAACTTGGTCTTTCCTTCTTATCTCTCTCAAATCTGCCTGCTCCAGTATGAACGTGTTTTGCTTTCCTCTTGCCCCCACGTGATGAACACGCCATTTTAGGTCCAGACCTGCCTTCCAGAGGCTGATCTGCAGATCCATCCCTCTTGTTCCTCACTGTCAGGGCTCTGCAGTGTTTTCCATTTTAGTCAGCCTGGTAAAAATATCTACTCAGTAGACCCAGGCTCTTTCTTCAGTGGGTGGTCCCAAGGTCTAGACTGTAGGTGGGTGTAGGGTTGCGAGTAGAAGGACCCTTGATTTTTTGCCACATGTTGAGCCATATTTGCCCCTACATTTTTTAGCCAACAATAAAGCATACATTTTAATCTCTGTCTGTTCATATTTGGAGTCTATCTCTTAGTTGGCTTAAAACTCAAAGGGAAAATGCATATTACTATTTACCATTCCTCAATACCCCAGCATGCATCATAGGGATTAAATGTTATTTGATACTCACATTCACATAAGCATTGAATGCCAAACTAATAGTCACTTTTTTTTTTTTTTTTTTTTTTGAGATAGAGTCTCACTCTGTCACCCAGGCTGGAGTGCAGTGGCGCGATCTCGGCTCACTGCAAGCTCCGCCTCCCGAGTTCACACCATTCTCCTGCCTCAGCCTCCAGAGTAGCTGATACTACAGGCGCCCGCCACCACTCCCGGCTAACTTTTTGTATTTTTTAGTAGAGACGAGGTTTCACCGTGTTAGCCAAGATGGTCTCGGTCTCTTGACCTCATGATCTGCCCTCCTCGGTCTCCCAAAGTGCTGGGATTACAGGCGTGAGCCACTGCACCCAGCCAATAGTCACTATTAATAACACATCCTGGAGAACAAGTTTTTATTTAATGCCACAGCACTCCTTCCATATTAATATTTGTTCAGAGAGTAAAACAAAACAAATAACATTTTTCAAGAAAATTCTAGCTTTAAGTATACTTTAAAATTGTAATATATCTTGTCTCCCCTCTCTACTCCTTTATTTAAAAATATCATTTGGGAAGTCTATAATGCTAATGAAAGATGGAAGAAAGAAAATTTTGTGTTGTATTAGTAATAACATTATAAATAATAACAATATTATTGTATTAATATTATCTTAATATTAATGTTAATTAATTTCATTAAATTTCTGTGGAAGTTAATATTCCACAGAGAAATCAGGTATCTTTGGTGTAGTCCTCCTGGCCACTACTTCTGACTGGCTACTTTGGCATTAACAGACTCAATATTTTTATTACTAAGCAAATGATGTCAAAAGCAAAATCATTCTTTTGTTCATCAAATAATATACTGAGAAACTACCACATGCTAAGTATTTTTCTAGGTTCTGGGGTCACATTAGTGAAAATATAGACTAAAATTTAGAGATTTTATTCCCAAGTAAACTCACATTCTAGTGGTAGGGAAGATAGAGTAAATAATAACAAATATGCATTTTAGTGTTTTAGAAGGTGATAAGTTTTAGGAAAAATAAGCAAAGCTGAGCACACACTGCAATTTAAGTAGGTTGGTCAGGGTAGACCTCATTAAGGAGATATTTGATCAAAGACTTGAAAGAGGTAGGGAAGCAAGCCAGGTAGACATCAGTGAGAAAGACCATTCCAAGCAGTTGGTACAGCCATTGTCAAGGGCCTGAGGAAGGGCTGTCTGTTGGTGTTTGAGGAATCAGGAGGAGGCCAGTGTGGCTAAGGAGAGGGAAGGATAAAGGTAAGGAAACAGGGAAGGAAAGAGGGAGGCAAGAGTGGTAGGAAATGTGACCAGAAAGAAAGAGAGATCAGATAGCAAATTATTGTGCCTTATAGGCACTGTGAGAATTGGAATTTTTCTCTTAGATAAATGGAAAGCCATTGGAAGAGTTGAGAGATGAATAACACCTAATGACATTGTTTAATAGGATTGTTCTGGCTGTTATGTTGAGAATAGACTTTTGGGAGACAAGAGTACAATTAGAGAGGCTAGTTAGGAGGTCACTGTTACTAGTGAGGTGAGCAATAGTGGCAGCTAGAACGTATGCTAGCGGTGGAGGTGGAGCAGTAGCTGGATTCTTCATATATAGTGAAAGTTTATCCAAAATGGTCTTCTGATGAACTGTATGTAAGGTATGAGCTAAAGAGTGGGGCAAGGATTGCTCCAGGGTTTTGACCTAACTGGAAGGATGGATGTTTTATTTACTGAGAAGGAAAACATGGTGGGCAAAACATGTTGGGAGGGATAAAATCAGGAATATAGTTTCAGACCTCTAAAATTTGAAATGTTCATTAGAAATCTAAGAGAAGACATTGAATATGCTATTGGATATGTGAGTCTGCGGTTCAGGGGAAAAGTCTAGGCTGGAGTCATAAATTTGGAAATTGTCAATATAGAGATGGTATTTAAAGCCTGTGTGATTCCTGGACAGAACACTCGCAATGCCTGTAAAAAAGAGACATTCCAAAGTTCTCTGAAAGGTGAGCTTTTCTTTTTAGCCATGTTTGAGATTCCATAGAGGTTAACATTTTAAAAGGGAACCATTGAAAGATGAATGTTTTCCTGCTGAAGTGACATTAAAAGAAAAAAAAATGCCCTTCAATATCATATGTACCCTCACCTCTGCAGGTAAAATGAAAAGAATTCAGATAATCCAGAATTAATTTAGAGAATTCTGATTCAAGCAGGCACCAGTTTCCACCATCAGAAGTGCTTCAGTTCTGTGTGACTTCTGCATACCTTTATGTTTACGCTGCATGTCACCTTGTGCTAGATTGGCTTGCAGACAAAATCACAGGTCTTGCAGCTTCCATGGCAGAAGAAAAAAAAAATGACTTTTCTGCCTAATAGTCATGCCTGCTTAAGTTTTATACTCATTTTTTAAAATGGTACAAAGTAGTTATTAGATGCTATGCTACGGACCTGAAAGAGTTAGTTGACTTTTCCAAAGAGCCCAGTGTAATCCTAAGGAGTTTCCGCATTGGGAGAATCTAGCTCAAAATAACAACCTACACAAGACTTTCTGAGTCAGAAAACTATTTAAAGATGAGAGTGCTAAACACTAGTTCCAATAAATACTGTTAACTCTTTTGCATGTGAGCACACCACAATAGAAAGCGTGAAATAACTATCTTTAAATTACAAGGCAAGATGGGTGTGAGGAAGAAAAAAAAAATACTAGATTTTTGCCTGTAGGTTGTGTGGTCGGGTCCTTGTGACAGGACTCAAATGATGACAATTGAATGACACTAGTTCTAACACTGTCAACCTGACTTTCCTTGTGATTTACCTCTTTGGCACAGTCAGGTAACATCATTACTCCTGAGAGATTGGCCGCTATCAGAAGCCTTAGAAATACTGCATTGAGTTTTCAATAACCATCAAAAGAGAATACTAATGTTTTAAAATACATAAGGCAAGATTTTTGCCAAATCTAAGCTTAACATAATTTTTCTTGAAGAAATTCTTTCTAAAAGAGTAATAAAAATATTTCCTGTTACTGTAACTGCCGTCTTTCATAGAGATTTGAGAATGCGAAACAGAGAGGCGAATGTCAAGCACGTGCTTCAGCACCTTTGGCCAGCATAAAGCCAAAGTCCAATAGCTTGAAAGAAGATCGGCGATATCACTGTGAGAGGTGAGGAGAAAGATCTGGTCCATGCTTTTGGGGGCGTCCTTTGCTTTGCTATCCCTACAATCCAAACACAGACACTGTGACCTGTTTCTGCAGAGCATCTCCTCCATTTGCGGGGTTTGATCTGAGCTTGGTGGGAGAGCCGAGGTCTCGGTCGGTGGAAACTGAAAGAGTACTGGGCATGAGTCCTGGCAACAGATTGCCCCTTCCCGCTGAGCTTTCAGCCACACACATGCACACTATTTGAGTGCATATCACTGGTGAGCTGGGGATCTGTTCCTTCAGAAAGCACAATCTGGGAACAACTTTTCTCATTTACATAGAGTAGAGGGAATACTAATTAAATCTGTAAATCTGCTAGATATCCATCCATCTTCATGGTCTGAGCTTTAACCAGGTAGGGAGATGGAGGGAGGGAGGAGGGAAGGATGCCAAGTCAGGAGACTGAGGTTCCTTCCTTCCAGCTCGTAGAACTCTGGCTTTAAGAGGAGGTAGGCAGTGATTTTTAGTTGACTCACTTTCTCATTATTTAAAATGGTTTAGTTTAGAATTGGGTACCCTTGTGTTTTGGGTCCCCTGTTAAAGCTTAAAGAAATTATTTCTAATGTCCATGGAACTCTGTTTTCTAAAGAAACAGCCTGCTGAGGAGTTGTATGAGAAAAGAAGGCACCTTTACGGCCCCACTTCTGGCAAACTGTACTAGGGACTGGATGTATTTGATTAAATTTGCCTTAACGGGTCACGAAGGTGCCCCTCAGGTCCTCTGGGGTAACGTTAGGAATACAGCAGCCTTTGGAAACTGCCACCGAGTGAATAAAGGGTTGATCTGATTTTTTTTAAAAAGCACTCATTTGCTCTCTCCAGACCTCACATGTTTGTTAAATTGGGAAAGCTCAGCAGGTGGTGTGTCTGAAATCTTTTTTTTTTTTCTTTTTCTTTTTCTTTTGCACTTGATACTTGAAACTGACACAAAGACAACTGAAGCTGCTCGGTCAAATTTCCTGTCTCAAAACAGAGTGCTGCTTCTCTTCAAGAGAATGAACCCTTAGCTGATGTGATGCAGGATAATTGCTCTCTAAGCAGTCCGGCTCCCTCTCCTTGAAGGAGATTTTAGTTAAAAGGCCCTGTGGTCTGTGCCTCTAGCTATCGAAAACTCTCACCTACTTGTAGTACAAGTGGAACCTGCCTGAAGGAAAACATGAAGTATTCTTCTAATTAATGATTGAATGCACTTGCCTCCCTGTAGAAAGAGAATAGGCACTAGCCTTCCCACAGTGAGTATTTACTCATTCCTATCTGCATCTTCTTTCCTCTGTGGGAGCCCAGCCCAAGGTCACCTTCGGCGCTTGTCATGTGGATCAGCTGACAGCCTCCTACTCTGTCTCACAAGTAGCTTTTGGCTGACTGAGGACTCTGAAACTCCTAGTCTAGGCTATCTGGCTCTCCTAGTTTATGGTGCTTCATACTTTCCAGTTGGGTCCTTTGCCTTCTGCTTTTGTGTGACCTGCTCATACCCTTCAGCTGTATGTATTCGCTGCTTCTTCCCCAGGCTGTCCCCAGGCTAAGCAATCTACATCTCATAGTGCAGTGCAGCTCTTAGAGATGAAATGACCTGCATCCATGCCTTGGTCTATGTTTTTCCAGCATTCAAATTCAAATGAAAGGCATCCTTCTCCATGGAGCCTTCGATAATATTACAAAGGCTCCTCTGATCTATTTAATCCTATCTCACCAGGAACTTGTCTCTGAAGTCCATTGACTCCACCTGTTTTCTCCCTGAATCCCAGAGGTCTCCCTATCAGTGTACTCCTCACGCTGGCAGTTCTGGGTGACGAGGAGAGACATGATGATGGTGATTATACCTATTGTTTTTCTCTCCAGGACCCTACACAATCCCTGGCAATAAATGTTTCTTGAATAGATGAAGATATAGATTGTCCTTCTTTATGCCTTAGGTTAAAATCAGAGGATCTAGGCAGAGACTTTGGAGGAGGAGATGGGACTGAGCACTGCGATGGGAGAGGTGGCCTGCAACCCTAGCCAGATTTCTCTCGTCCATCTTCTGTTCTGTCACTACATATGCCACCCTGGGTTGTCACTGGAACTAGAGTCAGGGATTAGAAAGGAAGAGGGAGGAAGGCAGGGAAATCTTTTGGGGAGAGAGGAGAGGAAGGAGATTTTCTTGGCAGCCACTCAGGGTGTATGGAAGGTGAGTTTACACAGGAGCTATTTGCTTCTAGAATGCTCACAGATGGGAGGCCTTGATTCCACCAGATGCAAGCCATAGCCCATTGCTGGGGTCCTCCCCTCACGCCTTCCTCACAAAGCTCTACTCAGTGTGAGATTACGTCCACCTTTCTGGTGCTGTGTTCCCTTCAAACAAAGGCCACAATTTCCCTGAGACAGGATGGATCTGGGACATATACAACCTTTGACAACTGTCTCCTTTTGGGGAGATTTCAGTACTCTCCAAGTATTAACATTCTTAGCCTTTCTGAGCCTGGGAATTTTCTTAATCCAACACATGCCAATGGGTGGTCCTTAACAGCCCCTCCCATTTGAACACACTGGGTTTCAGCAAATCTTACTGTTAAGTGAGGTTAGAAGGGTGAGGCTAGAAGGAAGTACAATGCATTTTGGCTATTACCTTCTCTAGACTGAACTTTTCGTAGGAAAGAAACAGAATTCATTGATTACTAAATGTTGAGGTAATTTGAGCCTTGTGTTTTGAATTCATACAGTGGAAGTTTTATTTTAAGAAAAGGGAAAAAATTCCTCCTTACATATTTGAGCATTGCAAGAACTCATTTCATGTTTGTAATTGTTAAATTAAAAAAAATTGAATGAGCCTTTCAAAGTGAGTAATTTTTTATTTGAATTCTACATCCTTATGTATTATGTAACAATTAGTAATGATGTGATGGATAATTTTCTTTGGAACAGTTCCTGATTCCATTACTCAACTACTCGATCGACCAGTAATTATGAATCATATCTTTAATTAGCTGCTGCTCTTCAGAAACATATGAAAGCCAAGGGCATAAAGTAATTGGCATAAAAGTTTTCCTAATTAATTTATCTGTCCGTGTAAGTAACCAGGGCTAGAGTCTGGGGATCATTTATAACTCCAGGAAGGCCGGCCTTAAAACTCACTGTTGAAGGAGATTTATATTTGTGAATTATAAAAAGACAACAAGCCACAAAATTGCATTATCCCCAAACTCTAACAATGCAGCCTGTAATGTGCTGTTCAGAGATGAGCAAAAAGTTCCTATTGATCCAATTCATTTTCATCATATCCTCCAGTGAATCTTTCAAATCTCTCTTGCCTTTTCCTCATTCAACATTGTAACAGTAATCAAGCACATTAAGCAATTCATTAAACAACAGCCCCACTGACCACAGGGAGTACTGCAGCTAACATTCATTAGGCAGCCAATAACTTTATTTAAGTAGCAAAGGGCTTGGGAGTAAAAACCAACTCCTTTGTCTCTCTCTACAGAACGCACGTTTCAGCAATGATCAAGGTGTATATCCTCTGGCCCACAAAGGTACTTTCAAATGAAGATCTATCTCTACATAAAGCAAAATTAAGGTAGGGTTAAGGTGTTCTGATTATATTCTCTTCTTGACAAAATGGTAGTATAAGACTTAGATCACTGCTAAGCACGTCTATGGAAGATTTATGCCTAGTGTGGAAATTGAATGTTCAAATATTGATATTTTGACGCCAGATTTTCAGATCTGACTTTCAAAATGCTAAATAATATGGGAGCTAGGATGGTTGTGTGGCTTCAGAGAACCTGGGCTGGCTTTGTGTGGTTGATAAAAGTGATGGATGCGTTTTCTTTCTTGATAACAGAAAAAGAACTGAAATAACAAAGCAAGCAGCACAAATTGTTTCTTCAAACCATAATTAGTGGTATCCTAGACAAGCTGTACTAGTCCCTCTGAGGTCTGGGAGGAGTCCTGGGAAGAAGGCAAAGAAGGAGGTGACTGGAAAGTGTCACTGAAACTGTGCTTTTCAGAGAGGCACCTGGCCAGTGCCCCGTGGCCTGCACCTCTCACACAGCTGTTCTGCACTTTTCTGTAGCAGGTGAACTTTGTTTTAATGGAGCAACTTCAGACCGTTGTTATGTAGGCTAAGTTTTCATAAATAACACTATCCATGATTTGAAGAAACTATTTTCAGAAAAGATTATTTTCTTCCTGGAGGGGACCAGAGGAAAACCCTTTTCATGGGGCATTATTTTATTGCCTGAAGAGTGTGTAGAGGAAATATATGAGAGTCTCATTTATAAAACTTTCTCTCTTCCACCTTTAGGTAGTGGGCTATGTGTCTAAATTAACCATTATTTGATAAATTTTATTCTTAAATAATGAAATACTCTCTTCTTCTAAACCTTTCATTTCATAGGAAAGGTGTTGGCATCATTCTTTCTAGCCTATATCTGTCGAGTAAGCTACTGACATTGTGCTCAGTAAGTAAAATTGTCTTCGTATTAGGCTCTACTTTGCGTACAGCTGATAAAAGCAGGCTGCATAGCAAAATTAAATGTGTGATTTCCTTCTCCTCCTTGCTATGTTGGAGATGTGGGTTTGGAATGGGGCTCCTCCCCCTTCTTGGGTAATATCTGAGATTATTCTTTGAGCTTCTGAGAAGGGAGATTATACATGAGGCATGAAGCAGAGAAAGACTCTGAGTTAGAGCAGAGGAATGAGAGGTCTTGAAGGCCAATGTTAGGAGCTGGGTGCGAATAAACCACCAGAGTTAAAAAAATCATTCTAGTAAACAGTAAGGATTTAACATTATCACCTTTAGAGAAAGTGCTTTAAAAGAAAATTAACAAATGCAAAGTTTACTGCCTCATGGGTTAACAACAAAGTCAATTTTGTATCCTTAAAACATTCACTTTGTATACATTTTGAACCGTTGAATCCTACTTTTTGGTCCTAATGATCATATACAGGATTTTATGTTTCAAAATGGAGCAAGTTTTTGTGTCTCCTCAGTTGTACCACCTGTGCTGCTACATTCAGGCTATGGCTGAGGGCAAAGGAGAAGAAGATAAAGGAATTGTAGTTTGTCAAAGGCAATATTGCTGAGGACATAGAGATCAGAGTGAAATGTGGCTTTGCCTGAGATTTAAATCCCCTTTAACCATGAGCTGTCGTGGTTGAATTCATTTTTAATGCCAATATATTGAATATAGTCATATTCTTTCTCTGGGTAATTCCATGGTGTTATGTTACCTTTTTGCCTTAATGTTTAGAAATATCACAGATAGGGATGGTCAAAATTTCTTTCAAAAGAATAAATTTTAAAAAGCCAACCTTTGGTGACATTTTACCTTTATCCTGCTTAATAATAGAAAAAGCTAACATTGTTTGAATGCATAATAAGCATTATACATTCCAGGCACTGTGACAATAGCTTTGCAGATAGTATTTCATTTAATTCTTTCAATTATAGAGTGAGGCAAGTATTATTATTTTTTTCTGTTTTATAATTTATAAATTTGGGGATTAGAGGATTTGCATGACTTGTCCAAGGTCCAGTGGTAACTAGAGCTCGCTAGTATTAGCTTAAGAACACCAGTTATACTTCTCTTCTCAGCTTCCATGTTTAGTGACTTCATGGTGGTATAGTGGGAACTGGCTATAGTGGGAGCATTTACACCATGGAAATAAGCAAATGCTACAAATGTGGGTCCCCTGAATCCCAAAAGGCAGTTTCTAAACATTTACTAGCACAATGCATCCATGATCATGCAGGTAGTAAATGGGAGGGCCCAGAATTTGAAACTGAGTTTACTTTACTTTAGAGCCCATAATCTTTAGTAGTATGTTAAGCTGCCTCACTGAATTATCACTCAGTTAATGACATTTACTGAACACATTTTTCCCCTACAAACTCTGTATTTAATGTTTTACGGTTAATTTTTAAAAATCCGAGTTTATTTGGGAAGACCAAACATAAAACTGGGACATTTAAGGACATCCAGGCAGCTATACGCTCTTGCAGTCTGGCCAGATGAGGTGGCAGGGCCAACTGTCTTTAACAGTCCTTGGTTCCCCTGCCATAGGTTCAGAGGAATAGATGAGGTGGTTATTTTTCGAACTTTTCCCCTAGATGTTGACAAGCTAGGCAAATTGCAGAGAAAAGGATTGTTGGATTTACTGCAGTGGAAAATAATATAACCAAAACAGGGGTACAGACATAGATTAGACATCCTATGTGCGATAACAGATACCAGCCATGGCAGAGGTAATAAAAAGGAATAAAAGGAAACTGTTAAATTTTTATTTTGTGGATGTGTTATAAGTATTATAGTTATGTTTAAATGATTCCTTTTCTTTTGAGATACTGGTACTGAAATATTTACAGATGAAAGGATATGATCTCTGTAATTTGTTTCAAAATAATCTGAAGGAAGAAAATCTGGGGATAGGTGGGAATATAGATGAAAGAAGATTAACCATAATTTCAGAAACTGAGTAATGGGTACGTGGAAGTTCATTTTATTATTCTCTCTGTTTTTGTATTTGTTTGAAATGTTCTATAATAAAAAGTAAAACAAACACACCACTAGATCACAAAGGTGCAATTTGATGTTGTAAGATCAGTACAAAATTTATTCCAAATCTATGCATATCCAGGTTTACAGATATTAAAATACAGTAGCAGAATATCAATGAAAACTAAACATTTAATAGTTAATTTTAACAAAAACCCTATTCTATAGTAAACAAGACTGAATATAACAGTAACGTAAAAGTAAGAAGGGAAGCTTCCAGAAGTTAGTTAGTTATGTCCAGTGGACGAACTTCATGTATCAATTTTTATTTTTATATTTTATTTTATTTTTGAGATGGAGTCTCACTCTGTTGCCCAGGCTGGAGTGCAGTGGCGCGATCTTGGCTCACTGCAAGCTCTGCCTCCCGGGTTGACGCCATTCTCCTGCCTTAGCCTCCCAATTTTTACTTTTTTGATGGAGTCTTGCTCTGTCACCCAGGCTGGAGTGCAATGGCAGATCTCAGCTCACTGCAACCTCCGCCTCCTGGGTTCAAACAATTCTCCTGCCTCAGCCTCCCAAGCGCTGGGGTTACAGGCACACGCCACCACGCCCGGCTAATTTTTTGTAGTTTTAGTAGAGATGGGGTTTCACCATGTTGGCCAGGCTGGTCTCGAACTCCTGACCTCAGGGGATCCACCCGCCTAAGCCTCCCAAAGTGGTGGGATTATAGGCATGAGCCACTGCACCTGGCCCATGTGTCAAACATTTTAACAAACATTCCTTTTTTGCTTCCAGATACCAGTCAGGATTGTTACACTGGCTTTACCTTTATCAATTTAGTTCTGCAAACTTTCTGAGCTTCCTCCCCAGAAGGGAAGACAGTAAATCAGATACAATAATGTAATTTTTTTTCTAAACTTTGAGTGTTTAAACAGCATCTTCAGTAACTTTCTAATGAAGACCATGGCATTAAAACATGAATGGCTGCTACTTGTCATCTGAATATACAACTTTTAACATAGTAAGATTTTAGTAGTATTAAGCAGGAAAAAATATTGAATAATAAAACTTTAGGGCCAGGTGTGGTGGCTCATGCCTCTAATCCCAGCACTTTGGGAGGCTGAGGTGGGTGGATCATGAGGTCAGGAGTTCGAGACCAGCCTGGCCAACATGGTGAAACCCCATCTGTACTAAAAATACAAAAATTAGCTGGCATGGTGGCGTGTGCCTGTAATCCCACCTACTCGGGAGGCTGAAGCAGGAGGATCATTTGAACCCAGGAGGCGGAGGTTGCAGTGAGCCGAGATTGTGCCATTGCACTCTAGCCTGGCCGACAACGCGAGACTATGTCTTAAAACTCTAAAGTCAACTTTTAAAATAAACCCTTAGATAATTTTGAAGTCTTTCCCCATAATGATTATCTTTTTCATTATTGGTAAATCTTCATTCTCCTCTCCTGTGCTGTCCTTGACACACACACATACACACACACACACACACACACACACACACACACACACACACACACATAAATACATACATATATATATAAAATTTTTTTTTAAGCTAAGCAATCTCATCCTAACTTGGAGCTAAAATGTTCCCTGGACTTTGACAGCTCTGTACTTGAGGCACACTAGGGGTTAAAGACCCAATCTCTCTTCTCTCAGCTTTAGCACTGACTTGTCTTGGTCTCTGCCACATACCATCGTCCCACTTAGGTTGCTAAAACTAATTAAAAGAAGGTCTTAATTTTCAACCTAACACTGTCAATCAGCTAAAGAGGTTTATGCTGCTCCTTCAGTTCTTTTGCTTTGCATTTCTCCATGAGGCCAATAATATTCTTCCTAAAGAGGAAGAATGGAAAGAGGAGCATGGAAGTGGCAGCAATGTTGCCCCAATTTTAGACAAGTGTTTTCCTACTTCTTCTTTTTCTTTTTGAAAGCATTAGGTCCAATTTATCTCGCTCAAACTCTCAAGGAAAGAAAAAAAGTCATTTATTTTAAGTTTGCAAATGTTATTATTTTCCTTTATGAGCCCCCACCTATTTGGTGCCTTTTCTGGGTCAGGCACTTGTCTGGATGCTTTAAACACGCTAACATTTAGTGTTCAGTTATTATGTCCCTTTTTAATATAAGGAACTGGAGATTAGAGAGACAAAGATGAAGTAACTTGCACAACCAGGATTACAAAAGTAGTAAGTATTAGAGGCAGAATTCAAACCAGTGTCCCCTACCTCCAAAGCTTGGAGTAGTTCCTATTGTCTCACAGGTTATTTAATTAAATGTTTCCCAGCAGGCTCCCACTGGCAACAGTTTTCAGCTCTGTACAGCAAAGTTTATTTAAAATGAATCAGAAAAAATACTGTTTTCTTCGTAGGGATTATTATTTCATAGCGGTCTTCAAATAGCAACTTTCTCTCACCATAGCACTCAATTAATTATTGGCATGATAACAATATTTGTTGAGCTGTCCTGTTTCAAACTAGGTAATAAGACAATATCATACAACACAGTTTCTGTCTTCAGGATGTTTATAGAAGCATACAAACATGACATACTCTTCCTTCTGCACAGTTAACTTCATGAGACTAGCATTCAATTTTTATTTCTGCTTTATGATTTAAAAAAATCTTTAAAGGCAAAGTAAATGCCACTGGAGAATGGTAATTGTTGGATGAAGACTTAAGGCAAGTGAGAGCACTTATTCCTCTTCCCTGGACTAGCAAAGTTGTCTGCACTGGGAATAAGAATGGGAGGAACAGGCTGGGCGCTGTGGCTTACGCCTGTAATCCCAGCACTTTGGGAGGCCAAGGCAGGCAGATCACAAGGTCAGGAGATCAAGACCATCCTGGCCAACATGGTAAAATGCCATCTCTACTAAAAATACAAAAATTAGCTTGGCATGGTGGCGTGCGCCTGTAGTCCCAGCTACTCAGGAGGCTGAGGCAGGAGAATGGCTTGAACCTAGGAGGAAGAGGTTGCAGTGAGCCGAGATCAATTCACTGCACTCCAGCCTGGCGACAGAGCAAGACTCTGTCTCAAAAAAAAAAAAAAAAAAAAAAAAAGGAAAAAGAAAAAGAATGGTAGGAACAATGGTCTCTGTACATGGTTGAGAGAATGGGTATGTTAGACTACTCCTCCTACTCTCCAGACTTAAAGCTTCAAAAAACATATCCATTCTCTGCACCTTTGTGTACCTATATACACACATATAGATACACATACTACATACACATTTATGTAGAGAATGGGTATGTTTTTAGAAGGTTAAAGTCTGGAGAGAGGAGAAGATGACTACACAAGTCATATGGCTTCAAAGTGGAACCAAGGTGTCAAAGAAAAATTTTAAACCAGGAGCTTGTCAAAGAGACAGTTAATTTTCATAGTTATTTAAAAATTTGCTTGAGCAAAAGTATAAAAGTAGGGACATAATTAAGAACAGAGATTTAAGGATAGAGGGATAGAAATCCAATTACGGGAAATCTTTATTTGGAAGTGAGGTTGCAGTAGAAATTGTGACTTTCAAACACATTTGCACAAGAAAGCAGAGTTTGGGGATCACATGGCTATTGGTAAAAGAGAGACACACGTGTACAATCATAGATGATGTCAATGATTCTAAGACCCAGTGGAAGGACACAGTGGAAAAGAATTAAGAAAAGACCAGAATTTAGTCTGTGAGCAATGAAGTTGGACAGGACAAGGGGATTTTCAGCCTTTATGTGGGAGAAAAGAGAAGATGTAGCATTGAACAGCAAGGCAGAGGTGAATATCGGAAGGTAAATCTAGAAGATAAGAGGGAAGTAATAAAAAATAAAGCATCTTGGATTGGTTTATAGTTTCCTTTGCATTAAGATGGACACTCTGTCTACATGCCTCAGAAGCAGCTGATATGCCAACATTTTTGCTGCATTCTAGAGGACATAAAATGCTTTGTGTTCCTTCTTTCAATGAGATTTGGGATTAAAGACCAATCAAACTGTCCAAGTAGAACAACTATGGGAATTTTTTATTAGTGATAGTGAGAAAATATTATAAAAAAACATCTGGAATATAACATGTTCTACTGATTAGATATATTCCCCTGACTGCCATATGCACAGAAATACATGAATTACATGTGTATATAAAGCTGTGAATATATCTTGGCATATCTCCTGGAAGAGATGCCAAGTTTTACATATCTATCTATATATACATACATATAGATACACATATACATACTACATACAGAGATGAATTAGATAGTGTTAGATGTTTGTTTAGTCCATTAGACACTAACAAGCTATTGAATAAGTAAAATCAGGAGACAGTGCCAACTGAACCTTATGTGCTTGTTATGGTGGATGTGCAGCCCTGCCTCAAGGCGAGGAGATAGGCTCCTGCTTAGCACCAAGCTGTGTACCCTGTGGCACTCAATAAATCCTTGTTAACTGATTGACTGACTAAATGACCTCTCACTGCTCCTTCTGGCCCATCTGATACACAGCTAGGGTGAGTTCTGATGTTAGAGAATCTCCAAATAGGGAGTAGAGCAGGACTATATATATACATGTGGGTAACTAGAGATAGAAAGGAGCAAATGTGTTATCTAAACAGCCACTCTTCCAATTGCTAATACCACATTAGATAAAACACAGCCCCCTTTCTCTTTAATTACCGGCAGTACTTGAAGACCTTTGTTATAAAACAGTGATTTCTAGAACACAGCCTTGTGGCCAATGAATTGAGAATGATATTACCATGTTCAAGTACACAAATTCTGTTTATCCAGTATTCCTAAGAGCCAAGTCTGAGGCAAAGACACATAGTTCTCAAAACAATAAAGCAAAGATAGGAATTTGACTTGATGTGTTCTTTCCAAATGAAATTCAGTGAGATATTTTTTTTTGCGATTCAAGAGAATATGTTGAAATATATTTTTTCTTCTCTTTAATTTTTGAGACTTTTTATTGGTTCTAAGACTATTCAAGGATATCTAATATTTTCCACATCCAGTCTTTTTATTCCCTTTTGTTATCAGATTTTTCCCATTTTTAATTAGTCCATTGATTTTAAAGAGCTGCAAATACCTTATAGGAAAACTTTCCATAACATCCTTCTTTGAAGCAATTCTTTGTGCATGTCGTTTATGTTCTACATTTCTATTGTTTTACTTCTAAAGTAATTTACATAGGGTACTACTAAAAATACAAGGACCTGAATTTCTGATCACCTGCTTTATATTTGAAACAGATCAAAATTTTGAGTTTCTCTTCCAGACATCATAAGTAAGTTCTTTATTTTTAACAAAGGTTTATTTTTCAAGTGAAGAACCACTTATCTATAAATATCATTGAGTCATCAATGAAGGCTTTTTATCAATTTAACTGATCTTAATCTATTACTGTCCACTTGTAGGGTATGATTACAAAACTATAGAGTTTTCATGAATTAGTTTGAATCAATAAAACTTCAATAAATGTGTTCCTACATATGTGTTTTTTTAAGTAGGAATATATGCTTATAGATAACTGTGATATTTGCTATGTTTATGACACACACAATAACACATACATATAATCTATTCTAAAATATATATTGATCTAAAGTATTGAATAATCAAATTTAGTATGAGATTGAGTAGCAAGAGCCTATAAAATATTATAAAACATTTCTTTGTAGATGCCCTGAAAACATTAATATGACTTTTTCTTTACATCCTTCAGGTACATTGCTAGGTGACATTCTCTGTCCTGAACACTAGGACAGAGGAAAGCCCAAAATTTTAAGAGTCAGAAGTGATGTTCATATAGAGATTTTCTATTCAATGAGTCTGCCCCTGGTCAGGGTCCCTAAGTCTTACTTAGTTACTTCTTGAAGTTTAAACACTGTCTTATGGCCTGTGAATGTTTGGAAGACTAATTAGCTAATGTGAATTTGTGGCTTATTAATTGGTCACAGCTCTTCTATGAAAGACACAGTGCAAATTATTAATCTGTATTTATTTTAAATGAAATCTACTGGAGTAGTTATCATTATTTGCTTTTTTGGAGAGAGGAAGTGCAGCCCAGAGGTTGAGGCAGAATATTAGCTTCTCAAAGCTGGAAATAATGTTAAAGGTCATGGAGGCCAACTATGAGATTGGCAAGGAACCTGGCGTCGAAGTATTCGATGTGTCTGAGTCTCCATTCAAAAGAACTGGGACACAGATATACTTTCATTGTTTAAAACTGAGTTGGAGGGAACAATCTGCAAAAATTTTCCAATATTTCTCTGAATGCAAAATTGCTTTATAATAGAACTTTTTCATGTCTTTATTTTAAATCATGACAAGCTTCACCCACTTTGGACAGCTGATTTTAGAGCTGCTTGAAGACTGAATTCTGCTACCCTCAGCTGAGGGTAAAATTAGCTTCGGCTCTGGGAGTTTTACATGATCTGGGGACTGGTTCAAAGCATAAAAGGGACCAGAAAGACGTATCAGGCAATAATTGGCCCACATAGGATTTATCATGTCTCTATGGGGAAATATTTAGGAAGGGATATTTCCTACCTGTTCATGGGAACATTCCATGTATTTTTGAGTTATGCTTGTCTGGAACTTATGTAAAGGGATTGTGATGGTGGCTATAAAATTAGTTAGACAGCCTGGTCATAGCTCGATAGACCAAAAGAGAAAAGTCGATAATTAAATTTCAGCACTGCTTTCAAGATGATAGCTTAAGCTATCAGATAAATAGAAATGTTCTTACATATTGATCAGTAGAAGCAAAACAATGTTTTATAAATAACGTCAGAGGAAAAAAAATCATGAAAGATGTTTGGATACTGACATTATAATTCAGTGATCTTTTCTAGATTTAAAACTCCTCCTCTCCACTATTTTGCTAGGACGGTAGAATAATAGAGAATGTATGTTTCCCTCTACAAGGATTTTGCTTCTTCTAGCCAGTTCTAGGTAAACCCTCAATTTGTTTTCCCAAATCTTATACACACCTGTCTCCTACATCAAAGCACCATTGACTGAAACTATATAAAATCCCTGGCCTCCAACCAGAGATGGCCTAAATGCAGGAAAGTAAGGATAAATTAAAGTGACAGGGTCTCAGCAGTGGAAATTAGTGCAACTCTTCTAATTGCATGTCTAGCCTGAATGATGGGATACTTAATTCTTACACATCCCAGACAATTGCTTTATACTAACATGAGCTCTGGGAAAAAGGCAGATTCTACAGACATATGGAGCAGTAGATGGAGTGGAAAAATAAATCAGAGGCCCTAGCCACTCTGGAAAAAATATGTTTTATCTACATTGTTAATAAAGGTGTTGCTACTGTTAAACAATATTGATATTGTCCTCTTGGTCCATTCTTTCCATAAAATCTGAACATTAAATAATTAAATGGCAGAGATCCAACCTGCCTGTGTTAACTCTTGTGCCACAAAACAACAACAGAATCATGATGGGTAAAGGCATAGTTCCTTTTGTAAGAAAACAAGGCCACAAGCCTAAATATGAATCCCAGGGGACAAATGGGTCAGGAACAACAGCATCCTCTTCTCCCACTACTATAAGAAGTGCTAATAAAAGTCTTCAAAACTAGCATGGGTTCTTATATCTATTTAACCTTTCGCCCCAAGAAGCAAAGAGCATCTGGTTAAGTGGAGAGTAAAAGCACAGCAACTTTTCATTATCAGAGCTTACAGGCAGAGTGTGGGGAAGCTGGAGCTGCCAAGCCTGGGTTAAATGCTTGTTGCCTTCACTGCCTGAGGCCATCTAGTGTGTTTAGAAATGATTAAGTACTGCAGCCTAGAAAGGACCTGTCCTGAGCGTTCATCTCTGACTTCCAGCAGAAAGGAGAGGCTGGCAATGACAGAGGCAGATGGATGAGTCTCATTAGTATGGCGAGGCAGCGAACCAGACTGCCTTCACAGAGCTGTCCAAAAAGAGGGAGCAAATTAAAATAGGATCTGGGAAAACCAATGAGCAAGGGTTTTAACTCTCTGCTACCTGGTTTCTTCAGCTGGGAGGCTATAAGCCAGCTTGGTTTACTCTGAAATGCTGCTACACTATGAAATGAGAGAATGGCTTTTGCAGACTCACAGTTACAGTCTGTCGTCTTTTTTGCATCCTTTAAAAAATGATTCTTGCACTTTTTACAGCCGAACAACACATATGATTTCATTCTTAAGCATGTGTTACCACCATTGAGCAGAGCAGTGTGGAAAGAGAAGGGTAGAGACTTCAACCTGCAGAGAAGGTGGGAGGCTGTGCATTACACAGTGAACCAGGTTGACTAGGAGATGTTACCTAAGGATCAAAGACCTGCTTGGGAGCCAGGGTTTCACACGAAAGGGCTGAGGCCCCTGCTGGAAGAGTGGTAGTTCTATTCCAAGTCCATTACCTCTTACAATGAAGAAACTTCGGTCGTGCTGAGGACTGCCTGACTGGAATTTCAGAGACTGAAAGTCAGCAAACACTGACCTGAGAGAGTTGTTCCTGGGGAGTGAGGGGCTCATAAGATTCTGTGATGTTCTCTTCATATGGCTCTTACATTAAGGAAGTTTGGGAACCCAGGGCCAAACCTATTAAGGCTTTTCCAAGCGCTATCAAACCAAAAGTAATGGGCAATTCATTGAACAACAGACTTGATCTGATAAAAGCCTTCTGGCCTTCCCCTTTTCGGTTGCTTGCTTACATTTTGAGCTTGGGCAGGAGATAAATGGTATACTTAATGCTATGGGGCAACCCTTAAGGTTTTGGAAAAAGTTGGTAGAAATTATGTTTATTCATTCATTCGGCAAATATTTACTGTGTCCTTCGGGTTATATGAGGCCCAGGGAACCAAAGGGGAAGAAATATTTCCTGACTTCCTTCAAAGTTCTAAGTCTAATTGGAAGAAGACAGAGAAGCAAAATAACCATATGAGAAGTCTCTAAAAGAGGATAGCCTTGCTCCAAGAGCTGAGTGGAGGCTAAGCACTGATTGATACAGAGAATCTGCCATCAAGGTGCTTATGGTTCAGGGAGGGAGCCAGACGTGGCAACAATCAATTTCAAAGTCGACTGAAAAAAGTGCCAACTAGATGTACAAGAACCCTGTTGTGAGAATCCTGATGCAAGAGCAATTAATTCTGCCTGGAGGGAGAGCAAAAGACTTCACAGTGTGGTTGGCATTTATGTTGTGCTTTGCAGTGTACACTGAGGGTATATTATTTAAATAAAGAAAATTTATAAATAAATAAGGGTTTTTATTCAAAAGAGGCCATATTTTTTTCCAAACGTATTTTTGCTTAGTCAAAATTGTGTCAACGTTAGGCCCTACTTCATCATGACTTGTTTCAGTTGATTGTGTGCCAAAAATGGAATCGTCTGAAGCTCCATGAGTGATCATAAGGAATAAAATGTGGGCTAGGAGGTGAGACTGAAGTTGGCTGAAAATCTTTTTGATGCTGGGTAGATTGTGTGCTCCTCTCTCTATAGCATGCAGATGCTGAATTTGGAAAGAGCTGCTACTTTTCTTTCAAATGAATACACATTTTTTTTTCTAATTAAAAAAAGCAAGAAAACAAAAAATATACGACAACAAAATAGGTGAATTGGGATTTTATCCAGCCTTACGTAAAAAAATAAAAATCCTTTACAAGTAAGAAACTTTGGATTACAGAATCTGAAAAATTCTCAGGTTGTACATTTTTCTTGGAGAATCATCATTTTTACAAATCTAAACGTAAGTTGGCAGGTTTTCAGTTAGACATCTAAAAAAAAAAAAATCACATAACCTGTTCCAAATTTACAAAAGTATAAGGTTGTATAAGCTATACATGGGAAGCAAAATTGTTTTTGGACAACAAGTATTATTCTGTAACTTACCAACTAAACCCAACCACCTAATTGTAAATTCCATAGCACCATAGTAACTTTTACCTGGAGTTGGAACTTGTAAAGAAGCAAAGAGTGAGCATCCTGGTGATGACATGCCTAACAACTAAAGCAAGAGTTTAGTGACAAGTAAGAAGACATTGTGCAGAAGAAGGCATTCTGAGTTGCCATGAAGAAAGACATAAGAAAAATATATATTATCCTTCAGGTCACTATTGCTATTCAGATAGATTTTCTTTGTACACATAGGTATCTGCTATTGACATCAGGGCCTGAGAGGCTAAGCCAATTGACTTTGTGTTTTAGAGTTGCTTCCTTATCCCACTCAATATAAGCAGAAACCATTTCTCATATTTATCCTCATGTAAAATGTACATGGATAAATCATTTAACTAAATGTAAGGTGTCAGAAAATGGTTCATACAAAGAAAATAATATTATGCAGTATAAACTCCCATTAAGTTGTAATGTGGCTGACATTGATTGAAGGAGATTAAGTCTAAGACTCTTTTTCTCATGACATTTTTTCAAATAAATAAAGGTAACAGGAGGGAAATGTTGATGCTTTTTTTCTTATTTTGCATATAAATTTTTACCTGTGTGATTTTTTTTTCCAGCCACTTTTATTCCTAGTGCAGTATTGCTGGGGTCTATTAACTGAATCCTGGATAGCAATGATAACTGTCAGTAAAGCAAGGTCAAAATTGACCTTTATCACTGAAAAAAAGGTTGGCTACCTAAAGATAAACTTTCGTGTTGAATTTGGAATGTGAAGAGGAAGGTTGAGGCCATGAAAGGAGCAAATCTGAATAGAAATCTATGAATATTTCATGTCTGAGAAGAGGTTGGAAACTTAGTATGACATTACCCTGACCCTTGTCCTAAAACACTTTCAGAAGAATATTCTGATCAGCAGCAGACCACGTCAGAAGAGACAGGTTTTTCTTACTTAGTAGGAAAATTAAATTGTGGTATAAAAATATCTGTACTTCAAGCTATTCTCCTAAATGAACTAGACTGTGTGCTTATGTTCTGTAAGGGTGAGGCTAACCAACTTACTCCTTGGAGTAACTTTGCGTGTCCCTCCAGATTTGGAGGCCTAGGTGCCCCCATAGCTACTCTGCTGCCCCAGATCCAGTCGAATGGACTGAGAAGAAGCACTGCTTTCCCAAATGGCAGCACAAAACATTAATAAATGCTCAGTGAACACTTATCTGATTAATTGGATGTGTTGTCCTTTCTACCCCAAGATACTTAGATTCTGTTAAGCTAGAAATTATGTAGTTAACAAAGGGATTTATTGAGAAATGAATAGATGTCAAATGTTATGCTAGGCTCCTTGAACATTTCAAATAATGACATAAATAGCTAGCACCAGTGGAGCACTTAATATCTACCAGGCATTCCATTAAATTCCTCAAGTATGTTACCTTGTAGAAGTAGGTACCATTGTCATCTTCATTGCACAGATGAAGAAACTGAGGCATACTACAGCCCACACATTTTTCTGAGATCACAGTTTCTAATTGATTGAACATGGAGGTGTCAAATTGCTTATTCCTATAGTCTAGAGAAGACCATCTTAGCAAGCAAAAAGCAATCAGGAAAAACAAAGTACTTGTATGGTAGAGATGATATATGTGATAGAAAATCAGAAAAATGTGTAGTTTGAATCAGTGTGTGAAGAATTTAGAAAACAGTAGCCTTTAGGAGAGAAAGAAAGGAAAGAGAGAAAGAGAGAAAGAAAGAAAGAGAAAGAAAGAAAGGAGAGAGAGAAAGAAAGGAAGAAAGAAAAAGAGAAAGAAAGAAAGAAAAGAAAGAAAGAAAAAGAAAGAACAGAAGCATTCTGGGGCAGAGAATGCAGCAATGAGCAATGGTGTTTTCAGTGTGAGGCAAGAAA